>NC_083720.1:105866312-106482549 GCF_028564815.1 Eubalaena glacialis | reverse complement strand
TGAGTCAAATGCCACTTTATGGTATTGATACCTCCAAATTATTCCATGCAGATGGAGGCAATGAGTGACTGGAAGACAGATTTGTTTTGTCCCCTGTATGTGTGAGGCGAACAACCTCAGAAATTTCTGGCTCTGTTCCTACCTAAATGTCCCATACCCTCCCTAGACCTCAGTTTCCTTCTCTGTAAAATGATAGTTTCCTTTAAAATCCCATTCAACTCTGCTGTCCTCTCTTAGCGGTTTTCTTCAACTATCTAGTGAGGAGATGTTACTGTGAAGTAAAACGAAGTTGTTTATTTGCGAAAACCTTTAAAACACTAAAACGTCCTACTCAAGTGAGGCGTCATCGTTACAAATAGGACTTTTGTGAAAAACGTAGGATATCCTCAAGGCTGGGCTTTGGGAGGGACTGAGGACTGTTGCTTATCCTCACCCGTTGTAGTGTGAGCAGAAGCGAGCTGCTCATGCCCTTCATTCCCCGTCTCAGGCGTTTGTGGCCAGTTGCCCCACTTGGTGCATCCTGCCCCAATACTAACCATCTGTGTCGTATGCAACTCAGATACACCAAGTGGAAATGACTGTCCTTCCATCTTTATTCTGTGACTTCACACGTTCCTTGATGGATTATCACTGTTTCTGTACTTTTCTGTCTCCTCTACAGGGCGACAGACTCTAAAGTCTGGAACTCTGTCATAGTTCCCTTTATACTGCTTGTAGTTCCTGGTGTGGTCCATAACATGCAGTAGTTGGGCAGTCTCTTTGCTGAACAGAATTCAAATGATACTTGCTTTCTTCGCCTTTTAAATAAACTGATTTAGTTTTCAAATAGTTAACAAATTCAAATGCTATAAATGCCAGAACTTACATATTTTTTAAAAAAATTTATTTATTTATTTGGTTGCATTGGGTCTTAGTTGTGGCAGGTGGGCTCCTTAGTTGTGACCCGCTGGCTCCTTAGTTGTGGCATGTGAACTCTTAGTTGTGGCATGCATGTGGGGTCTAGTTCCTGGACCAGGGATCAAATCTGGGCCCCCTGCATTGGGAGTGCGGAGTCTTAACCACTGCGCCACTAGGGAAGTCCCCACAACTTACATATTAACTCACAAAAAGTAATTCTCTTTCCTGCTCCCTTCTCCCTGTCCTCAGATTCCTGACCAGGAAGCAACTGTTATGGGTTTCTTGTACTATTCTTTTTTTTTCTTTTTAAAACCTCCTTCAAAGTCATGGAAAGTAAAATTAACATATCTCAAAGTGGTTGGAAAGCCAAGGAGGAAAAAGTATCACAAAATACAAAGAGTCATTCTTAGGAGACAGTGCTTCTCCAGTGCAAACAACAGTTGCCCGAATCAGGGAATCCAGGTTCTAGGAGAGTGAAAGGATGTTATTAACGAGCTGTGTCTTGTTGGGCAAGACCTTTAGCTTCGTTGGGCCCTTTGGATTCATGTCCACCCAACCTCCCATCTCTACAGTTCTCTGATTCTTATCTAAACAAGAGTGATTTCATAAAATCAGAGAATCAGTGTTTGAGAAAATGAATTCCATATTAGCATTTTCAATCAGGAATTTAACCTTCAAGCTGGTGAAGCGGCTTTGCCAAATCAATCTATTTAGAAAATTAAAAATAAAATTAGGCACATTTATTGCAAATTAAAGTGAGCTGGAATCGAACATTTCTAACTGGCGCCAGAAGAGAAATGTCCCAGCTAGATCTTTGTGCCAACAAGGCTAACGGGGCCAATCCTGAGTGCTATGCATTTCTTCCGGAGCTAGAATTTTCATTCTTGCCTCCTTAGATGGGCTTTGAGATGAGGGTGAGGGCAGGGAGGACAGTGGAGTCTATATCTTTGTGTCCAGTCTTTTATGTATATATGTGTTGGATTAGCCAGGGTCCTGACAGGAAGCAGATCTCACACTCAGACTGGGTAATTAGAAGAGAGGGTAATAATGGGCTATTTACAAAGGGCTGGGGAGGGTTTTTGAAAATGAAAAACGATAATCCAGTACTCTGAAGTTAGCAGGGGAAAATGGTTATCACTCACCTGTTGGCCTGAAGGGGTCAGGAGGAGTAATTCTGGAGAAGACAGCTGTATGGAAAGAGCTTCCTAAAAAGAATTTGCACCTGCAACATCCACTTGTCCTTTCTTGCCTGGGTATATGCAGCTTATCCTTCAGGTTTCCCAGATGTCTGCTATGCCGGGAAGACCTTCCCTGAGTTCACCAGTCTGGGCTGAGTGTACACATTGGTTGCCATGAAAGAATCATGTGACTATTTCTATCATAGCATTTATCACACTCATTCGTAATTGCCTCTTTACTTTTCTGTGTCTCCTACATGTCTGTGTACTTCTTGAGAGCATAGATTCTATCTTATTGGGCTTGTTTCCTTGGTATCCAGTCAAGTGTTTATAGAATGACAGGAAGGAAGGAAATGACAGCACTGTCACATCATTATTGTTCAGGGGCCTGGACTATAATTACAGGCAATTCTCTAAGTGCCTGGAGGGGCAGAAGAATCCTAGATGTAGGTTTACTTGATGCAGTGATCACAAATTGGGAACATACTTTGCTAACTCATCTGTGAAAAATATGAAAACCTCCAGCCAATAGCTATTGAGTTTACATGATACCCATTATTGGGGCTGCATGAGAGGAAAACCAGGAATTAGAAGATTTAAGTTTTGCTCTAAATCTTATGTCTAAGAATTAACCCTAAGGCGACTACTAGTGAAGTGTGAAAGAAAGTATGCTCATGATTTTCTTTTTCTTTTTAAAGATTTATTTATTATTTATTTATTTTATTTATTTTTGGCTGTCGGGTCTTAGTTGTGGCATGCGGGATCTTCGTTGAGGCATGCGGGATCTTTCGTTGTGGTGCGCAGGCTTCTCTCTAGTTGTGGTGTGTGGGTTTTCTCTCTCTAGTTGTGGCGTGCGGGCTCTGTAGTTGTGGTGTGGGTTCCAGAGCGTGTGGGCTCTGTAGTTTGTAGCATGCGGGCTTAGTTGAGGCACACGAGCTCAGTAGTTACGGCGTGCGGGCTTAGTTGCCCCATGGCATGTGGGATCTTAGTTCCCTGACCAGGGATTGAACCCACGTCCCCTGCATTGTAAGGCGGATTCTTTGCCACTGGACCACCAGGGAAGTCCTGCTCATGATTTTCATCACAGCAGTGTTTACAAAAGAAAAAAACTAAAGGCAACCTAAAGTCCATCTTCCAGAATTTATTAATTAAATTATGATACTTACATACAATGAAATATATGTAGCCATGAAACATGATGAGGTAGACACATGGGAAGATGCTTATGATATGTTGTGTGAAAAGGCAAGTTACCTACTTATATGATCAGTATGATCATATTTTTATAAGTAATATCCCCAGTTCTGTGAATTTGGGCAAGTTACTTAACCTCTCCAAGCCTCACTTTCCTCATTTGTAAGTTACACCTACTTAAAGGAGTTGTTCTAAGGAGTAAATGCAAATATCCAAGATATCAAGGATAGTACTTGGTTCATTGTAAGAAGTTAATAAATCTTATTATAATCATTATTAATATTATCTATCTATATGAAAAAAGATATATGGAAGGATGTTTGCAAAATATTTCTGGTAATTATTGGTATGTATTTTACTTTCTTCTTTGTACATTTCTGTATTATTTGAATTTTTTCTCAATAATCTTCTATCAATTTTGCAGCAACATTAAAGTTATTAGAAAAAGAAGACTTTTGTTTTAATTCTTCTTCTGCCACTTACTCTGTGTATTTGGGGAAGTAAGTGGAGACCCCTGAGCCTTATTTTCCTCACTTATAAAATAAAAAGAACTATTCATTTCTTTTCTACCTCAGAAGACTTTACTACAGATCAAAAGAGTTATCGGGTTTGTCTGTGTTCTTGGAAGACAGCAAAGTACTATATTAGATATTATTATTATTGTTATCATTTGTATTAACTTCATTGGGATCACACTTACTTGGATTTTTTTTTCCTACTTCTCCTCTGGATGTTTTGAAGGAGACAAGTAGCCATTATGAAATGAGGCCTTAAGAAGCCCATAAATCATGGATTTGCTTGTAACATCACTGATCTGCTACCATCCTCATGATGAACTGAGAAGTCCTAGCCACCAAATTATTGACAGTGCAAACTATTTTATGAGCTTACCTTTGCCCTGGTTTATTTTCACTGGTTGTGGAGATCACTCTCTTCCTTTTTGGGCCCAAGCCTCTCCCCTTTCTGTGTGGGTTTGTCTGTTGCCACGTTTGCTGCTCACTTGAGCTATTAACTTAACAAGAGTGAGAGGTGAGCCAATCAGCAAACGTTTGGTGACTCCGTGAAGGGAACGTATGGATTTGGGAGGCGAGTCACTGCGTCGGTTCACGAGGTGGAACTGGCGTTGGGAGTCACCGGGGATTTGATCATATTTACCGTCGTTTCTGACGCATCATCTCCTTCCCCTTCACCTCATGAAAGATGCAGACGCCTTCAGGGAGGAGGTCCAACTCGAGCTTGACAGTATTCTGGGAACACAAGGAGGGACCTGTAGTCAAAATCTGCAAATCTGAAGGAGGTCTTTGTGCACAGAAGCTGTCCTGCCTGTAACCGTCCCCAGTCACCAGATTAGTGCCGGTTTATTTTCCAGTGAAGACACCAGTGGTTGGGGAGGGGGTTGGAGTTAGCAGCAGGGAGCACAAAGGAAAAGGCGCACTTAGCACTAACCAAACGAGCACCAAAGGAGCATCCGCCCAACGCGTGTCTGCTGAGGTGCCCGCTGCCGCCCGCAAAACAGCGCCCAAGCACGTGTGCTTGAATATTTGTGGAACAGGCTTATGAATATTCCTTTTTCGTGATACCTTCAAAATGTGATTAATTTTTTTTTGAGGGGAGGGAGCAGAAGGGGTCCTGCAACTGAGAGAGAGCTTTTTTTTTTTTTTTTTTTTTAAAGATGAGGAACATATTTCTAGTGAGAAATGATGAATGAGTTTGAGTGTCTTTTGCTGCCTAGGCACCCCCTCCCCCGTCCTGGGATTTTGACCACAAGTTTCAGTACATATTGGGCTGCTGGTGTGCTCAGGATTTAAGGCCTCCCTGAGAACCAGAAAAGGAACATTTACTCTCCCCCTTCCCACTCTTTGGAAGGTTGCGGTGCAAGCTTCTAAAAGTCATTTCCATTTTCAAAAGCGGAGCTGGTGAAACACTTTGGAAACTTTCCCTGCACCCTCCAGCCCCCCACCCCGCCCCACTCCATCTTCTTGTTCGAGAAATGCAAATTTAAAGCCAATCCTATTTTATGTTAAAAAGTGAAAAACATTTCAATGTATTCTTGTCTTGTATGACTGGCTGAGAGCCTCTAAATCCCCACCATTTACCAAATTAAACTAATTGAAAGTGCTTCCAAAAGCCACATCTGTAGGCTGACGTTTGTCCCTGCCTTTCACTTTCGGCTCGGGGAACTGTTCTCCATTCCATTGATCCCTGAATAGTCATGCCTGTCAGGAAGCCACATCAGCCATTATCATTCTAATTTTACTGCCTTTCTTGGTCCCTAATCTAATTTGCAATGATGCTTAAGCATTTCGCAAGGCCATAGCACTTTCTTCAGAATTTCAACAAGAGCATTAAACCCCCAATTTACATTAATGAAGTGCACATTTAATTAGGGAAGAGGGTAAATGGAGAGCTCTACAGGGGCAGTTTGTGTGATATGATAGGCACTCCAGAAGGGAAGGAGACAGATCTGACCAAAGATGTGCCATATATCGGAAGGCTGCATTTCTTTCCTTCACCCCCTAGCTTCCTCCCAGACTCATCCTCCTTCTCCTCACCCTTCCATCAACAAACTCTACCTCTCTAAAATTTGCTCCACAGCCACGACAATAAAATTATGAAAGCAGACTTGTCAACAAGGAAGCACCAGGCAAAGAACTATGTAGGAGGATCATGTGGTTTTCAGTTCCCCTGCTGCCCCCCAAAGGGGAGATTAACTTGTTCTTTTAAATAATGAGAAACATAGGAAACCGTCTCCAGTCTCCTGTTTAATGAATGCATTAAGCACACAGGCCGAACGGTACAGTGGTACTACACAAACTTGGCTCTATGTGGCGAGAGGGGTGGGCGAGGGGGAGGGGTGGGGATGAATTTCTGGTCATAGATCCATGCAATGAATTCATTACCACATATTACCTGAGATGCAGTGATGTCACTCCTTGAAGTCTCTGCCATAGGCTCCACTGGGCCAAGGCTTCTGACGCAGGGGCGGTGGGGTGTGTGTGCACCTGCGTCCCCTTGCATATTTATCTTCAGACAAAAAAATTTTCCTTCTTTTAGTGTAGCCTTTTGAATATGAATTTCATTATGCATGCTTTTCTCTTGTTGCAGGACTATCTATTTTCTTTTGTAATCCATAATTCATGGGGTGCAAAGGTGGGAGTGAAACTTATAGATGAATTTTAATTTTGGAATCTTGATAGTCTTTCTTCAAGTTCCCCGTCTCCTCTATTATGGAATAACAATGATGGCAATGATGATGATAATAATAATAGCAATGCTCTCAGAAATATAGTGATGTGAATAGAACAAGAGCAACTCAGTAATTCAATGCTGTTTTGTGCTTAACATTTTTGCAAAGATTGATATTTTGCAGCTAAAAATAAAAACATTTGTTCAGAATAGGGTTCTGTTCGTGTTTCTCTCGAGCATATAAGTTACAGTGCATGGAAAAAAGTATGTATTCTACTAATTCAGCAGCACCAGCTAGACAGTGATGTTTGGTCAAGTACAATGTCTCTCTTTCCAGTGCCTTATTAAGATACTTGATTTAAAGTCACACATCTTTAGAAACAAGTACCATTTTCAAGCACAGACAAGATGAGTATTTAACTAAGGATCATAGCTGTAAATAAGCAGGAAATCGCCTCCCTTCCAAATGTCCATGGTCATTGCTCCCATGGCTGTGCCCTCACTATGACTCTGAGTGGCAGGAAAGGAAATCCTGAAAATAATCCCTTACTTGGATCTTGGACTTGAGCAAAGAAAACAAAAGAGGGTACTACAGGGACAGGGAAAACAATGGAATATTGAGGAAAAGAGGAAGAGGTAAATACCATGAGGGCATTAGATAGTGAGCAGGAGTTTGGAAAAACATGAAGTTTTAATAAAAAGATTAAGGAGTGCGGTAAGAATAGCACTTTTACAATCAATGTGAGCAGCTCTGGGTAAGATGTGTGATGTGGGGCAAGGTACTTTAATATCTGACTTTCTAATTTGCAAAATGGAGATAATAATCATACTTTATAAAGTTTTTCTGAAGATTAAATGAGATGCTGCACATAAAGTGCTTAGGATGGTGCCTGGCATCTAATAAACAATAAATGAAATTAAAGAGAGAATATAGTCAGCACACAATAAATGTTATTAGAGAGGAAAGGAAAGATAGATAAATGAATGGAACCCTAACAAGGATTGAGAAAGTTATGCAAGAGAATACATACTTAAAGGAAGGAGCGACTAGAGAAAGGAAGAACAAATCACATTTGGTAACCAATACTGTAAGTGTGGGACCGTGTGTCTTTTCTTTGGATGTGTCCAACAGAGAAAGAAGAGGCTGTTAAAAACCATGTCAAAGAGGGAGAAAATAAAATAGGTTGATGAGACATTTAAAAATCTGCATTCTAGACTATTAGAATTTATCTTTCCCGATAGCCATCTCAGTGGAGACTGATTTTTTTTTAAATGCAGCTGGGGAAGTTCTGCCTATGTCTGAAATCAGAAGTGTCTTTGTTTTCCATGTGAAACAAAATTGTGTCTCTCCAAAAACCACAGTGCCTGCCCCTTTCTCCTCCTCTTTCTCCTCCAATGATGGTGACATTTCAGTAACATCCCTTTCCCCAGAGCTCAGTCCTCTTCCCAGAGACAACCTCTGCAAGGTGTTTTAGACCCTTCCAGAGAAATTTATGCATATACGTGAGATCCAGTTAAAAATTTCGCCCTTCTTTAATCTCTTTGGTTGTGCCCAAGTCTAGAATATGGTCATGTAAAATGTCAAAGCGTTCAGCTCTTTTTCTCTAGTTACAGAAATAATACCTAATCATTATTAAAAAGTTAGGAACAACACAGGACTCGATGAAGTCAGCCTGACTCTTACGACATTTATGGTCCACAAACTAAGTGTGAAAATGCTGTCTATGGGGAGGATGCAGAGACAGTTTAGTTGCTGTGGACTGGTACAGATGTGCTGGATACTTGGAGGACACCCCCCGCCCCAAGTCTTCAGTTCTGGCCACCCAAACCCACCCAGTGGGGTGGAAAGACAAATCGTGTAAGAGAAGGTAGGCTAAGCATCAGCACATATTGTTTTTGCAGTGGGCACAGAGCTTGCTGGGGCACCACTGGCCTCGTGGCTTCCTGGAGCCAAGGCTGACTCCGTTCATTGCTCAGGAAAGGCCTTCCCCCAGGAGTCTGATCTACAATTACAACATTCATTCCTCATCTGAAAGGTGAAAGGGCTGCTGTATCCTGGTGGGGACTAACTCCTAGTGAAACGGGTGATGGTTTTGTATTTGTGTATTTGCACAGCAGTTGGACTGTGACCCTTTCTCAAGCAAAAGAAACCCGGTGCAGGGGCTGAAGGATATACAGCCAAGACTTGCTCTGAGGACTGTAAGGCTGTTCATAGAGTGCTCTAAACCTGGCCCTCCTAGAGCCCACTCCGTCCCTACCAATGAACGCCAACAGGGATTTCGACGACCTGGACTTGGAAGCCTACTCAACCTATAGCACACGTGTAAAAATAGGCGAACGCAGGGGAAAAAAGTTGACTTTTAATCAAGATTTCTAACAATGGACTCAAAGCCTATCAGAATAAGTGAGGTTGATTTTTCATGTAATTATACAATTTTCCGGATCCTCCTTTAATCCAGTTTAATTAGGAAAAGGAAGACTGCAAATAGAATACGTTGCTAAGCAATTTTCTGGGTAGAGTGTGGCTAAGAATATCTAAGGCATATTTGCCTTTTCTCTAAATATACTGCCTGATGGCTTGTGAAAATTAGGAACTTGAGCTCCTCAGTAAAAATCTTAAACTGGTAACTTTGTGGACATGAACCTGTGTATAAAACAGACAAGGGGAGGAATAGAAAAGATGACAAAATTTTAAGCACACAGGAATCTTTTTTTTTTTTTTTAATTGCAGTATAGTTGCTTTACACTGTTGTGTTAGTTTCTACTGTACAGCAAAGTGAATCAGCCATACGTATACCTGTATCCACTCTTTTTTGGATGTCCTTCCCATTTAGGTCACCACAGAGCACTGAATAGAGTTCCCTGTGCTATACAGTAGGTTCTCATTAGTTACCTATTTTGTACATAGTAGTGTATATATGTCAATCCTAATCTCCCGATTCATCCCACCCCCATTTCCCCTTGGTATCCATACGTTTGTTCTATACATCTGTGTCTCTATTTCTGCTTTGCAAATAAGTTCATCTATACCATTTTTCTAGATTCCACATATATGCGTTAATATACGATATTTGTTTTTCTATTTCTGACTTACTTCACTCTGTATGACAGTCTCTAGGTCCATCTATGTCTCTGCAAATGGCACAATTTCGTTCCTTTTTATGTCTGAGTAATATTCCATTGTATATATGTACCACATCTTTTTTTTTTTTAACATCTTTATTGGAGTATACTTGCTTTAAAATGGTGTGTTAGTTTCTGCATTATAACAAAGTGAATCAGCTATACATATACATATATCCCCATATCTCCTCCCTCTTGTGTCTCCCTCCCACCCTCCCTATCCCACTCCTCTAGGTGGTCACAAAGTACCCAGCTGATCTCCCTGTGCTATGCGGCTGCCTCCCACTAGCTATCTATTTTACATTTGGTAGTATATATAAGTGCATGCCGCTCTCTCACTTCGTCCCAGCTTACCCTTTCCCCTTCCCCTGTCCTCAAGTCCATTCTCTACATCTGCGTCTTTATTCCTGTCCTGCCCCTAGGTTTTTCATAACAATTTTTTTTTTTTAGATTCCATATATATTTGTTAGCATATGGTATTTGTTTTCCTCTTTATGACTTACTTCACTCTGTATGACAGAATCTAGGTCCATCCACCTCACTACAAATAACTCAATTTCATTTCCTTTTATGGCTGAGTAATATTCCATTGTATATATGTGCCACATCTTCTTTATCCATTCATCTGTCAGTGGACACTTAGGTTGCTTCCATGTCCTGGCTATTGTAAATAGAGCTGCAGTGAACATTGTGCTACATGACTCTTTTTGAATTATGGTTTTCTCAGGGTATATGCCCAGTAGTGGGATTGCTGGGTCTTATGGTAGTCCTATTTTTAGTTTTTTAAGGAACCTCCATACAGTTCTCCATAGTGGCTGTATCAATTTACATTCCCACTAACAGTGCAAGAGGGTTCCCTTTTCTTCACACCCTCTCCAGCATTTATAGTTTGTAGATTTTTTGATGATGGCCATTCTGACTGGTGTGAGGTGATACCTCATTGCAGTTTTGATTTGCATTTCTCTAATGATTAGTGATGTTGAGCATTCTTTCATGTGTTTGTTGGCAATCTGTATATCTTCTTTGGAGAAATGTGTATTTAGGTCTTCTGCCCATTTTTGGATTGGGTTGTTTGTTTTTTCGATATTGAGCTGCATGAGCTGCTTGTAAATTTTGGAGATAAATTCTTTGTCAGTTGCTTCATTTGCAAATATTTTCTCCCATTCTGAGGGTTGTCTTTTCATCTTGTTTATGGTTTCCTTTGTTGTGCAAAAGCGTTTACGTTTCATTAGGTCCCATCTGTTTATTTTTCTTTTTATTTCCATTTCCCTAACAGGTGGGTCAAAAAAGATCTTGCTGTGATTTATGTCATGGAGTGTTCTGCCTATGTTTTCCTCAAGAGTTTTATAGTGTCTGGCCTTACATTTAGGTCTTTAATCCATTTTGAGTTTATTTTCGTGTATGGTGTTAGGGAGTGTTCTAATTTCATTCTTTTACATGTACCTGTCCAGTTTTCCCAGCACCACTTATTGAAGAGGCTGTCTTTTCTCCATTGTATATGCTTGCCTCCTTAACCAAAAATAAGGTGACCATTTGTGCGTGGGCTTAACTCAGGGCTTTGTATCCTGTTCCATTGATCTATATTTGTGTTTTTGTGCCAGTATCATACTGTCTTGATTACTGTAGCTTTGTAGTATAGTCTGAAGTCAGGGAGCCTGATTCCTCCAGCTCCGTTTTTCTTTCTCAAGATTGCTTTGGCTATTTTGGGTCTTTTGTGTTTCCATACAAATTGTGAAATGTTTTGTTCTAGTTCTGTGAAAAGTGCCATTGGTAGTTTGATAGGGATTGCGTTGAATCTGTAGATCGCTATGGGTAATATAGTCATTTTCAAACTGTTGATTCTTCCAATCCAAGAACACGGTATATCTCTCCATCTGTTTGGATCATCTTTAATTTCTTTCATCAGTGTCTTAGAGTTTTCTGCATACAGGTCTTTTGTCCCCTTAGGTAGGTTTGTTCCTAGGTATTTTATTCTTTTTTTGCAATGGTAAATGTGAGTGTTTCCTTAATTTCTCTTTCATAGTTTTCATTATTAGTGTACAGGAATGCAAGAGATTTCTGTGCCTTAATTTTGTATCTTGCTACTTTACCAAATTCATTGATTAGCTCTAGGAGTTTTCTGGTAGCATCTTTAGGATTCTCTATGTATAGTATCATGTCATCTGCAAACAGTGACAGCTTTACTTCTTCTTTTCTGATTTGGATTCCTTTTATTTCTTTTTCTTCTCTGATTGCTGTGGCTAAAACTGCCAAAGCAATGTTGAATAATAGTGGTGAGAGTGGGCATCCTTGTCTTGTTCCTGATCTTAGTGGAAATGGTTTCAGTTTTTATCCACTGAGAAGGATGTTGGCTGTGGTTTTGTCATATATGGCCTTTATTATGTTGAGGTAAGTTCCCTCTATGCTTACTTTCTGGAGGGTTTTTATCATAAATGGGTATTGAATTTTGTTGAAAGCTTTTTCTGCATCTACTGAGATGATCATATGGTTTTTCTCCTTCAATTTGTTAATATGGTGTATCACATTGATTGATTTGCATATATTGAAGGATCCTTGCATTCCTGGGATAAACCCCACCTGATCATGGTGTATGATCCTTTAAATGTGCTGTTGGATTCTGTTTGATAGTATTTTGTTGAGGATTTTTGCATCTATGTTCATCAGAGATAATGGCCTGTAGTTTTCTTCCTTTGTGACAACTTTGTCTGGTTTTGGTATCAGGGTAATGGTGGCCTCATAGAATGAGTTTGAGAGTGTTCCTCCCTCTGCTATACTTTGGAAGAGTTTGAGAAGGATAGGTGTTAGCTCTTTTCTAAATGTTTGAGGGAATTCGCCTGTGAAGCCATCTGGTCCTGGGCTTTTGTTTGTTGGAAGATTTTTCATCACATTCTCAATTTCAGTGCTTGTGTTTGGTCTCTTTATATTTTCTGTTTCTTCCTGGTTCAGTCTCAGAAGTTGTGGTTTTCTAAGAATGTGTCCATTTCTTCCAGGTTGTCCATTTTATTGGCATATAGTTGCTTGTAGTAATCTCTTATGATCCTTTGTATTTCTGCAGTGTCAGTTGTTACTTCTCTGTTTTCTTTTCTAATTCTACTGATTTGAGTCCTCTCCGTTTTTTTCTTGATTAGTCTGGCTAATGGTTTATCAATTTTGTTTATCTTCTCAAAGAACCAGCTTTTAGTTTTATTGATCTTTGCTATTGTTTCCTTCATTTCTTTTTCATTTATTTCTGATCTGATCTCTATGATTTCTTTCCTTCTGCTAACTTTGGGGTTTTTTTGTTCTTCTTTCTGTAATTGCTTTAGGTGTAAGGTTAGGTTGTTTATTTGAGATGTTTCTTGTTTCTTGAGGTAGGATTGTATTGCTATAAACTTCCCTCTTAGAACTGCTTTTGCTGCATCCCATAGGTTTTGGGTCGTTGTGTTTTCATTGTCATTTGTTTCTAGGTATTTTTTGATTTCCTCTTTGATTTCTTCAGTGATCTCTTGGTTATTAAGTAGTGTATTGTTTAGCCTCCATGTGTTTGTATTTTTTACAGATTTTTTCCTATAATTGATATGTAGTTTCATTGTGTTGTGGTTGGAAAAGATACTTGATATTATTTCAATTTTCTTAAATTTACCAAGGCTTGATTTGTGACCCAAGATATGATCTATCCTGGAGAATGTTCCATGAGCACTTCAGAAGAAACTGTATTCTGTTGTTTTTGAATGGAATGTCCTATAAATATCAATTAATTCCATCTTGTTTAATGTATCATTTAAAGCTTGTGTTTCCTTATTTATTTTCATTTTGGATGATCTGTCCATTGGTGAAAGAGGGATGTTCAAGTACCGTAGTATGATTGTGTTACTGTTGATTTCCCCTTTTATGGCTGTTAGCATTTGCCTTATGTATTGAGGTGCTCCTATGTTGGGTGCATAAATATTTACAATTGTTATATCTTCTTCTTGGATTGATCCCTTGATCATTATGTAGTGTCCTTCTTTGTCTCTTGTAATAGTCTTTATTTTAAAGTCTATTTTATCTGATACGAGAATGGCTACTCCAGCTTTGTTTTGATTTCCATTTGCGTGTAATATATTTTTCGATTCCCTCACTTTCAGTCTGTATGTGTCCCTAAGTCTGAAGTGGGTCTCTTGTAGACAGCATATATATGGGTCTTGTCTTTGTATCCATTCAACCAGTCTACGTCTTTTGGTTAGAGCATTTAATACGTTACATTTAAGGTAATTATTGATGTGTATGTTCCTATTACCATTTTCTTAATTGTTTTGGGTTTGTTATTGTAGGTCTTTTCCTTCTGTTGTGTTTCCTGCCTAGAGAAGTTCCTTTAACATTTGTTGTAAAGCTGGTGTGGTGGTGCTGAATTCTCTTAGCTTTTGCTTGTTTGTAAAGGTTTTAATTTCTCCGTCAAATCTGAATGAGTTCCTTGCTGGGTGGAGTAATCTTGGTGTAGGTTTTTCCCTTTCATAAATTTAAATATGTCCTGCCACTTCCTTCTGGATTGCAGAGTTTCTGCTGAAAGATCAGCTGTTAACCTTATGGAGATTCCCTTGTATGTTACTTGTTGTTTTTCCCTTGCTGCTTTTAATATTTTTTCTTCATATTTAATTTTTGATAGTTTGATTCATATGTGTCTTGGCATGTTTCTCCTTGGATGTATCCTGTATGGGACTCTCTGCGCTTCCTGGACTTGATTAACTATTTCCTTTCCCATATTAGGGAAGTTTTCAACTATAATCTCTTCAAATATTTTCTCAGTCCCTTTCTTTTTCTCTTCTTTTGGGATCCCTATAATTCGAATGTTGGTGTGTTTAATGTTGTCCCAGAGGTCTCTGAGACTGTTCTCAATTCTTTTCATTCTTTTTTCTTTATTCTGCTCTGCAGTAGTTATTCCACTATTTTATCTTCCAGGTCACTTATCTGTTCTTCTGCCTCAGTTATTCTGCTATTGATTCCTTCTAGAGAATTTTTAATTTCATTTATTGTGTTGTTCATCACTGTTTGTTTGCTCTTTAGTTCTTCTAGTTTCTTATTAAACATTTCTTTTTTTTTTCCTCCATTCTGTTTCTAAGATTTTGGATAATCTTTACTATCAATACTCTGAATTCTTTTGCAGGTAGGCTACCTATATCCTCTTCATTTGTTTGGTCGTGTGGGTTTTTACGTTGCTCCTTCATCTGCTGTGTGTTTCTCTGTTTTCTCATTTTGCTTAACATACTGTGTTTGGGGTCTCCTTTTTTCAGGCTGCAGGTTCGTAGATCCCATTGTTTTTGGTGTCTCTCCCCAGTGGCTAAGGTTGGTTCAGTGGGTTGAGTAGGCTTCCTGGTGGTGGGGACTAGTGCCTGTGTTCTGGTGGATGAGGCTGGATCTTGTTTTCTCGTGGGCAGGTCTGCATCCGGTGGTGTTTTGGGGTGTCTGTGGCCTTATTATGATTTTAGGCAGCCTCTCTGCTAATGGGTGGGGTTATGCTCCTGTCTTGCTAATTGTTTGTCATAGGGTGTCCAGCACTGTAACTTGCTGGTCATTGAGTGGAGCTGGGTCTTAGCATTGAGGTGGAGATCTCTGGATGAGCTTTCGCCGTTTGATATTACGTGGAGCCGGGAGGTCTCTGGTGGACCCATGTCCTGAACTTGGCTCTCCCACCTCAGAGGCACAGGCCTGACACCTGGCCAGAGCACCAAGACCCTGTCAGCCACACGGCTCAGTAGAAAAGGGAGAAAAAAAGACCAAAAGAAAGAAAATAATAAAATAAAATAAAGTTATTAAAATAAAAAATAATTATTAAAAATAAATTTTAAAAATTAAAAAATAATAAAAAGGGAAAGGAAGAAAGAAAGAAGAGAGCAACCTAACCAGAAAACAAATGCACCAATGATAACAAGTGCTGAAAACTATACTAGAAAAAAATCAAAAACAAAAAAACCCGACAGACAGAACCCTAGGACAAGTGGTAAAAGCAAAGCTATACAGACAAAATCACACAAAGAAGCATACACATACACACTGACAAAAAGAGAAAAAGGAACAAAATGTATATGTCTTTGCTCCCAAAGTCCACTGCCTCAATTTTGGGATGATCCATTCTGTATTCAGGTAGTCCACAGATGCAGGATACATCAAGTTGATTGTGGAGATTTAATCCGCTGCTCCTGAGGCTGCTGGGAGAAACTTCCCTTTCTCTTCTTTGTTCGCACAGCTCCTGGGATTCATCTTTGGATTTGGCCCCGCCTCTGTGTGTAGGTCGCCTGAGGGCATCTCTTCCCTCCCAGACAGGAAGGGGTTAAAGGAGCAGCTGATTCGGGGGCTCTGGCTCACTCAGGCCGGGAGGAGGGAGGGGTGCGTACTGCGGGGTGAGCCTGTGGCAGCACAGGCCGGCGTGACGTTACAATAGCCTGAGGCGGCCATGTGTTCTCCCGGGGAAAGTGTCCCTGGATCACGGGACGCTGGCAGTGGCGGGCTGCACCGGCTCCCGGGAGGGGAGGTGTGGATAGTGACCTGTGCTTGCACACAGGCTTCTTGGTGGCTGCAGCAGCAGCCTTAGCGTTTCATGCCCATCTCTGGGGTCCGCGCTGATAGCCACAGCTTGCGCCCATCTCTGGAGCTCGTTTAGGTGGTGCTCTGAATCCCCTCTCCTTGCGCACCCCGAAACAATGGTCTCTTGCCTTTTAGGCAGGTCCAGACCTTTTCCTGTACTCCCTCCCGGCTAGCTGTGTTGCACTAGCCCCCTTCAGGCTGTGTTCATGCACCCAACCCCAGTCCTCTCCCCGGGGTCTGAGCTCCGAAACTGGAGCCTCAGCTCCCAGCCTCCACCTGCCCCGGTGGTTGAGCAGACAAGCCTCTCGGGCTGGTGAGTGCTGGTTGGCACCGCTCCTCTGTGCGGGAATCTCTCTGCTTTGCCCTCTCTCCCGCTGTTGCTGCGCTGTCCTCCGTGGCTCTGAAACTTCCCCCCCCACCCCTTGTCTCCACCAGTGAAGGGGCTGCCTAGTGTGTGGAAACTTTTCCTCCTTCACAGCTCCCTCCCAGAGGTGCAGGTCCCATCCCTATTCTTTTGTCTCTGTTTTTTCTTTTTTCTTTTGCCCTACCCAGGTACGTGGGGAGTTTCTTGCCATTTGGGAAGTCTGAGGTCTTCTGCCAGCGTTCAGTAGGTGTTTTGTAGGAGTTGTTCCACATGTAGATGTATTTCTGATGTATTTGTGGGGAGGAAGATGATCTCCACATCTTACTCTTCCGCCATCATGAAGGTCTCCCCTCACATTTTCTTTATCCATTCGTCTGTCGATGGGCATTTAAGTTGCTTCCATGTCCTGGCTATTGTAAATAGTGCTGCAATGAACATTGGGTTCCATGTGTCTTTTTGAATTATAGTTTTCTCTGGGTATATGCCCAGTAGTGGGATTGCTGGGTCATATGGTAATTCTATTTTTAGTTTTTTAAGGAACCTCCATACTGTTCTCCATAGTGGCTGTGTCAATTTACATTCCCACCAACAGTGTAAGGGGGT
Organism: Eubalaena glacialis; assembly: GCF_028564815.1. Taxonomy (NCBI): domain Eukaryota; kingdom Metazoa; phylum Chordata; class Mammalia; order Artiodactyla; family Balaenidae; genus Eubalaena; species Eubalaena glacialis. Next base: position 106,465,464 of record NC_083720.1, on the reverse strand, counting down.
TCCCTTTTCTCCACACCCTCTCTGACATCTATTGTTTGTAGATTTTTCGATGAGGGCCATTCTGACTGGTGTGAGGTGATACCTCATTGTGGTTTTGATTTGCATTTCTCTAATAATTAGTGATGTTGAGCAGCTTTTCATGTGCCTCTTGGCCATCTGTATGTCTTCTTTGGAGAAATGTCTATTTAGGTCTTATGCCCATTTTTGGATTGGATTGTTTGTTTTTTTAATATTGAGCTGCATGAGCTGTTTATATATCTTGGAGATTAATCCTTTGTCCGTTGATTTGTTTGCAAATATTTTCTCCTATTCTGAGGGTTGTCTTTTAGTCTTGTTTATAGTTTCCTTTGCTGTGCAAAAGCTTTTAAGTTTCATTAGGTCCCATTTGTTTATTTTTGTTTTTATTTTCATTACTCTAGGCAGTGGATGGAAAAAGACCTTGCTGTGATTTATGTCAGAGAGTGTTCTGCCTATATTTTCGCCTAAGAGTTTTACAATCTCTGGCCTTACATTTAGGTCTTTAATCCATTTGGAGTTTGTTTTTGTGTATGGTGTTAGGGAGTGTTCTAATTTCATTCTTTTACATGTAGCTCTTCAGTTTTCCCAGCACCACTTATTGAAGAGACTGTCTTTTCTCCATTGTATATTCTTGACCCCTTTGTCATAGATTAGTTGACCATAGGTGTGTGGGTTTATCTCTGGGCTTTCTATCCTGTTCCATTGATCTATGTTTCTGTTTTTGTGCCAGTACCATATTGTCTTGATTACTGTAGCTTTGTACTATAGTGTGAAGTCAGGGAGTCTGATTCCTCCAGCTCTGCTTTTTTCCCCTCAAGATTCCTTTGGCTATTTGGGGCCTTTTGTGTCTCCATACAAATTTTAGATTTTTTGTCCTAGTTCTGTAAAAAATGCCATTGGTAATTTGATAGTGATTACACTGGATCTGTAGATTGCTTTGGGTAGTATAGTCATTTTCACAATATTGATTCTTCCAATCCAAGAACATGGTATATCTCTCCATCTGTTTGTGTCATCTTTGATTTCTTTCATCAGTGTCTTATAGTTTTCTGAGTACAGGTCTTTTACCTCTTTAGGTAGGTTTATTCCTAGATATTTTATTCTTTTTGTTGCAATGGTGAATGGGATTGCTTCCTTAATTTCTCTTTCTGATCTTTCATTGTTAGTGTATAGGAATGCAAGAGATTTCTGTGCATTAATTCTGTATCCTGCAGCTTTACCAAATTCATTGATTAGCTGTAGTAGTTTTCTAGTGGCATCTTTAGGATTCTCTATGTATAGTATCATGTCATCTGCAAACAGTGACAGTTTTACTTCTTCTTTCCCAATTTGTATTCCTTTTATTTCTTTTTCTTCTCTGATTGCCATCGCTAGGACTTCCAAAACTATGTTGAATAATAGTGGTGAGAGTGGACATCCTTGTCTCCTTCCTGATCTTAGAGGAAATGCTTTCAATTTTTCACCATTGAGAATGATGTTTGCTGTGAGTTTGTCATATATGGCCTTTATTATGTTGAGGTAGGTTCCCTGCATGCCCACTTTCTGGAGAGTTTTTATCATAAATGGATATTGAATTTTGTCAATAGCTTTTTCTGCATCTATTGAGATGATCATATGGTTTTTATTCTTCAATTTGTTACTGTGGTGTATCACATTCATTGATTTGTGTATATTGAAGCATCCTTGCATCCCTGGGATGAATCCCACTTGATCATGGTGTATGATCCTTTTAAAGTGCTGTTGGATTCTGTTTGCTAGTCTTTTGTTAAGGATTTTTGCATGTATATTCATCAGTGATATTGGCCTATAATTTTGTTTTTTTGTAGTATCTTTGTCTGGTTTTGGTATCAGGGTGATGGTGGCCTCATAGAATGAGTTTGGGAGTGTTCATTCCTCTGCAGTTTTTTGGAAGAGTTTGAGAAGGATGGGTGTTAGCTCTTCTCTAAATGTTTGGTAGAATTCACCTGTGAAGCCATCTGGTCCTGGACTTTTGTTTGTTGGAAGATTTTTAATCACAATTTAAATTTCATTACTTGTGATTGGTCTGTTCATATTTCCTATTTCTTCCTGGTTCAGTCTTGGAAGGTTATACCTTTCTAAGAATTTGTCCATTTCTTCCAGGTTGTCCATTTTATTGGCATAGAGTTGCCTGTAGTAGTCTCTTATGATGCTTTGTATTTCTGCAGTGTCCATTGTAACTTCTCCGTTTTCATTTCTCATTTTATTGATTTGAGTCCTCCCTCTTTTTCTTGATGAGTCTGGCTAAAGGTTTATCAATTTTGTTTATCTTCTCAAAGAACCAGCTTTTAGTTTTATTGATCTTTGCTATTGTTTTCTTTATTCTATTTCATTTATTTCTGCTTTGATCTTTATGATTTCTTTCCTTCTACTGACTTTGGGGTTTGTTTGTTCCTCTCTCTCTAGTTCCTTAACAGTAAGGTTAGAATTTTATTTGAGCTTTTTCTTGTTTCTTGAGGTAGGATTGTATTGCTATAAACTTCCCTCTGAGAATTTCTTTTGCTGCATCCCATAGGTTTTGTATTGTCGTGTTTTCGTTGTCATTTGTCTCTAGGTATTTTTTGATTTCCTCTTTGACTTCTTCAGTGACCTCTTGGTTATTTATTAAAGTATTGTTTAGCCTCCATGTGTCTGTGCTTTTTACGTTTTTTTCCTGTAATTGATTTCTAGTCTCATAGCATTGTCATCAGAAAAGATGCTTGATATGATTTCGATTTTCTTAAATTTACTGAGGCTTGATTTGTGACCCAAGATGTGATCTATCCTGGAGAATGTTCCATGTGCACTTGAGAAGAAAGTGTAATCTGCTGCTTTCAGGTGGAATGTCCTCTAAATATCAATTAAATCTATCTGGTCTATTGTGTCATTTAAAGCTTGTGTTTCCTTATTAATTTTTTGTCTGGATGATCTGTCCATTTGTGTAAATCAGTTGTTAAAGTCCCCCACTATTACTGTGTTACTGTCGATTTCCTCTTGTATAGCTGTTAGTGTTTGCCTTATGTATTGAGGTGCTCCTATGGTGGGTGCATATATATTTATAATTGTTATATCTTCTTCTTGGATTGATCCTTGATCATAATGCTGTATCCTTCCTTGTCTCTTGTAACATTCTTTATTTTAAAGTCTATTTTATCTGATATGAGTATTACTACTCCAGCTTTCTTTTGATTTCCATTTGCATGGAATATCTTTCTCCATCTCCTCACTTTCAGTCTGTATGTGTCCCTAGGTCTGAAGTGGGTCTCTTATAGACAATGTATATATATATATATATATATATATATATATATATATATATATATGTGTATATATATATATATATATGGGTCTTGTTTTTGTATCCATTGAGGGAGCCTGTGTCTTTTGGTTCGAGCATTTAATCCATTCACATTTAAGGTAACTATCAATATGTAGTTTCTTATTACCAGTTCCTTAATTGTTTTGGGTTTGTTTTTGTAGGTCCTTTTCTTCTCTTGTGTTTCCCACTTAGAGAAGTCCCTTTAGCATTTGTTGTAGAGCTGGTTTGGTGGTGCTGAATTCTCTTAGCTTTTGTTTGTCTGTAAAGCTTTTGATTTCTCCGTCGAATCTGACTGAGATCCTTGCCGGGTAGAGTGATCTTTTTTGTAGGTTCTCACTTTTCACCACTTTAAATATATCATGCCACTCCCTTGTGGCTTGTAGAGTTTCTGCTGAGAAATCAGCTGTTAACCTTATGGGGATTCCCTTGTATATTATTTGTCATATTTTCCTTGTTGCTTTTAATAATTTTTTTTTGTCTTTAATTTTTGTTTGATTACTATGTGTCTTGGCGTGTTTCTCCTTGGCTTTATCCTGCCTGGGACCGTCTGTGCTTCCTGGACTTGGGTGGCTATTTCCTTTCCCATGTTAGGGAGTTTTCGACTATAATCTCTTCAAATATTTTCTCTGGTCCTTTCTCTCTGTCTTCTCCTTCTGGGACTCCTATAATGCGAATGTTGGTGCGTTTAATATTGTCCCAGCGGTCTTTTAGGCTGTCTTCATTTCTTTTCATTCTTCTTGTCTTTATTCTGTTCCATGGCAGTGATTTCCAACACCCTGTCTTCTAGGTCACTTATCTGTTCTTCTGCCTCAGTTATTCTGCTATTGATTCCTTCTTGTGTAGTCTTCATTTCAGTCCTTGTATTGTTCATCTCTGTTTGTTTGTTCTTTAATCCTCGTAGGTCTTTGTTAAACATTTCTTGCATCTTCTCGATCTTTGCCTCCATTCTTTTTCCAAGGTCTTTGATCATCTTTAGTATCATTATTCTGAATTCTTTTTCTGGAAGGTTGCCTATCTCCACTTCATTTAGTCGTTTTTCTGGGGTTTTATGTTGTTCCTGCATCTGGTACATAGTCCTCTGCCTTTTCATTTTTTCTGTCTTTCTGTGAATGTGGTTTTTCTTCCACAGGCTGTAGGATTGTAGTTCTTCTTTCTTCTGCCGTCAGCCCTCTGGGATGCATGTATCTTTTTGAATTATGGTCTTCTCCAAGTGTATGCCCAGGAGTGGGATTGCTGGGTCATATGTTAGTTCTATTTTTAGTTTTTTATGGAACCTCCATACTCTAATCCATAGTGGCTGTATCAGTTTACATTCCCACCAACAGTGTAAGGGTGTTCCCTTTTCTCCACACCCTCTCCAGCATTTATTGTTTGTAGATTTTTTTGATCATGGCCTTTCTGACCAGTGTGAGGTGATACCTCATTGTAGTTTCGATTTTCATTTCTCTAATAATTAGTGATGTTGAGATCTTTTCATGTGTTTGTTGGCCATTTGTATTTCTTCTTTGGAGTAATGTCTATTTAGGTCTTCTGCCCATTTTTTATTGGGTTGTTTTTGTTTTGATATTGAGCTGCATGAGCTGTTTGTATATTTTGGAGATTAATCCGTTGTCAGCTTCTTCATTTGCAAATATTTTCTCCCATTTTGAGGGTTGTCTTTTCATCTTGTTTTTGGTTTCCTTTGCTGTGCAAAAGCTTTTAAGTTTAGTTAGGTCTCATTTGTTTATTTTTGTTTTTATTTTCATTACTCTAGGAGGTGGGTCAAAAAAGATCTTGCTGCAATTTATGTCAAAGAGTGTTCTGCCTGTGTTTTCCTCTAAGAGTTTTGTAGTGTCCGGTCTTACATTTAGGGCTTTAATCCATTTTGAGTTTATTTTTGTGTATGGTGTTAGGGAGTGTTCTAATTTCATTATTTTGCCTGTAGCTGTCCAGTTTTCACACAGGCATGTTTTTAACATGGTATGCTTAAGAAGAAAAGCCATGTTACTCAGCTCTCTCAAAGCTCTTGAAAATTGGCCAGATTCCAGTCTTTTGGGAAACAACCACCACAACTATAACAGCACCAACAACTTTTCAGTGTCCCCTATAGCTTCAGGTAGGTGGTATTTTCCATTCTCCATAGATGGAGTAACCGGGGGGCACTGAGAGATTCAGCAGTTGTCTGAAATCTCCCAACAAGCTGAAAATGGAGCCCCAGATGACAGCCAAGTTTCCTGCCCTGAAAGTGAAGAGAGCGACCTAAAAAATAGGATTAGATTTGAAAGAGCATATATACTTTCCAGGGGCTTATCTGAACTGTGTCTCCTCTCTGACCATCTTTGAGTTTACCCATCATAAGTAATATCATGACCTCTTCCTCAAGTTATTCAAAAATGCATTTGTTCTCCATAATAGAGAGAGAATCTCCAGCCAAATTATATTCTAATGTATCATAGCCTTGAACCCAGGGACCATTATTGCATTGCTGACTAGGTGGCTTCTGAATACATTATTATTCTGCCAAGGTTTGTGTCAGCTTTGTAAAGAGGCAGATTACCCAGCTTGTCTCCAATATTGTTATGTTTATGGACTTTTTGGGGGGACGGGAAAAAAGAAAAAGGGGAACAAGAATGAGTACTTGGGTATAATCTGCTCTTGTGACTGGATAAGTGTTAGCAGTCCTATGAGCCTTCATTCCTGCATGAATAGATATAGTTGTGCTGAAAATGGGTGTGTCTCTGACACAGGGGTCCCTAACCCCCAGACCATGGACCAGTACCGGTCCACAACCTGTTAGGAACCAGGCCACACAGCAGGAGGTGAGTGGTGGGCGAGCAAATGAAGCTTCATCTGCCGCTCCCTATCACTTGCATTACCGCCTGAACTATCCCACTTCCCTCCTCCTGTCTGTGGAAAAATTGTCTTCCACAAAACCGGTCCCTGCTGCCAAAATGTTGGGGACCGCCGCTCTGACAGAACTGTATGTTTCCAGTTGGGGGAGGTGTTGTAAGTTGTAGAAGGGCCAAAGAAACTCAAGGGGGTAAGTATTTTAAATACTGGAGGTAAAAGACCTATACTCTGAAAACTATAAGACATTCATGAAGGAAATTTAAGATACAAAGAAATGGAAAGACAGCCTGTGCTCTTGGATCAGAAGAATTAATATTGTTAAAATGACCATACTATACCCAAAGCAATCTACAGATTTAATGCAAGCCCTATCAAAATACCCATGACATTTTTCACAGAACTAGAACAAATAGTCCTGAAATTTATATGGAACAACAAAAGACCCCAAATTACCAAAGCAGTCCTGAGAAAAAAAAAGAACAAAACGGGTGGTATCACCCTCCCTGACTTCAGACTATACTACAAAGCTACAGTAATTAAAGGAGCATGGTGTTGGCACAAAAACAGACACATAGATCAATGGAACTGAACAGAGAGCCCAGAAATAAACCCGCCCACCTGTGGTCAATTAATCTATGACAAAGGAGACAAGAATATACAGTGGAGAAAAAATAGCCTCTTCAATAAGTGGTGCTGGGAAAACTGGACAGCTACACTTAAAAGAATGAGATGAGAACACTTTCTCACACCATATACAAAAATAAACTCAAAATGGATTAAAGACCTAAATGTAAGACACCAAACCATAAAATTCCTAGAAGAAAACATAGGCAGAGCACTCTTTGACATAAATCATAGCAATATTTTTTTGGATCTATCTCCTAAGTCAAAGGAAATAAAAGCAAAAATAAACAAATGGGACCTAATTAAACTTAGAAGCTTTTGCACAGCAAAGGAAACCACTGACAAAATGAAAAGACAACCTATGGAATGGGAGAAAATATTTGCAAATTATATGACAGATAAGTGGTTAATATCCAAAATATATAAATAGCTCATACAACTCAACATAAAAAAAACAACAAAACCCAAACAACCTGATTAAAAATTGGGCAGAAGACCTAAATTGACATTTTTCCAAAGAAGACATATGGATGGCCAACAGACGCATGAAAAGCTGATCAACATGGCTAATTATCAGAGAAATGCAAATCAAAATCACAGTGATATATCACTTCACGCCTGTCAGAATGACTGTTGTCAAAAAGACCACAAATGACAAATGTTGGCAACACTGTGGAAAAGGGGAACCCTGTACACTGTTGGTGGGAATGTAAATCGGGGTAGGCACTGTGGAAAACAGTATGGAGTTTCCTCAAAAGACTGAAAATAGAACTACCATGTGACCCAGCAATTCTACTCCTAGGTATATCTCTGGAAAAAATGAAAATACTAATTCGAAAAGGAACATGCACCCCAATGTTCACAGCAGTGTTATTTATAATTGCCAAGATATAGAAGCAACCTAAGTGTCCATCAATAGATGAATGGATAAGGAACATGTGGTATAGATATATAATGGAATATTAGCCACAAAAAAGAATGGAATTCTGCCATTTGCAGCAGTGTGGATGGACCTAGAGAATATAATGCTTAGTGAAATAAGTCAAACAGAGGAAGACAAATACCATATGATATCACTTATATGTGGAATCTAAAAAACCCCACACGAATGTAGATGGACATATGTAACAAAACAGAAACAGACTCACAGGTATAGAAAACAAACTAGTGGTTACCAGTGGGGAGATGGAAGGGGGAGGGGCAAAGTCGGGTTATGGGATTAAGAGATACAAATTACTATGTATAAAACTGATAAGCAGCAAGGATATATTGTATAGCACAGGAAATTATAGCCATTATTTTGTAATAATTTATAATGGAGCATAATCTGTTAAAATACTGAACACTATGCTGTACATCTGAAACTAATATAATATTGTGTGTCAACTATACTTCAACTTAAATAAATAAATAAATAAATACATAAATAAACACATAAATAAATAGATAATTCTGAATTTCCAAGTTTCCCCTGGCCTCAAGGAGTTGTCAGTTATCTACCCAGTGACTTGGACATGGAGAGGAGTCCACAATGCTTGATACTCCAGACCCTTTTTTATATAGAGAAAAAAAACACTAAAAATTATTCTTCCATTTTAATTTGAAAGTCTGGATTCAAGATTCCTAGAAGAGGCAATCAAAGGAAAGCATAAAATGACTCACTGGTGAGAAATATCTTCTTCCACTAGAACTGGCTGGAGCCAGTCAGTAAGTGAAGCCAACAAATGAAGTAGTGAATGCTACATTGTAGTTACCCATGCTATGCTAAATCACCTATCACCATAGCATCTGGATCCTTCGCCAGTGAATCTGCATTAGCCAGACCCCAGACACTGCATTACTAATGTAATGCATTAAATGGTCCCCTAGTGGCCGCACAGAGGGAGTGTTCCTTCCCAAATACCCTCTTAGTGCCAAGGAGGACTAAGAAAGGGGTGGGGATGGCAGATGGAATCCAATTTTCTATTGGACAGAAACCTCACATAATCCCTTGCCAGTTTGGCAATGTCATCATTTGGGATCCATGAGTCCTCAGGCGTAGGTCCTAGGGCAGTTTTCATCCATGGGGAGGAAACTTGGCAGGCCTAGGGAAAATGTTTTTCTTTGCCTGGAGGCCGGAGTGGCTGGATTGGGTATTTCAATGCCTGAGTTTGCTAGATTATCCCTCAGTCCTGCCTAGTAGTCCATTTTGGCTGTGTAGACTCTGCCTGTATGAAACTAAGAGGAAAAGCTGCTTCCTCACCAATGCTGTTCTTGCCAACTTCTCTCTTCACATGTGAATTTGCCCCCTTGGGGCCTTGTGTGTTCATGGCAAGGTGAATGTCACTTTGATAGGGAGAATGTGATGTCCTTGTCCAATAACCTTGGAAACATCCCTGTGCCACCTTCCCTGTGGAAAGCAATAGTTTATTACTGACCAATTAAGAAGGATGAGCGTTGTATCTTCACGAAGGATGATAGATGGTTAGAAGAAGTAACTGGAAGGAGAACAAGAAAAGGCATAAACTCTTTCTTTTCTTTTTGTTTCTTCTTTGCCAAGTTGAAGGTTCATGTTGCAAAGGCAGGGCAGTGGGAAGATCACCCGGCTGGGTGATCGGAGACATTCATTTGAATCTCTTCCTGACATGAGCTTGCCGGGTGACTCTGAACTAGCTCCCTAACCATTCTGGGTTTCCTCCTAGGGAACATTGGAGGGCTGACCTCATGTGTCTAGAAAGTTCCTCCAAGGTCAGTTATTTGATCGTCTGAGCCTTTTCTGTCTCATGGCTCTCACACCTGGAAGGACATGTTCATTTGATCACTTCAGTTATTCATTTGTTCAAACGACAACAGGTGTTAAGTCCTTTCCCTTCAGTTGCAGCTTCTTGAAAGTGGTCCACAGTCATTGCCTTAATCTTCTTTGTTTAAAAAAAATTTTTATTGGAGTATAGTTGTTTTACCATGTTGTGTTAGTTTCTACTGTACAGCAAAGTGAATCAGTTATATGTATACATATATCCCCTCTTTTTTGGATTTCCTTCCCATTTAGGTCACCACAGAGCACTGAGTAGAGTTCCCTGTGCTATACAGTAGGTTCTCATTAGTTATCTATTTTATATATAGTATCAATAGTGTATATATGTCAATCCCCATCTCCCAATTCATCCCACCCCCCCCCTTCCCCCTTGGTATCCATATGTTTGTTCTCTATGTCTGTGTCTCTATTTCTGCTTTGTAAATAAGATCGTCTATACCATTTTTTTCAGATTCCACATATATGTGTTAATATATGATATTTGTTTTTCTCTTTCTGACTTTCTTCACTCTGTATGACAGTCTCTAGGATCCATATATACAATGGAATTTTACTCAGCCATAAAAAATAATGAAATTGGGTCATTTGTAGAGATGTGGATGGACCTAGAGACTGCCTTAATCTTCTTAAGGCTTTTGGAGGCGTTAGCTTTTCACAGTGGCTACCCTGCCTCCGCGAAGCTCCTGAATCTGCTCTCCACCAGCCAATGTCTTTTTCTCATCCTTTCTCAACTTCCTCTGACCCTGGCGCATTTGACATGGTTGACCACATCCTCCTTCAAGAAACTGCTTCCTTGCTTTGGCTCCTCTGTGACACCCATGGTATCACTCCTTTCCTCCTTCTCTCATTGCTTTGCCTCAGACTCCTTCAGTGCTTCTCCTCTGTAATCCTGTTCTTGGAGCTTTCCTCTTGTTTCTTGTCATGATTTCCTCAGCAGTCTCATCTCCTTCACTGTCTTCAGTTCCTACCTTAATGCGGCTGACTCTCACATCTATGACTCTGGTCCAGAATCTTCTCCTGGGCTCTAGAATCATCCAGTCAGCCATGGCCTAGATATTCCATTTGGATATTTCACCAAACACCCCCAGTCAGCAGGTCTGAACCACATTTATTTTCTTGCTTCTGAAACCAGCTGCTGTAAATGACATCTGATTCCTCTAAAAAATGCCATCTTCTTTTAATGCCCAGATCAGAATGCTTGGTCTTTAATTGTTTTGGCTCCATTACTCTAGCACATCTAAAAAGTTACTAAATCCTGCAGATTCCACCAGCCAATTAACACTCATATGTCCCCTTCTCTCCATTTATGATTCCCCCTCAGTTCCTTTTCATTTAGTCAGCCAGAAAATATTAACTGATTCCTAGGTGAAAGGGACTGCATTACATGCTGTGAGAGAGAGAAAATGTAGAAGATATGATATTTCCCCTTTAAGAGTAACAATCTAGGAGATGTTTCATAAATTAACTCTAAAGAAAGGTAGATATGACCTAACACTGGGCATATTTGATGAATATTGGCTGAATCAACAAGTAAATAATTTTTGGTAGAACTTCTTGAAAAAGAAAGAAAGGTAGAAAGGGCTAGGTGGCAGAAGAGAAAAAAAAATACAGTAGACGGGAGTTTGTAATAGCTACAAAATACATTTTTGTTAAATTTAATTTGTCCCAAATTCCATCTATTTTTATACTCCCAAATAGTCTAAATATAAAAATTTTTGGTCTGAACTACATTTGTAGTTCTCATTTCTTCCATCATTCTGCGTGCTTCAGGCAAGTCAGGTACTTATCTGATGTCCTGCTTTCAGCATTTGTAGTCTCCGACAGCTCTCCACGTAGTTGAAGTCTTATTTTCAGGAGTTTTGCATGTCTGTTATAGGCGCATCATACCTTTCCCCAGCCAGGGGAACTGCTGGTTACTCTCAGATCAACATCAGTTTATTTCATTCCCATTTATTCTCAGCTAAGTACTCTATATGATCAACAAACAGCTTACACACCTGTAATGTGCTCTGGTGGTATAGGTTGGGTATAGACTGTTGAATGGGACCTGCTCCCACCCTCAAGATTCTCATATTCTAGTAAAAGAGTTAGACAAGTAAATGAATAATTTTAATTCAATATGGTACCATGCTACAATAACTCTGATAGTGAACATTTATTGAGAACTAAATATGTCTAATGTACTGTTCTAGATTTCTTACATGTAGTAACTCATTTAATCCTCACTGTACTATAGGAGGTCATTATTGTGATTTTCCCATTTTACAGAAGAGGAAGCTGAGGTATAATTGTGGAAGGGTCAAGAGTTAAAAGCAAGCAGTCTAACTCCTGAGCCCACACTCAACCACTACTGTAGACAACCTTCTTGTGTTCTGGTAGCACATAACAAAGCAGGATTGGTAATTTCAATAAAGAAGACTAGTTTCATGGTGTTTTAACTGTCTTGAGAAAAATGAGTAGAGTTTTAACAGAGAAAGAAAGAAAGGTTGGCACTACGTGCCAATGAAAGTCTTGAAGGGGCTGCTGTTTAGAAGATCCAGTAAGTAGCTCAGATATTTTTGTGGAAGATGAGTCTGGCAAGGGCTAAGGATGGAACACTCACATTTAAAGACTGGAGGAAGAGGAGAAATAATGGAGAACCGGTTATCACAGGTTATCAAATAAATAACCTTCAGTAGATTGTAGCTTTGACATTGAGATGCAAAGGGCACCCAGTGGATTCTTGGGCCTCTTGGGGTACCTGCTTGCTCTGTTGCCACTGAATTGTATTGGGCTAGTTACTGGTTATATCTGGAATTGCTCCTTTTCTGTCAATAATAAAATGATTAAATAAGTCTCTTCAAATTAACATTTTAAGATGCTTGGATCTCCTTTTAACTCACAGAAATAATCAGCGTTAGACAGCTGATGGCCACTCTTTAATCTTTCGTCCTCCATGACATGGGGAAGTGATTTCTTACTCCACTTCAGCCTGATGATCCAAACAACTCACATCCTGTCAACCAAGAAAACATTTTAAGTCTTGTGCTCTAAATTTTTTTCATTTCAACAGAGGCCAATTTTTTATCACACCCTATCAAGGGTACATACTATCAACATGAATTATGACTGTTGTTGTTAACTTTGGTTAGCTGACTGATGTAGTGTTTGTCAGTTTTCTCCACTGGAAAGTTACTACTTTTACCCCCTTTCCATACTGTACATTTTGGAAAGAAGTCACTATGTGTAGCCTACATAAGGAGTGAGAGTATGCCCCGCTTCCTGGAGGGTGGATTATCTATGTAATGTATTTGGAATTCTGCAGTGGAGATTTGTCTCTCTCCCATTTATTAATTTATTTAGTCATTATTTATGTCACCATGGACTCATGGATGTTTGCTTACTACTTCGTGGCTATAATTCAATACTACTTTATTTGTTGTGTTCAATTTGTTCCAGTTTTGGCCATTGGGAGCTCTTTTGGTTGCTCCTAGGCTCCTTTTTTTTTTTGCAAGAAAAAATTGTAACAATTTAAATTTTGACTGGCCATATCTTAATATACTCCTAACAACATTAACATTTTAAAAACATATCTTCACCACTTTAATAAGAAAAAGTTACCTGTCTTTCTTATCTATTGCTGTGAAACAAAACACCCCAAAACTTAGTTGGCTGAAACCAACATGGCTTATTCTTTCTCATAATCCTGTAGGCTGGTTGGACTCAGCTGGGTATTTCGTCTGCTCATGTGGTATCACCTGGGGTCACTCACATAAGTACTGTGCTCCTTCGACATATTCCCGCGTGTGTGTGTGTGTGAGAGCACTTTCTTACTTTCTGGCTCTACAAGATGTTCCAAGATCTTGTATGTTTCCTGTCCCAGTCCTAGAATCAGCCACCTCTCTCTAAGAAGCACTACTCTCTTTCATTGGAGAATGGTATTATCAATAGAAACCGAGATCTGGGCATTAGGTATGCTTGTTGCTACAGGAGTATCACTTCTTTTGGACCCTTTCAACTGACATAGAAATTAATTTGATCTAAAGCACTGTAGTGGGTTGCATAGTGTCCCCTCAAAATTCATGTCCACCCACCAGAAACCTCGGAATATGATTTTACTTGGAAATAGGGTCTTTGCAGATGTAATTAAGATAAGGATGGGGATGATTGAATTAGATGCAATGAGAGTGTCCTTATAAGAGACAGAAAGGGACCCACAGGAGCACAGGGAAGAAGACCATATGAGGAGATAAGGGATAGTGCTACCATAAGCCAAGGAGTCCCAGAAGCAAGGAAGGATTCTCCACTAAAGACTTTGGAGTGAATGCAGCCCTACAAATACCTTGATTTTGGACTTCTGGACTCCAGAACTGTGAGAGAATAAATTTCTGTTGTTTTAATTCACTGAGTTTGTGGTACTTTATTATGATAGCCCTAGGAAACTAACACAGGCAGGGTGAAGATAATATCTTTGTCCTTCTCCAAGACTGCATGCAGCAGAGAACTCTGTGTTGGGCAGCAGAAGAGAAGGAGGCAGAGACGATGTGTTGGAAGTAAGGATGCAGTGTGCTTACAGACTAAGAAAGGCTGGTTGGTACCGTCCTTCTTCCCTGAGAGTGCGAGGTCTAGGCTTCCCAAGGCCAGGCAAAGTGAGTAGTGAGAAATCGCGTTGTGATGGTCTCTCTATGTACCTTCATACAGACACTCTACTAGATTCTGATTCTGGGTGGTGAGGGAGGTGGGAGAGTAACATTCACTGAGTGTCTACCACATGTTAGGCACTGTACCCGCATGATCTCATTACATCCTAACAAGAACCCTGTTAGCGCCTGTAAAGCAGGCACTATTATTACCCTATTTTACAGACGAGAAAATGGAGAGTCAGAGACGTTAAGCAACTTGCCCAGAATTATACGTAGTTATATTGTGAAGCTGGAATCAAAACTCAAGTGGAGTCACCTTTAATTCCTATGATGCTCTTCCACTACACTACCCTGAGTTTCAACACTCTTTTTTTTGGTTTTAGCTTGACAATCGCTTGATTGGAATTACTTTTCAAGTTTTTCCTTTAGGGATGCTACTGTCCTTTCATCAGTGGATAGAATTTAAAATATTTTATTTTACAAATAATACATATTCATTACTGAGAAAAATAAGTAAGTCACAAAGGTTCTAAGCAAACACTTTTAAACATACCACCCAGAGAGGATAAAACTTCGTAAATACGAAATGTGATTTTATGTGATTAAACTATACATTTTGATTTGTATTCTGCTCTTTAAAATTTCTTTTCACTCAAAAAGCTCACGAATGTTTGATGTGCCTTTTCCCTTCCCTTTCTTTTTCATTACCTTTTGCCACCACTTTGGCTTGGATCTTTATTGACTTTTAAAGGACAGCCTCAAAATGCCTTCACTGGTCTTCCCATTGCTTTTCCCTGCTTGATTCATTCCATGTGACTTCTCTGATCAGACAAACAAACAAAGCAACACATGCACACACACACACACACACACACACACACACACACACAATCCCAAATCTGAGAAACACTATTCATGATCTGGCCCCATATGCTTTTTCAGCCCCATTTCTCATTTCCTTGTGTGCATGTACCTTGGCCATATTGGATTATTTTCTGTGTATTGGATGTGCCATGTCACCCCCCCCCCCGCTTTGTTTATGTTGTTTATTTTGTGAAGGGTATGTCCTTTCCTCCATCTCCACCCATAAAAACTCTTTAAGGTTCAGCTCAAAAGCTACCTTGTCAATCATCTCTCTCCTTGCTTTACTCTTATGTTCTTTATCCAGAGGCAATATTATATGTCCTAGATTAAAAGTTCCTTAAGGGCTGTACTCTGCCTTCATCATCTTTGTATCTCCTGAGCATTACTTTCGAGTCTTGTTCAAAGTTTGCTTGAATACATGAGGTAGATAGATAGATGATATAGATAGATGATACAGATGGATAGATAGATAGATAAAGGGAGCATTGATGATGCATACAAAATTTACCTAATGCTGAAACTTCACAAAAAACAATAATACCATAACCCTGGGCCTCATTGCATTTTTAAGTGTAAGGTAATTAAGCAAGCCAAAGAGAATGCTAATACCACTCAGTTAAATTTTCTTGCAATTATTTCTGTCTTTAGATTTAAAAGAATCTGACTTGATTCGTAAGCTGGCATTAAGATGACTTGGATATTATGACATAATAATACCCAGAGAAAGCAGGAAAACAGAAATATTCATGTTGATTTAAATGGAATTTAGATTTATAATGACTAAAAAAGTTGCAATAGAAGATACTAAAGGCATATTATGTCACTTTAATTTGGCTTTTGAGAAAGATTGGGAGGTGACTGAGGAATTAAGAAACAGAATATAACCACAATAGACTCATGTCGTTTCAGGGAAAGCTTGTACCCAGCATGGAGCTGCACTGGATCTCAATTCAGAGAAGCTTAGGGCTCCTGTAGTGTTCCCTTTTCAAAGCCCTGTGCAAACATGAATGAAGTTAATCTAATTAACTTATTAGCTTTTTAAGCTAGTGGTACCAATTAGTCACCGCATCAGACTCTGGCTCAGTCTCATCACACAGCGCTTAGCTATAAAGGGGCTTTCATCAGAACCCCCAGGAGTGCTCGCATGGCATTTGCGTGTGTTTTCCAGAGAACGGCAAAAAGAACCATGTGCGAGGCAATTACGGGAACCCTCTCTGGGAAAACCTTAATCACAGGGACCATTCTCTTCACCTCTTCCTAAAAAGGGAATCACGTGTTAGGTTTCATTCGTGGAAGTATGAACCCTTTCCTTAACCTGAGTCTGGAGAGTGATTATAAATCTTAGACTTGAATTCTTGGATGCCCACAGTGGAGAAAGCCCCACCAGCAACAGGGAATCATGGAAGGTCTGGCAGTTTGGGTGGTATTTTTCTAAAGAGCGAGAAAAGGGGATTCAAGCAGAGTGCAATGAGAATAATGATCCCAAAATACAGCCCTGAAGGAAGACTTCCAGAGAGACAATGGGGAGGGAATAAATAAAAAGAAAGTTATAAATTCATCTATTTGCTCTTCCCTGACCCTTGCTTTTACTCCTCTTCACTGCAACTACCCTGGGAAAGGCACAATACTTTCCCCTGTCACAATATTGAGAAAAATTGAAACGGGGAAGAAAGACCACCAGATGCTTTATTGTCTTAGACGTTTCCACATAATTAGCTGGGGATAAAGGGCCTCTGCATGGTTTCATTGCATTGAATGAACTTGGATATTGCTACACAGTAGTGTGTTTTATGATTCATGCTCTGTTATCCTGTGGCTTTTTGAAAACTGCCAGCTACTTTATCACTGCCGGCCAAGCCTGGGCCCACCACTTAAAATGCAGCAATGCAAAGTTAACTGTGCATGACAGATGTCCATGAAATTGTTTAACACACACATACACGCTCACACAGAGCACAAAGCTGGCTCTGGCCCTCTTACGAGTCCTGCTGTCTCAATGTCCTTATTAAACATAAATAAAAGTATAGGGCCAGGGAAGAAAGGAAAATTCATGAAACGACAGAGTAGAGAGCACATTTTGGGCTCTGGTAACATCGGCTGCATTTTGAATTTCAAAAGGCCCTTGAAAAAGTTAAAAATAATGAAGTCATTAGAAGAGTAAAGGACTGCGGTACTTGGGGTTAGGTTAGGATACTGGGTATTTGAGGTCATCTTCTTTTCTCTCTGAACTGGTATCACCCAAGTACTACTCTGTCTCCTCTCTTTAGTCTCCAGCCCTGTGTGCCCTGGGGAGCAGTTTCTTAGTACGGCCCCTCATCTCTTTTACATCTCGATGTCCTCTGTCCTAACTCTCCCATCCTTTAAGTCCCATGTATCTTGTATTTCAACTTTCCTGCAAATCCCCCTATTCAATATACCAGGTCCTTTCACTTTTCTTGGGCAGTTACTTGTTCTCCACTCTACTTCTGTAGAACAATTTTTATATCATGATATATATTGAATTGTGACATTTGATGTAAGTGCCTCTCTCTCTTACCAGATTTGAAGCTCTCTGAGTGCAGGTGCTGTGATTTACTCATGTATGTATATCAGAGCTCATTGTAGCAGCTGACATACAATAGATATTGAACCAACATCTACTGCACAGTGAGGGTGAGTGGGAGCCGAGTACAGACATTACCAGAGGAGGTGGGTGAAATGCAGACTTTCAGGAGTTTCCTTCAGTGAGGCTTCCTTCACCTTGATTTGTGTATGTTACTTTTTGGCAGTCACATGTTTCTCAGAAAACCCTGATGAATTAAGTTTCTAAGTAGAAATCACTCAGAGAGGGTAGGGGGTTCAAAGGTACAGGAAAATAGGACTGAGGTGGGTCAGGGTAGAGAAAGTCCCAACTCCAA
The DNA here is from genome assembly GCF_028564815.1 of Eubalaena glacialis. Classification (NCBI taxonomy): domain Eukaryota; kingdom Metazoa; phylum Chordata; class Mammalia; order Artiodactyla; family Balaenidae; genus Eubalaena; species Eubalaena glacialis. The sequence goes on along the minus strand of NC_083720.1, from coordinate 106,447,500 downwards.
ACAATCCTGTTCCAGGGCAGACTGTGAAAGGACACCCCATTTTGGAGAGTGACATGCAGTGCTCATATGTTTTACCCTTTCTTTCTGAATCACACTTAGCCCACCTTGGGGTTTGTCTTAGTCAGTTCGAGCTGTCCTAACAAAATACCACAGCAGAAGTTTATTTCTCACAGTTCTGGAGGTTGTTAGTTCAAGATCAAGGCATCAACAAGGTAGGTTTCGTTATGACACCTCTTGGCTTGTAGGTGGCCGCCATCTTACTGTGTGCTCACATTATCTCTTTTTTGTGTGTGTGGAGAGACAGAGCTCATTCTCTGGTGTCTCTTCTTATAAGAACACTAATCCTATTGGATGAGGGCTCCACCCTTATGACCTCATTTAACCTTAATTCCTTCTTTAGAGGCCCCGTTTCCAAATACAGCCACACTGAGGATTAGGGCTTCAAAATATAAATGTGGCAGGGGGACACAAACATTCAGTCCATAACAGGGTATCTGTAGTAAAGTTGCTGTTAAAGTTTTTGGCTAATTAAATAAAGCTCCATGTAGAATATCATGTATCAGCCAGGGATCGGCGGGGCATGAAGACTTCCTTCAGTATTTCTAAAGTTATACCTGATAGGCTACATGTAGTCCGGCCTGACTCTATCTTGGCATTTCCCACCTTGTACCTTCTTTTCTTCCCCATTCCCAGGGCAGAATTCTCCTGCCACTTACAATTCCCTGCAAAGAAGCAAAAGCTGGCTCACTTCCAGAGAACACCTGTGGCTCAGATCTTCATGTTTTCCACCTCTGTTCCTTACACCTCATTCTCTTGATCAAAATTTACCCATCCTTTGTTTCCTTCAGTTGGGAGCATCTGTTCCTCACTCATGTGACTATTGGTGGAAGTGGGTGCTAAAACTTCATGTTTTAATGTACCCTAGAAGTTACAAATTTGCATTTTGTTATATCCTTTTGGAGATAGTAGATTATAACTCTCTCTAGAGGAGGGACTCTAATCATGGAAATCTTAAGCACCAGAACAGACCTGTGTATGAGTTCATTAGAGATAGGAGACAGAGGAGAACTGCCCCAGTAGGTGGCCTTCTCCTGTGTCCACACATGGGAATCTGCTCTTTTCTAAAACTCTTTGGCATTCACAACCAACAACAATCAAAAAAATGCCCTCATAGAAAAAGGCAAAGACGTACTCATGGTGCTGGAATAGAAACATGGGAAAATATAAGTATAGATATAATGGACTGTAAAGAAGTTACCTTTCAGAATCTCTACTTTTTTGAAATAGAAAAGCAAAGAACTCTGTAGAGATAAAATGGGAAACCTTCAGTGGAATTTTCATCATGAGGATTTTGAGTTTTCATTCTCCATTTTCCCTCCCTCTTTTCCTTAACTTATGACATTAACGAGAAAGGCAACTTCCCCTCAGCTGGCTGGCAGCCAGCAGTCAGGCCCAATTCAATTGGTGGGGCTCTGCGCGATGGGACGTGTAGCCCCAGCTCCCCTCCTTCCTGAAAGCTGGGTTTCAGCAAAGCTTTGCAAGGGAGTTTGGTCTTTTGTGCTGCGGCAGGCTAATCCACGGTTTACAAAGAGCCTCTTGATAAATCGGAACACTCCTGTACCCAAGAGCCTCAACTCAGACAGGAGGGGCTCATGGACAACCTCCCCCCGATTCCAAGAGCTTAATTTTTATACTTTTGTTGACATGTTTCTTTATGTTTATATATTGTTGTTCTTTATGAGAGGTTAATGTCTCCAAGAAGTGAATATGCTTCCTATATTGGCCTTTTAGTCTGGAGTAGTTTAATGTGCCTTGTAAAGTCCTTCCTGGTATGTTTTTAAGATTGTGCACTGAAGGATTATCAATGTTTGTATGTGATTAGAAATACCTGAGGATAAAAGAAAAAAAAAGCATCTGAACTCTAACTTTCACAATACCCACTCTCCCCCAACTTAATATATTCCTTATCGTTATTAAAGGAATCAGTCTCTCTGGTTCCTTATAAAACCGTTTATCCCTCTGGAGGATCATGAGGTATCTCCTTAGAGTGCCCACTAAATCCTGGGGAGAGAAAAGAAGATGTGTGAGGGCTCCAGATGTGCGTGTGTGTGTTTGGGTATATGCCACGAGTATGTGAGTTGTGTGGGTGTGTGTGTACTGTGTGGGCGAATCGTGCATGGTTGTGGGTTGTGTGTATTTCGTGCATGCGTGTGTGGGCTGGGTGTGGGTGGGGACTGTGTGAGTGTGTGTCTGTGTGTCCGTGTGGGGACTGTGGGTGGCCTGCTCGACATTTGGGTGGATGTTTCATTCCCACCCCTTTTACTATGACCCTGGTCAGACCACTTTTATGCCCCTGACAGCTTCATGAAGCACAAAACATGGAGCAATACATGGCATGAAATTGGCAACAAAGCCGAGCAAAAGGAGGAACAATTCTCTGGCAGGATGTGTTCACAATATGGCTGATTGGATCTGGAAGCAGATGCCAGCAGCGGGTATTGTCCTGGTGACTGAAAAGACATGACCCCTGAGAAACCGAAGACAAGGAGACTCTCCTCCCGAACCAAGGGGGAGGGGAGAAGAGGTGAAACCAATGAATAAATCAGGCCATGAAAACCAGGGAGAAAAGAAAATGCTAACGAGGACTTTTTATGGGGAAAAGGGGGCAGTTCAGTATGCAATTGCTCCAGCTCCCCGCCTAGCTGAACACTTTCTCAGACAATGGCTTTTTAACAGATGGGAGACCCAGTGAAAGAAGCCAACTTTTGCGCAGTGGAGAATCCCTGTTTGTTTAGTCTGCTGCTGGGCAGGTGTCTGGAGAAAGGCGATCCAGCAGGTTAAGGGCTTCGGTGCCAGTTTAATACAGAGCAGCCAGGATGTCAGAGGTGACTGGTTTTAATGGGGAGGACTGAGCTTCTTAGAATGGTTTTTGGAAATTCTGCAGAAATGAGGCAGACTAGAGGCTGCCTTCTGATGTCCAGTTCTCCCCCTTCCCCCTCCCCCTCGCTTGCTCCCTCACCTCTCTCTCACCAGCCCTGGGGGCCAAAACCTCTGTTGAAGAGCTGTCCGTCAAGGAAAGGATGAAGGAGGGATGGGAACACCGCAGAGTCTACATTCTCAAACCAAACGTCCTATTTCCAAACACTTTTAAACCTACGAGCTTGATTAGGTGGGTTTAAAAGTGCAATGTAGTCTTAACTTTCATCAAACGGGCGCTCTGAAAATTTAAATGTACTAGAGAAGGCTTTGCATTGTCCAACATATTCTAAAGCTGTTTAGACTTGGTCACTGCCCCAAAAGATCTTGGCTTAGCTTCCAGCAGTGTCCAGGCTGGAGGAGTTTGAGGAAAATAAGTCAGAGCTTTGCTGCGGCGTCTGTGGATCCGCTCTTCCAGCTCTGCAGCCTTGCTCTTCCAGAGATTCTCAAGAAGGTGAGCTAACATTTGCAGAAGAAAAGCGGGGATGTTCTGCTTTGTAGAGCGGAAGTATTCAGAAGATTCTCCCTCGTTTCAGAGTGTACATATCAGAGGCCAAAAGAATATCCAGGTAGGAACCTGGGGCTTGGTTTCTAACCTTAATTATACCGTGAAGAGCCACTAGTGTACATGTTCAAGGGCAAAATGAAAGACCTGGCTTACGTAGGTGGTGGGGATTTTATTCCCTTCATTGGTGAGAAGTGAGTTGTGTAAAACGGGAGGACAACCCCGCCGACCTCCTTACCCCTTAAATGGCCATTTTCAACCATTTTTCCCTAACTTCATAACAAAGGCATTGTCACGTGAGGCCATATTTGCCTCACTCTGAGACATGGTTCACCAGGGCTGGAAGCTTCTAACTGAAGCGGCCCTGGTCACAGGCCTCCACAGGCAGGGCTTGGCCATTTGTAAGACAAAGGCCGGTTTGAAAAGACGGGAGAGAATGGTCATTGGAAATTGTAAAGGAAATAACAAACTTCTCATTACGTGTTAACAATAGAGTTTAATGCTTTATTTCTGTGCAATCTTATGAAATCTATCTTATTTTATAAAAATCTGAAAAAAAGGTTAGCTTCCTTTCGCATAAAGGTATCAGTTTGCTATTAATAGCTTTAAAATATGTTGAATGCTTTTGACATGAAAATCACGTACCTCGTTATCATTATTATCAAAAACATTTAGTGAGCATCTCCTATGTACAAAGAGCTGTGTTTGAAGAGTTACAGGGCAGGGCCCTGTCCCAAGGACCTTTGATAGCCTGTCTCAATAAATACTTCATTCTTTCACTTCTTCCTTTGCGGTCGTTCAGATATCACAAAAAGAACATGACTCAGTGTGTTGGGGTAGTCAAAAGGACACAAATACTGGGACATTTTGCTGCAATATTTTGTGCATCTCTAAATGCCATCCCTGAATAGCAACAATGATGATGACAAAATTACAACTGTCATTTATTGGGAACGTACAATGTCAAAGCACTGTGCTAAGCGGTTTAAATAATCACTAGATTCTCCCAGCCACTCCAGGAGATTTCTCTCGTATTAGTCCCATTTTATACATGGAGTCTGAGCTTAGAGGGTTTAAGAAACTTCTAGTCTTTTAGTAAGAGGCAGAGCTTGAATTTAAGCTCAGTTCTGACTTCAAAGCCATATTTCTAATCATTTTGCCCTGTTGTTTAGTTCTGCATGGTGTACAAAGAAGAATGTATTTATTTGTTTAAAACTTATTTGTTTGATATCTACAATGTGAAAAACAACACGTGTAAAATTCACAGGCAAGGTTTTAATTAAGAAGCAAATTTCAGGGGACTTCCCTGGTGGCACAGTGGTTAAGAATCTGCCTGCCAATGCAGGGGATACGGGTTCGAGCCCTGGGCCGGTAAGATCCCACATGCCGCGGAGCAACTAAGCCCCTGCACCACAACTACTGAGCCTGCGCTCTAGAGCCCACATGCCACAAATACTGAAGCCTAGCCCGCGCACTGCAAGGGAGAGCCGCAACTAGAGAAAGCCCGCGCGCAGCAACCAAGACCCAACGCAGCCAAAAATAAAAATAAATTAAAAAAAAAAAAAAAGAAACAAATTTCAGGAGGGTCCTGTGCTGAAACACAAAGTGACCAGATCTTTATGTATTTTGTCAAATGTTGGAACCCCAGATGATGAGAGACAGAAACATCAATAACTTTATGTGCCAGTTCACTTATCTATGTCTGCTTAGGAGATGCACAAAATTATTTGAGAAGACTGAAAATATGTGCTCTCACTGTCTCCTTTATCAACAAAACAGTGACATAGAAGTCTACTTTATTCTTCGGTTATTCTTTTAACAACTACTCAAAAAGATTTAGAGTAAAGGTTATTAGTGGTTGAAATGATTATTGATATGCTGAAATCCTCCAGGTAGACCCTGTCATCAAGCACCAACCTGATTCTGCATGAAAAAAGGGGTTTTCAGTGGAGATGGGAAGTTTCAGGCAGTACTTGTCATTCCTATTAAGTTCCTCAGTAAGCGGCCTCCCCGTGGTCCCTGCATCTCACCTGACATTCAGATTCAGTGTCAACATGATTCAATTCGAATGAAAAAAATATTTAAGATTTTCAGAAGAAAACAGAAATGGCATCTCCTACTATCTCTGTTAAGTGTTTTTGTGGGATGTAGAGTTCTTAATCACTGCGAAGATGAGGGAATACAGAAAGGAAACTAGTGTTCTTGTCTAAATGTCAGTTGAAAGAAGAATGCTCAGGACAAGTCTCTGTGTTTACCAACCAAAATTTGGAAATAGATGATTTTAAGATCCCATTTAATCTTGCTGGAGAGGGTGTGGAGAAAAGGGAACCATCCTACACTGTTGGTGGGAATGTAAATTGGTTCAGCCACTGTGGAGAACAGTATGGAGATTCCTTAAAAAACTAAAAATAGGGCTACCATATAATCTAGCAATTCCACTCCTGGGCATATATCCAGAGAAAGCCATAATTCGAAAAAATACATGTACCCCAATGTTCATTGCAGCACTATTTTTTTTAAATTGGGGTATAGTTGCTTTACAATGTTGTGTTTGCTTCTGCTGTACAACGAAGTGAATCAGCTATATGTATACATATATCCCCTCCCTCTTGGACCTCCCTCCCACCCCACCCTCATCCCACCCATCTAGGTCACCAGAGAGCACTGAACTGAGCTCCCTGTGCTGTACAGCAGGTTCCCACTAGCTGTCTGTTTTACACATGGTGGTGTATATATGTCAATCCCAATCTCCCATTTCACCCCACCCCCCTTTCCCCTCCCCATGTCCACACATCCCGCCAAGGCATGGAAGCATCCTGAATGTCCATCGAAAGAGGAATGGATAAAGAAGATGTGGTACATATATACAATGGAATATTAGCCATAAAAAAGAACAAAATAATGCCATTTGCAGCAACATGGATGGACCTAGAGATTATCATAATAAGTGAGGTAAGTCAGTCAGAGAAAGACAAATATCATATGGTATCACTCATCTGTGGAATCTAATTTTAAAAAATGATACAAATGAACTTATTTACAAAACAGAAATAGACTTACAGTTATCGAAAGCAAACTTATGGATACCAAAGGGGAAATGTAGGGGGAAGGGATAAATCAAGAACTTGGGATGAACATACACACACTACTATATATAGGATAGGTAGCCAACAAGGACCTACTGTATAGCACAGGAAACTCTACTAAATATTCTGTAATGACCTATATGAGAAAAGAATCTAAAAATGAATGAATATATGTATATGTATAACTGAATCACTTTGCTGTACACCTGAAACTAACACAACATTGTAAATGAACTACACTCCAATAAAATTAAAATTAAAGAAAAAGTAAAATTGTAATGCACAAAAATGTCTCATTTAATCAAAAAACAGTTTGGGAAAGAACCTGACCTCTACAACCTTAACTCCATTCTGTTGTATGGCAGAGATCTGGACAGATGCTTCTGTTGGTGTTTTTTTAAGTAGTTATTAAATATTTGTTGAAGGAATGTATGAATGAACATCTTTTCTTCCACTAGTCTGGATTGTACATTCCTTGAAAGCATAGACCAGCTTATTCCTCTTTTTGGTCTCAGCCTTTTGCTGCATACTGCATGCTTAATACATTTTTATTGAATGAATACATTTGTTATCCCCATTTTACAGACAAGGAAACCAAGACAGAGAAAGGTTAAATAATTAGTCTTGTCACACGATTAACAAATGTTGAAGAGTCAGGATTTGGTTCCTGGTTTCAGAGCAGGAGTTCTTAGCCATAATGATAATATGTAGCAGATTAAAGACATCCACAAATTCTTCAACATTCCTCTCACCTAGAGGTGAGATCTTTGCCTCTTTCTCCTTGAATCTGGGTCAGTTATGGGACTTCTTGGGTCAATAGAATATGGAGGAAATATACTATCAACAGTTTTTGGGCCTAGGCTTTAAAACATTGGCTGCTTTCACTTTTTGTCTCTTTAGGATATCTGAACTACCATGTAAAAAGTCTGACTACCCTGGTAGTCTCACAGAGGTGCTCCAGCTGAGATCCCAGCTGTGCTTGGCCTTCCAGCCATCCCCACTAAGACACCAGACACATGAGTGAAACCATCCAGTTTAGCTCCTCTGCCAGCTGAGTACCACCAAGGGACCTCAGTCAATGCCATGTGGAACATAAGAAACTTGCAGCTGAGTTCTGAATTCCTGATCCATGGAATTGTGAGATACAAAAAACAACCAAAATAACAGTGATGACGATGACACCAGCAGCACCAGTACCACTAAGGCTGTAGTTTAAGCCACTAAGTTTGGGGTAGTTTATTATGTATAGCAATAGATAACTGGGAAGGAGGTATATATTTGAATGGAAAGATACAGAAATCCACAGACCTCAAGATGGAAGAATATCTGTGTGAGGAAAGAGAGAGATAAATAGTTACTATTGCTGTGGGAAGTTACTATAAACTTAGTCATATGGGTGACATAGATCATGCTTTCTTGACACAGAAGCAAAATATGATGAAGATGAATGACTTATTCTGCTAAAAGTAGACTATGTGAGTAAATCTGGACTCATTTTGCTAATAATTTAGATGCTTTGGTGGTAGAGGATGTAACAGAGAACTACCCTTAACTTCAAGTTTCTACTTGGATGTCTAACAGGTGTCTCAAATTTAACATGTCTAACACCAACTCAAGGTTTTCACTTTTTCTTCCCCAAACTACTACTCCTTCAGTCTTACATATCTCAGCAGATGGCAGCCATACTTTACAGTTTCTCAGGTTCAAAACTTTGAAGTTTTAAACTCTTCCCATATCCAATATTCAATCCAACTACAGTTTCATCTACCTTACCTTCAAATTACAGCAGTTCTATGGGAAGGCAACAGGTTTTGTGTGAAGAAAAATGAGTCCCATGGGCAATTATATTTGAAAAATTGATGAGGTTTTTTAATTGTAAGATAAAAAAATGAGAGCTACCACAGTTTAGGGTAACATGCTTTATGACTCAGACAATTTTTTTCCAAAAATTATTTGACCAGGATTAGTGTTACATGGAATAAACTTGGGGAAAACTGCTCTAGGCATTATATATCCTGTATTCAGTAAAGTATTTAATAGTCTTTATGACATGGTTGTGGACATGAAAGAGAAATGTGGGATGCATGAGAATATTGTCAAGTGGGTTTACATCTGGTCAAACAAACATTTACAAAAAGTGGTAAGGAGACCAATTTCAGCATAGAGAGGTTTTTTTTTTTTTTTTTTTTTTTTTTTTTTTTTTTTAATGCCATGCTTAATGCCTTTATCACCAGATTAAATGGCAATATGGAAGCTTAGCAAATTTGTGGATGCTCACAAAATTGAAAGAGCTGGCTAAGACATTGGATAGATTCAAAACATTTTCTTTAGATTGAAATGTTGAATTGAAAGCATCAAGATGATATTGCGTAGGTATAAGTAGAAAAAAATCTACATACTTAATTTTCAAGAGAAGTCTACTAATTAAACGTAAGATTGAGGTAGACTTGACCTGACAGCAGTTTATGTGAAAAAGACAAGTTTATGTAGTTGCAAAAAATGCTTATGCAATATTAAATTGCATTTATAGAGAAGTCCAGATAAACAGACTTGAGAAATATGTACATATCATAAACTTGCTCAAGGTATTTGCAGCAACACAGATGGACCTGGAGGGTATTATGTTGAATGAAATAAATCAGACAGAGAAAGACAAATACTGTATTTTTTCACTTATATGTGCAATCTAAAAAACAAAACAAATTAACAAATAAAACAGAAACAGACTCACAGATACAGAAAACAAACTAGTGGTTGCCAGAGGGGAGATGAACGAAATAGGTGAAGGGGCTTAAGAGGTACAGACTACCAGTTATAAAATGAATAAGTCACAGAGATGTACTATATGGCAGAGGAAATTAGTTAGTAATATCAAAATAACTTTGTATGGTGCATAATCTATAAAAATATTGAATCGTTATGTTGTATACCTGAAACTAATAAGTCAACTATACTTCAATAAAAAGTTAAAAAAAAAATTCTCAAGGCAAGGTTTTAGGCTGTTTTTTAATTTCAGAAGTCTCATCCCCTCTGCTCAATCATGCTACTTTTTGTTTCTCTCTGGTCAGCAACCTCCCATTCCCAAGCCTTGACATTTTCTTTTACCTCAAGCCCTTTCCTCATACATTCCTTACCTTCTTGTTACTTCTTTTCCTCTGTCTTAGTTAGGATACATTAACTACTGTAAAAGCCCCACAAATTTCTGTATTAATCGGTGTAGGTATCAGCTATAATATAAAACCTCCAAAATTTCAGAAGATTAAAATAATACGAGATCACTTTTTACCCAGACAGTAATTTAATGCAAGTGTTCCTTGTTCGGTAGATCTCCTACCCTTATCTAGCTTCTGAGCTCAATATCTCTAGCAAAATTCTAGAATTAATTATTGATCAGATGGTATATAAAAAGGACAAAGTACATTTATTCTAATATTTTTAGCATCCAGCAAAGTGACTGGCATTCATTCATTGATTTAACATGTACTTATTGAGTGCCAACTTTGTTTCAGTCATTGTTTTAGATTCTGGTAAAATGACAAGCAAGGCAGAAAATGTTACTGTTTTCATGGAGTTTATATTATGTGGGGAAGAGACAGATAATAGTCAGTGAATGAGATACTTTCTGATAATAATAGGGCTCTGAAGAAAATACAGCTGAGTGATGTAATAGAGATTGTGCATTTGGGAATTCTTCAGATTGGTAGACTTTGTTGAAGAGATGAAGTTTGAACCGAAACCTGTCAAGATGGAGCTGGCCATACAGAGATCTGGTGAGAGGGTGTCTCAAGCAGAGGAAGGATTAGGCACAAAGGCTTCAAGCAGGAATGAGTTTGGTGTGTTCTGGGAATAGGAAAAGGATCGGAGATGAATTTGTAGAAGTGATGGGGGTTGAGGTCTTATAGGGCCATATAGGCTGTGCTAAAGAGTTTGGATTTTATTCTGCACTTGATTAGAAATAAACTGAGTGTTTTCAGCAGGGAATGGTATGACCTCATTTATGGTTTTCAAAGTTAGCTCTGGCTGGTGCCCAGGGACTAGGTTTTAAAGAGGGCTACAGCAGAAGCAGGGAGATCAGCGGAGGCAGGAGGCTGCAATAATGCAGGTAACAGACTTGGTTGAGGATGGTAACAGTGGAAAATGCACTGAAATGGACAAACGTGGGGTATTTTTGTAGAGTGAGTGTTGACAGGACTTGTTGACAGATTTGGATTCGGCAGTGAGCAGTTGGTGTGTGGTGGTGACATTTACTGAGGTGAGGAACAGTGGTACAAGTTACGGTAGAGGCGGGGGAATAAAGAGTCCTAATTTGAATATGTCAACTCTGAGGTACCAACTAAATATCCAAATGGAGATATCAAATATATGTGTCTGAAGTGTGGAAGAGAGATTAGAACTGAATGCATCAGATTTGCGGTCATTGGCCTATTTATAAGATGGCCACAGCAGTCTGTAGCACCCATTCAAACAGGCAGAAAAGTCTTCCATGCCTTGTCTCTTTCCAAGAAGGAAAGAAGTTTATCAGACTTATCTTCATGCTCATTGGCTAGAATTGCATCACATGACCCTAAGTCAGCTGTTGGCAAGGGTAATGGGATCACCATGTTTGGCTTGTCTTAAGCAGAACTGGCCCCTGGGCTGGGGATGGGGCCAGCCTTCCCCAACTTATAAGGCAACATGGAGAAAGTGTAGAGGTGTGGACAAAATCAAGGGAAGCAGGAAAGAGTGGATGGATATTAGGGAGGCAATCAACATTCTAGCTAAAGCCCAATTCGGTTTTCTCATCATTAAATAGGCCAGTGTCTTACCTCACGGAATATGTGTGAGACAGTGGTGTGAAAGCGTTTTGTAAACTATAAAAACTATTTTACTACTTAAAATAAGTTAGTCTGAATCAGATTATCCTTAACATTTCTCCATTTCTCCATTTTACTCAAGGGTTACCAGTGCTCTGGCAATATTTGTTATTATGTTGTGGAAATATTTTTTCAAAACATTAAGAAATGAACACGAAAAATAAGTTTAGTTGCCCTTAGCACATTTTCTTTCCACCAATAGATTTACATATGTTTTCCTCTTATCATGCATTGCTAATGTTTTCTCCTTCTTTTTTATATTCACAGGCTCCTACACATGAAACATGGTATCATTTCAAAATCAGATATTTATGGAAATGAGATGTTCATTAATAAAAGCCTGCAGAACTCTCTGAGGCATTCATTTGCCCCTTGATAGCAACACGTAAGAAAGTGACGTACCTGAGGTGAGTTGTTGGCAGAGTTGAAATGATCATTTCACAATTTTTAAGGGCCTACAAGGTGGTAGGTCCTGATTAGAACATGTAATAAACATCATCTGTGACCTAGAATACAGGAATTACCAGTTCCAATTATAGGTTTAATGCACATTGTATTCTACTTGCTTTTAAACATCAAAACCGTAAATTCATAGTAAAATAATGCAGTTAATCCAAAGATAATTTTGTTTCATTTTTCTGGGTCTATATTTCCCCCATTTTAAAAGGAGATAAACTTTGAAAAAAAAATAAATCTGAGTAGAATAAAATTAACCAAAGTGTGGGGTGAATGTGGGGGGCTGGGAGTTATTTGTCGCAGAGGAGGATGGCGCTCTTGTATTTTTCTTGTACCATGTTCTTTAACTCTTCACTGGCATGAGTCCTTTACAGAAAACTTCTTGGACTTTGTTGATGGTAAAGCAGGAATCACTGATTTTAGGCTGGTGACAGACTGACTTCTGTTGTCAAAGGCTGTTGGCATTGGGTTCCTGCCTGATACAAAAGGACATCTTTTCTCCCAATTTTTAAATAGATATTTCCTTTTATCACAAATGCTTTGGGGCAAGGCACGTGGTTGTATTGTTTTGTTTTTAGCCATTTGTTCATTCTACAAATATTTATTGTGTGCTCACATGTGTTAGGCCCTATACTAAGGTTTTAAATAAAATAAATATGATCTTTCACTCTATGGGGCATATCCATTAGCAAGGAAGACAGTCATTAAACTAATAATCGGATCTGCACCTAACATTTGTAGGGCCTGGGGCAAGAGGACAAATGGGTGCTATGAATCAAATATTTAAATTTAAAAGTGATAAGCTCTGCCCTTGGCCCAATTCACATTCCATTCCAAAGCCTGGAAACTCACACCCTGGGGATGATCCTTGTGACCTGGAGGCTAAAGGATCCTTGCTCTCTCCCGGGTCAGTTCTGCCACCTGTGAGCCTGAGTAGCAACAGGGAACTTTTAGCAGAGCGCAGGAAAGAAGGGGGCAGGGTCTCGGAGTCCAGGGTGGTGACTGAACTCACCTGGCACTGGAAGAGGAAAGGACATTGTCCAGGTGTCCAGGGAACTGGGCTGGGAGGTCCTGTTTCTCATGCTTCACTTTCTCATCCCCTTTTAGGCGGTTCTAAGCACCTCTCTATCAGAGAAGCGAGGGATGGCGTGTAGTCCTCTGGGAAACGCCGCTGCTTTGGGTGTTCTTGGGGAGGACAACATCAAACAAAGGGAGCCCTCACTATCCATTTCGCAGGGCAAAGGCTAAGGTTCTCTTCTTCCCCAACCATAGGCTCACTCGCTCTCAGCCCGGCGCCCTTTGGTCTGCATGGTCCAGCTTGCTCAGAGCATCCTTCTTCCATAATTCACTCAAAAATAGACTGAACTCTCAACAGTCTTTCTTTGGAGACTGAAAAAGGAAAAAAAGGTATGTGCATTTTGATAGATGTGACATGTGTGATTCTCTAAAGCAGGGGGACTAGGTAGGACAGAATTCCTTCTGCCTGGGTTTAAGCAGGTTTGCCGGTCATTCTTACACATGTGTGTGTAGTTACAAGCCATGATAAGGGCTATGAAGGAAGAGACAGAGGGCTGGGAGGGAGTCTACACAGGAACCCCAGCTGGAGAAGTGCTGCGTATGAGCTTAAGTCAGGGAAGGCCCCCTGGAGGAAGTTACATATCGGCTGAGACCAGAATGTAGGCAACTTTGTTGCCTGATCTGAGCAATGGTCTCAACTTAACTAATGGATTTCAGGGAAAGTTAGAGAGACTGCAACTTGGGTTTTTACAAAATGCAATCTTCATGTTTAGTTTCTTTTTATAAAAGTAATAACTGTTCATTACAAAAAGAATCAAGTAATATAGACATGTAAGGTTAAAAAAATGTAAGGACTTACTTTCTGTAAGTCCACCTCTCTGTAAATTTAAAATCAACAGTGTGATTTAATTTTCTCCTAGAGTTCTTCTCATACATACACAAATTTTTATATGTATGTATAAAAATAATCACTTATTATTTTATAATCACTGCTTTAAGGTGGGGTCTCTTTTCCATCTCCATGGTAACTGCCAGTTGACTAATCACCTACTTTCCAACTCGGCAGTGGATTGAACACGTCCAATGTGTATTCCTTCGTAGGAGGTAGATAAAATGTGGATAATTAACTGCACCTAAAGCCAAGAGCCATATAGTTTTTGTGTCATCCTGCATGAACCTGTCTTCTGACCATGATGCAAAATCTAATAGGTTGGAAAAAAAATCTAATAGGTTGGAAATGATTGCAACTCAGTTATTATTCCCTTCCTTGATTTTCCATTATTATTATTGTTGATGTTATTATTATTATTATTAGTTTCCCTTCCCTTATTTTCAAATGATACCTAGGTTGCTTTATTGTTCCCCTTTAAATGCCTGGGGACCCAGTCTTTTTTCCCTTTTTATTTGTAAACACACTTCAGGCCAATTCTGCAAACTATGGGCCACACCAAATAATGAACTATCTCTTGGTCTTATTAGCTATTGTTGCCTATGTTGGCCCCAGAACTGAATTTAGAAAGTCCTAAACCTACATTCAATTTTTGGCTTAGTCATTTACTGATGGTGTGAACTTGGACAGGCACCTTCACTCCTCAGTGTCCTGCTTGAAACACAGACTCAGCATTTGCTCTGTCCTCCCCTTAGGGGTATGGAAATACTACATTGAGATAAAGTGTGGGAAAAACTTTTGTAAACTGTAAAGTTTGCACCTATACTTTCTAGGATAAGCTTCCACTTGACTGAGAGATCACTGCTTCCCTCTGCTCTTCTTTTTTTTTTTTTTATAAATTTATTTACTTTATTTATTTTTCGTCTGTGTTGGGTCTTCATTGCTGCACGTGGGCTTTCCCTAGTTGCGGCGAGCAGGGGCTATTCTTCGTTGCGGTGCACGGGCTTCTCATTGCGGTGGCTTCTCTTGTTGTGGAGCACGGGCTCTAGGCACGCGGGCTTCAGTAGTTGCGGTGCATGGGCTCAGTAGTTGTGGCTCGCGGGCTCTAGAGGGCAGGCTCAGTAGTTGTGGCGCATGGGCTTAGTTGCTCCACAGCATGTGGGATCCTCCTGGACCAGGGATAGAACCCGTGTCCCCTGCATGGCAGGCAGACTCTTAACCACTGTGCCACCAGGGAAGTCGCCTCTCTGCTCTTCTAATGACCATTCTCTAGGAAGCATGTCCTGAACCAAACAAGGCAAGGGATGTAAAAGTGTGCTCATTTTAATTCCTTCAACATCAAGATACTTGGTTTTCTTTTTATATAGAAAGGTTTTATATATAATTTTGTATATAGCATCCTTTATTTTAGTATATGGCCCAAAACTTATAAATAACCATCAGACAAATATTCCCCAAATTCAAACATACTTTCTCTGTGGAAATTCTGATGGTAAGATGAAGTCAACCTGCATTTTTAATTAGTAGGCAGCTGACTTTTTTTATGGTTTATATAGAATTATGGTCTATTATCTATAGTTTGTTGCAAATAATGCCTAGGCAAGGGTTTAGGTGATTCATTAGGTGGTAATTTAGGTCCATGCATATTATTATTGTTAATTAATGATAATAAAAACAATCTAGATGTTGGCATAGGGAGAGGTCACATCAAGTTTGATAGACCTTCTTGAGAAGGTTCCAAACACCCCATAGATTTGGTGGTTTTGTTTGAGCAGCTTTGCTGAATACTCTCACAGTCTCTGAAACTGAAACCAAGATGGGTTATCACTCACTTAATGTGTGGGCTCTTTCCTCCCACACCACCCTAACTGTAAATCACACAGTCTCACCCTCTACAGCCAGCATTTAATATATCTGACTTTATTGCTTTCCATTTTATGAAAATTAATTACAGCTCACATTCTGACACTGAAATTAAAGAGTAAGCACTAAATCTTGTACACAACAATAGGGAATTAAGAGAACATTCTTTATTATCAGAATAATGGGGTACTTGTTTTTCTTCTCTTAAGGCACTGGGCGATGAGATAAAATCAGATTTAAACAGACATCATCCCTCCTTAACTTGTGCCATTGCAACGTGAAAGACAGAATAGAATTATGATATTTTAATTATAAAGCTCTGACTCTTTATGTTTTCTCCAGAGGGATATAGTTTTGTGATAGCACTGTAGGCTATGGAACTCTGTCCTTGCAGGCTGTCTTACTAGGAAATAAGGAGATGTAGGAAGTGAGACAACTAGTCTCTGCACCAATAGTGGACCAAATTCAGTGGATTCTATGAACGCCTCCAACAGAAAGAACATTTTGTAGAGAAAAGTATCAAAGAGCTTGAGATGTATACATGGCGTAAATGTGCTATCTGTGATAGCCTACCTTTGGCCATAGGTTTTTCAAAGGCAGCAATCATGTAGACTATCCAACTTTATAGGCACTTTACAGAATGTATTTTCAAATATATCATTTCATTTAACACTCACATTAATCTAGTACAAAAGTTATTTTTTTAATAGATCAAGCAAGCAACTGTGTTTAACTCATATAATATCAATATATCTCAGAGGTTTCTAAATCTTTTTCTTTTTGCCATGGATCCATTAAAAAAAACCCCATATGATAAGCTCTAATATATAAAATTGGGAGTGAAAACATAGAAGGGGTCAGATATCTGTTCACTTGGTCTTCTCCAGTCCTTAGCTACACTCTCTGAGGCACTTTTTGGTGATCCGTGGAGCACAGTTTAAAAATTCATAGTATAAAATTTAAAGTGTTTAATAAATGTTGTTGTAAACAGCAGCAACCTCAGGGGCAAATAATCAGAAAATACTAGCTTCACAGCTAGCTTGAGGTTGTCATCATGTTGGGCTAAGCAACAGCCTAGCAGACTAGCTAGAAATTCAGCATGGAGATCTGGGGAGATGAGGTAGCCATAGTGAGCCTTGATAAGCTCTCCCATATCCCTGGTGGTTTAGAAGGATGAATGCTTGTAAAAGGCTATACACATTCTCAGAAGACACTGGAGAAGGCCTAGCTCTCTACTGGTCGCTGGCTCAAAGTGAGGTCTAGAGCATGCTCAGAGGAGACATGAGAAGACCCAGCAAAAGCCAAAAATAGGATAAACTGACTGAACTTTGAATGCATTCCCTAACTCATACATAGCTCCATTAATGAAGAGTGAAAACCTTACTGACTTAAGGTGCTTAAGCTCAACTTTTGACCAGACATTGATTGATGACTAAGCTATGCTGATTGATAGACAACCCTTAGGAAGACAGGCTTAAATATAAAAACAATTTTAAACAACGACAAACTCAGCAGAGACATCAGCAGCTACACATTGCAGGGAAGACAGCTCTACAGTATTAGTTAAGTTACTAATCAAAGCATAACTCTCTGGGAGGAATCAGAATCTAGAGCAGCTACATGATCAAAAATGCCTTGTTTTCCCCCAAATAATTATGAGATGGGCCCAGAAACAGGAAAGTGTGACATATACAGAAGGGAAAAAAGCAGTCAATAGAAACCGTCTCTGAGAGCATCTAGGTGTTGGACTTAGTAAACAAAGGCCTCTAATTCGTTATTGTAAATATGCTCAAAGAAGTAAACTATTCTTAAAGAATTACAGGAAACACTTAGATCTACCTTTTTAGCAAATTTCAAGTATATACCGCAGTATTATTAACTACAGTAACCATGCTATACATTAGATCCCCAGAGCTTATTCATTTTATAACTGAAAGTTTGTACCCTTTTTTTTTTTTTTTTTTTTTTTTGTACCCTTTTTTTAAAAAAAAAATTAATTATTTATTTATTTTTGGCTGTGTTGGGTCTTCGTTTCTGTGCGAGGGCTTTCTCTAGCTGCGGCAAGCCCGGGCCACTCTTCATCGCGGTGCGCGGGCCTCTCACTATCGTGGCCTCTCTTGTTGCGGAGCACAGGCTCCAGACACGCAGACTCAGTAGTTGTGGCTTATGGGCCTAGTTGCTCCGCAGCATGTGGGATCTTGCCAGACCAGGGCCCGAACCGTGTCCCCTGCATTGGTAGGCAGATTCTCAACCACTGCGCCACCAAGGAAGCCTGAAAGTTTGTACCCTTTGACTAACATCTTCCCATTTCCCCCAGCCCTTAGTCCCTAGTTAAAAAAAAAGAAAAGTTAATATGTGAGGTGATGGATGTGTTAATTAACTTGATTGGATTAATCATTTCACAATGTATACATTTATCAAACCATCAAAACCATCACATGTATACCTTAAATAAATAAATTTCCATCTGGTTCTTTTAAAAATAATTTCTATCTCTTTATTGATATTCTTTATTTGAGGGATCATTTTTATCATGCTTTCCTATAATTCTTTTTTTTCCAGTTTTATTGAAGTATAATTCACAAATAAAAATTGTACCAAGTATGTTCTCTGATCCAATGGAATTAAATTAGAAATCAACAATGGAAAGAAATTCTGGAAGTCTACAAATCTACAGAAATTAAGAAAGAAACACATCTAAATGACTCATGGGTGAAAGAAGAAATCACAAGGGAACTTAGAAAATAATTTGAGTTGACTGAAGATGGAAACACAACATATTAAGATTTATGGGATGTAACTAAAATGGTATTCAGAGGAAAATTTATCATTTTAAACACCTATATTATTAAAGATGAAAGTCACAAATAAATAACCTAAGGAACTAGAAAAAGAAGAGCCAACTAAACCCAAAGCAAATTGAAGGAAGGAAATAGAACATATACAAGGAAATGGAAAACAGAAAAACAATAGAAGAAATCAATGAAACCAAAAGTTGGTTCTTTGAAAAGATTTTTAAAAATTGCCAAACCTTTGTCTAGACTGAGCAAGCAGAAAAGAGAGAAGGTTCAAGGAAGTCAAGAATAAAAGAGGGGACATCACCAGTACCCTCGCAGAAATGAAAAGGATTAAAAGAGAATCCTATGAGCAACTTTATACTGATATATTAGAAAACTTAGATGAAATGGTCAAATTCTTAGACAGATACAAACCAAAACTGACTCATGAAAAAATAGAAAATTTGAACAGACCTATAAAAAGTAAAGAAATTGAATTATATTAAAAATATTCCCACAAAGAAAAAGTCCAGGCCCAGATGGCTTCACAGATGAATTTCATCAAACGTATAGAGAATAAATAATACCAATCCTTCACAAACTCTTCCAGAAAATAGAGGGAGAGGGAACACTTTCCAACTCATTCTATGAAGTTGGAATTACTCTAATGAAAGAAGTCAGATACAAAAGACCACATATTGTGTGATTCTATTTGTATGAAAAGCCCAAAAAGGCAGAGACAGGAAGCAGATTATTGGTTGCCTGGGGTTGGGAGTAGGAATGGGGATTAACTACAAACTGGTACTGAGGATCTTTCTGAGATGATCAGAATGTTCTAAATCTGGATTTTGGTGATGGTTGTACAATTATATAAATTTACTAAAAATCACTGAGTTATATACTTAAAAGAAAAATAGAAGAGGAAAAAAGTAGGTATTAGTTAGGTGAAGATATGGAAGGGGGAAGAATGGAGAGCCACAGGGAACAGCATGTGCAAAGGCTCTGAGGTAAGAAGGTACTATGGTGAGTTTGAGACAGTAAAAGAAATTCAGGATTGATGTGCTTAAAGTACAAGGGAGATTGAAAAAGTAAAGTAGGCCATATCATGGGCCTTGTAAGCCTACTTAGGAAGAGAGGACTTTATCCCAATAACTGCAAGGATCCTTCAGTGGATGTGTATAGTTAGATTTTGCTGTATGACTTAGAGAAATAACATGATTGTGATAATTATTTACGTAAATATGTTAAAAACAATTAACTATAAAAGCTCAAACTCCAGATTTATTGTGATTTTACAACTTTGGAAAGGAAGAGTCACATTTCATTTCATTGTATGTGAATGAGAGAGTTCCAAAAAAAAATGGAATTAAGACTATAAGTTTCAGCTCATATTTTATTGTTATTAAAGAGAAATATAATCTCTGTTTGTTTAGCCATTGACTGTGGATCCAAAGCGTAATTTTCACAAGAAGTAAAGTTAAATTCTTTACTATACTGAAAAACTGAATTCCCAAATTTCAGAAAGGATTAAATATTTTAAAGAATGGACTGATTGAAAATATCTGCTGATTCAACATTGGGGATAATGGCTGATAACTGTGTCAAAAAAAAAAGAGTTACCATAGACTTCTTTATATTTTATATATTTTATACCCAGCATGTCAGTAACAAAGAAAGCAAATCAGAGCATGTTTGTCACATGAACACCTGGTTGAATTTGGATATTGCATATGTTTTAACTTTTTGGTTTTTGAAGACTTAAAATTCTAAATAACCTCTATAGATCTTTAAAAAGTTTGCTTTCAATACCTAGTCTTACTTTCATTGTGAATTTTTAAGTGTAAATTTCATTTCAATTTTAAATGAGAAAAGGAAATGGGCAGCATACCCAGAATTAGTATAAGAGAGAGCTCTATATAAAAATATGAATTCTGACATCAAGATATGGAATTTACTGTCCTTCCTCCTCCTCAAACCCTCCCCCCCACCAAAACATTACTGTCACCTGACTGGTGGTTGTCAGATTTCGCCTAAGTCAACTTTCATTCTCAATCCCATCTTGGCTTTTCTCTCACCTATGATCCTTTGTCTCTATAGAGTAAAGGCAACCAGGCTGAATAAAAGCAACAGGGTGATTGTGTGATGGGGACGAGTGGTTCCAGACACTGGGTTAAGAGGCCACCAAATTGATTTCACTTGAGAGCAAATTCAGATCTGAACGCAGTTTTTCAGAGGTGAAAAAGATCTATTGATTTTCGTCACAGTCAGTTTAAAACTGAAATGATCACCATTTTAACCGTGTCGGACTTAACAGATCTATTGGAAATGAGTATCATTGCCGCTGGAAGCTGTTTTTCTTTTGACTGAATTCTATATTGTACATCTGAGATGGAAAATAAAGTAATAAGACAGTTAAAAGCAGCTGGGAGCTTCTGTGGTGGCTGTTATTTAGTAAATGAAGCAGGCCAGGGAGGAAGAACACTTCCTTCACAGAAGTGTCTACAATACCTGAGTCCCCCACTGATGGAAAGGAGTCACCTAACCCATGAGCAGATCTACAAGGCTGAACTCATTTTGTAAACACCTCAGCGCTTCCAGCTGTTTAGGGTCTGTGAAAAGAAAGAGCCCTCCCGGAGGCTGCAGAAGAGGCATCTCCAAGAACTGTAGGTTTTAGGGTTACTTTGCAAATTTGAAGTTTGAAGCTTAATATTGAACTTTAAACAACCATGCAGAGTGAATACAGTTGACCCTTAAACAACGTGGGTTTGAACTGCATGAGTCCACTTACATTCAGATTTTTTTCCAATAAACACATATATGTACTGTAAATTTATTTTCTCTTCCTTATGATTTTCATAATAACATTTTCCTTTCTCTAGCTTAATTTATTTTAATAATACAGTACATAATACATAGGCATACAAAATGTGTCTTAATCGACTGTTTATGTTTTAGGTAAGGCTTCCGGTCAACAGTAGACTATTAATAGTTAAGTTTTAGGGGAGTCAAAAGTTAGACATGGATTTTTGACTGTATGAGGGTCAGTGTCCCAAACACCTGCCTTGTTCAAGGGCCAACTGTACATATATATTAGACTATTTCTGGAAAGTATAAGTAATATGATGTTTTTGAATGAACCTGTTTCATGCATAGAAATTACAATTCTGTATTAGTCCTTCCTATTACGAAATGCCAGAGTGAAAAAGACTTGTTATATCTTCCATTGGTTGATGTTCCAAATTGGCCATTCTTAGCCTAGCTACATGAGAAATCATTTTTAGGTTGTTTCCGAGATTAAGTTTTCATGAAGTTAGTCTTTACTCCTAGAGAAAATATTTGTCATCTTGGTGTTTTGAAAGTAAACAAATAGAATCAACTTCTTTTCTTAAATTTTGAACTCTATTTCCAATAGTATCCCAATGATAAGCTCTTCTCATAATTTCCCCACGCACATTTTATCCAAGTGCTGAAGCTGTTCTGTCAATTACAAACAGGTAATGTTTTGTGGCTGTAAGCTCCCCTTTCTACGCAGCCTTTTCTTCTTCTTTTTAAATTATTGTCATTATTATCACCGTCATATCTTCATCACTCTCTGTTTTTGAGTCCCTACTTTATAAAAGATATTTGTATATTTTGTGTGTGTATGTGTGTGTGCATATATGTGATACATTAAAATACAGGTAAAATACTGCCATCACTGTGATCACTATATGGGTGATGGTTGCAGTGGTGATGGGCAGAGACGAGGGAAATGAAACCTATCATAGTCCTTTCATCCATCAGACTCGGTTACCTGATTTATGTATATCTCACTTAATCTTCACAACAAAAATATGAGATATGTATTATTATTATTCTCATTTCATCAATGAAGAAATGGAGATTCAAGAGGTTCAGTAACTTGTTTGAGGTGACAGAGCTACTAAGTGCATTGCCAGCAAGTCTTTTGGAATAGTAAACCTCTGCTCCTGCTCAAAACTGGGCTGTACCCAGGCATTCCTGCAAGGCAGTTTGAGTACGATGATGGTCAGGTCCTGTCATTCAAAGGACGCATCCACCTGGCAGGGTAGCGGTGTTTACAGATCAGCATTGCTTCACATTTCAGGGCTTCATCAAAACAGTGTATTCATCACCAGGTTGTGGTTGAGTGCTCTCATGGAGAAAGTCTACAATTGAATTTTTTCAACCAAAAGTTGTAGTTTGAACAGTCTGTAAACAGATCTGTTAACTGAAACGGCATAAATTAAGACAGAGCTTAACAGTTAAATTTATCCAGAAGTTACAAAAGCATTCCCAGGAGTAAATTAACATGCCTTAGAAATGTCCAAGCCCATCCTCAAGTTCTTTATCAATGATTTAAAGGCACTCCTTGATTATTCAAACAGCGCACTATATCTTATTCCTTCATGTACTACTTTCAGTTTATGGTTAGATTCTTGTTACTCTGGGTAAGTACAGAGCCTCTTGGAGTAATTTTCCTACACGAATAGAGTGAAGAGGGAAAAGTTCAAATTAGATTTTATAGAGAATGATGAGGTGAGGGTTAGGTCGTGCAAAACCAAACATTAAAACCAAGTGGATAGGGACTTCCCTGGTGTTCCAGCGGTTAAGACTCCACACTCCCGGTGCAGGGGGCCCGGGTTCGATCCCTGGTCAGGGAACTAGATCCCGCATGCCACCACTAAAGATCCCGCATGCAAAAATCCTGCATGCCGCAACTAAGACCCAGCACAGCCAAATAAGTAAATAAATACATATTTAAAAAATAAATAAAACCAAGTGGATAGCAGACCGGGGTGCCATGGTGTGGTGAAAGATTCCAGGGAAGTTCATCTGGGTCTTCCTTGGATAAAAGTCTGGGTGGAATCCATGAGGCTCTGAATTTCAAGATGAAGTAAAATTATATGAGGTCTTCCAGACTGGGCCAGTGTTCCTTAGCCTGGCCATGTGTTAGTGTCACCTGTGGAATTTTTCACACATCCTGAATCTCACTGCAGCTTTACTGATTTGGGGTTTTGGAATATGTGTGTTTAAAAAGCTGTCCCCCCAAAAAATATTATGCAGAGAATAAGGGAAAGAGAGAAGAAAAAGGAGGAGGCAGGGGAGGAGAAGGAGGAGAATGGAGTACAAATACTAAACTAAAGAGGGTGACATGGTAACAGTGAGTAAACCTAGATAAAGGGCAGCAGTGCTATGCTGGAGCTGGTATGAATGGGCTCGTGATTCTGTGCGTCTCTTCCCACTCTGTGTCTGTAACTTCACATTGGTTGTTGGAAATTGACTGTGGTTAGAGTATTTACACTACAAAAGTCAGAAAATGCAACAAATCAGGTCTTCCTCTCCACTTCAAAGGCCTATTCAGCACACCACTGGGTATATGGGTGCTCTCTGTAAAACTTACACCCTCTCTAAAGCCAAACCAAAACAAAAAGACCCCACTCTTCTCGTGATGCAACTGCAGCCTGTCTGGCATCCACATTGGGATTTGCTAAGTACTGCACTTGACAGTAAGCTTCCTGAGGGCAGAGATCATATCCAGCTATATCTTGACTATATACCCTATATACTATGTAGCTTCATGCCAGATACATGGTGGACAATAAATATTTGTTGAATAAATGAAGAGTTTCTCATATTAAGACATTTTACACTACCTTAATTTGGGACGGGTGGCAGAGAAAAAGCAATGGAAGAAGATGAAAATACATAGTTAATATTCTGTACAAAACTTCAGTTAGCTCCTGTGGGGAGAGGGTATTTAGCAAATGGAAAGCATAAGGTCCAAAATTAATCCCATTTTAACCTCAGGAAATGCATAGGGGAAGAAAATTCGCATTACTGATTACACACTGCTACCTGACAGATAGAAATGAGATAATAAGTAGATATTGACTTCTGTTGAGGTGAACATCAAGATCTATTGACCTGAGAGGTAAATATTGACCGAGGTGAAGTCAAGGTCAATATTTGCCTCAAAGAACAGGAAATCTTAATGCTCACCAATATATAAAGGTTATATGTGAATTTTTACATACATTTCCCAGGCATAACATCATGAAAGCTATTTTCTCAAGCAATTCACAAAAGTCTGTTTTAAAATTTTAAGTTCTATCAAACGGTAACTTTAAAGAATAAGAATTTCCACTTCCTTCTCTGTTGTTGATATTTGCTGAGCCATTAGTTAAGAGGATTTGATATGGTCTGCTTGTGGTACAGCAAAGGTTAACAGCAGTTTAACAGAACTCAAGCCATCCCTTAGGAGGGCACAAAGAGCATCTTACTGAATCATCATGGTTACCAGTGACATTTTCTCACAACTATCTTTGCCAATCATGAGTTAAAATCTTTCTTTCTGTAACAGCACATAGTTAATCACAGTTCTTAGGCTTTAGTTTTGCAAGTGTATTCATCTAGTTATTAGTTCTAATTTGTTTCCTGGCTTCAAGGTGGACTCTATCAAAAGATGATGCAGGGCTGGTAAACCCTGGTCATCACGGATCTCCAAATGAAGTTATTCTGTTGGCTCCAGTAGTGGGGAAGAAGGGATGAATCTTTGAAGGACTAGAACATTTTAATTGCTCTCCATTCCTGGGCTCCTTGGAGAAGCCCCCATCACTATTGCCAGAGACTTGAAACCATGTGGAAGCTAATGTCCAACAACTTCCAATTCCCCCAGTAACAGAGTGTTCGGGCCAAGCCAGGAGGGAACTTCTCTAACAACGCAATGACCGCTCTTGCCCGCCATGTTACTGTTCCCTACTGCTGCCTCTACTGGTGGAAGTTGTGCTTAATATTGAGGGATTTGGGTGGAATCATCCTTACCAAGCCTCCTTTGTTATTCTGCTCTTGTTCCTTCTCAACCTAACTTTCAGACCAAGAAACAAAACTGGAGGTCCCTCCAAGCAAAGAAAATGCCAGTGCATACCAACAACACACGCTTGGTGTCCCAGCTCCCTTTCAGTTCTCTTAAGCTCTTTGAGGGTAAAGACAATGCCTCATACCTCTTCACTCCTCCTACAGCACCTAAAGCAGCACTGAGGGGAATAGACTTTCAACAAAGAAGTGCTGAAGGGATCAAGTGAGTGAGCAAATGCAAAGGCCCTCCTCATTGTCTCCTTACTGATTCTCTCCTGCTACCTCAAGGCATTTGCAGAAATGTCAGGAGGACGGGATTAACAGCATCTATAGCCAATGCAAGGATTTAAAAATGCCCACCCCTGTCCCCTCCCTCACTGGCTAGACTCTAATGTATGCATTGCCTGATTTTCATACATGCTGATTGCCTAGCGATTTCTTCTACAAGTGCCAAGGAGAAGAGTCACCCCTGGACTAAATGTAAAATCTTTATTCTCACCAATGTCTAAATCATTGTTTTCTCGCGGCCGAGATCCTGTGGCACACATTATTAATAGCTCTGGTCTCTCCACCACTTGACACAGCGCTCCAGCTGTCATTCTGCTGCCTGGCTCGTATGATTCTTGCACTGGTGAAGTGCCAGGCCCGGGCCTAGCCCATCAGTCACTGTCACCCACCACCCGGTGATGAATAGCCCGGCCATCGCCGTGGCAAGGCCCGGGCTCTGATTCACACACGCCTGACTTTTACCAACTTCAGCACACCAGCTGAGGCCTATCCCAGCTGAGGAAGGCCGCAGTGACCTGGAAATGGCACCGCCTCCGCTCCTCTACCCTCCCCCCTCCCCTCCTCCCTCAGATTAGTTAAAAACGAAACAAATCCTAATGTGATCATGTCACTAATTATGCATTTAATTCAGTTATAAGGAGCTAATGGCTCCCTCAGTGACAGCTTTTACTGCTAAAAGGCAATTCATTCCTGAAACGGAGAAATCTAATTACACAAAATGCTTCATCCTAATCCTTTCAAAGAATAATCTTATTTGTAGACATTAACATCCCAGATGCTGCTGCTGTTTGTCCATTATGACAGTGTTTGTCCTGAATAATGTATAAATAGCTCTTTCTGGACAGTTGCATGTCACTAAATCAATACAGTTTGCTGCCTTCTGTTACATTAAGTCGGCCTGGGCAGGCTGGAGAAAATTAACCTTTTGTTTTCCTCCCCTCCCCCTTTCTCAAAGGGCGTTCAGAATTAGAAATGAGCAAAGGATCAAAGGGGACTGGGGTGGAATTGAAAGGGGACAGTGGGGAGAGAGGGAGTGAAGAGGGACAGGTATGAACGAAGCTGCAAACAGCAAAAGAAGGAATGTCAGGTGTAGAAACGCCATGAGATGAACCACAAATGATGAGTGAGAGAAAATGGCAAACTTTTAGGAAGACTATTTGAAATTACTCCAGATGTGGACCCGGACCAAGCATCATACGTGGTGATCCTTGGTCTCAGACTTCTTAATTCTAAATGATGCTTTCTTTGAAATGGTGCTTTGATGCATATAGACAGCTCATGGCGAGTGGGGGTAGGCAACTAATGTTAAGGGAAAATGATAGCTGCATGAATCAGTTGACTGAGACATCCTTGCTCAGACCACCATTTATATGGAAAGCATTCAGGGCAGTGCATAATAACAACAACTTTTACGTGTGTAATTTATGGCTTAACAAAGGATTTATACAGAGATAATTTCATTTGATTTACACAACCTTGAGAGGTAGGCATCAGGGTTCTCATTCCAAAGGTGAGAAAATGGAAGCTAAATGACTTGTCCAAGGTGACGTAACTGCCACTCTGTCTTCCAGCTCTTGGTTCCGAGTTGAGTCTTTCCATCATCCCACAAGTGACCCTCTGCAAATGCCACACCTCTGAGTATTCGGGAAGCTCTCCTAGCAAGGGTGTTTTATATTTCGTTTTAGGGCACCCGACAATGCATGTGCATGTACACACGACACCCCTTCCCATACACACATTCCTTTCTATGTAAAACATAGATAGGTGGGTTTTAATATGTAATTATTCAAAGATTGTAAGAGTGTGCAAATATAATTTAATTTCTAAATACTATGAGTTCTCTTCTGAAGATTAGATAACAGACTGATGAAATTTTTCTCTGAAGAGCCAGATAGTAAATATTTTACGCTCTAAGTGCCATTGTCTCACGGTCACCACTGCTCAATTCTGCCATCGTAGAACAAAAGCAGCCATAGACACTGAGCAGACCGATGGGTGTGGAAGAGGTGGCAGGCTGGATTTGGCCTTTGGGCTGTAGTTTGCAGACCCTTGGATTAGAGAATATTAAAAAAAATTTAACCTGAGTAGTTTTACTTGAGTTGTAAATTTTACCTTTGTTTCCTTCACATGATTACGCTTGCTCCCAGTCACTGCTTTGTTTTTAATATTGTCTCAGAAGAATACAGTTATCTGCCTTCATATAAACTCCATAAAGAGAGAGTCCTGCAAATAGAAGCAAAATTGACAAAGTGGATGAGAATGCTTTATATTCTCCTTGCCTTTGCTTGATTTCTGTTTAGTTCACTCTGATTGCTCTTGGGAATATGGGCCAGAATTCAGTTTCATTGCTACACTGTTGGCTGGTTCTTGTTTATGTTCATGTTTTGTTTTAGTGCAGGAGTAGGACGAGGGGCGAGGGACACAGTGCAGCTATTGGGATTAGCTTCCACTGTTTGAAACCTCCCACTCAAAGCTTGCGTTAATGCATTTCAGCAAAGAGAATACAATCACTATAAGGCAGACCTGTAAGGCAGACCTGTTTTAAAAAGGGCTTTAGCTCGGTGAACCACTAGAATGCTGTGCTGGGGTGGAGTGTCATCTCTAGGATGGTCTAAGAACAATAGCCTATCGGGGTTTCAGGGTAGAAATGAAAGTCAGGTAAGGAAACAAGTTCAAATCAAAGATATAGACATGTACGCTCGTTGATGTGCTTCTCAAGCTCACACCACACAGTGAATGACATCAGAGCCTTACTACAAATGCGATCTTCATTATCCACAGCCTGCCGCGGAGACCTGCTTAGAGGCCCGCAGCTGGCATGCATTGGTGGATGCGGGGAGCTATTCTGGATAAGCACTTCAATCGGCAGTGGAAAAGCAAAATATTGTCTAAAGTTGATTTTGAGAGCAAAAAATCAAATAAGAGGCCCAGAGAAATGACAGAATAATAAAGCATCGAAGCCTGCCTTTGATGAAATTAAACGGAGCACCCTGGAGGTGCATGGATTGTACAGCATTTGAAGGGTCCTTCTGGAAGAGTTCAGAACATTCTTTGCTTTATCTTTTAGCCTAGCTCTTTATCTTGTGTTATATTCCTTTACTGCTTTGCTGAAGTACGATTTTTCTTGCCTTCTTCCTATTTCCCTAAAAGTATACATGAGATAGTCTATTTTGAAAGTAAGCCTACGCATGGCATTATAAGGTTCACTCTTGGGAAAGGATTCAGTGTTGAATTCTTAGATTAGCCTCTTCCTGGGGAAGCTTTGATTTTGTGTATCTTTTGAATGTGAGTTGTCGGGTTTCTTTGGAGTGAACCCTTTAGCATCTCAGAAGTTATTATTAAGTCCTTGGCTTTGTAACTTCTACATTTGTCAGACTTTCAAAAATGGTTAAGGCTCAGTCAAACTGACCATGTTAGTAATTCCATTGCTACTTGGAATATGAGATTTTAAAAGTAAATAATAATCTATTCTGTAGAAGCAGGCAGGGCTTCTCCAACGGAATCTGAATTTACTGTGAAAGGAAGTACTATAGGATGAGATGCAGAGCAGAAAGTCTTATTTCTGGAAAGTAATTTATTTGGGGGGTGCCCCTTTAAAGCATCAGGGCCAGCGTCACTGAAGAGGGCTCAGATTAGCTGATCTGGTTGATTGGGCCTTAATCCATCACTGCTTGAACCCCCTCAAATGTGTTATCACCAGGGATTTGTCTGGCTACATATGATTTCACACATCTGTCATCTAAATCACACATCCAAATGCAAAGTCCAACACTAGAAAACATCACAGGCATTTGTGAAAATCCTTGGAGGAACTTGGGACCATAAATCAATGGATGGATTACAGTTCAATAGTACGACCTTCTCATTTATGATGAAAAGATGTTGTCCACATGAATGCTTAGGTATTATGGTGATGAAACTATAAACAGGTATTTGAGAGTAAATCTCTCTGGTTCTTCCTTAGACCAGTCTCTAAGTACTATCTCCAAGACAAGAACCTTTTAAATTAAGACCAAACTGAAAAAAATAAGCTGTATGAAAGCTTACTGGGGATTAGCTTTGTGAATGGGCCAGACAAGTTTTGTTTTTGTTGTTTTTAGATGGAATAGTAGTAGTAGTAGTAATGGTAGTAGGAACAAATATTTCTCCGGTGTTTGCTATAACTGTCCACTCTGCTAAGCACTTCTTACGTATCATCTCAGGAAACAGTGTCAGAGAGATGAATCCATGCCCAGTGTGCACAGCTATGCCTTCAATGCAAAGAGCCAGGTATCGAGCGTAAGTCTTCCTGACTCCAACTTTGTGCCTCATCACAAGGAAAGGAAAGTCCACATCAGACTTTTCTTGATTTCAGAAGCAAAGTGAGAGGGTCAGAATTTTAAAAATATGTCCCATAAAGTGAGAGGCTCATCAAGTCAAATATTCTATTTGTTGGTCTAAGCATTGGAGAAAACATCTGTGGGAAGAGAGTCACTGAGAGTACTTTCGGCTATGACCAAGCTCTCCCACTTGCCCACTGAGCGTGTCTGGCGCTAACATGCCATAAATACTGATGTAATGGGTTAAAAGCCAGTGGGCCTAGAGCGAGGCCGCATGTCCTTAGAGCCATCTTGGAAGAGATGCCTTGGATGGTAGAGATTTTTACAAATTCCCAAGGAGATCATATTTGATCATCACATTGGAAAGCAAAGCAAAATAAGAAAACAAAACAACACAAAACAAGAACTACCCACTTCACAAGCCTGAAATTGTTGCATTACAGGAATCAGTCTGGCATCACCCCGACGGCAGGGTCTAAAAGTACTGTTCAGCTGTCTATTGGGAAGAGGGGCCTTTATGAAGGAATTTTAATGCTTAGTTAATTTCCTTGGGAACAGGAAGATTCATCCCTTCCATACCTCCCATAATTAGGCATTTACCATTTTCTTTTCTGATTGAGACTGAAGTGTGACAGAGTGAGGAAACTTTCACTGTCTGATGTTTTCATAGAAGGAAAATTTTATATACCTTCATTCTTTCATTTCTTGAAAATAACTTTCCATGAGAGTCTATCTATGTAGTCAATGCAAATTTCTTTGAATGTTATTTCTCTTCTCAAATTGAAATACAAACTTATGAAATAATACTTGAAGATGATATTTTTTCCTTTGATTTTGTCATTTAAAGGCTTTTTATTGAATTAAAATAATGAACATTTGTTGAGCCTTTATAATGCTCCTGGAACCATGCTAAGTGTTTTATCTGCATGATCTTACTTTTGTTTCTCACAATAGCTATGATGTAGCTCTATTATCATCCCATGTTAAAGATGAGGAAACTGAGGCACCAACTGGATAAGTAGCTTGTGCAAGGCTATTTTCCTAATTAGTGGCAGAACATTTGAACTCAAATCTGGCTGACTTCAAAGCCCTCTCTTAGTCACCTTTTTCTGCCTCAATCTGAGAAAATTAATGCCTACAAAAAGTATGAATGTTGAAAGCAATTGTAGGCCTTGTGGATGTTGTATAGCTGAGAGAAACCTTGGAGATCACTTCTTATCTTTATTTTACTAGTAGATAAATCAAGATAGGAGATTACGGCTGTATCAATTGATGTTAAATGCCATGTCAATCTGGTCAATTAATCTAGTGATGTTAATTGGTATCAAACAGAAAAATAATGTTGATTAAACCAACTTTTCACTGTTCAATTGGTTATTCTGACATAAAATGAACTCAACTAAAAAATTATTTTATTGAAGTGTAGTTGATTTACAATGTTGTGTTGATCTCCACTGTACAGCATAGTGATTCAGTTATATATGTATATTCTTTTAAAATGAACTCAACTTTAGACAAAGCATCAAGATCACAAATACATTGTAAAACTGTTGATTCAAACTGTTTTGGATTTCTACTCTATGCAACATGATGCTTATTTATGCTACTGAAAGTGAAAAACAATTTTCTTCACTTTACCCCTTTAATTCAAAGGCTACACAGTGTCAAATAGCTTGACAATTTTGTTGTAACTGAATTGAGTATAGAGACAGCCAAAGTCTGTTTCACCGTTGAGGGCTGCAAGATTTCCTTTGGACCTGGGCAAACGTCTCTATTTTCCCTCTAGTTATCTTTGAAGTAGTCATGCTTGCTCACATAATAAGTTCCCTAACTCTGTATGCTTTTGTCGGCTCAAATGTCTTTGAGTCTCTCGTCATAGAACTAAGAGGTTGAGCAGACTGGAGACGTTCATCTCCTGCGTTGATAGATCAGTCCTAGAATCAGTCCTCCCGTGTTTTACTTCTCTCGGAAAGGCTCTTAGAATCCTACACACTCATGATAAAGTAAAATCAGATCAGCTCCTCCCTTCCTGCATCCCTTCTCTCCCCCAGAACATTATTGTCATTGGGACTGATTTAAGAGACAGGGTACATGCATCTCGGTGTCCAGATCTTGCGTTGACCTGACAGTGCCCGCATCTATGAAAAGCATTGCTTGATCTAGACACTGAGGCAGTTTGATATAGAGGCTATTGACAGGGAATCAACTTGAAAGCCCCAACACGCCTTTTCCGGAGTCACTTTTCATATTGCAAGTGCAATTCACACGTATTTGCCCTGTGGCACCATCAGGCATTACGAGAGAGCCAGGAAACCTGGAACTCAGACATTATGGGAAAATAAAAGGAAATTATTTTATGTTGTTCAATAATGTTACATCATTATCTTTGTGATGGGCTAATTCATATACTCTACAGAAGACTATTTATGAATTAATGGCTTGGGATTCCAAATTTAAGTTAAAAAAATATGTAACTTAAGCTGATGGATTCAATTTGCAATTCAAATGAGTATTTTGTACATTTGCCCAGAGTCTTTAAGTCAATAGGCTTAAATAAGTAAACAAAAACTTCTCCAATCATTTTAATAACTTTCTGTTGGCTATAATACTCCAAGTCACTATGACCGGAAGTGGCATCAGCAACATAGCTCTACTTTCTATTAGCCCAAGGTGTTCTTTGAGCTAAAATATGCCATCTATATTTATCTTTTTGATGACTTTTTCACCATGTAAAATATTTCCAGGGAAGTTTTTTGTTCAGTTTTCTTTTCTCTTTAATCCTGTTAATTTTACTTTTTGCAAATAATATTTTAGGTTGAACTCATTTATTTGCTCTGACAAAATCATTGTTTTTGTTTTTACAAAGGACTAAGAAGGTGACTATCAGGGGAAAACACAGGATTAGATTCAGGATAAAGATAGGAGCACCAAATTTTAGTTATCACTGTGTCGAGGGAATTGGGATAGCTCAAGCTGGTCCTTCAACTTAAAAAAATCTGGAACTCAAAAGACAATCATGAAACATCTATTCCAACTATCCCTGCCCAGCCCCTCATGGCAGACTCAAGATCAGGACTCTTGAGACCAGTAACATGTTGCATTATCATTTAAAAATTCATATCATAGCTTATATGATGTTAGAACTGGAAGGGAACATGTATTTCAAACTTCATCTGCTAGAGATAAGTAACCTCTGGTCCGGAAAGGTTAAATTAGTAGCCTGAAGTATATAGCTTATAACGGAGCTTAGCTCGTGTCTTCTATTTCCATGGATGGCTTGGCCTTGGGATGTTGACCTGTTTATTGGCCTTGGATTTGCCCTTTAAATCTATTCATTCATTCATTCATTCATTTGTTCATCCAGCACCTACTATGTACCATGCTATGTGTAAAGCTCTAGGATACAGAAGAAAACAGGCAAAATCCCTGACTTCATGGAATTGATATTCTAGGGAGAGAAGATAGAAAATAAATAAGTAAATAAGTA
Source organism: Eubalaena glacialis (assembly GCF_028564815.1). Taxonomy (NCBI): domain Eukaryota; kingdom Metazoa; phylum Chordata; class Mammalia; order Artiodactyla; family Balaenidae; genus Eubalaena; species Eubalaena glacialis. The sequence goes on along the minus strand of NC_083720.1, from coordinate 106,414,129 downwards.
AGTAAATAAATAAATAAAATAATTTAAAGTAGTGATTAGTATTCTGAAGGAAAAATAAAGTAGGGTAAGATGTTAGAAAGTGATAGGCTGAAAGGAGGCATCGTTTTGATAGGATGGTCAGAGAAAGCTTAACAACTTGATCAGAGTTCATTTGAGTAAAGACCTGAAGAAGGCAGGGACAAGAGCTATCCAGGTATTTAGGGGGAAAGTGCTCTAAGCAGAGGGAGCAAGTGCAAAGGCCCTGAGGCAGGGTGTGCTCATCCACTGGTTCTCTAGAACCTCTTTTTGGGCAGACTCTGATTCGGTTTCTGTATAGCCACCATGCTACCTGCAAGCCAGTGTTTTCCTGGGAGGAGCTGGAGCAGGACCAAATTTTGGAGTCAGATCCAATGTGATGTTTCCTAAAGCCCTTGATATTTAGTTAGATGATGTTGGGCAGATGGGCCTGATTGTGTGTCAGTAAGAGGGAGAGGAAGAGAACAAAAATGCCTTTTGGGGTTGGATATCTCTTCTGGCTACCAGTGATAAGAAGTTCACCTGAAAATCTTTCCACTAAATAATATTAAACTTCAATAGTGTGATAAAAGATCTTTATTTAATTAATTTGTTTTCAATTGATTCCAAAATAGTGCATTAGCTTTTTAAGTGTCCCCTGGGTCCATGAGGCCCAGGGCACATTGATAACTATCTTCTTGCTCCCAACACCCAATGTGTACTTGAGGGGTAGGGACAGGCTTCGTCTAGAGCCAAGCCTCCTCAAACAGGAGAGGAATGCCATCAGGACTTGGGGCTTATCCCATTAGGAAAAAAGAAGGGATTGAGGGGAAAGAGGGAAAAGGTGGATCCCCAGTTAATCCAGTTAATCCAGGGGACTGAAAATATTCTTCCATCTTGTGACATCTAGAAAAAAATGGAAATTAAAATATTGAGTGACTAGAGTTTAAACAGGGTATCCTAATTTGTAATTCGTACTGAGTGATACTTTTTAAAATATACTTTCGAATTATGCTATGGACTGAATTGTGTTCGTATGTTGAAGCCCTAACACCAGCCGCCCCGCCCACCGCCATTGTGAGTGTATCGGGAGACAGAGTCTTTCGGAGGTAGTTAAGGTTAAATGAGGTCATAAGAGTGGGGCCTTAATCTGATAGGACTGTGGCCTTGCAAAAAAAGGGAGATCTTTCTCTCCTCTCTTTCTCTGCCATGTGAGGGCACAGAGAGAAGGCAACTGTGTGCAAGTCAGGAAGAGAGCTCTCTCCAGAACACAACCCTGCTGGTACCTTGATTTAGAATTTCCAGCCTCCAGAACTGTAAGGAATAAATTTCTGTTGTTTAAACCACCAAGACAATGGTGTTTTGTTATGGCAGCCCAAGCAGACTAAGGCAAATTCGTATCTGGATGGCTACCCTGTGATACAAATTGATTTTCATATCAAATGCTAAAGTATTCTAATCTGGATCCCAAGGGACTCTTGGTAACCTGGCAATTTAGGGATACCTTTCCAAACTCCATGGCCTTCTGTGTCCTCACATCCACAAAATAAATCATGTTTGGAGACAGGAACTAAGGATTTGGCTAGGCTTGGCTCTGCCATATTAGTTTCTCATTAGCTTTACCCACCTCTGTCACTAACCAGCTGAATAAACTCAGGCAAGCCACTTAACCTCTCTGTTTCACAGTTCCCCCATCTTATGAGGACCAGATGCCATCGGGTCTGTGAAAGTACTGAACATTCTGAAGTTTTAAATGAAAGTGAAAACATTCTCGTTCAATAGAAAACCATTCTCTTCATTGCAATTGAAGGGCCGCTGATTTTGAAGCCAGGGCTTCTGAGCTGTTCAGAGGTGGTAACAACCAGCATTTGCATGGTTCATTCAGCCATTCCCACACCTCATCCCACTGATTCTTCAAGATGGAACCTTGACAAGGACACTTCAGAGGCCTTGTGAAGAGAGGCTCCCTCATTCAGCAGAGGTGGTCAGAACATGCTTCTAGTTGCCTTGTCCCTGCACTGTGTGCAAGTCAGAGCCTCCTGTGAGGTCGGGCAGCAAGCCTCGCCAGGCATCCACGGCCTGCCACCCCTCCATCATTGTCAATAAGCGAGATGGAGAGACCTGTACATCATTTCATTTACTATTGCAATGATTACATAGCTCATTGCCTTCCCATTGTTTCAGTGATAGATTTAATTAACTTCCAATTAATCATAGAGGGTGATATTTAATGCTTAGCCCAGCACTGAGCACAGTGTCACAGACCAAAGAATATATTCTGAAGGCTTCAGTAATCAAGAGGTCATGGAAGATAGATGTTCTTCACTGAAGGAGAGGGAAGATAAATCTGTGTGTCCAGACCACTCTGGCTAACTGTTTTAGGATAATTGTTTTGCATCCAAATGATAACTTTCCATAAGGCACAACCATGCATAGCACAGGAGAGATAGATGGAGGGAGAGAGAGATAATAGGGTTACAATATGGAGAATTCACTTGGCTGTAATTCCCATCTGATGCCAACCAGACTGAGCTCACCAGGGAATTCTGCTTAGATTTGCAAGAGTGAAAGTGCTATAGCGGGTCTAACTTAGGACCTTATGCTGAAGAGACGCTCTATACATCTTTGTTCAGTGAATGAGAAAGGAGGCCCACAGATCTTGGTTAGGTTGGCTTTTTGCTTTCAATAATCACGAGGGCTTACTGACATTTTGCTCATGATGTGATACCAAGTATTTCTGTATCTGTTTCTTGAAAAGAGGTAAGACTTGCATGTCTGAGCAATGGAAACCCGATGTCTCTGGGTCTAGCAGTGTGGTGGTCACTCTCGACGCTGTGTCCCCAAAAGGATGTAGATCCCTGAGCTACAGCCCAGGCAACTAAAATGTTTTTAATGAAATAGATCAGAACCTCTGAGGAAAAGATTCTAGAAGTTTCCTGAACACTCTGTGAGAAACTCTGTTTTGACTCAGAACAAAAACATACTTGAGGAAATCAATCATATGTCTTGTATTTACATTTACATTCAGGTAATGGTATGGTAACAAATGATAATACAGATTATAGCCCTTTATTCTTTCTTCACCCATCTATTTGTCTATTCATAATTATGTGCTAAGCATTTTTATATCAATAAAATGGTCATTTCTATATTATTTCAAACAATGTCTAGAACATTAAAATCTCAGGATAAAAGGAGTAATTCAAACTGAACTGTAAAGTCACTGTTGACAGGCTTTGACCAGGAGTGATAACAAAATTTTTGGAAAGTATATGGTTATCATTAGAGTACTTGTTATAAGTAATAAAGCCCTTGTTATAATATAAAAAGTTGTCTGGGTGTGTGTATATTTTCTGGAGAAAGTGTCTATAGCTCTAAATGTGGATTTGTGACATTGAAAGGTTAAGAACCCCAGTGCTCCAGCGTTTTACTCCCAAGAGGTTAATATATCTGTGCCAATTGACATGAAATAAGGAACTATTAACCAATTCCGTAGACTTACACAATCCCTGTTCTCAGAAAAGTAAGATGTGGCATTATGTCTGGCATCTACAACTTTATTTAGATAAATTATTTCTGCAGTTAACTATTCAGAATAAGATTTCAGATTAGGATACACATGACCCAGGCCTTGGAGATGCTATTTGCTTTAAGTCCTAGGAGAGCTGCATCTGACAAATAGCATACTTAGTGGCTGAATATGCTTGTGATTGTTACTAGAGTGTATGTGTGTGTGTGTGTATGTACTGGTATGTGTGCATGCACACCGCAGGACTCAAAGCTCTAGAAATAACTTGACAGAGAGATTGAAGCAAGGGGAGGTCCTCCTGGTCCACTTTACTTCACATACCGGGAGTCAAATGCAAAATGAGAGGCACATGCCTTGCTTTATGATGGAGACGCCCCGCTTCACTTTGCAGTGAACAAATTGGAGATGGGACAAGAATGAACTCTTGTATTATCTACCTGCCCTTCCAGTCAAGAGGTTGACATCTGAGCAGGGCCATGAGATTATAGTCATGACCCAGTATAAAAGAATGAGAGACATTTGCCACTCTTGTTTCAATTCTGGTCATAAAAATGCATTAAGTTTGGCGTGAGTTTCTGTTCTTGTTGAAAGTGTCATCATAGGAAAGCAGAATCAGGAGAAGCCCCCAGAGGATTCCCTGGGATAGATCACAACATGTGCGTGGTTTGCTCTCTTACTAGGGACTTGAATGATTTCTCCCATCGATCTTGGGAGGCCACTAGAATATACTTATTTGGACATAAAAATAAAGATTCCCTTTCAGGACAAACTACTTAAGCAAAGAAGCTGTAGGATACGGGCTGTGTGAATATAATCCAACCATTTGAGTAATTCTACCCAAGGGAAATCACAGCAGAAACCTCTGTGTATCATGTAATCTATCAGGGCAAACAGTACAATGTACCAAGCTGGTCTGCTAGCCCTCAGGCTGTTTTCTAGGCACTTCTTTCTTCCCTTAGGAGCCAGCACTTCCTGATGCTCCGGGCCTCTTCACACATTTAATGCAGACCTTGGTGCAGATCTTCCCTCTTTAGATATCACTTTTCTCAGTTTCTTCTTCCTATCAAAATCATCCAGTTCTCCATCGCATTTTCTTCAGGCCCGTGCATTTTTCAAGTTGCATGCATTCTGATAATTTAATCCCTGTGGAGGTGCATATGTGTGCTAATGGTTTGATGTCTCTTAACATATTTGCATTTGGCAGTCTTTTCAGAGAAACCCTGTGTTAGCTCGAAGGAATAAATCTAATGGTAGTAAATCTCAATTCGTCGCAGGGGCTGAGATATTTGGAAGTGGGATGGAGGAAGAATGGAGAAACTAAATCATATTGGTTGTGCAACTGTGTGGTTTATTATACATATATCCGATTTTTAACTGGTGATCAAGGAGGAATAATTCTCTCTCAAACTCCCCATTTATATTTATCTCTAAATAAAAATGGGAATTTTCAAGGCTACTCATCCTACAGTCACTTTCATCTGCTCCTGATAACGTGGAGTTGGGCTTTGTAATCTTTCCTTGATATTGAGTTAATTCAAAACATGTTTACTGAGTGTTTGCTATGTCCCAGACCTGGTGATTGGTGCTGGGATACAAAGGCACAATCTCTGACTTTAGGTTAGTGTTGGAGATGGACAAGCAAGCAGGCAATTTCGATACAGGTGATGTGCCCTGTGATGGAGTTACTGCAGAGAGGCACCTAAGCTGTGTAAGGAGAGAGGGAAGGGCTCCTGGAGAAGCCATATCTTATTGGAAAGCCAAGGAATGAGAAGGTATGGGGAGAATTGTTTGCTATTTGTTAGGGTTTAGGCTAAGATCGGTAATAGACTTCAAAATACAGTGGCTTACACAGGATAGATACAGATATCTCTCATGAAATCCTAGAGATAAGAGGCTTAGAGTGATGCAGCTATTTTCAGCAAGTGCCTCTTGCCTCTAGGTCCAAGAGAGGTGCCTTTGCTGTATCTGTGTCCCTGCCAGCAGGAGTGTGTCAAGGGTCGGGAGCAAAACAGAACAGCAAGTTGGCGAGACTCTTGGTCGTTCTGTATGGGAGGATAGGAATGTCAGAGGCAAGGGTGGAGTGGCCATATATGCTCTGCTCAGAAATTTGGATTTTTCCATTGAGAGTGATGGGAAGCCTTGGTAGGGTTTCAAGCAGAGTAATGACCTAGTGAGATTTTAATTTTAGAACATTTACTTTGGCTGAGTAGTTCTTTAGTTATCAATAACTTTCAGGGCTTCCCTGGTGGTGCAGTGGTTGAGAATCTGCCTGCTAATGCAGGGGACATGGGTTCGAGCCCTGGTCTGGGAAGATCCCACATGCCGCGGAGTAACTAGGCCCGTGAGCCACAACTACTGAGCCTGCGCGTCTGGAGCCTGTGCTCCGCAACAAGAGAGGCCACGATAGTGAGAGGCCCATGCACCGCGATGAAGAGTGGCCCCTGCTTGCCGCAACTAGAGAAAGCCCTCGCACAGAAACGAAGACCCAACACAGCCAAAAATAAATAAATAAATAAATAAATTAAAAAAAATAACTTTCAGCATTTCATACAGCTGAACTTCTACTCTGAGGGAGTAATGAACATAGAGATGAGCTACAGATTATAATTCAGTAACTTAATAGTTCAGTAACTGAAACTTCATATAAAAAGAAGGATCTCTATATGTAAAAACTTGCCTTGGGCTAAGGTCAGGTTGTTTCTGGAAATGTGTTTTTGGAAAATGATCTGAATTTTTTGATCATATGGTCTTTTCTCTCTCGCTGACTTCTTTCTCCTTAAAATATATGCTGTAGGGAAAAGTTTAAATAAAACATTTTTCAAGAATTGCAACCTTAAGTGGAGAGCAGAACAGGCAATGCCGTGTAAAATTGGGGATGGTGGTAGCTAATACAAGTTCACAGGCCACTCCCTCCCACTCCGCTTTTACCCTTTCCCAAATATTTGTGGTAATATATTGTGCTTTTTATACATAACTCTGGAATATAGATTTCCTTCTCCATTGTCTGCAGTATTTTCCTCTTTATGGAATAATTCATTTTTAACTATGGTATTTACATTTCACCATGTAGTAAATTTCATCTCTTATTTGAAATCTACTTTTCATAGCACTTAAGTTCCACAAATGGGCTGAGGACAGAGCTAAAGAGGTTGCTGTAGGTCAAGACAAGTGGTAAACTTGTTAGCGGCACTAAGTTCCAATAATTAGAACTTGGAGAGAAAGACCCATTTCCTTAGTGGCATGTATCTTGTTTTGTCTGATGTTGGCTAAAAATGAAAGATTGTACTAAAATAAGACACAAAAACTGAAGATTCCTGGGTTATTGGCAATTTTGTGTATTGGGGAATGTGGAGTGTTGGGATTTTACTTGAAGGGGTGAATAGAGGCTCTGCTTTGGAATATTAGACATGATACTAGGATTTCAGGTGTTGAAACTCAAATGTAATTCTATGGATAGTATTTTTCCATAAAATGTCAGCAGTCATCACAGGGATGAGTGCTTGGGGGAAGAAATGGAGACATCACAAAACATTGTCTCTTTCACAGAATTGTATAAGGTAGGGCATTACCTGGTAGAGCAATTTATAATACTTCATTTTCTAATTATCTATGATATTCATAGAGTTCACAGTGGAAAAATATCTAATGGTATGGAAAGGACATTATGTTTGACATAGATGGGCCAAGAGAAATCCCTTGGCTTTCTAGAAAGAAGGAATATAGATGATGCCATGGTCCGAACAAGTGAATTTATTTCCAGTAGCAACAGAGTGCAATACTGAACTTGAAGTAAAGCATGTTCATTCTAGAAAACGTGTTCCTTCTCTGATAAACTGTTTCTGTCTCTGATCAAGAAACTAGAATAGTACACAGGAGGATCCAGGTCATGCTCCCAGGAGCCCAGGCAATAACTCAATCAGAAACAGGTAAAAGCTGAGTTGAGAGAGTACTGTCAATCACTGCTCAGTTAGATTGAATTGACCATGGCTTTTCGGTATGGCTTTGCCTGGCAAACATTTGGAGTTCTAAGAGAAGGAAAAACAAGCCTATGTTCTCAATGTCAAATTCATTTTGGCCACTTGCTTAAGACCCCCTGGAGAATCCCAACAGGAATGAGACCCTGCATATTAGAAAGATAGACTTCTGCTCAATGTATCAGCAGTCCTGCATGGCTGCTTCTATCACCAATTTCTCTGATAAAAAACTTTATTTACCAAGTGCTGCACTTCCTTTCTCTTGCCTAACCTGTGGAAAAATTCAGTCGGTTTCCAACTGCTCTTTTTTGACTGAATTTGTCCAAGAAAATACTTTTCTACCCTTCAGTGAGTAGAAGGAAGACAGCATTTTGGGATGAGAGATGGCAAGAGGAGGAAATTCCACAAGTGGAGATTAGATGTGACCATTCCTTGGGCTCACGCCAGTCATTACTATTACCTACACTGCTTCTGGGCTGACTCGTTTGTCCATTTGTGACCCCGACATATAGAAAATGCATTCTTAGGAGAGCATTTATCCCATGGGCTTTTCTACAATCTCAATATCACAACCCTGGAGGCCTCAACTACCTTATCAACAGGAAGTTTGAGCAAGTCTTCCCGACCCCTTCTTCTCTTTCAATACTTCTCTATCCACAAAACCAAGCATTATTTTGACACTCATATTAGTCCAATTAAACTGAAACTCTTGTTTTACTTTTTTTTTAAAAATAAATTTATTTATTTATTTATTTATATTTTTATTTTTGGCTGCGTTGGGTCTTCGTTGCTGCGCGCGGGTTTTCTCTAGCTGTGGCGAGCAGGGGCCACTCTTCGTTGTGGTGCGCGGGCTTCTCATTGCGGCGGCTTCTCTTGTTGAGGAGCACGGGCTCTAGGTGCATGGGCTTCAGTAGTCGTGGCTCTTGGGCTCTAGAGCGCAGGCTCAGTAGTTTTAGCGTGCGGGCTTAGTTGCTCCATGGCATGTGGGATCTTCCCAGACCAGGGCTCGAACCCGTGTCCCCTGCATTGGCAGGCGGACTCTCAACCACTGTACCACCAGGGAAGTCCTCTTGTTTTACTTTTTATGATTTTTTTTCTTCTGGTTTCTAACAATGTTATCCATGCCTTCCCAGATACTCAGTCAAGTCTTCCTCAGTTGTTGAAGACAAGAGACATTGGACTGGGAGCCAAGATCCTGAGTGCCTTTGACTGAACTCACCTGACTCTGCCACTAACTAGTGGTGTGATCCTAGGCCAGTCACTTATTTTTCCTGATCTTTACAACAAAGAAGTTGGACAGGATGTTCTCTAAGGTACCATGTGGCTCTATAGGCTTGACTGAACTGCTAAACATTGATTCTCTCCAGGTCTAGCCTTTAGCGTCCACACCCGCTGTCAGCAGCATCCTTTCTGTCCCCCAGTTGCTTCTAGTTGCTAGAAAGATTTCGCCAAACTAATTTTGTTCTATTCATTAATTAACAATATAAATACATACATTTAAATTAACAACTCCTCCAAAAAACAGTGAACCATTAATAATAAAATTTTATAATCATCATAAAACTGTCTAGGGCATGGAAGATGGTACAATAATTCACACCTAATTGCTTTCAACCTTGGGCCCACAAACACACTAGTTGGAGAAATGAATTCAGATACTGTAATTCATGCCAGGTCATGTTTTATTATTTAAGTCATCGCTGTTACTTAAAAAAAAAAACTTTGATGTTCAAATAATCTACAAATTCACAGTGCCACAAACTACAGGGGAATTTAGAGAAAGTTCACATTTGCCTATTTTGTCGGCCCTTCATGCAGAAGATCCATCTGAATCTTGGTGTTCTCTATAGAACAGAGGTTATTTGACTAAATGATAGAAATAATTTACATAATATAAACAATAACCTTAATTGCAAGATTAGAGTATTGAGAAAATTCTCTGTTAACTTACAAAAAAGAGGTGAGCAGCCCACAAAGTGAGCAAAAATAGCAATTGCAAACCAAGTGGTAGAATTAAATCTTAATATTTAAGAGCGCAAATATTTAGAGCCAGGCTTCTGGGGTTGAAATCTCAGCTCCACTACTTATTAGTTGTACTTGACCTTGGGTAAGTTACTTCACCTCTCCAACCTTCAGTTTCCTTATCTGTACACAGAGGACTATGATAATACCAGGTTGATATAAGGATTATATAAATGGATATAAGGAGATGTTTAGTACTTACATTAAGTGAAGCATTATATTATTAGTAGTATCATTAGAGACCATAGCATCCTTCCTTGAAGGCTTAGAAAGATGTGTGTACTTTGTATGTATATAGCCCGGGTCTTAATTGTATACGCAATGCTGCTTAAGATGGGTGGGGCTCCTCTGAGGTCTATTTGCAAATTTAACATGGTCAACTAAACCAGGGCAATTAATATGACATTGAAGATGTTCATATGAGTGAGGAAAATAACAGATTAAAGGAAAGGAAGCAAGACTGGGGAGGTATGTGTGTATTTTGAAAGTAAGTTAGCAGCATTCAAATGGATTTTAAAACTCAGTAATTTAGACATTTCTTCTAGGGTTGTTAGTGAGTCACTCAGTGTTTCTGCTTGTGAATCCATATTAGAGTTATACAGTGATTTTTTCTTTTAAAAAGAGTATGTCATACAAGGAAAGAGATGCACTTGTATTGATTTTTCTTGGGCACACATGTGTGGTCTGCCGAGTTGGGTGTCTAAGTCAGCTGTGCCACCCTCCCCCAACTCCTGTGTGTGTTTTACTTCTGGTCCTCTGGTATGGGAGTACTGCCTCACAGTGTCCAGGGCTGTTAGCTGAACCCAAACCTGTAACACTTGAAAGCTTGTCAAAATCAAAAAGGTAAATACATTTCTCTCTGATTAGGTGACCAATGCCTATAGCAGATCGTGAATACCCAGAGGGCATCTGCCCAGACTTTGTATCACAAACTCTACCTCTCTCTTTCTGTCCCTCAGCTTTTAGGGCCCAATTAATTTGTGTTTGCCTTGTTCAACAGAACCCATTCTCAAGCAAAAGATGCTGCTTGCTTTCAATTTGAAATATAAACCAGAGACTGGGATGAACTATACAAGGAAAGCAACTCAGTAATGTCATCTAATGGGAAGATCAGAGTTCTATGTCCAAACCTCCTGTAGGTGGGCATTTAATTGCTCTAACTCCTCATCTGTAAAATAAAAAGATTGGATTTGGTGACTTCCGATATCACTTACATTCAAATGGTCTATGTGTTTCATTAGTCTCAGGAATCTCAAAGTGGATCTGTTGACAAGAGTGTCATGAGGTTATTATGTTTGTGGATTTGGTTGGAGATGTCTGACACCTCTTTTTTATGTACTATTGATATTTAATTATTTCATGCATAAATTATTTTTTTTGGAATAATGTTCCAGGCACTCTATTAGGCAGTGGGAATATAACAGTTATTTAAAAAGGTACATATTCCTGTTTTCAAAATAAGGTGATCATCCATTTTCCCAATGAAAAGATCCCCCAAAAAATTAAGGGGACAAACTAATATACAAACCTTTAGGTTTATAGAGAAAGAAGTTGTCTGTTTATGGTATTTGTTTACATAATAACATTTAGAGTCACAGCATATAAATAACGTTAATGTAGAAATAGAATTTCATCCACTCTCACATTTTTTAAAACAATGTTGTCCAGACTCTTCAGAAGCATTGTCGCCATCATCAGATACCTTTACAGAATCATTACCACAGTTTGCCAGAGTGTATAGTCTCTCTCGTCCAAATTGTTTGATTTACGTACTTTCTGGAATGCATGTATACTATATGCTTTCCTTGGAAATGCTATCCCGAGTTACAGTTTGATAAAAGTCATATTCTCTCTGTGTGTGTGTGTGTGTGTGTGTGTGTGTGTGTATGTGTTTTAAGTAGTTTTTAAAAGGCTTTTTTGCAGCAACATCTCACATGCAGTTGGGAGAACATCCCTCAAGAAGAGTGACAAATCGTGTTAAATTTTTTGACTTTTAAAACATTTTTTTTGTTGCCTTACCTCAATATATTTTTGGACGATAGTTATCATTTATAACACTGCAGGTTTGTGAGTTGCAGTGCCCCTGAGCTCCATTTTTCAACTCGGTTTTTTGGGAGCTGGCTGCAAAACCGCAGGATTGCTTCAGGCCCTATTCTGGTTCCGGGGGGCAGGCTGAGCCTTTGGTTAATTCTTCTTCCTGATTGGAAATTAGAGTGACATGTGCCTGTCCAAACACCTAGAGCTAGTCTCTCATTGGTTCCCCCCTCTTCCCGTTCATCCTCCGGACAAATTGCAAACTGTACGAAACAGGAGGTTATAGTTGCTGATTCTCCAAGTGGGGAGATGGTTAGTGAAGCAGCTGGAATGGCGAACCTGAGCACCAGCAGATCAAAAATGAGGTGCATTTTAGAAACCTTTCCCGATCACACGGTGTACCATCCTCTGGGTTTCCCATGCATGTTTTAGCTGTAGGAAGGTTCCCTTGAACCTGGAGATTTGGGACCCATGGAATGGATACCACGCAGTATTACTTTAAAGGGTCTGCATTTCCTCACCCAATTTCAACAATCCTCTCAGCCCCAAGAGTGTCCAGCCTTATGTTTCATCCAGCTGTGGGTCTAGATGTGCTCAATCCAGGTTGCATCACAGCCCCTGAACGAATTTTGTAAGAATTTCTCTCTCTTTCACTGTCTATTTTTTTTTTTGTAATTTATTTTTATAATGGGGTTTAGCTGATTTTCACTGCTGTGTTTTTGCCGCTTTACACCCACTTGATTCACTTACAGAGAGATATCAATAAATACTTTTTAAGATTCAAAAACAAAATTTTTTTAAATTAATTCAGTAAGATATTCTCTATGAATATCCAGAACTAGTGCTGATTGAAATAATTATAAGGTAAAGTAACTTCTTTATAAGAACAACCATTTGTTAGAAATAAAGTAATTGAAAGGGTACTTTATATATCTGGGATACTTTAAAAAGATTCCTAAATAAGGTGATTCTTCCCCTTCTTTGAGAATTTTAGGAAAATTCTTCACCTATGTATGCGGGAATCGATTGAGCTTTGAGAAGGCATACATTCCTCGTTCTGTTTATGCAGGTGGGAGCGTGGGATGGATGATAACAGAGAAATCATATTCTTTGTAAATCCTGACCTACACAACCATTGGTCACCGGGCATATTTACCTCACAGTAATATCAGACATTGTAATAACACATCATGCAACTTTTCTAAAGTTGCTGCATGCTCATAGACAATTTGAAGAAAATGATGACCATATGAAGTTTATGATATATCTGTGTTGCTAAAAGCAACATTTCAAAAAAAAAATGCAACAAGGCACCCATCGTAAATCAGCGGTTTAGGAAAAACTGCCAAGTGAGTAAAGTTGTAGCTACACACAACAAGAAGTGCCGGGGAGAAACTAGAACAATGAGGTGAGTTTCTAAAATCATTGTGGAGACTAGTCACCCAATTTTTCAACTTATTTTTTCAACCTGTTTTGCAAGGTTCATTTCTGCCAGAATGAAGGTGATTTCCCCCAGGCAATGGCCTCTAACTGGTTGTAAATGAATCAATGCCCATCAGTTTCACAGGAAAAAGCATCCTAATCAGATTGGTTATCAATGGATTAGATTTCTATCTTGCTGGACCTTTACTTCTCTTTTAGCTTTGGAAGGGAACTAAACATTTCGAGCCAAGTTGTTTGGTTTTGTCTGGAAGCACTGCAATGCCTTATTGATCTGTTTGGAGAGGAAAGTTTTCAGAAGAGACAGTTTCCCTGGATAGCTTAACCACTATTAAAAAGATAGCTGATTTCAATGAAAACCTTCCAATATATACACATACTTCCCTATTAAACAGAGTTCCTCGAGAGTAAATGAATCTTTTTGTTGGGTTATGGTCACCACTTTATGGACACCAATTACTGTGACACTCACTGGAATACAGGGGTATTGTGAACCACAGTGCTTGGCCCCCTTGATGACTGGCTGTTTTGGGTGGTCTCATAGCATGCCACCAGCTGTCCCTTCTCACTGTAAGAACTTCTAGAAAAATCTTTCAACCCTCTTTTTATCTGTTATCTGCTGGAGATTATGATGGCGCCTTCATATGCCAGGGAAAGTTCAATAATCAAGCTTGGGAAGCAGTAGTGGGGCAAAGTTTTTTATCCCTACTCTGCCACTTACTAGCTGAGTAATGCTGAGCCCATTTCTTTACTTCTCCAAGCCTTGGATTCCTCATCTAAAAACAGGATAATAATACCCACTCTTCAGGGTTAGAGTGAAACTTAAATGAGATAAAAATAAGTCCCAAGGTCAGTGTCTGGCATATGGTATGGGTTCTATAAATGATAATTTCCATTGAAGTGTTCCAAACCCGTCCTTCATCAACAATAGTAACTGAATAGACACTGTCCCTACTCCCTTCCTGTGGAGGCAAGTATTTCAGGTCATTACTTCATAGAGCTTTGATCTCAAGCTCTATATGAGGCTTTGGAGAAAGGATGGTGAACAGGCAGGCCTGGTTCCTGCCGTTATGGAGCTTAGTGAGTCTAGTGTAGAAGACAGACAGGAAACAAATAATTATCCAACAAATTATTTAATTCCAATTGTCTTGAATGCTATGAAGGAGAAGGGGAAGCTGTATTTAAAAAGAAAACCTGTCTTAATATGGAAGGTCAGGAGAAACTTTTCTGAGATGCCACATCCAAGAAGAGGACAGAAAGATAACTAGGAGCGAGCTGGAAGGACAGATGAGTATTCTAGGCTGAAGGAGAGGCATTTGTAAAGGCTTTGCAGCTTGAAGTTACAGAGCGCTGGGGAGCAGAGATAAGATGAGGGATTGGAGCTGAGCTGAGGCTGGTGAGGTGCACGGTGCAGGCTTTGGGGATGATGGCAAAGTTTTGGGCTTCACTCTGAGAGAGATGGGGGCCACAAAAGAGAATTAAGCGAGGACAATAATCCACAGGTTTGCAACCATTCACCGAATCTTGAAATGTTTTCATACTGCTGGGTAAATAGCTATACCCTGAGCCTCTTACCACCTATAACCCCTTTTCAGACCCACTCCCCCTTCTACCGCCCTCCACCCTTTGGGGTTAAGAAGGCCTCCAGGACCTTTCTACCATCTCTTCCAATTGGTTGGCATATAGGTTGCTAAATATGTTAAATATTTTATCTAGTTTTAAGCAAGATTCCATCCTCTCCTAAATTTTCTCCTTTACTTATAAATTTACAGTTGTGCTCAAAATTGTTAAAGAAGACTGAAAGTATTGCAAAATTTAATGTGGTTGAAATATTTAAATGGTCTTAGGGCCTTTTGTCCATCTTCCCTTTCCTAACCCCCACCATATTGAATTTAGCCCTGAGGTCTGTTGATTATACTCCTGAAACGTCTCTTAAACTTATCCATTCCTTTCGACTCTTGCTGCTCTCATGCCGTCCCTTGCAGCTCTCCCTGGGCTTCTGTAATAACCCAGCAGCTCTCTGCCTGGTCTTTGTGTCCCTCTGCCTGGTCCATTCTCTCCCTGGCCCAAACCGCTCTCCACATGGCTGCCAGTGTCCAGACAGTGTCTAATACACAGTTGGTGCTCAATAAATGTGTTTTGAGTGAATGAATAAATAAACAAATGTATTGTGAGACCATGATCAAATGACACATAAACAAATGGGTAAAAAGTGGAAAAACACAACCAATTACCCTCTGTTATTGCTTCCCAAAGGTTTTGGATGGCACACTGACATTTTTCATTTTATTAGTTATGTGTGTATTTTAATATGTATGAGAAAAATTTGATAGTACACTGAACTTATGCCTTGTTGCTTAGAATGAGATTGAATAAAAATGTAAGTCAAGTTAAAATTGATTGAAACATATTAAGTTAATAATAGCTCAGTACCATTCAGGTATGGCAAAACAGTGTAGATGTCATACAATGACTGAAGTTTGGGAAAAATTGGTGAACACAATGCCACAAAACCAAGTGAGGTTATACTCCTCCCTGAAGTAGAATGGGCTTGGATGAGTTGTCAGGGTCAAGCAAGGCTTGAACATGTGGCCCGCAAATCCTGGTAGGCACCAGTGCCTCCACATGTAAGTCAGGTTTAAAAAAAGAAAGAAAAAGATAGCATTGAGAATGTGTGCTTCACAAGACTTCTGGGCATGGTAAACAGCCTCAGGTTATTTCAAGAGCCCTGGAAAACCTTTTAACAGATTGAGAAGTATAAAACAGGTTGAGTTTTTTTTTTAATTAAAAAAAATTTTTAATTGAAGTATAGTTGATTTACAATGTTGTGTCAGTTTTTTTTTTCCCTTCTCCTAATTTTTTTTTTTTTAACATCTTTATTGGAGTATAATTGCTTTACAATGGTGTGTTACTTTCTGCTTTATAACAAAGTGAATCAGCTATACATATACATACGTCCCTGAATCTCCTCCCTCTTGCGCCTCCCTCCCACCCTCCCTATCCCACCCCTCTAGGTGGTCACAAAGCACTGAGCTGATCTCCCTGTGCTATGCGGCTGCTTCCCACTATCTATTTTACATTTGGTAGTATATGTAAGTCCATGCCACTCTCTCACTGCATCCCAGCTTACCCTTCCCACTCCCTGTGTCCTCAAGTCCATTCTCTACTTCTGTGTCTTTATTCCTGTCCTGCCCCTAGGTTCTTCAGAACCATTTTTTTTTTTTTTTTTTTAGATTCCATATATATGTTTTAGCATACGGTATTTGTTTTTCTCTTTCTGCTTTGTTTTTCTGATATTGAGCTGCATGAGCTGCTTGTAAATTTTGGAGATTAATCCTTTGTCAGTGGCTTCATTTGCAAATATTTTCTCCCATTCTGAGGGCTGTCTTTTCGTCTTGTTTATGGTTTCTTTGCTGTGCAAAAGGTTTTAAGTTTCATTAGGTCCCATTTTTTAATTTTTGTTTTTATTTCCACTTCTCTAGGAGGTGGGTCAAAAAGCATCTTGCTGTGATTTATGTCATAGAGTGTTCTGCCTATATTTTCCTCTAAGAGTTTTATAGTGTCTGGCCTTACATTTAGGTCTTTAATCCATTTTGAGTTTATTTTTGTGTATGGTGTTAGGGAGTGTTCTAATTTCATTCTTTTACATGTAGCTGTCCAGTTTTCCCAGCACCACTTACTGAAGAGGCTGTCTTTTCTCCATTATATATTCTTGCCTCCTTTATCAAAAATAAGGTGACCATATGTACGTGGGTTTATCTCTGGGCTTCTATCCTGTTCCATTGATCTATATTTCTGTTTTTGTGCCAGTACCATACTGTCTTGATTACTGTAGCTTTGTAGTACAGTCTGAAGTCAGGGAGCATGATTCCTCCAGCTCCGTTTTTCTTTCTCAGGATTGCTTTGGCTATTCGGGGTCTTTTGTGTTTCCATACAAACTGTGAAATTTTTTGTTCTAGTTCTGTGAAAAATGCCATTGGTAGTTTGTTAGGGATTGCATTGAATCTATAGATTGCTTTGGGTAATATAGTCATTTTCACAATGTTGATTCTTCCAATCCAAGAACATGGTATATCTCTCCATCTGTTTGGATCATCTTTAATTTCTTTCATCAGTGTCTTAGAGTTTTCTGCAGACAGGTCTTTTGTCTCCTTAGGTAGGTTTATTCCTAGGTATTTTATTCTTTTTGTTGAAATGGTAAATGGGAGTGTTTCCTTAATTTCTCTTTCAGATTTTTCATCATTAGTGTATAGGAATGCAAGAGATTTCTGTGCATTAATTTTGTATCCTGCTACTTTACCAAATTCATTGATTAGCTCTAGTAGTTTTCTGGAGGCATCTTTAGGATTCTCTATGTATAGTATCATGTTATCTGCAAACAGTGACAGCTTTACTTCTTCTTTTCTGATTTGGGTTCCTTTTATTTCTTTTTCTTCTCTGATTGCTGTGGCTAAAACTTCCAAAACTATGTTGAATAATAGTGGCGAGAGTGGACAACTTTGTCTTGATCTTAGAGGAAATGGTTTCAGTTTTTCACCATTGAGAAAGATGTTGGCTGTGGTTTTGTCATATATGGCCTTTATTATGTTGAGGTAAGTTCCCTCTATGCCTACTTTCTGGAAGGTTTTTATCATAAATGGGTATTGAATTTTGTTGAAAGCTTTTTCTGCATCTACTGAGATGATCATATGGTTTTTCTCCTTCAATTTGTTAATATGGTGTATCACATTGATTGATTTGCATATATTGAAGGATCCTTGCATTCCTGGGATAAACCCCACTTGATCATGGTGTATGATCCTTTTAATGTGCTGTTGGATTCTGTTTGCTAGTATTTTGAGGATTTTTGCATCTATGTTCATCAGTGATATTGGCCTGTAGTTTTCTTTCTTTGTGACATCTCTGTCTGGTTTTGGTATCAGGGTGATGGTGGCCTCGTAGAATGAGTTGGGGAGTGTTCCTCCCTCTGCAATATTTTGGAAGAGTTTGAGAAGGATAGGTGTTAGCTCTTCTCTAAATGTTTGATAGAATTCGCCTGTGAAGCCATCTGGTCCTGGGCTTTTGTTTGTTGGAAGATTTTTCGTCACATTCTCAATTTCAGTGCTTGTGTTTGGTCTCTTTATATTTTCTATTTCTTCCTGGTTCAGTCTCAGAAGGTTGTGCTTTTCTAAGAATGTGTCCATTTCTTCCAGGTTGTCCATTTTATTGGCATATAGTTGCTTGTAGTAATCTCTCATGATCCTTTGTATTTCTGCAGTGTCAGTTGTTACTTCTCTGTTTTCTTTTCTAATTCTACTGATTTGAGTCCTCTCCGTTTTTTTCTTGATTAGTCTGGCTAATGGTTTATCAATTTCGTTTATCTTCTCAAAGAACCAGCTTTTAGTTTTATTGATCTTTGCTATTGTTTCCTTCATTTCTTTTTCATTTATTTCTGATCTGATCTCTATGATTTCTTTCCTTCTGCTAACTTTGGGGTTTTTTTGTTCTTCTTTCTGTAATTACTTTAGGTGTAAGGTTAGGTTGTTTATTTGAGATGTTTCTTGTTTCTTGAGGTAGGATTGTATTGCTATAAACTTCCCCCTTAGAACTGCTGTTGCTGCATCCCATAGGTTTTGGGTCATTGTATTTTCATTGTCATTTGTTTCTAGGTATTTTTTGATTTCCTCTCTGGTTTCTTCAGTGATCTCTTGGTTATTAAGTACTGTATTGTTTAACCTCCATGTGTTTATATTTTTTACAGATTTTTTCCTGTAATTGATATCTAGTCTCATAGCATTGTGGTCGGAAAAGATACTTGATATGATTTCAATTTTCTTAAATTCTCCAAGGCTTGATTTGTGACCCAAGATATGATCTATTTTGGAGAATGTTCCATGAGCACTTGAGAAGAAAGTGTATTCTGTTGTTTTTGGATGGAATGTCCTATAAATATCAATCAAATCCATCTTGCTTAATGTATCATTTAAGGCTTGTGTTTCCTTATTTATTTTCATTTTGGATGATCTGTCCATTGGTGAAAGTGGGGTGTTAAAGTTCCCTACTATGATTGTGTTACTGTCAATTTCCCCTTTTATGGCTGTTAGCATTTGCCTTATGTATTGAGGTGCTCCTCTGTTGGGTGCATAAATATTTACAATTGTTATATCTTCTTCTTGGATTGATCCCTTGATCATTATATAGTGTCCTTCTTTGTCTCTTGTAATAGTCTTTATTTTAAAGTCTATTTTGTCTGATATGAGAATTGCTACTCCAGCTTTCTTTTGATTTCCATTTGCATGGAATATCTTTTTCCATCCCCTCACTTTCAGTCTGTACGTGTCCCTAGGTCTGAAGTGGGTCTCTTGTAGACAGCGTATATACAGGTCTTGTTTTTGTATCCATTCAGCCAGTCTATATCTTTTGGTTGGGGCATTTAATCCATTTACATTTTAGGTAATTATCGATATGTATGTTCCTATTACCATTTTCTTAATTGTTTTGGGTTTGTTATTGTAGGTCTTTTCCTTCTCTTGTGTTTCCTGCCTAGAGAAGTTCCTTTAGCATTTGTTGTAAAGTTGATTTGGTGGTGCTGAATTCTCTCAGCTTTTGCTTGTCTGTAAAGGTTTTAACTTCTCTGTCAAATCTGAATGAGATCCTTGCTGGGTAGAGTAGTCTTGGTTGTAGGTTTTTCCCTTTCATCACTCTAACTATGTCCTGCCACCCCCTTCTGGCTTGCAGAGTTTCTGCTGAAAGATCAGCTGTTAACCTTATGGGGATTCCCTTGTATGTTATTGTTTTTCCCTTACTGCTTTTAATATTTTTTCTTTGTATTTAATTTTTGATAGTTTGATTAATAAGTGTCTTGGTGAGTTTTTCCTTGGGTTTATCCTGTATGAGACTCTCTGTGCTTCCTGGACTTGATGACTATTTCCTTTCCCATATTAGGGAAGTTTTCAACTCTAATCTCTTCATATATTTTCTCAGTCCCTTTCTTTTTCTCTTCTTCTTCTGGGACCCCTATAATTCAAATGTTGGTGCATTTAATGTTGTCCCAGACGTCTCTGAGAGTGTCCTCAATTCTTTTCATTCTTTTTTCTTTATTCTGCTCTGCAGTAGTTATTTCCACTATTTTATCCTGCAGGTCTCTTATCTGTTCTTCTGCCTCAGTTATTCTGCTATTGATTCCTTCTAGATAATTTTTAATTTCTTTTATTGTGTTTTTCATCATTGTTTGGTTGCTCTTTAGTTCTTCTAGGTCTTTGTTAAACATTTCTTGTATTTTCTCCATTCTATTTCCAAGATTTTGGATCATCTTTACTATAATTACTCTGAATTCTTTTTCAAGTAGACTGCCTATTTCCTCTTCATTTGTTTGGTCTGGTGGGTTTTTACTTTGCTCCTTCATCTGCTGTGTGTTTCTCTGTCTTCTCATTTTGCTTAACTTACTGTGTTTGGGGTCTCCTTTTCGCAGGCGGCAGGTTCAGAATTCCCATTGTTTTTGGTGTCTGCCCCCAGTGGCTAGGGTTGGTTCAGTGGGTTGTGTAGGCTTCCTGGTGGAGGGGACTGGTGCCTGTGTTCTGGTGGATGAGGCTGGATCTTGTCTTTCTGGTGGCCTGGACCACGTCCTGTGGTGTGTTTTGAGGTGTCTGTGACCTTATTATGATTTTAGGCAGCCTCTCTGCTAATGGATGGGGTTGTGTTCCTGTCTTGCTATTTGTTTGGCGTAGGGTGTCCAGCACTGTAGCTTGCTGTTCGTTGAGTGGCGCTGGGTCTTAGCATTGAGATGGAGATCTCTGGGAGAGCTTTCTCCGTTTGATATTACATGGAGCCGGGAGGTCTCCGGTGGACAAATGTCCTGAACTGGGCTCTCCCACCTCAGAGGCACAGGTCTGACATCCGGCTGGAGCACCAAGACCCTGTCAACCACATGGCTGGGGCCCTGGAGGATGGGCGTGAGGTGTGGGCCGTCGGTCCCTGGTGCAGGGCGAGCGCAGCGGTGTCAGCTCCGACCCCAGTCCAGGTCCCATTCACAAGTCGCTGGTGGCTGCTAGCGGCCTGCGCGGCATCTGCTCACAATGCTTCCCTCGTCTGGTGGCTGCCGTGGAGCGTTGTGTCAGTTTTGGGTGTACAGCAAAGTGATTCAGTTATATATATATGTATATACACATATATATACATATATGTTCTTTTTCAGATTCTTTTCCATTATAGGTTATTACAATATATTGAATATAGTTCCCTGTGCTATACAATAGAACCTTGTTGTTTACCTGTTTTATATAATATATAGTAGTGTATATCTGCTAATCCCAAACTCCTAATTTATCCCTCCCCCTTTTCCCCTTTGGTAACTATAAGTTTTTTTTCTATGTCTGTGAGTCTATTTCTAAAACAGGTTGAGTTTTATCCCGCAAAGCTGAGGGTAGTGTGAAGTCATCGAAAGAGGCTGGATTTTGTAGGTAGACAGATGTGAGTTCAAACACCAGCCTGTCTGTCACTTATTTGCTGTTTGACGTTGGGCAAATATTTGTGCGTCTCTGAGTTATTTCATTAGTGGAACAGGCAAAGTAATTACCATCTTGGAGGGAATACAAGGCTACATATAGATATTGGCTAGCATGGTTTCTGGCACATAGTTGGCATTTAATAAATGCAGCCTTTCTTTTTAACTCCCTTAAATGTAATTTGCTTAAAAATCAAAGTAAAAATAGAGTAAAATCAAAGCAGACTGTGATTGTACCAGATGTTTTTTCTCTGAGAAAACCCAAACCCCAAAACAATAGGGGAAATACGACGAAAAAGAAAGTAATTTTCAATGGCACTGAACTATTCCCCCGAGTCTTTAAAAATCTCTGATTGAAATGAATGAATATGCAAGTGTCACTTATTGATGGTCTCCTCCCATAAGCAGTGAACTCCTTTGAAATCATGTGGTGGTAATTGTAAAAGAAGTTATATACATAAAATTACTTCTCTGGTATAATAAGGATCATAAATCAGTTCACAATCAATCCACCTGCAACTTCTTCTGTTGCTCTGATTTCATAGATTGCAACAAAAAATAAGTTGAGGATGAATAACTGAAAGGCAATGAAGGGACCCTGAGGCTCTTGCTTACAGCTTTCTTTGTGATGGAGGCTGGATGAGGGTGAAAGAAGGCAACGAGAGTTTTAGGAGATGCCTTATGATGTCAGCATCCTTTTCCTGGCCCTGTTTGGTTTCTTGAGAAGAGAGATTTAGTGTTCTCCATGAGAGAAGGTGTTTATCACCTACTTGCCATGCCTCACACTGCATTCCTGCTGGCTCAGGGCAGCCCAGCACCTCCAGTCATGGATACTTGGGATGGGTGCTGGACCTAATCATTCTGACCTTTAGAAGCTCCTCTAGCTTGAGTGTTAACTATGAAACACTCTCAGAGAATTTTGTTGAGGATTTTGTCTATAATGGGAAGTTCCATTGGCCTGTCTCTAAGAAAGTAACTAGGAGTAGAAAGGTGTCTGCCTTTGTTTGCCTTGGAATTCTTAAGTGGCGATAAAACACTGTACTTTGTTCTCAGGAGGACCCAACTGTTGGCAAGTCCTCCAAATGCTTCCCTCCTGGTGGCACCTTTAGCCAATCATGACAGGAATATTGATCAAGAATAACCTAATGAAATATGAGCACCAGTGGATGTGTTGGGGAAAGAGCAGATCTAGTCTGTGAGAGTTATATTGAATAAGAATTGGGCCCATTAGGTGCCTCGTTGAGTATTCAGGGGAGACAATTCTTGCTTTATAAAATATGCTTGGGTTTGCCTTATGGAAAATTTATTGTTCATTCATTTGATGCACTCCTTTAAGAGGTCAGCTTTGACTTTCAGTGCTTTCAGAATTTATTCTTTACTCCATTGTTCCTTGCAAACTATCTTTTATTGAATTTCTTTGTGCATTTGAGTTGTCAAATAGCCAATGCACTCTCTAAACTGCATTATACAGTTAACAGGTATTTTGTGATTGGGGCAGGATGAAAATCTGACTTATTGGTGCTAGTACTTATCAACATAGAGAGAGCAAATTATATTAATTAGCCTCCTCTGTTTTCAGAAATAAAACATGCCAAAGCCAATACTCCCACATCCATATAGGTCAACTAACTGGGAAATGGTTGGTCCATCAGGACTGTAATCCTGTGAAAATATCTGACTTCTATGAAAAATGTCCAGGCATTTTTCCTTTTGTGTTGGGACTGAGAGCTTTTAATGGGAGTTCATTTTAATAGCTAGGAAAACATAGAAGATTGAAGAAGATCTTTGATACCATGTCTTAATTAGACTCTATCTGATAACCATTGGCATGGCTACTTGATATAAATTTTAATTCTAATGACCAAGCAAGGTTATTTTAACCACACGGTTTACCTGAAGTAGCCTAAAAAGCCTTACAAAACAGAGTGTTGACAGCATCCAAAACTAATCTTAGGACAAATTGTTGTTTGGTGTTGGTTCTTTCACTATAAAATGGGAGTAGCTATTAATACTGGCGTTCAGAATGACTTTTTCAATTGATTCTATGTGATGGCATATGACCAATAGTTTTTATTTTCCAGCTGAGGTACCTGCTCCAAGTGTATTGAGGCTGAGTTGCCCAAAATAAGAGCTCAGTAAAAAACAGTTCAGATAAGAGGTTCCACGTGTCAGATGGGCAAACAAGGCTTTCCGCAGTCTTTGCCTGGCTACATTTTCAGTTTCACTGTGTGCTTTCTCCTCTTTGTACTCTGAGTCTCAGCTGTGCTGAAGTATTTCCACTTCCTCAAATTCACCCAGTCATGTTGCCCATAATGTTTCCTTGGCCTGGAATATTTTATTTATTTTCTCCTTCAGTTTTCCCAAACGAATTGGCTATATGAAACAATTCTCGACCTTCTCCCAACTTCCAGTAGAACTGACCATTTTTTTCTTTGTAAACTCATTATAACCTGCTCTGATTTCTTGGCATGATTACAATACTAGTCTACATATTATTAATATCTCTGTCTCCTTCTACGAACTTACAGAATCTTGAGGTCAAGGATCACGTCTAATTCATCTTTGTACTCTGAGCACCTGTAAAATGCCTGACAATGAATAAATAAATGAACAAAAGAGTGAATGAAAGAAAAAATCCAGTGAAGTAAATATTGGCCTTATAACCCAAAGTAGAGATGGCAAACACATGCCCCCCAGTGCTGTACTTTCCCATCTCTTATGCAGAACAGACTTTCTGAATTACTTAGCGGCCACTAAGCCTAGATCCAGGCAGCCTACGCCTTCAGAGCTTAGCTTTTTTTCTAGCATAATCTTAATATCTAGTGAAATTATCTAGTGTAGTGGTATCCTAACACTTTTGATTATACAAGGGAGTAAACCTAATAGTAAAAATAACTGGGGGCACATCCTCTATGGATAGCTTCTGTGTACCCCTCCAGGCCACATGGGGAGACTAACCCATATGGACCACATCAATGGGCTCTTTTGTCCTCTGACTTCAAGTGGGTTTAGCAGGAAACCTGGAGGATAAGAGCCAATGAGGTCAGGGTACTATTTCCCTGGCTCACACCCTGCTCAGTGGCTGTGGGTTAGCTTGCTCCCTCTCCTGAAGGCCTCAGCTCCTGTCACATGGCCCCCTCCATACCTCTCCCTTTGGTTCTGGTATCTCTTCCCTCCTTTTACCCTTCCCTGCGGTTACTTGTCCAGAATGTGTCCTCTTTTGTTGCTCTAACTAAATCTTAGTGCCCAAAACTGGTGTCAATTGTCCTTCTCTTAAACTCTTTGCAGTTTATTTGAAGATAACTTCTATTTCCTGCTGAGACCCTGACTGATATTTCTCCAAGGCACATAATCAGTTTTAATGTATTATATACATGTACTAATCACCATCCAGATATCAAGTACTAGTAAAGCCTAATTTCTTTTATTTTCTTAGAGAAGATGAAGTTTTAATGTTTTTTCCCACACCCTGGCTGATCACTTTTTGTTCTCACACTTTGGAAATTATTGATTTAGAAGCTAGTTATCCAAGTCTTCCTATCAGGATTCATAGAGTAAGGCTCTGTTGAGTGTGGCTTTGAAGGCACAACAAGAGCAGAGACTGGTTTCTGCATGATTTATATACTTAGAGAAAAAATGATGTGTGTGGGATGGGCTTACTGCTGTTGACTTTTCCATTCCCCTCAGGGCCTCAGAGCCAGCACGGAACTGTGGGGCAGAGAGTAATAGCATCATTCAGGCTCACAGGCAGCCAGTAAAGCGAACCTGGAGAATATTAGGCTGGGACCAAATAATGCTTGAATTGCAGTCTTTCATTTTAAAGAGATTTGTTTTTAAATAATGAATGAAGGCTTCACAAACCTTTGGCTTTGAGACTTTTAATTCTTCATTCTTTACTATAGAATGCTTCTAGCTCCCCTGTCTCTGCCCAAATCAAAATCCATGTTCCAGCAATGCCTATGGACAGCATCTGTGAGCAATCTGATTCTGACTTATGGTCGATTCTATTTTACAAGGGAATTCTCTCTACCTAATGCCTCTTGGAAACAATTGAACCCTAGTTTTGTGATTTATATTTATTTTTACAATTGTGGACACTTTCAGACAAATGTTTACATCTCCTGTGTATCGGCAAAATAACCATAGTTATATCTTGTGTCATCTAAAACATTTCTTTCAGGGCCCTCGTATGCAATGCAGATATTCTCTCCTTAACTCTCCAACCAGTATTACAAATAGCACCGGTCTTGTTAGCAATAAATAGGTCATGTTAACTTTTGGTATAAAGCTAAACATTTTATGAAGTTTTTTTAAAAAATATTTATTTATTTATTTATTTGGTTGTGCCAGGTCTTAGTTGCGGCATGCGGGATCCTTAGTTGTGGCACGTGAACTCTTAGTTGCAGCATGTGGGATCTAGTTCCCTGACCAGGGATTGAACCCAGGCCCCCTGCATTGGGAGCATGGAGTCTTATCCACTGCGCCACGGGAAGTCCCTATGAGTTTTAGTTGTCCGTAATCTCTTGATTTCCAGAGCATTAGGAAAAATGTTTCCTTTATAATGAAGATGATGTTTTTTTCCCATTTTGATTAAAACCTTAAATAAATATGATGTAATGACCAATGGGAACATTAAGAGAGACAGCCTCATTGTTGAGACTGTTACAATCACCTTGCTCTGACATACCTTCTATTCTGGGGCAGGAAAGCTGAGAGTCCAGGGTAATGCGATAATAAGTAATGAATTAGCAGAGTAAACTGGGCTGAAATAGGGAGTTACTCAATACCAAGCCAAATAGTTGAAACCAGGATGGTTGTGAATTTGAGGGAGAAAGAGATGCTTAAAATGATCAGTTAGGGAGAGAAAATTACTCCTGCTACACATGGAAGGAGTTCTGCCTTTTTTAGATCTTTAGGGGTTCTTGTTTAGGGTTAAGCTATAGGAAGTTAAGTTGAAGCAAGAATCTGATCTTTTGGTGCCTAACATCAGTATTATACATACTAATAGAATATTAGAATTTGAAGGGATGCTCTTAATGCTCAAAATTGTTTGTTTACCAGTGAATAAACTGAGGACCAGAGATTTGGGGCGACATATTCATGGAACTGGAGAACCAGAGCTACACCCCACATCTGCTGATCCCCAGTCTCATGGAGTTTCCACTAGACTGAATGTCTCAAAATGTTAAGCTTCTGTTTTAGAGATGGAAGAGATCCAGGAAACTGTGTTGATTCAAAGTGTTCCACTTTGCAGTGGGGAAAGATGCCCAACTTATACATGAAGTGAGTGGCAGAACAAGAGCAAAACCTAAATCACATGATTCCTGGTCAGGTGCTTTTTTCCATGACACCAGTGTTTATTCATATACTAGATACTGTGTTAGGTACCAAAGTAAAAAGACAAACACAGTAAGATCTCTGCCTTTCAAGGGAATTTCCACATGTATTCCCACATAGAAAATGTGTGTTTTCCTTCATACCCGTACATATTCAAGCTAAATAACAGAGGCTGAAAGTGCGTAGAGCACACGGTGGTACATGATTTGGTAGAAAATAATAAAGTGCCTTATGTGAAAAATATAGTTCAAGTCCTTTAGATGTGAGTTCCATGGTGGCAGAGATTGTTTCTGTCTTATCTTTTGCTACTGCCCCAACTATGGCCTGGCACACAGTCAGTGCTCAATAAATTTTGAATAAATGACTGAATGAATATCTGCCTGGTATTTAGTGAGTATTCAATAAATTTTGAATGAATAAATGAAGGAATAAACTGTGCAGTGTTCTTAAGGATTATCCAGAATCTGAAATGATGACCCTAGGGGTCACAGTTCATAATGCTTATTTTATGGCTGGAGACAAGCTAATTCCATACTGTGATGGGCTCTGGAAGATTCAAGGCTCCTGAGTTTGAATCTTGGCCCTGTCATTTTGGTAGAGACAGAAAAGAACCAATTTCCCTTTCCTCCTGGCATATAGCCAGACTACAATTACCAACTTCCCTTAGAGCTGGGCACACCCTTGTGATGAGTTCTGGCCAAAGGAAAGTAGGCAGAAATTATGCATCTCACATCTGGATCTGGCTCTTAAACACCTCCCATGCAATACTCTACTCTCTGCTGTGTGTCTGGTGACCAGATGCAGAAATCCAGCAGAGGCCCCTGGGGCCTTAGGGAATGTGTCACAGGATTGAAGAAGCCTGGGTCCCTGAATCACCCAGTGGTAGGCCATCTACCTTATATCCTTATTGAATCGATGTGTGAATATGACCTAAACCTCTGTGTTAAGCCACTGAGATTTTGAAGTTGTTTCAACAGTTATCCTACACAGTTAATTCCTTTTGGATGTGTCCTTGGACGCAGCTTAGCTTCTCTGAGCCTAGATTTTCCTATTTGTGCAGTGGGGATCATAATGTACTGCCTCTTTGTGTTGTTATGAGACTTATCAATGTGAAGCCCTTAGCATAGTGCTGGGGACATGATAAGCACTTGATAATTATTAGCTATTCTTATATAATTTTTATCATCTCAAGTTTGATAGCCAAAGTATGGGAATTTTTAAAGATATTTCAAAGATCATCACATATAGTTTTTCTCTGTTAATCTTCTGGCTACTGAGGCAAACAAATAATCCTCCAGAATCTTTTATCATTGAGTCTCAAATATTTTTTAGAAATAGAACTCTTCTCTTTTCCTAGTATGATCTTATATACGGATGCCAGGTGATAAAAGCGTAGCTGTTCCGGTTGTAGGATATGCCCTACATCTACCTGTTTAGCCTTCCCCTGGGCCTTTTCTTGGGCATCTCTACAACATCTGTGAGCTAGAGAGGACACAATTTGAATACCGCTGCCTTGGGTAAATACTAGGGGGAAATACGATATTATCCAATTCCCTAATGCAGTGCCCTTGTCCACTCTCCCCACAACTGCCAACCTGCGTACCACTCCAGCTTTCCCTCACTCCCTCTCTCCATGCTTGTTCCGGCTTCGGTACAGAGACCACATGACAGTGGGGCTGTGGTAAATATGCACTTCTTTTTCTTTCATTTAAAATAGATTGGTGGCTCTTTTCAATAGACTATTAGAAGAGTAACTGCTATGTATGATTTAAAGGGACTCTGAACTTTGGCTCTCCACTGTATGATATATGGATGGCTTGAAGCTTTGGGGTCAAGGGTTAGAAGTA
Organism: Eubalaena glacialis; assembly: GCF_028564815.1. Taxonomy (NCBI): domain Eukaryota; kingdom Metazoa; phylum Chordata; class Mammalia; order Artiodactyla; family Balaenidae; genus Eubalaena; species Eubalaena glacialis. The sequence continues at coordinate 106,385,470 of NC_083720.1, read as the reverse complement.
ATGAATTTATGGCTAGATTCTGCCTCCTCTCACTTTGAAAAAAGATGGTATATTTGGAACATTAAATTATACATGTTTTTTCTTCCAGAAATTGTCTTAGAGAAGATGTACTAAATCAATATTTTCCAACTCCAATTAAACTATCTTATTATTTATCATGGGCTTCAGGAGTGATTGAAGGAAAAAGGACCTGGGGTGAAGAAAAGACCAAAGCTACTGTTCCTGTGTTTAGGATTAAAGGAAGGACAGGAGGTGGTAACATTTTTTACTTGCTAGGGCCGAGGTAAATAGTTAGGAAACACTACAGATCTTTTGAAGTATCAGAAGGCATGATAGGTAGAAATACGATGGATACTACTCTAAGAGAAAGAGAGTGCCTTTAAAAAGTTCATAGTTCTCAAGAGAAGCTTCAGGTTAGACTCGGAGTCAGGGATTGTTGTTTGTGGACAGTCATGCTCAAATGTTCCAACTCTAGGCAGGCCTTTCCTTCCTTATTAAGCTCTTGGTTAGCCCACTCAGTTCTTCCTTGGGATTATCAGGAAAAAACAGATGATTATCGGTTGTCCACAGTGATACTTATTTAGAAGGCTTTGGTAACCCAGTTGCCCATGTAAAAATGCTAATGATAATTTTTTTTTTTTTTACCACCAACACCATAGGTTGTACTAAGCAACATACACATATTGCTTTATCTAGTTCTCAGTCTGATCTCATGAGACTGTAATACCCATTTTACAGATGAATCTGAGGCTTTGAGATAGTCCAACCATTAAGGGAGAGAGCCAGGATTTGAACCTAGGTCTGCTGGACTTCAAGGTCAGCATTTAATCCCACCTCTGATAGCCACTTTCAACAATACATACTCCACCCATTTTCCCTCCATCTGTCCTAATACACAGTCCCATGAAACTTCCTATCACTTTGTTGAACCACCTGAAATTCCTCTCATCAGAAATATTAAATATGTAACTGACATTTTTTATTAAACAAAGCTTCTACAAATCAGGTTAAATGGAAAGTAGTATAAATTGGTTAAATTACATTGCTTTCTTCTGAAGGCTTGACTGAGATCAAAACACTGAAGGCATGGGAGTTGTGAAAGAGGATTGTGATTGCAGAAGAGATTATTATTACTATTATCATGTGAATTATAAGCCTCAGTGAGATGTGGCAGTTGTTTTCAGGGGTGAATTTTGGTGTAAGATGGCAACATAGGGGTTCAGGTTGGTAACTGTGAAGGGACATGGGAAGGTAAATAGGGGCACACAAAAAGGAGGTAGATGGAGCACAAAGACAATCTTTATCCATTTTGCTCTTTTTCCAACGACCAACCCCATTTGTATTGGGTAGAGAGAGTGGGGGGGATTGAAATTTTCTGTGGAGGCCATTTTACTATGTAATTCTCGTTCTGTCACACAGATAGCCTTGCATAGCTGTATTCTAATTTTTCCCCATAGCCTACTCATATATCGTTATTCAATGAAGTAATAATGTTAAAAGCAAGACAATCTATAATGCACTTTCAATAAAACTCTGAAAAACAGTCATTGATCTTTCCTTAAGTCAGCTACGTACCCCCAGCTGCCTTATTGCTCTCATTGTAGAGGTGGTTAAATGACCAAAGATACTTAATATGTAAGTTATGAAACATTTCCACTTCCTTATTTACCACTTAATTGTCATTAAAAGAGTAGGAACATCATCCTTTTTCAGGTGATGTAAGATGGATCCTGGCTTGAAGAGAGTACTCATTTATCAATAAACAATTACTCAGTTAACCATTAAAGATAATAATCATTTCCACCACACTTATAATAAAATGCTACAAATGTCAATGAATCATTATTTTACCCTAGGGCAGACCTTAAATCAATTTCTTATTACCATTCATTTTACTTCTGCAATTGTGATGGACATTCAAAGGGCTGGAACATAAGAAAATTCTTAAATGGCTAAATGGTTGGGAGAAGGGAAGCCTGGGAAGTGTGATTGTGGAAACTCCATGGATTTTATCCAAGGATAACATCCAAGTGGTTTTGATCCATGGAATTTTGCCTTGATCTTCAGGTTCATTCCCATTGCCTACAAGAATCTTGATTGGGGATTTCCAATTTCAACTTGTTCAAATACCACTAGTTGCTTTCATACTCATTCACCAGATTTAGTCCAATATTATATTTCATTAAATGCACAAGGTGGCAGCTGGGATGACGGTGGAATCATGTGGTGAAGGTGTAATATCACTCTTCAAAGACTTCCCATTGCTCTTAGAATAAAGCAAAAACTCCTTAACAAGACTGACAGGACCCTGAACAGTCTGGCCCCTGCACACCTCTCTTGCTTCGTCACATGCACCACACTCAGTTCCTCTCCCATCTTCAGTGAATCTGGCCTTCTTTCAGCCCCTTGTACTCCATGTGAGCTCCCCTGCCACAGGGCATTTGCATATACTCTTCCTTCAGCCTATAAGACCACCCGCTCCCTGTCCCCATTTTCACTCACTTAATGTCTATTCTTCTTTCAGTTTTCAGTTGAAGTTTTTCTTCCCCAGGGAAGCCTTCCCTGATCTGCCCAGTCCCTACTGTGTGCTCTCAGAATACTATTTCCATCTCTTTCATAGCACTATCACGGCTTCAGTTTTACATGTAATTGAGTGGTTGTTTGACAGATGTAGTCTCAGTTTTCCCCAAACAGACCATGAGCCCTGTTTGGGCAGGGTTGTGTCTACTTGTGCTCAACACTGTATCCCAAGGATTAGGATAGTGCCTGGTCCATAGTGGGTTTCAATAAGTGCCTGTTAAACAAATCACAAGTTGATTAAGAAAGGGCCCAGAAAAGCATACCATTTAGCCCAGAATGAAGGAGATGTCGACAGCTGCTGTTAGAAGTCTTTCCTGGTCCTCCTGGAGTGGTAATAACATTGTAAGCTCATTTAAGGTTATGAAGTTTCACTGATGCAATTATTTCCCAGCTGACTTCTTCTTTTCCTAATAAGACCCAGGCTTCTCCTATCTTAGTTCTGTTTCCTTTCAAGGATTTTCTGGTCTGTGTTGTTCCCCACAATTTTCTGCCACTTTCTCCGCTATCAGTGGAAACACCTAGAGCTTCCTTGGGGCTGCTGACTGCCCCACATTCCTGTGCCTTCTGAGATCCTCTTGAACACACCTATACAATAAATCTCTGCAATAATCTCTTATCTGAACGAAGAGGTGGCCCTTCATTCAAGTCTACCAGTGACTAAGGGATTTCATAGTGCTGCTCGAATATGGAGAAGGAATGGTAATGTGATTATCTTGAGTCTGGTCATTTGAGAAGATGGATCTATTTTCAACACCAATTTTTATTCCATTTGAGCCCCTGATTCAATTTGGAATTATTAATGACCTGCCTGGTCCAACTGACTGAGAAAAGGGCAACTTAGATTTGAAGGCAGCTCGGAGTATATTGATAGCTGGTCTGGGTGAAACATACACTCACACACTTTATAATAATCCTGGGGCGTTTAAGTGTGAGCCTGATAATTACAACTAGTGGAAATAAATAGTCATGATGGAAATAAATACTCATGGTGCATAGAGAAGTAACTTCAAGAGAAAGTGTGAGGGAGAAAAAAACACAGAAAGACTCCACTGTAGATTCTGAGGTGGTTCAAATGATACGGCACGGATTTGACTCAATCTCTCATAACGACGGGAAATGACGTTATCAGGTATGCAGAGCATATGACGCAGAAAACCACTAGGATAATTTCTCAGTAACTAAAGCAAGAGAGAGTAGAGTCAACATTCTGGGCTACCATAGATAGTATATGCTCAATGTTTACTCTGAGCTATTGAGTTTGCAATTTCATCAATCCAGGCCATCTTAAAGTCTATTGCATTAGATTTAAATCTCAAAACCCTGAGATTCATTAATTAATAACATATTTATTGAAAATCTCATGTGTGCTCCAGGCACCAGTCTAGGTACTGGGTCACCAAGGCAGACAAGTGACAGGGGACAGACACCAAGCAAACAAAGAATGAAATCTCACATTAATGGTGTTCACTCTGTACCTTCCTGAATCTAGGACTTTACTCTTTTTAACCAGTACAATCCTCCCCAAATCCTGTGATGTGGGTGAAATTATTATCCTACTTTTCAGAGGGGGAAACTGAAGCAGAGAACCTTACTCACAGATATTAAGTTGGAGGACCAGGATCCCAATTCAGGCAACCTAACTCAGGATCTGCATTCATAACAGCCGCACTAATCTTACCGTCTAACAAATAAACAGAAACAGTATCAAATGATGATAACTTCTCTGCAGAGAACTAAAATCAGATGATGTGACAGAGAGTGGATTGGGTGCTCAAGGAAGGCCCCAAAAGACGACGTGGAAACTGAGCCCTGAATAACAAGATGCTGCAGGAAGCATTCCAGGTCCTTTATCACTTTCTCCCTGATGGACAGTATTTCTTCAAGATTATTTTAAGACACGAATTAGAACAAGAGCAATGGCATTTAAAAAAAAGTTTGGTTAGCCTTCTCTTACCTCTGTTTACCCAGAGAATAAAAAAGGAGATGAGAGGGGGGAAGGGGAAGTCTTTCATCCTCTTTTCCAGCTCTTGGCTTACTCAGCCTTGTTGCAATATGGCTGGAACCGCACGTGACAGCCTGAGCAGCTTTCCTAGGCTTGTCGGCTGACTTGCTGGTAGGTGTCCCTTCAAGAATCCCGTGGGAGGGGAGCTGTGAAGCTACCCACATTGGGTGGCTTCCTGAATGTTTTATTCCCTCTGATGTGTATATGATTTCTGAAGTCATAGCTTCAAGCCTGAACTCCTTTTGGGTCCACCTCGTAGAAAAGAGGTGGGATGGAGTCACTCCCACACTGGTGTATGTGGAGACACCCTTCTCATCTGTCTGCACTGCACTTCGGGAGGCCTGTGTGGACAGGTAACTTTTCTCTGAGTGCAATCTTAGGCCCCAACTTATGGTGAACATTTCTAGCTAAGACATATCTTTGCCACAAATTTAGGCAGTTTATTGAGGTGAATTTCATATATATATATATGCATACATATATATGAAATGTATATATACATATATATATGGTGAGAGTATGTTCTCACTACTATAAATACCTTAATGAATATAATTTTCATAAAGAACAATACTTACAATATTTTCATGTCATTTCTGAATCTGAAGGGAAGTTAGAGTCGGGAAGACTAGGGGCAAGGATTCTGATGAGTTAAGGATTGTCTACTAAACCCTTTTCTATATACGTTTAAAGTTTAGTTCAATGAATACAGTCCAGTGAATATCACTCTCTAAAGAAAACTCCTCCTGTAAATGAGAAGGTTCATTACTCCTATGGATTCAGTTGCCATTTTGAAAACAAGCTCTAATTATGAGTACAAAACCAAATCAGTCTATAATGAGTGAGAATTGGTGTTGAAAATGAATCACTCACTTAAAATTATATCAGTCAAGAAAAATCACATTAACATTTCATTATACATGAGACATGATGAAATTCTCTATGACTTCAGAAGATATGATTGAAAGGCCATTTCTTCCATGAGGTGTTGGTGATATGATGTCTGTAAAAAATATCTCCAAAAAGTTCCCTGTTGGGTTTGTAATCTTATCTTATTTCATCTAGTCTCAAGGGCTTTCATTCTTCTTAACCCAAAAATTCAAAATTAAAATTTGTATTATTCAGCTTATTATAATGTCTTGCTCTGGGAGAATTAATATAATTTCTTTCTACCTCCTTCTTGCATTATATTTTAATGTTAAGAAATCTTAAATAGTTTCCTATTGTATATATATAAAAACTCTTTAATATACTGAATTACACACTCATTTTAAATATCAAACAGTTGTAGAATTAATCCCAAACCTATTTTACATGGTAATGGACCACATGCTTTTAATCATTTCACCTCTTTTAATCAGTGCACAGGCTCCCTGAATAATTACATATTGTAGTTACACAGGAGAAATATATACTATTTTCAATTTATTGGTTGTCTAGGACACCTGTTTGACTTAAATATTGATAAAATATTGTAATAAAATCTAACATCTTCAGGTACATTTAACCTGTATACTTGTTCAAAAAGACTTGATCCTATTTGAATTTTTCTTTTATTTAATAATAAAAATGGATGGCATTTAGTGGGACCAAATTGTTTTAATGCTGTCTTAAATAGTTTCTGAAATATACCTAAACAATTTCTGCTTAATAACTAATTAGTTCATGCCAAGGACACATTATGATAATTCAATTAAGCTGTCATCTCTCAACTTGCATATGTAGACCTATAATTCAAGATTGGATGGGGGAGCAATTTGACATTATCTAGCAATGTTGAAGATATGCAAAGCTACAGCTTCACAAATTCATTTCCAGATTAATAGCCTAGAGAAGCAATCTACAAAGTCTCCAGTCTCAGAAGCCTCTTACACTCTTAAAAATTATTGAGAACCACAAACAGCTCTTGCTTATGTGAGTTATATCTATTAGAACTTAAAGCTGAGAAATTAAAAAGACATATTTATTAATTTATTTAGAAACAAGAATAACAAATTTATTACATGTTAACATAAATAACATTTGAAAATAACTGTATTTTCCAGAACACACACATACAAGAATAAGAATGACATTATTTTTAACTTACACATCTCTTTCAGATATGGCTTAATAGAAGATAACTGGATTCTCAGGTCTCCTTCTGCACTCAATCTGCTGCAATGTTTTGTTGTTGCATATGAAAAAAATCTAGCTTCCCACAGATATAGAGCTGGAGAAGAAAGTGTTATTTTAATAGCTGTTTGGGACAATTGTGGATGTTCTTTTTGATATCACATTAAAACTCAACATGCATTAACTTCCTAAAGGTTAGTTGCAATGTGAAGTTTGAAACCATATTAGTAAACATTTTGCACTTTATTGCATTACAGTGCATTGGCCTATCTTACACTTTAAGGGCCTCTCATACATAATTTTGTCACATCATGTATTAGTCATTTGGAAAATATTGGTTCATTGAGTTATATAAATATTCCAAATATTAATGCATTTATTATACAATAAGATTACAGTCATTAATATCATCACAGATCTTATCATAGAAGTCTTTAGATATTGGCAAACTGTCAATGTCATGATGACAGATACAAGTTCTCTCAAATTTTAAATTTCATTTGAAATCTCACCTTTTAGTATGGGCAACAAATACTGTCAGTTGTTTTCCTCAAAGTCACAAACTCAATTTGCTCAAATATTCAAGTTGACCAAATATCTGAGCCTGAATTAGTCATTCTTTCAAGTGAAATTATGTTCTATGAAAAGAGCGCTGGGTTCAGTTCTCATATCAAACAATCACATAAATGATTTTTTCTTGAGGTAAACATCCTACTTCGTTTGCAGCAGAAACGCTTCATGCTTCTTCCCGTTTCATCACACAGAATATTAAAAAGATATGTACTGAAGGGTCGAGATCTAGTAAATTAATAAATAAAGTTAATAATAAATGAGAAATGAAATTAATGAATTTATAAAATAAAAGTTTCATCAAGACATTTAAAAGAGAAACTAACATTAAAAAACTCCGCATTGCATGGTATGAGGAATACAATGATAGCTAGTACTCTTTGTCATCACTGCCTCGATGAAGGCACAACAGTGTTACCTGCCATTGCTTTTGTACCTTCAGTACAGATGTCAACGCTGTGACAAAGGCAAATCATATCTTAGTGTTATTATGAAAAGGATTTTGACCTCATGAACACTTGGGGACCCCCAGAGGTCTGTGGACTATAATTTGAGAACTACTGCCCTAGAGAAACCCTTGTTCATGTATAAAAGGAGACGTAAAAATGATGGTCATTGCAGTATTATGTAATAGCCAAGAAAAAATATTCAAAATGTTCACTGACAGGAGAGTGAATAAATCTAAAGAATGAATGGATGAATGAAAAAATATGTATATATACAGAGAGAGAGGAGGGAGAGAGAAAGTGGTAAAATGTTAACAGTTTGGTAATTTGGGTAAAGGAATTTGGGAATTCCTTTGTACAGTTCTTGCATATTTTCTGTAAGTTTGAACTATTGCACAGTAAAAAAAGATAGAAATTGAAAACCAAAATCAAATAGTCTGAGGATATGTGTTTCATAGCAACACGGGGAAGAAGGCATGTTGCAGTTGGCAGATCTACGTCATTTGCATGGTTCTCTGCATTAATGAACAAGGAGAGAAGTATCCAGAGCAGCAGGGATACAATTCATAAAACTGAACTTTAAAGGGCAAATATTAAAAAGTTGCCACCTCAGAGATTGAGGATGTACTTCAGTTAACATAGTCTAGACACATGCAGGTAGTCAGCCTAACAGGAACTTTTAGGGATGTCAGTGTGGATCAGCATATAGCATATACTCACAATAATGGCAAAAGAAAAATGATAGTATATAAAAATTTCACAGAGCCCAGAGGACTCAAGGTTTCAGGAATAGGTTCATTAAATGAGACTAGGAACCATTTAGTGGATATATGGATATATTATCTGCAGCCATAACTTGCATCTATACTTAGATTTAAATTTACTGTTTAATGAATTCTTCATAATTTGTTTCTAGGTATGATTTCAGTAATTCTCAGCTTGAAACTTTTTGATATACTTTTTAAGTTTTATGCTAAAATAAGCCTATCAAATACTGCTACAAAATATCTGACCAATATGAACTCGACCAACATTTGTATTCAAGACCCTAGTTCAAAAGAGTGGGCAGACCAAGTAAACAGCATCCATTATAGAATGTTGCCTGGACATGGCCTATTTTCTTTTTCTTTTTTTTTTTAAATTTAATTTTAGGTATTTATTTTTTATACAGAAGGTTCTTATTAGTTATTTTATACATATTAGTGTATACATGGCAATCCCAATCTCCCAATTCATCACACCACCACCACCCTCCCACCACTTTCCCACATTGGTGTCCTTACATTTGTTCTCTACATCTGTGTCTCTATTTCTGCCCTGCAAACCTGTTCACCTGTACCATTTTTCGAGGTTCCACATGTATGCGTTAATATACAATATTTGTTTTTCTCTTTCTGACGTACTTCACTCTGTATGACTGTCTCTAGATCCATCCACGTCTCTACAAATGACCCAATTTCGTTCCTTTTTATGGCTGAGTAATATTCCATTGTATATATGTACCACTTCTTCTTTATGCATTCGTCTGTCGATGGGCATTTAGGTTGCTTCCATGACCTGGCTATTGTAAATAGTGCTGCAGTGAACATTGGGGTGCATGTGTCTTTTTGAATTATTTTCTCTGGGTTTTCTCTGGGTATATGCCCAGTAGTGGGATTGCTGGGTCATATGGTAATTCTATTTTTAGTTTTTTAAGGAACCTCCATATTGTTCTCCATAGTGGTTGTATCAATTTACATTCCCACCAACAGTGCAAGAGGGTTCCCTTTTCTCCACACCCTCTCCAGCATTTGTTGTTTGTAGATTTTCTGATGATGCCCATTCCAACTGGTGTGACGTGATACCTCATTGTAGTTTTGATTTGTATTTCTCTGGTAATTAGTGATGTTGAGCAGCTTTTCATGTGCTTCTTGGCCATCTATATGTCTTCTTTGGAGAGATGTCTATTTAGGTCTTCTGCCCATTTTTTGATTGGGTAGTTTGTTTTTTTAATATTGAGCTGCATGAGCTGTTTATATATTTTGGAGATTAATCCTTTGTCTGTTGATTCATTTGCAAATATTTTCTCCCATTCTGAGGGTTGTATTTTTGTCTTGTTTCCAGTTTCCTTTGCTGTGCAAAAGTGTTGAAGATTCATTAGGTCCGATTTGTTTATTTTTGTTTTTATTTTCATTACTCTAGGAGGTGGGTCAAAAAAGATCTTGCTGTGATTTATGTCAAAGAGTGCTCTTCCTATGTTTTCCTCTAAGAGCTTTATACTGTATGGTCTTACATTTAGGTCTTTAATCCATTTTGAGTTTATTTTTGTGTATGGTGTTAGGGAGTGTTCTAATTTCATTCTTTTACATGTAGCTCTTCAGTTTTCCCAGCACCACTTATTGAAGAGACTGTATTTTCTCCATCATATGTCCTTGCCTCCTTTGTCATAGATTAGTTGACCACAGCTGCGTGGCTTTACCTCTGGGCTTTCTATCCTGTTCTATTGATCTGTATTTCTGTTATTGTGCCAGTACCAGTCTTGATTACTGTAGCTTTGTAGTATAGTCTGAAGTCAGGGAGTCTGATTCCTCCAGCTCCGTTTTTTTCCCTCAAGATTGCTTTGGCTACTCGGGGTCTTTTGTGTCTCCATACAAATTTTAAGATGATTTGTTCTAGTTCCGTAAAAAATGCCATTGGTAATTTGATAGGGATTGCATTGAATCTGTAGATTGCTTTGGTTAGTTTAGTCATTTTCACAATGTTGATTCTTCCAATCCAAGAACATGGTATATCTCTCCATCTGTTGGTGTCATCTTTGATTTCTTTCATCAGTGTCTTATAGTTTTCTGAGTACAGGTCTTTTACCTCCGTAGGTAGGTTTAGTCCTAGGTATTTTATTCCTTTTTGTTGCAATGGTGAATGGGAGTGTTTCCTTAATTTCTCTTTCTGATCTTTTATTATTAGTGTATAGGAATGCAAGAGATTTCTGTGCATTAATTTTGTATCCTGCAATTTTACCAAATTCATCGATTAGCTCTAGTAGTTTTCTGGTGGCATCTTTAGGATTCTCTATGTATAGTATCATGTCATCTGCAAACAGTGACAGTTTTACTTTGTCTTTTCCAATTTGTATTCCTTTTATTTCTTTTTCTTCTCTGATTGCTGTGGCTAGAACTTCCAAAACTATGTTAAATAAGAGTGGTGAGAGTGGATATCCTTGTCTTGTTCCTGATCTTAGAGGAAATGCTTTAAGTTTTTCACCATGAGAATGATGTTTGCTGTGGGTTTGTCATACATGGCCTTTATTATGTTGAGATAGGTTCCCTCTATGCCCACGTTCTGGAGAGTTTTTATCATAAATGGGTGTTGAATTTTGTCAAAAGCTTTTTCTGCATCTATTGAGACGATCTTATGGTTTTTCTCCTTCAATTTGTTAATATGGTGTATCACATTGATTGATTTGCATATATTGAAGAATCCTTGCATCCCTGGGATAAATCCCACTTGATCATGGTGTATGATCCTTTTAATGTTTTGTTGGATTCTGTTTGCTAGTATTTTGTTGAGGATATTTGCATCTATATTCATCAGTGGTTTTGGTCTATAATTTTCTTTTTTGTAGTATCTTTGTCTGGTTTTGGTATCAAGGTGATGGTGGCCTCATAGAATGAGTTTGGGAGTGTTCCTTCCTCTGCAAGTTTTTGGAAGAGTTTGAGAAGGATGGGTGTTAGCTCTTCTCTAGATGTTTGATAGAATTCACCTGTGAAGCCATCTGGTCCTGGACTTTTGTTTGTTGGAAGACTTTTAATCGCAGTCTCAATTTCAGTGCTTGTGAGTGGTCTGTTTATATCTTCTATTTTTTCCTGGTTCAGTCTCGGAAGGTTGTGCTTTTCTAAGAATTTGTCCATTTCTTCCCGGTTGTCCATTTTATTGGCATATAGTTGCTTGTAGTAGGCTCTTACGATGCTTTGTATTTCTGCAGTGTCCATTGTAACGTCTCCTTTTTCATTTCTAATTTTATTGATTTGAGTACTCTCCCTCTTTTTCCTGATGAGTCTGGCTAAAGGTATATCAATTTTGTTTATCTTCTCAAAGAACCAGCTTTTAGTTTTATTTATCTTTGCTATTGTTTTCTTTTTTTCTGTTTCATTTATTTCTGCTCTGATCTTTATGATTTCTTCTACTAACTTTGCGTTTTGTTTGTTCTTCTTTCTCTAGTTCCTTTAGGTGTAAGGTTAGATTGTTTATTTGTGATTTTTCTTGTTTCTTGAGGTAAGATTGTATTGCTATAAACGTCCCTCTTAGAACTGCTTTTGCTGAATCCAATAGGTTTTGGATTGCTGTGTTTTCGTTGTCATTTGTCTCTAGGAATTTTTTGATTTCCTCTTTGATTTCTTCAGTGATCCCTTGGTTATTTAGTAACGTATTGTTTAGCCTCCATATGTTTGTGTTTTTTACGTATTTTCCCCCCTGCATTTGATTTCTAATCTCATAACATTGTGGTCAGAAAAGATGCTTGATATGATTTCAATTTTCTTAAATTTACCAAGACTTGATTTGTGACCCAACATGTGATCTATCCTGGAGAATGTTCCAAGTGCACTTGAGAAGAAAGTGTAATCTGCTGCCTTCAGGTGGATTGTCCTCTAAATATCAATTAAATCTATCTGGTCTATTGTGTCATTTAAAGCTTGTGTTTCCTTATTCATTTTCTGTCTGGATGATCTGTCCATTGGTGTAAGTGAGATGTTAAAGTCCCCCATTATTATTATGTTACTGTTGATTTCCTCTTTTATAGCTGTTAGCATTTGCCTTATGTATTGAGGTGCTCCTATGTTGGGTGCATATATGTTTATAATTATTATATCTTCTTCTTGGATTGATCCCTTGATCGTTACGTATTGTCCTTCCTTGTCTCTTGTAACATTCTTTATTTTAAAGTCTATTTTATCTGATATGAGTATTGCTACTCCAGCTTTCTTTTGATTTCCATTTTCATGGAGTATCTTTTTCCATCCCCTCACTTTCAGTCTGTATGTGTCCCTAGGTCTGAGGTGGGTGTCTTGTAGACAGCATATATATGAGTCTTGTTTTTGTGTCCATTCAGTGAGCCTGTGTCTTTTGGTTGGAGCATTAAATCCATTCATATTTAAGGTAATTATTGATATGTATGATCCTATTACCATTTTCTTAATTGTTTTTGGAGATCCTTTCTTCTCTTGTGTTTCCCACTTAGAGAAGTCCCTTTAGCACTTGTTGTAGAGCTGGTTTGGTGGTGCTGAATTCTCTTAGCTTTTGCTTGTCTGTAAAGCTTTTGCTTTCTCCATCAAATCTGAGTGACATCCTTGTTGGGTAGAGTAATCTTGGTTGTAGGTTCTTCCCTTTTATCACTTTAAATATATCGTGCCACTCCCTTCTGGCTTGTAGAGTTTCTGCTGAGAAATCAGCTGTTAACCTTATGGGAGGTCCCTTGTATATTATTTGTCATTTTTTCCTTGTTGCTTTTTATAATTTTTCTTTGTCTTTAATTTTTGTTTGATTACTACGTGTCTTGGCATGTTTCTCCTTGGGTTTATCATGCCTTGGACTCTCTGCACTTCCTGGACTTGGGTAGATATTTCCTTTCCTATGTTAGGGAAGTTTTCAACTATAATCTCTTCAAATATTTTCTCAGGTGCTTTCTCTCTGTCATCTCCTTCTGGGACCCCTATAATGAGAATGTTGGTGCATTTAATGTTGTCCCAGAGGTCTCTTAGGCTGTCTTCATTTCTTTTCATTCATTTTTCTTTATTCTGTTCTGCAGCAGTGAATGCCACCATTCTCTCTTCTGAGTCACTTATCCATTCTTCTGCCTCAGTTATTCTGCTACTGATTCCTTCTAGTGTGTTTTTCATTTCAGTTATTGTATTGTTCATCTCTGTTGGTTTGTTCTTTAATTCTTCTAGGTCTTTTTTAAACTTTCCTTGCATCTTCTTGATCTTTGCCTCCATTCTTTTCTGAGGTCCTGGATTGTCTTCACTATCAGTATTCTGAATTCTTTTTCTGGAAGGTTGCCTATCTCCACTTCATTTAGTTGTTTTTCTGGGGTTTTATCTTGTTCCTTCATCTGGTACATAGTCCTCTGCCTTTTCATTTTTTCTATCTTTCTGTGAATGTGGTTTTCTGTTCCACAGGCTGCAGAATTGTAGTTCTTCTTGCTTCTGCTTTCTGCCCTCTGGTGGATGAGGCTATCTAAGAGGCTTGTTGGCCTATTTTCTTTGAGTGTATTTATTAGGTATATTTCTGATGCCTGCTTGCCCATACCCCTTCTCACAGAAGCTTCCCACCTATGGACCGAATATGTGGAGTAACAGAGAGGGGATAGTGGTTTGTACCACGTGATCTCTCCCACGTGGACCTGCAGTCAGTCTATAGATTACCCATGTAAGCTGTATTGATCAGATATTTAAATCTCCCTCTCCCTTCACTAATTTGAACTGAACAGGGAAGATACTAAGATCAAAATCAAGTGGTGAATTCAGAGGTGCTATAAAGAAGATAAGGCACATAGTGGTTTATGTATAACTCAAAGCTACAAGGGAATGGAAACTATCAGAAGACTGAAGAAGTCAGGCAGCAAAGAAGAGAATAGATCAAATGTGCTGAGAGAAACAGAAACATCATGAAACAAGGAGAGGCCAATGTGGTCCTTGAAAAAGACTATAGGAAATAGCCTGTCTCCACAGCTATCCACATGCCTGATGATTACTAAGCCTGTTCCCGTTCCAAAATCCTTACTGAGCGGGTTTCTGTCCATACAACCAAGTAAGTCTGACAGTGTATCACTGACCCCAAATTGACTGTTAGGTTAATTTGTGGTTCAAAATTTATGTATAGACAACAGCATGTTATTTACATTCATATATTAGTTAAAGAGCATATGTGCCTATGATATTTTTATGCCTAAAATAGCAAAAAACTGGAAAAAGCAGCTTATAAAATAGAAATATAGAATGAAGTCATGATTAGGAGAGATGTGGACCCTCTTACTTTAAAAAGAGACACTAAAAAGGAAGTGTCTGTTTATCTAGGTTCTGGGAAAATAACTAAATCCTGGGTTTTGTTTGTTCAGCTGAATGATTTGAGCAGACCTTGCTACTGCAATCGGACCGAGGATTGTCTTCTCAGTACATTAGTAGTCACTTCGCTCCAGATGCTGTCTTGAGCCTTGTACGGACTTTGGGTTGGAAGGAGCTTCCCCTTCTTTACAAACAAATTAAACCAGTGTTTCATGTAAAAATGCCAGTAGTAATACTAATGGCAACCATGTTTTACCTTTAGGCAGTTTGAAAGTAGTAACTTCAAACCTGAAATACATTCTGAAAAGAGAATTTATTTATATGTGTCACTATTAATAAGTAATTTCTGTAACTTTTTCTCCAACCCTCTCATCATTGTTTATACAATGCAATAGCAAATACTTACATGCCAAACATATTATGTCTTAACTGATTCACTCTTCCAACAACCCTATGAGTTAGATATTATTTTCCCCCCATTTTACAGATGAGAGAAAGGCTATATGGCCTCCCAAGGCCACAATGGTTTAGGGGGTGAAATAGGAAATGAACCCAGGCAGCCGGCTTGATGCTACCATCACTACTACACTGTACTTTGTTTACAGGTTTATTTGATCCATTCAAGTACTTAAATTGATAGTTCATTTCCTTATGTTCTTCCACATTGATCTTAAATGTTGCTGTTAAGAATATCCATTGCAGTGGTTATTTTGTAGAACCAGAAGCAGGTAACTACTTAATAAATTTTTTCTCCTAATGAAACAAAATTAAGAATCAAGAAAAAATTTGTAAATAGTTATTTTTTATTTGACAACTCTTCTGGATTTACATTGAAAGGCTAAAATTTACCTAAGTTGGAAATATTATGAGATTTTTACATTACAAACCAACAAGATAGCATTCAGTCATTCATCCAGGAGTTGAGAATCTTCCCTTCTCACCTATGAACTCTTGTTACTTGTCTCCCCATATCTCTCATCTCTTTTCTCTTTCCCACACAGCAAAACAACAATAACACTAAGATATTTAAGTACTACCTGTCTCCAAGATAAATTATAAAGCTTAATGTCGTGCAACATTTGTCTTTTTTACCTATATGGGGCTCTGTACAAAAGTATTCATCAGGAGTTATTAACAACAATCTCTTGGCACATTTAATACCTAATAACAAAATAATAATAGCTGTGATCTGTTGACTGCATAGTATGTTCCAGTCACTGCACTAAGTGCTTTAACTACCTTATTTTGTTGAATCTTTGCAACACCTTTGTAGTACAGGCATAACCATCCTCATTTTACAGGTGTGGAAACTGAGGCTCTGTAAGTATCAATGTGAGGATTCCAAATCTTTTGATCTTCTTCATACAGACTATACTGCTTCTTTCTTCCACTGTTCTTGGTTTTATGTTTTCATCTGGAATTGTTTCTCTTCAGCCTAAAATGTTCCTTTAATATTTCTTATAGTTCAGGAGCAGTTCAAATCCTTGTAGTTCAAATTCTCTCAGCTTTTCCTTTGCATGTTGTTAAAAATGACTGTACTTTGCTCTCAGTTTTGCAGTGGATTCTGCTGGATATAGAATTCTAGGTTGACAGCTTTCTTTCTTCTTTTCCCAGAACTTTAACAATGCTATTCCATTATCTTCTGGCTTGTGTTGTTTTTGAGATGTCTGTGATCATTTTTATCTTTGTTCCCCTGTACATAGGGTGGCTTAAGGTTTATTTCTCTTTATTATTTGATTATTAAGTGCTTCTGTGTGGTTTTCTTTGTGATATCCTGCTTAGGAGTCATTGAAATTTTGAATCTGCGGGTTTGTTGTTTTCATCTAATTTGGAAAAAAATTAGCTCTTATTTCTTCAAAAATTTCTGCCCTAATCTTTTTGCCCCTCTCCTTCTGGGGCTGTAGCTAGGAAGCTGCTTTATGTTGCCCCAAGGTCTCTGAGGTTTGGTTAACTTTTCTTGTCCGTCTCTTTTGCCTCTGAGCTTCAGTTTGGGTAACTTAAATTGCTATGTCTATAAGTTCACTGACATTTTCTTTTTCTGTGCCTAAATTTCTGTTAATCCTGCTGAGTGCATCTTTATTATACAAAAATAATTTCTCATTTTGTATATAGTAGTTTTTCTCCTCATCTTGCTCATGTTTTCCTGTGATCATATTTATATATAACACCTGTTAAAATTTCTTTGTCTCTGATTCTGGTTTTGTGTTTATTGACTGATGTTTCTCCTAGTTTCAGATTCCACATTCCTGCTTCTGAGGGTGTGTCTAGTAATTTTTGATTGGAGGTCGAAGATCATGAACTTGACATTGCTATGTGTCTGGCTTTTATTGTCTTCTTTTAAAGGGTGCTGTGCTTTGTTCTGGTGGGCAGTTAAGTCATTTGCTGTTCTGTTTGATCCTTTTGAGGATTGTTTACAGTTTTGATAGGGCAAATCTAGAGCAGCTTATTCTCTGGGGCTGGTTTAGTTCTACAACTAAGGCATGGCTCTTCTGGTCTGCGAACCAAATACCCCAGATGTTCAATGAGGGCTATCCATTCTGGCTTCTCAGAACTCAATCACTCCCAGGCCTGTATGAGCTCTGGCAATTGTTTGACTGCTGACAGCACCCTGGTAGTTATCAACCTAACTTCATGGGGTTTTATCCTGCACGTGTGTAGCTTAACGTTCAGCAACATACTTAGAGGATGCTTGTATGCATTTGTAGAGCTTTTCATTTTCTGGATAGCTCCCTCTTTTCTAGTACTTTGGCTCACAAATTCTAGCTGCCTCAGCCTCTCTGAACTCCAGTGTCTGTCTTTTCAACTCAAAGAGGCCATGACAGTTTAGTAATCTTCCCCCGCCCTGTACTTTAGTCTGAAAAGTGCCTCCAGGAAGAAGTCCAGGGTAATTGCAGGACTCAATTGATTTACTTCCTTTCTCTCAAAATCATAGTCAGATGCTGACTATTGTCAATACCTGAAACATATATTTTATCCTGTTCATGTATATTATCATCTTCTATAGTTGTTTATAACAGGAAGAAAAATTCAGTCTTAGGTACTCCAACATGGTCAGAGGTTTCTTTTTAAGATGATATATACACCATCTCTTTAGGAATAAATCCATTGAGAAAAATGAGTTACTTAATGTAAATGCGTATCCTGTGATTAAAGAGAATATGCAAATAAAAATGAGATATATCAAATCTTTTCACTGTTAATAAATAATAATGGTTGAAGGAAAAATAAACTCTTCTTAGAGCAGAATTTGTCAAGAATCAGAATTTTTAGGCATTAACCTATTTTTCCTCGGGTTTTAAAACATTCTATTTTGAAGAAAGAAGAAAAGTCATCTGAATTCTTTTACATTCAAGCAAGCTTGACATTCCTGCTCATGGGAATCTGATGATAGCTGGGTTTAACAGTGTGAGAAAAATTCTCTTCTTTGGGCATTCTGTTAGAAGGGAAAAGAAATCAGTTTTGGCTTTGTTTTGTTTTTCACATAGAATGAGAGTTCAGGATTTTGTTTATTTATTCAAGTTTTATTTTAATGCTCTTTTTCCCTGGCTAGACCTTGGTGGGGGGGCATGGTAGGGTGGGAGTTGAGCTACCATATTTTAAAAACACTAGTAATGGTGGAGCTTATTTAAAGAATTTCAAACTCAAAACACTTATCTTCCAACCCAACAGCTATAACTTTGTTCACAACAGGTCCCTGACTTCTTTTTTCCTAAAGAATGATAGATAGTGGCCTCTTTTCCTAAGCTACCTTCTGGAATGGGAAGGGGAACACATCTTCTTTTATCCTTTCTCATTTTCTATAATCCACCCTTTTAGAGGAATCAAAACAATTTTCTCTCCTTCCTGCATGGATAGTGTTGCTGGCTCTTTATCATGAGGATGTGCTCTTGGGGCTATTTTCTTGGACTTGGCAAGGGTTTGTGCTTACCCCTACACACACACACACACACACACACACACACAGTTTTCTGGAGTTCCTCAAGGCCAGTGGCATATCTTTGGGACACCTCTGGTGTCTGGCAGAAAATCTTGGAGGCCATCTCAGAATTCTACCAAATTTGACTACCAAAATGGGCAATAGGATCTCATTTTTCCAAAATATTTTATTCATCTATTTATGTGCGTGCACATGCATGTGCACTTGTGTGTGTCTGTATCCATGAAAAAAGATTTTATAAGGCACATCCCAAGGTGCTAAAAATTGTTATCACTGGGCAAGTGAGAGAGTAAATGTTTATTTTCATCTTCTTTCTTATCTGTACTTGCTAACATTTCTATACAGATGCATATGAAAATGATGAGTCATTTTTTAAATATTTAAGTAGTAACATTAAAATGATAACTCCACATGATAGAGCACACACATAGAACAAAATGCCGATGGTATTTCCTGAATTATTGACATTCTTACCAGTTGCATAACTTGACTTAATATTTATTTAAGGCAGAGGCACTTAATGCAGGAGTAAATGTACAGCACTTTTCTATGCTTGCTTTGAGAACACCAAAAATGGAAAGGTAGAGAAATTGATAGGAGCACTCATTACGGACCTCACAGGGAGGGTGCTTCCTCCCAGCATGAATTGCTCATTAAAAAAAAAGTACAGAAGATTCATGACATTGCTCCTGACAGCATTGAAATTCATTTTAATGGGGGTATGACCTAAAACAAACCTTTGATACCTGATCATGATGATGGGCTGTTTATTTATTTCTTCTCCTTCATTTCCAGCAGGGGAGATGATTAATGTACCTACCTTCGTTGTGATGGCCTCTGTGGACAAGGTGCATCCTTGAAGGACATTCAATATTTTAAAGTGCTGATCCATCTCATTTTTTCCTTCCAGGCAGTCTGGGGAAGAACACCAGTAGGAACCAATGAGAATAGCCTTCCAACCTGTTTGGGAGGAAAATGGTCAAATTGGGAAGCTTAGAGAGATTCATTGCTTGAATCTCAGGTGGTGGGCAGCTGCCTGATGTGTGGAGGCCTTTCACAAAGACAAGATAAGCAAAAAGCAACTGAGTTGTTTGTTTTGTTATTATTATTTATTATTGTGATAAATTACACCTAACATGAAATTTACCATCTTAACCATTTTTAAGTATATAGTTCAGTAGTGTTAAATATATTCATACAGTTGTGCAGCCCATCTCCAGAACTTTTTCACCTTGCAATACTGAAACTCTATACCCATTAAACAACAACTTCCCATTTCTCCCCCCTCCTGC
This sequence comes from Eubalaena glacialis, assembly GCF_028564815.1. Classification (NCBI taxonomy): domain Eukaryota; kingdom Metazoa; phylum Chordata; class Mammalia; order Artiodactyla; family Balaenidae; genus Eubalaena; species Eubalaena glacialis. The sequence continues at coordinate 106,365,491 of NC_083720.1, read as the reverse complement.
CCCGCCCCCGGTAACCATCTTTCTGCTTTCTGTTTCTATGAATTTGACTTCACTAGGTAACTCATATCAGTGGAGTCCTACATTATTTGTCTTTTTGAGACTGGCTCATTGCACTTAGCATAACGTCCTCAAGATTCATCCATGTTTTAGCACATGTCAGAATTTTCTTTCTTTTTAAGGCTGAATAACTTTCCATTGTATGTATATACATTTTGTTTATCCATTCATCCATTGATGGACACTTGGGTTACTTCCATCTTTTGGCTATTGTGAATAATCCTGCTATGAACATGGGTGTGCAAATACCTCTTCCATACTCTACTCTTAATTTTGGGGGGTATATACCCAGAAGTGGGATTGTTGGATCATATGGTAATTCTATTTTTAATTTTTTTGAGGAACTGCCATACTATTTCCATGGTGCCTGCATTATTTTACATTCTCATCAACTTGTTTTGTTATTATTTTTTGTGGTTATGCTTTATTATATATTTGCCATAACTCAGACTATAACTAGATTTTAAGTAACTTGAGAGCAGAGATGGTTTCTAAGAACTTTAGGACATTTTGTAGAATTTTGCATCCCTGTAGCATAGTGCTGAGGACATGGCAGGTGCTGAATACTTACTGATAAACCAACTCTGAAGGCCAATCATTTCATATATAATAAGTTTCTAACACTCTATCACTGGGACATAAATGTCAGAAACTTGGGAGTGGGGGTTTTGGTACAGAAATGTCAGGAGATAGAGACCATTATTGCGATCCTTTAGGCCAATTACCCAATGTCATCATTTTGATGATACATCCTTTGTTTGACAGAGTGCTTTATGACAACAATACAGGCAGGATGGGAAAACTGAAGGATCTGGCAGACATTGGGCATCTGGTCATAGGACATGAGATTGATAGTGGGTATATTCAGAAACACCTCGCATTATGGGAATAAAGGAGAAAGCTGTCATTTTCAAACTTCAATGAACTTAGGGATTTTGAGTTGTCTTTTGAAGTAAAGATCCCTGGATTTCATCCTCTGAGATTCCCTTTCAGTTAGGTCCTGTCTAAGGCTCAAAAACTTGCATTTTAATAAACATCAGAGAAAAATAACTGGAGACAGATGATTCCCAACAAATTCAGATGCTGTCAGGTGATAAAACCAACACATGACTCCCTGTGTTAACCTCAAGAAATGAATGGTGTCCTTAATCAATGACTCTCACGTGCTGGGCTGCACTTTTGTAACCAGGCTGGGCTGGCTACTGCATCACTTGGAGGACTTGCTGCTTTAAGAGATACCTGGGTCCCCATCCACAGTTCTCAGCTTGTGCTGAGTTATTCTCTACAATAACCAGGGTGGTGATTCACACTCTACCCACAGAGGTCGGCAATTTTGGAGAAGGTCCCCTCTTCCAAGTTCTAGGATGATGATTAAACCCAAGTTACAGTTGAGTACTTTAGACAAAAGAACCCAGGTGGGGACCTTGATACTTAACCTAAATGTCATCTGGGCTTCCCTGATTCTTTGGGTTATAGGTAAACTTGATTCAACCATAATATCACAGTCTGTACAAGTCTGGCCCCTTCCTAATGATTAGTCCAAATTCTACAGTGTAATTCTTCCAGGGGCCTTGGTCTCTGGGCCCTCTTGGTTGGGCTCTACCCAAGCAAGTACAAAGATTTTAGCCTCTTTTTAACTTTCAATAAGAAACCCACTCGTGAACATTCTGAGGTTAATAAATTTACAGAAAATCCGTGGATTTACAGAGAGGCATCGTTCTGCTGCATGGCAGTTGTCAACCATTTTCTATTTTTCGCACGGCATCTTCTGTTGCAACTTCTTTTTTTTTTTTTAAAAACAACGGCTCCTGTTTATATTTATTTTTATTTATTTATTTATTTATTATTTTTATTTATTTATTTATTTATGGCTGTGTTGGGTCTTCGTTTCTGTGCGAGGGCTTTCTCTAGTTGTGGCAAGCGGGGGCCACTCTTCATCGCGGTGCGCGGGCCTCTCACTATCGCGACCTCTCTTGTTGTGGAGCACAGGCTTAGTTGCTCCACGGCATGTGGGATCTTCCCAGACCAGGGCTCGAACCCGTGTCCCCTGCATTGGCAGGCAGATTCTCAACCACTGCACCACCAGGGAAGCCCTGTTCCAACTTCTGTTGAGAGACTCTGAGGGCAAGGACCTGCAAGGCCAAGGAGCTGGCTGAGGCAGTGTGAGTGGGAGGGGGGTGGCTGGAGATACGAGGGGCAATACTAAGTTCTGGACACTCAGGACCTCGGGAGGTGAGGGGGAGGAGCTCTGGGCTGTGTAGAGTGGGGACAGGAGAGGCACAGCACTAGAAGCAGGAAGACCGGTCGGAAGCTCACTAGCTCCCCCGCACCTAACAGGTAGGGGTTAAATAAATATTTATTGAATATGTGGGTGTCTTACATGCTCAGTTGACTTGAGATGTAATGGCTCTATTCCCCCAGTACCTAGCGGAGTGCAGTGTACAGGGTACATGTGAGGATTAATTTAGGGGCGTTGGCAGAAGGACTACATAGAGTTGAATATTTTATCTGGTGTTTTCTCTTACTTTATTTTATAATGTCACCTGCACAGAGTTAGGAGCATTTCTCTGTGAATTATTCATTTCGGCGCATACCCTATAAAATATCTAATGTCTCTAACCTTTGGGGACCATGGGACTTCCCCAAGCAGTATTTAGAGGAAAATCTCTGTGGTAGCACTTTACCAATTTACCCCCTCAGCTCTTTTTCAGTTCTTGGCTCGTGTGAATAAGGAGGCCAGAATGCTCTTCTGGGAATGCACAGCATGGATATATATTTTTTTTACTATCGCAGCAGAATTGTTTTGAATACACTTCGGTCATGAGGTTAAAGCTCTCCACAAGGAATACTTCAGCAATAATTCTGCTGCCCTCTAGCCGAGCACTGAAATCCCTCTGGAATGCTGGCATTACCCTTCAAAAACGGTTTTGAAACGACTTTACTCACTTGCCCGGCCTTTCTGTTCCTATTGAAATTCTTCCAGAATGCTCACAGTAAACTTCAGTCAGATGCCAGAATCACTTTTATGTTCCAGAAAGGTTTCTGTAACAATTTATTACACAATGCAACACAAGCTTACTTTTTGGAAAAGCAGGTCAAATCTGTCCTGGTGGATATCTTGTGGTTATTTCAGCTTTACTGATAACTCTGAGCAATTATCTAAAGGGACTGTGAAAGGACCAGCATAGTGTACAGATGAAAGTGTTGGATTTCCTGGTTAGATTCTGCTGCCACTACTACTATGGCTATTTCTTTTTTCCCGCAATTATAATTTTCAGAGAGACTGGGCCTTGAGTCTTTGCTCCACCACTTAATATTGAATAAAACCGAAACAAAATGTATCCTTGTAATCTGGCCCCAAACTTGAACAACACGTAGAAATCAAATTATTTCCAAAACTCAAAAGCATGGGACTATGTATATTTTTTATTCATCTATTAATTCATTTATTGTGCCTATATTTATTAAGCACCTACTATATGCTGTGCCACATACTAGAAATACATGGGGGGACAAGATAGACATGGAATTTGTAATTTAGCAGGGGCTGTGTTGTTATTTGTCACTTTGTCTGGAGATAACAAACTACCCCAAGAACTTGGTTCAAAACAACAAGTATTTGTATAATTCACAATTCTACAAGCCAACAATTGGTGCTGAGCTCACCTGCATTGTTCTTCTGGCCTTGGCAGGTTCATTCATGGTTAAGGTCAGTGCCAAGTTGACTGGGCTCTGGTTAGATGGCCTCAGCTGCGTTGGCTGAGTTGGCAGAGCCCTGCCCCACATGGCTCTCATATTCCAGCAGGCTAGCCCGTGCTTGGTCATCTGCGTGTCTGGGCAGGGCTCCAAAAGAGAGGGCCAAAGCATGCAGGGTCTCTGGAGGCCTGCTTGGAACTGGCACACTTCCTTCCATTGCATTTTATTCCTCACAAGACTTTCAATTTTTATTTGTAAATTATATCTCAATGAGGCTGGGAAACATTTTAATTTCTTACAATTACATTATTTTTTCTATCACATCATGTTGGGATAACAAATGATTTTTCTATTTTTTAAAATTTTGATGCAGTCTTTCTAATTTCAGTTAATCAGCAGATAGTGTAATTTATAACAAATCATTATCCAAAGGCTAACCAACTCTTTTGTTCTAATGTTCTCTATAATTAGAGTCTAGTAAATTCAGCATAGAATATTCTAGAAGAGTTTAGTTTTATGTCTTAAAATACAAGACATATTTATAGTGCTGACTTGCTAAGAGCTTTACAGAAGTGGTGTTCTCTTGAGGAATGCATTATAAAGTCTGTCAAAATACAGTAATCTGAAAGGAATAGTTAATGTGTCAATTTAAAGAATTCTGATTAAATTCTATGGGCTGAGAATTCCTAAAAGCCTAATTTTATATTATTATTATTATTATCAGTGACAGGAGGCAGCATTGTTCCACGTATGGGGACAATAGAACATGTAAATGAAAGGTTTTGATCAACGTTTAGACCTCTTTCACCTTTTCAATGTAAACTTTTTCTTAACGGTAAAAGACAATACACTTGAAATAATGCACATGACTTATCCTTCCTTAATATTGAAAAAAGTCACAGATGGTGGCTGAACTAATAAGAAAGGGGTATGTCATATATTTATGGCAACCAGAATGTGTTGGACAGTTTTTAATTCAATTATTTTGACCAGTTTTTAAACCATGTATTAAAACAAAACTTATGGTTTTGGAAATATGGTTACTGGAACAATAATAGAGAAATCACTGGGTCAAGAGGCATGAGTTCAGGTACAGGATTTAAGTCCTGATCACTGAGTATTTTGAGATGATTGTGTAGTTTAATAGAAAAGCATGTGTTTTGTGGTCAGATGGGGTTGTTTCAAAATTTAGGTTTCTACCTGCCTGTCCTTAGAAAAGTTAAGTTTTAAAACTTCCTGAGCAATTATTTCCTTAACTGTCAATTCTGAAAAATTACTCTGACCTCATGAGATTTAAGGATAAAATGAAATAATATATGTAAACCCTCTGACTCTAAGCCTGGCATACAGTAAATATTTAATGCTCCAATTTTTCTTTTCCAAAATGGAGACATGATAGTTACTTGGAGCACTGCAGCCTAGTGCTTCAGAACATGGGATTTGAGTCAGAAAATCTGAGTTAAACCTCCAGCTGTGTCACTACAAAGCTGTGCAGCTTTGGGCAAGTTAGGTCAGGATGAACTGAAGTTTCAGCTTTGACCTTGGGATCATCCCTAGTCTGCTTAGATTTTGGACAGCCAATTAGCCAGTTTCAATGTCACTTCCGAAATCCTTGAATTTGTATATGATCGAATAAGTTACCATCATATCCAGTCAGCAAAATAATGTTATTTACACAAGCAAGGTATGTCTTTCAGATGCATTGCTAGTTTATGTGATAGTTTGGATTATTATTCAGGAAATATTCAATCTTCTCTCCGCCTATGTGTGTGAAATATGCTTCCCTTCCCTATCAATATTGGGCTTGGCCGTGTGATGTACTTTGGGCAATAGAATGTTAGTGGCTGTGATACAGGCAAAAGCTTGGGATGTGCTTGTGGGATGGCCTTGCCATCTTCTTCCTCTGGCACCACCATGAAAAGAGCTTCTTCTGAGCATCCGGGGTCCAGAAGGCCCACCTGTAGAGCAGACCTGAGCCCAAGCTACAGTGAGGAGCCAAGTCCAGCTCGTCCTGCAACTTGAATCAGTCACCCCGCCTAGATCAGCTGACCTTCAGCTGACCTACAGATGTCTGAACAAGAATAAATAATTGTGGTTTAAGCCACTGAATCTTGGGGCAGTTGATTATATAGCATAGCTATCTAACAGAGCTGTGAATATTCACTTTCAAATACTATCGGTAAGCATTCGAGATTTAACTTGGAGAAATATTTCTTGAGAACGTTATCTCATAAAATGTTATCATTCGGTTGATATGTGAATGCTTGTTATTGAAGTAATAGTGTTACAGTAATTAACAATGATTATGAAAGCTTTTGACTTTTTGTACAGAAATCCTTTTCAGAACTTTCAAATATTTAAACAGGGAAACATTTGCAACATGAATATTAATAGAGTTCCTTAGTGAGATACTTTTAGGAAAAATATATTCTTTAATCCAATAGATACTTATAGAGGCCAAATAACAGAGATTAGATGAAATCATAGTTCCAGTCTTTGTAGAATTGCTTGGTGTACTCGTATTTTGTATGTTAAACAAATACCATTGAGGACAGATTTAAGGTCGCACTACTTAATTCTGGAGAAGTTACCTGAATAAATGATTGTGGTAATCTTAGACTGTCTTGAGCTTTGGTAAAGAAGATTTCTATGAAACCTCATGAGACATTTGTTTTCATCATCATCATCTTCGTCATCACATCTTCGTAATCCCTGAATCAGTCAGGATAATTTGGCTGACACTTTGATTGAAACTAATAGGAACAGGTTGGCTGCTTAAGTAAAAAGAATATTTATTGGAAGGATATTGAACACCTGGCAGGCTAAAGAGGCGATTCTGATCCAGGTATGAAAGGAGCCCTGGCAGTTCAAGGTGGGAGGCAGGGGTCTAGGAAGGAGGCATTCTCCAACAGTCTTTCCAGGGTGCTTTATGTAGAATGGCTGAGCTCAAACCATTTTCTGTCTTACTGATACTTTGTTTAAGATTCAAATTCCAGGAGTTGAGCAACTGAATAGCCTAGCCAGGAGAGGATAGAGAACCATTGGGGATCACTGGAGAACTATCGTTTCCACCAAAGATATCAGGAAGTTACTACCAGAGAAGGTAGAATGGATACTGGTCAGGCAAAGGATACCACCTCCCCTTTACATTTGTTTTCATTGTTATGAATATTACTCTCCATGATCATCTTGTTTTAAATTTTTAAAATTTTATATTGGAGTATAGTTGATTTTTATTCTTAATTGCTAGAAGGTTGAAGGAGAAGATCTATGCCTGAGACCTATCTCTAAGGTATCATGTGAGAGCTCAGGGCTAAGATGGGATTTATGGCTGTGCATGAGTCAAATAGTGAGGAGTTCCTAGACAGAAGTAGAGATATTGCAGATATGGACCAATTTGGGACACCTGTTCATGTGTGACAAGACCCTGAAAACCAGGACTGTCTTTCCTAACAGAACAGTTGGTCAGTATATATCCCTGAGTTTCTCCAAAAGAGTTTTATAGCTTCCTCTAAGGTGTCTGCCAACAGGACAAGAAGATTTTCCTTTCTTCCTTGCTGAATGAGGTCTGTTTCACCAAACATTTTACCTTGGTCCTAGCCAATGTCTCCATATTAGTATCTTATTCTTTCTTTGCAATACATGTAAAAATCACCTCAATTTTCTGATCTTTGTTATCATTTACTTGGGCAGTCAATTACTATGCCTCATGCACTTTGGAAATGACTGTAGAAGGGACAGGACAAAAGAGATGCCCATCCTTTGGAGCTTAGTAGGAAAAATATATTGAAAGACAATGCACATAATCACGGTTTTGATAAAAGTGCCGTGAAGGAGACCTGCAGCATGTGATGACAGTGTTTACACAATGGGAGCCTAACTTAAACATGGAGGGTCAGGGAAGACTTCCATCAGGGCCAGAGTTTAAGCTGAGACATAAAGGTTGAGTAGGAGTTAGCTGGGTTAAGAGGGGTAAGGTGAAGGCAGTAAGAGTTGGGGGCTGGGGCAAGTATGAGGACCAGGAGGTGGGAAGTAGCTCAGCCCTCTGGAGAAATCTTAAGAAGACCAGTGTTCCTGGATGACTGTGAGTGGAAGAGACTGCTGAGAAAGATTTCCTTTCCTTTGTCCAACGCGAATGGCAACAACTTTCAATACTTGAAGATGTTTAGCTTATCAAGTCTGCCAGTGTTGACAACCTTTTAGGAAGGGGGTGGGCCGAGAAGGGTATTGCAAGAAGAGGATGTTGGCTAGTCATGGTGCATGCTCCAGAAGAGCACTGGAAACTACCACTCTGCCTGTCTCCTTTCAACTCAGTTTTCCTTAAGCTGCGGTGACTAATCAGAGATGCAAATCACATCCAATGTTTGAGCTGTCCTCACCCTTTCAAAACCCATTTGAAGACTCGTCATTTTTTCCCTGTTGAATGCCTAGAAAATTTTCAGAGAAACAAGTCAGGCAGAGCGGGGAACGCCGTATGTGCACATATGCCCTCTGGCCCGGGGTTTCCAGTTCATGGGGCCAACTTTCACTTGTCATATTGAATCCTTTATTACAACAAAATATTATTTTAAAGCTGCACTAACAGTAATTAGAAGCAATTGAGTTTTATCAACTAACACAAACTGTGGGATTTCGAACTTGGATTTTAGCTGGTATTTTAATGAAGTGTGTGTTAACAACCCCAAATCTTCTGTCAGTCCAGCAGCTGAGTTGCATATACAGATCTTGGATGGAGGGACCATGTGTTAACGCTCAGAGGCGTCAGGTTCATTGCTGGCTCCACACACCCGTGCTTCACAGAGCTGTCTCTCAGGCCCCTTTTATTTTCTCCTTCTCCTAGTGACTATCCCGATTGTCCCCACATTGGTTCTTATAAAATTTGGAATTAAAGATGATCGTTCCTATGGACACATTTTAATAATAGGTATTTAGATGTGAGTAATGATGACTTAAATTTTCTCTGTGCTCAGCTGTCTCATTTCAGCCTGAGATGCTAAAAGGACACATGGTCCAGAGTGTTAGAATTTATTTAATAAAAGGTAAGAGGTTGAGAAGAGAAAAGGATAAAAGAAAGGAGGAGAAGGATGCTCTCTAATTTTAAATGAACACTTTTAGAGGAATAAATATCTGGAGGAAGCAGAGTGGCTTCTTGTTTTTAAAGATAACCTTCTAAATCTTGGCTAAAAGCCTTTTCAATTGGACATTTTGAAAGAATAATGAGAAATTTACTGAAAAAACTCACACAACCAAAGCCGGGGTGGAATGAATCTTCATGGCAATGCTGAGCCTTTTAAGAGATGAAAGGAGTGCTCCTATCAGGACAAAACCTAAACCAGAGAAAAGTGGATCCGCATTTTGTAGACAGATTTTACCTAATCAGCATACAATACAATTAAAATCTAGTACTTTTAACTTTGTATCAATTCTTCCTGTCCTGACCAATGCCAGAAAATGTATGGAGGCAGTAGATGCCATTTGACAAAAGAAGGTTATGCAGTTGTTCACTTTCTGTTGAGCTTTATCCCAGCGAGGGAAACTGCCCCGGGCTTCTCTGATGCCCACGGGAAGCTGCTCACACTTAATGCTTACACAACCTGAAAGTGTGAGGGCGTTAATACCTATGGGGCCTCCCTTGACCAACAAGGCATGGGATACATGCTCCCCCATTACATCATCTGGGCTGACAGACTGGAGATACATTTTATGACTCCTCAGATGGTCCCATGGAATTGACAACCAGCAGCCTCTAGTAGTGGCCAATACAGTAACACATCCTTGGGTGGAATTTTCTTGTTTTCCTATCCACTCACCCTAACACACCTGATTCCTGGAATCACGTACTTAACCTGTGTCAGGCTCCGCTTTCAGGCGACCTCAGGCTGAGACAGTTGGTAGCAGGAGAGTTCCCAGAATGCCAACCTTTAAGATGGGATTTTGAGCCGCATCCCTCACCAGTCAGACTATAGCAAAAACCCCATTGCTGCTTGTAAGTGAGTGGTGTAACATGTTGCATCATCACGATTACTAAGACAGTCACCTCTAGTGGATGGAGATGACATGCATGCTTATTTAAGGCTGTGGCACTTAAGCATTAGAGGGGCTATGGTGTGATAAGGACTGTGTAGTTGGTTGGCATTTGTTAACACCTTTAAAAGCTCTGAAAAGAGAAAATAACAGGCATTGTATGAACATCAGAAGGCCTGTATGGTGATGATTAAGGAGACCCGTGTCTTCTTCAGCCACTGAAGATCAGGTCCAGGATCTAATTGTGTGGGTAACTGAATGGCAAAGAACACTGAGTGCATGGTTTTGACAAGTCTTGTATGACAAAGTCAGGGCCTTAAAAGGGTGGGATCCTTTTTTAAAAAATTTTATTGAAGTATAGTTGATTTACAATGTTGTGTTTTATTTCTGCTGTACAGCAAAGTGACTCAGTTATACATATATATATGTGTATTCTTTTTCATATTCTTTTCCATTATGGTTTATTACAGAATATTGAATATAGTTCCCTGTGCTGTACAGTAGGACCTTGTTTTTTATCCATCCTATATATAATAGTTTGTATCTGCTAATCCCAAACTCCCAGTCCTTCCCTCCCCCACCTCCACGTTAGCAATCACAAGTCTGTTCTCTATGTCTGTGAGTCTGTTTTTGTTTCATAGATATGATCGTATGTGTCATATTTTAGATTCCACATGTAAGTGATATCATATGGTATTTGTCTTTCTCTTTCTGACTTATTTCGCTTAGTATGATAATCTCCAAGTCCATCCACGTTGCTGCAAATGACATTACTTCATTCTTTTTAGCGGCTGAGTAATATTCCATCATATATATGTACCACATCTTCTTTATCCATTCATCTGTCAATGGACATTTAGGTTGTTTCCATGTCTTGGCTGTTGTAAATACTGCTGAAATGAACATAGGGGTGCATGTATCTTTTTGAATTATAGTTTTGTCTGGGTATATGCCCAGGAGTGGGATTGCTGGATCATATGGCAACTTTATTTTTAGTTTTTTGAGGAAACTCCATACTGTTTTCCATAGTGGCTGCACCAATTTACATTCCCACCAACAGTGCAAGAGGATTCCAAAAGGGTGGGCTCTTGACCCCTGATTTGGGGATAGCTGGGTACATAAGCCTGAAAATCTTCACCCCTCAGGTCCTTCTGAATCCTTTAGTCTGGCAGAAGCAGCCCCCTCCCCTCTTACAAGAGGATAACAGTTTCCCTTTGCCAGGAGACCCTGCAAAGACCTCACTGAAGCAGATGTCTTACAAGATGCCATTGCCCTGCCCATGATCTGCACTTGTGTCCCCTCATTGCCTCCAGACTGAGAAAGAGGGTCAGGTTTTGACACAACTCAAGCAGGGAAATAGTCTTTATTCTACTAGGAAATGGCTGACACACCAAAGTCCCACCCTGCCTGTCTAGTGTTCGTGGCCAGGAGCCTGAATAACATTTGTGGGAGCAGATATCTTGTTGGACCAAGGTGGTGGGAGATGAGGGTATAGGCTAAAGCTGGGAAGAGGAACATGTATTGACACGGGAGCACTGGCTCATGACTCAAGGTTCAGGGAACTGGCAAGGGCACCTGAAACTGGTCCTACTGTGACCCTGGATGGCTCCTTGATGCTTGGACGTGGTGATGAGGTGGGGACACTGGACTACCTTGACAGAGTGTTGCAGGAAGAGTCAGAAGGCTCAGGGAGATGGGAGCGTTGGGATGGGTTGATATGTGAGAACAGAGCCCCCATCACTCCACTCTGTTTTCTGGGAGGCCCCGGAGGGCACTGCCGTCACTGAGGCAGAGTGGAATTCACTGGTCTGAGGCCTTTGGCATCTCCGAGAGGCTCAGTGGTAGCTTCATTTGCAGGCTGCATGGACAATAAAAGATGCTACCATGAAGTGGAGCTCTGGGAAATGCAGAAGGCCAGTGATGACATTTAATCACCTTAGGCATGGTTAATTATCCTAATGGGCAGTGAGACCAGAGTGGCTGGCAGGATACCGGAATCCAAAGATCTGTGATAATGGCTAATAGATCATGGCAGATAAACTAATAGATACTAGGGTATCAATGGACTCCTATAACTGAAACTAACTGATAACTGGTGATCAAAATTCTGCCATCAACCACTACAATGGAAAATTGCAGACTACTGTTTTCACACCATGGACCATGGACATTTACACACTGGGAGGCGTCTTGGCAGTCAGCTGTCTTTCCCTTGGAAGCATCCCATCTGTAGCTTTCTCACTTTAAAAGTTGAAAATCACGAAAGGAGATGCATTTCTTGGGCTGTAATAGCTTGGATCAAGTACAGGGTACGTCCAGTAACGCAGTAGGTTGAAAAGTGAACAGTATCAACCTCACCCAGGAGTTTATTAGGACTGTAGAATCAGCATTTTAACAAGGTCCTCCAGATTATTCAAGATTGAGAAGCATTGCTGGGCGTCGGGGCAGGGGGCATGGGGGTGTTATGGAGCAAGAGAGAAGAGGGAGAAGGAAAGTGGAGAGAGCTGTTTCAGCCACTGTGTGGTATAGGTGTGAAATGATGGCAGAGCAGAGTTGAAATAAACATTGGGGAGATGCTATAGGTGTGTCTCTGAATGATTTGGAACAAGGAATTAAAATGACCCAGGTAGCAAAAGTACAAAGAGAGAGAAGCTGTGTGTAAATGAGGGAGAAGTTAATGGCCTCTGAATTTTACCAATTCACACAAAAAAGAAAAAAAATGTAAAAGCTTAATAAATATTGAAAAAAAATTTAAAGAACCCCAAATTTAATGAGTAATGAGATAACCATATTTTAACCTATTAAAGAAAGTTTAAAAAAAATGATTCTCATTGTAGGCAAGGGTTACTCGTCCATTACTAATGGGGTATAAATGATTACTATACACATATATAGAAGAATTTTATGGTATGTGTTAAGATATATGAATTGAAATGATCATATGATCATATGAATTCAGATATTTTGTCCTTAATTTCAAATCTAGGAATATTTCCTAGATTTTATTACATATATATGTGTGTATATATATATATATATACATATACACATACACATACTCTGTGTGTATATGTATATGTATATACTATGCACATTATCATCGTTAGTAACTTATTATTTACTATATATCAGGCAATGTGCTAAACTCTTTGAAATTACCAATGCCAGTTTCTGATCTCACTGATTTTTTGAAATCTTTTAAGTCGCTTTTTCTTTCCTCCCTCCCTCCCTCTCTCCCTCCCTCTCTTTCTCTCTTTCTTTCTCCCTTCCTTCCTTCTTTCCTTCCTTCCTTCTTTCCTTCCTTCCTTCCTTTCTTCCTTTCTTTCTTTCTTTTCTTTCTTTCTCTTCCTTCCTTCCTTCCTTCCTTCCTTTCTTTCTTTCTTTCTTTCTTTCTTTCTTTCTTTCTTTCTTTCTTTCTTTCTTTCTTTCCTTCCTTCCTTCCTTCCTTCCTTCCTTCCTTCCTTCCTTCCTTCCTTCTTTCTTTCTCCTGCCTCTTGTCTTTTATTCAACCAGTAAAATCCTCTCATACAGAAACTTCTACTCACCAAATTGTATCACTCAGCTGAAATACAACTTGAGAAAACTGTCAGATAAAGGGCCCTTTACAGAAAAAAAAAACTGCCTAAAATAAGGATTTAGAACAGAAGTGCCATGTGAACATGATCTATTGGATTTCAGCACCATAGCAAACATATATTATTTAAGTAGGATGTCTTTTTTTTCTTTTCCCCAGTAGAATTATCATAGCCTTTCATAGAGCCCTTCAGAGGCTGTTAACTTCTCCCTCATTTACACACGGCTTCTCTCTCTTTCTGTCGTATTTTGCATCACTTAACCCAGTGGAGTGTTTTCAGACAAAGGCTGCCTGGAAGCTGGGGCCCACTTTGTGGCTGGCTCTGTGGCATTCATGGTCAGTATTGTTTTTGAAGACCATCTGCCTGTCATTCGTTTGCTGATTGAGCTAGTGCACCTAATAATATTTTTTTTTATTGGGCTGTGCTAGGCAATGAAAAGGAAATTATACACTCAACAGATGGGTCACAAACCTTTCTACCTTAGTGCAGCTACTCCTCGAGTTAGTTAAAAGCCAGCATGAAAGCAGATTATAAACAAAATAATAGCCTTTTTATAAATGGTTTTCAGAGTGGTTACTCGTTGTGGTGCCAAACATGATGGCATTAGGGTTTCCCTTCTTTCTTGTATAGATTTTCCCTGTAGGGACAATCTGAGCAATGAGGGATGTGGAATTGAAGAGAAGAAAACCGGCTGAGGACCAAAATGGAGGAGAACATCCATATACGCAGGAAGTAGCTGCCATCACATTAGCTCGGTATCACTTGTGCTATTGGGAAACAATGTGTGCCAGAGGGGCCAGGTGCTCTGGCTCTGCCGTTACTTTGTGGGTGGAGAATGTAGGGGCAGCAAAGTCTATCACAAAAGAAACCCCAAATAGCCTTACTTTATACAGAGAAATGGAGACACTGAGGGTTGCCAGCACTGGACATCATGTAAATGAACAGTAAAACCCAAATCTCCTTGGCTTGACAATGATCCTCCTTCAGATGCCTGCTCCTTTCTAAAATTGGTAGCTTCCTGCCCTTGGAAACTGTTCCTCGTGAGCTCACATCATGAAAATTCACTTTGCCTTAAAGAGGAAGTGAACCTCCCTGGCCAGGATGCTATTAAGTCAATTGGAGGTATGTTCAAAGAGCATGAGAGCAAATCTCTTCAGGAAGAATCATGATGCAAAGGATTATTTTACTTACCTCTGAACAATGAAGTTGCATCTCCCACTGGGAACATAAACAACAGTGACAGACTTTTCAGTTTTGCAGGGATAGACTTAATTTTTGAACACTTGTAATATGGAAGAAAGTGTGTATTGTAAAGACCTGGCTTATTCTCTTTCGGAAACAAATAGATTCTGCTTTCAAGAGTCAAAAAAAAAAAAAAAAAAAAACACAAAACTGGAGAAGACAGTAATTGCTTTGCGAACCACTCTTCTGATTGTGCACGTGAATTACTAGCTCACTTTTTCCCCATAGTCTTTGGCCCTTGCTTTGTCCTAACTTCAAACCTCAAATGGATTCTTAGCAGTATACTTGCTTTGATTTTGGTATAAAGACACTGTCTGCATTGCTGCGGGTGGTGGGTGGAAGTGGTGGCAGTGTGGACATGGATAGGGGAAGATTTGGGGCAGATGGGATCACTGGGCACATGACCAGGAAGAAGAAAGACCAGGTATCGCTGAGAGCCTCTCATCATTCAAAATCAATGGCCTTTTACTTTTTTCCAATTGATGAACACCAACAAAATATTTTAATACTACTCCCTGGCTTTGTTCAGCATTCTGAACCTATACATTAGTGATTTTTTCCAGAGCTTATCTGATACTGAAGCTTTTCAGAGATTTTGTTTCTTCCTTTAGGGATTACTGAGGAATTCTGCTGGGGTAACCCACCATGATGGGCAACCTGGGGGTTGGAGAAGGAGTGAGTGTCAGGGGGTCAGTTTCCTACGATTCTTGGTCACTCTCATTCTCTGCATCAGATAGGTCCCAGTGTAACCAGATGTTTGCCCAGATGCAGTTGCACTGGAAGAGGTGCAGCCCCTCAGATTAACCTCATGAGGGTCCCTGCTGCCTTCTATATATCATCCTGCAACCCACTGATGCTTGAATTCATACCTGGAGATTGATTCTCTAGTCAGTTTTTTCTTGTGTTAAAATGCATGGTTCTGGGAGTATTTTCACCTGTAGCCTCATCAGTCCTTTGTGCCTAGATGTAAATGACTTTGGGGACATAACCCTGAATTTTATGAGGGGATGTATGATTTCATGAGCACACTGGAAGCTTAAGAAAATGGGAGAAAGCCTTAGGAAGGGGGAGCGGGCAATAGACCAGGAAAGAGAAGATGCTGAGACTGAGCAGACACCTTTAAAGTCCGCTCTCCTCTTCTCATTAGGACCTAAAAGGGACATTAACTCCAGTTCATCTTTAGGACCTACTGGCAAGTCAGCCCCGAGGAAAATTCAACCACGGTCGCTTAAAATTCCCAAAGCCTTCTGAATTGGTTATGACTTTCTTTCATCACAAAATCTGCATCCTGACCTAGTTACACTGGCAGGTGACTCAGAGGCAGATGTGTCCAGAAAGACAACCAAACACGGTAAAATCCCCACCCATTCTGGCTTCTCCCCCAGGTGCCTGCACCCCCAACAGGGCTGCTCCCTGCTGCCTCCCTCACTGTCACTCAGCGGTCCCCCCACTGCATGCCATTGCACCGGGATGTATCAAGTTAGGAACCTGCCTCCGTCTCCATCCCACACCTAGCTCTCCTTTTTAGCTTGATGTTGCTGGGATTTAATTCTGAGCAGGATTTAAATAAAATCAGAATCCTTCTGTGCTGGAGGAGATGTGTTTGCTCGGAAATGGAATTCATTGTCTGGGTCACTTGCTAGTTAGCCCCGTATCCCGCCTATGCTGGGACCCAGGGAAATGGTATGCTAACCGCCCCCCTTCCACACCGCTCATGCGCTTTTCAGGGTGAGAAGTTGGGGTGCTGTGTCAGGGGTTGGAGGGAGGAACAAAACTCCTCTCTCCGCTCCATATTTAATTACTAACTTTAATGCTTTGTGGCCTCGAAACATCTCTACATTTTAGGGGAAAAAGTGTTTCAAGTTTACATTAAAAATTAACAGTGGCAACTGTTTTAGGTGGGGGCATATTGGCTTGTAAGGAACCAAGCCCCATCGAAAAGGCTTACGGGAAGAGAGGACTTATTATAAGGATATCATGGAATGTTACAGAAGCCAAGAGCAGGAAAGGTAGGCAGGGTTCAGGAGAGGTGGAGACTATCAGGTAGCCGCCCTCTGCAGGTCTCTTACTCCGCTTTCCTCTGCCACATCAGTTGTCCTTTCATCTCTGCAGACTTGCTTCTTTGCAGGCTCTTAATTCTTGCTTTCCATAATCTGTGTTATGCATTACCTTGGCCCTTTTTTTTGGCTCCACATTCTGGCGAACTCTATTCTTGACTCAGCCCAGTGCCTGATTTCTGTTAGGTAATTACCTTTGGAATGAATGGAGGAATGAACAAATGAATGAATGACTCTACGGCCTTTCAGTGTAAATGCCTATCATCACCTAACTACATGTTGAGTGTTGTAGTTCAAAATCTTATGAGAGAGGATCTGATGGGCTCAGTTTGTCCCATTTGATGGGTATTCACTTCTGGTCCAGTTGTCTGTTGCCAACGAGTGTGATTACTTAGTACAAACATGACTACTCACAAGGATGATGGATGGAGCCATTTCCAAAACAAAGATGGTGGGTTCAGCAAATATGTTTACTATAGCCACCAAACTAACATTTCTTTCCTGGAAATATGCCTAAGTATTGTCCATGTTTACTCAAAACATGACAATCTCATATTAAAGGGATTACCTGTTCAGCTCAGAAAATGGTTTGAGGGTGTTCATCTATTTTTAAGTTCAAGTAAGAATGGATTTCCATGTTGATGGTCTTAGTATAGCCAAGTAAAAAAATCAAAAAGATTTTTTTTTTTTTTAAACATCTTTACTGAAGTATAATTGCTTTACAATGGTGTGTTAGCTTCTGCTTTATAACAAAGTGAATCAGTTATACATATACATATGTTCCCATATCTCTTCCCTCTTGCATCTCCCTCCCTCCCACCCTCCCTATCCCACCCCTCTAGGTGGTCACAAAGCACAGAACTGATCTCCCTGTGCTATGCGGCTGCTTCCCACTAGCTATCTATTTTACATTTGGTAGTGTATATATGTCCATGACACTCTCTTACCCTGTCACATCTCACCCCTCCCCCTCCCCATATCGTCAAGTCCATTCCCTAGTAGGTCTGTGTCTTTATTCCCATCTTGCCACTAGGTTTTTCATGACCTTTTTTTTTTTTTTTTTTTTCCCTTAGATTCCATATATATGTGTTAGCATACTGTATTTCTTTTTCTCTTTATGACTTAATTCACTCTGTATGACAGACTCTAACTCCATCCACCTCATTACAAATACCTCCATTTCATTTCTTTTTATGGCTGAGTAATATTCCATTGTATATATGTGCCACATCTTCTTTATCCATTCATCCGATGATGGACACCTAGGTTGCTTCCATGTCCTGGCTATTGTAAACAGAGCTGCAATGAATATTTTGATACATGACTCTTTCTGAATTATGGTTTTCTCAGGGTATATGCCCAGTAGTGGGATTGCTGGGTCGTATGGTAGTTCTATTTTTAGTTTTTTAAGGAACGTCCATACTGTTCTTCATAGTGGTTGTATCAATTTACATTCCCACCAACAGTGCAAGAGTGTTCCCTTTTCTCCACACCCTCTCCAGCATTTATTGTTTCTAGATTTTTTGATGATGGCCATTCTGACCGGTGTGAGATGATACCTCATTGTAGTTTTGATTTGCATTTCTCTAATGATTAACGATGTTGAGCATTCTTTCATGTGTCTGTTGGCAATCTGTATATCTTCTTTGGAGAAATGTCTATTTAGGTCTTCTGCCCATTTTTGGATTGGGTTGTTCGTTTTTTTGTTATTGAGCTGCATGAGCTGCTTGTAAATCTTGGAGATTAATCCTTTGTCAGTTGCTTCATTTGCAAATATTTTCTCCCATTCTGAGGGTTGTCTTTTGGTCTTGTTTATGGTTTCCTTTGCTGTGCAAAAGCTTTGAAGTTTCATTAGGTCCCATTTGTTTATTTGTGTTTTTATTTCCATTTCTCTAGGAGCTGGGTCAAAAAGGATCTTGCTGTGATTTATGTCATAGAGTGTTCTGCCTATGTTTTCCTCTAAGAGTTTGATAGTGTCTGGCCTTACACTTAGGTCTTTAATCCATTTTGAGTTTATTTTTGTGTATGGTGTCAGGGAGTGTTCTAATTTCATACTTGTACATGTACCTGTCCAATTTTCCCAGCACCACTCATTGAAGAGGCTGTCTTTTCTCCACTGTATATGCTTGCCTCCTTTATCAAAGATAAGGTGACCATATGTGTGTGGGCTTATCTCTGGGCTTTCTATCCTGTTCCATTCATCTATATTTCTGTTTTTGTGCCAGTACCAAACTGTCTTGATTACTGTAGCTTTGTAATATAGTCTGAAGTCAGGGAGCCTGATTCCTCCAGCTCCATTTTTCGTTCTCAAGATTGCTTTGGCTATTCGGGGTCTTTTGTGTTTCCATACAAATTGTGAAATTTTTTGTTCTAGTTCTGTGAAAAATGCCAGTGGAAGTTTGATAGGGATTGCATTGAATCTGTAGATTGCTTTGGGTAGTAGAGTCATTTTCACAATGTTGATTCTTCCAATCCAAGAACATGGTATATCTCTCCATCTATTTGTATCATCTTTAATTTCTTTCATCAGTGTCCTATAATTTTCTGCATACAGGTCTTTTGTCTCCCTAGGTAGGTTTATTCCTAGATATTTTATTCTTTTTGTTGCAATGGTAAACGGGAGTGTTTTCTTAATTTCACTTTCAGATTTTTCATCATTAGTATACAGGAATGCAAGAGATTTCTGTGCATTAATTTTGTATCCTGCTACTTTACCAAATTCATTGATTAGCTCTAGTAGTTTTCTGGTAGCATCTTTTGGATTCTCTATGTATAGTATCATGTCATCTGCAAACAGTGACAGCTTTACTTCTTCTTTTCCAATTTGGATTCCTTTTATTTCTTTTTCTTCTCTGATTGCTGTGGCTAACACTTCCAAAACTATGTTGAATAATAGTGGTGAGAGTGGGCAACCTTGTCTTGTTCCTGATCTTAGTGGAAATGGTTTCAGTTTTTCACCATTGAGGACAATGTTGGCTGTGGGTTTGTCATATACGGCCTTTATTATGTTGAGGAAAGTTCCCTCTATGCCTACTTTCTGCAGGACTTTTATCATAAATGGGTGTTGAATTTTGTCGAAAGCTTTCTCTGCATCTATTGAGATGATCATATGGTTTTTCTCCTTCAATTTGTTAATATGATGTATCACGTTGATTGATTTGCGTATATTGAAGAATCCTTGCATTCCTGGAATAAACCCCACTTGATCATGGTGTATAATCCTTTTAATGTGCTGTTGGATTCTGTTTGCTAGTATTCTGTTGAGGATTTTTGCATCTATGTTCATCAGTGATATTGGCCTGTAGTTTTCTTTCTTTGTGACATCTTTGTCTGGTTTTGGTATCAGGGTGATGGTGGCCTCGTAGAATGAGTTGGGGAGTGTTCCTCCCTCTGCAATATTTTGGAAGAGTTTGAGAAGGATAGGTGTTAGCTCTTCTCTAAATGTTTGATAGAATTCGCCTGTGAAGCCATCTGGTCCTGGGCTTTTGTGTGTTGGAAGATTTTTAATCACAGTTTCAATTTCAGTGCTTGTGATTGGTCTGTTCATATTTTCTATTTCTTCCTGGTTCAGTCTCGGCAGGTTGTGCATTTCTAAGTATCTGTCCATTTCTTCCAGGTTGTCCATTTTATTGGCATAGAGTTGCTTGTAGTAATCTCTCATGATCGTTTGTATTTCTGCAGTGTCAGTGGTTACTTTTCCTTTTTCATTTCTAATTCTATTGATTTGAGTCTTCTCCCTTTTTCTCTTGATGAGTCTGGCTAATGGTTTATCAATTTTGTTTATCTTCTCAAAGAACCAGCTTTTAGTTTCATTGATTTTTGCTATTGTTTCCTTCATTTCTTTTTCATTTATTTCTGATCTGATCTTTATGATTTCTTTCCTTCTGCTAGCTTTGGGGTTTTTTTTGTTCTTCTTTCTCTAATTGCTTTAGGTGCAAGGTTAGGTTGTTTATTCGAGATGTTTCCTGTTTCTTGATGTAGGCTTGTATTGCTATAAACTTCCCTCTTAGAACTGCTTTTGCTGCATCCCATAGGTTTTGGATCGTCGTGTCTCCATTGTCATTTGTTTCTAGGTATTTTTTGATTTCCCCTTTGATTTCTTCAGTGATCACTTCGTTATTAAGTAGTGTATTGTGTAGCCTCCATGTGTTTGTATTTTTTACAGATCTTTTCCTGTAATTGATATCTAGTCTCATAGCGTTGTGGTCGGAAAAGATACTTGATACGATTTCAATTTTTTTAAATTTACCAAGGCTTGATTTGTGACCCAAGATATGATCTATCCTGGAGAATGTTCCATGAGCACTTGAGAAAAATGTGTATTCTGTTGTTTTTGGGTGGAATGTCCTATAAATATCAATTAAGTCCATCTTGTTTAATGTATCATTTAAAGCTTGTGTTTCCTTATTTATTTTCATTTTGGATGATCTGTATATTGGTGAAAGTGGGGTGTTAAAGTCCCCTACTATGATTGTGTTACTGTCGATTTCCCCTTTTATGGCTGTTAGTATTTGCCTTATGTATTGAGGTCCTCCTATGTTGGGTGTATAAATATTTACAATTGTTATACCTTCCTCTTGGATCGATCCCTTGATCATTATATAGTGTCCTTCTTTGTCTCTTGTAATAGTCTTTATTTTAAAGTCTATTTTGTCTGATATGAGAATTGCTACTCCAGCTTTCTTTTGATTTCCATTTGCATGGAATATCTTTTTCCATCCCCTCACTTTCAGTCTGTATGTGTCTCTAGATCTGAAGTGGGTCTCTTGTAGACAGCATATATATGGGTCTTGTTTTTGTATCCATTCAGCCAGTCTGTGTCTTTTGGTGGGAGCATTTAATCCATTTACATTTAAGGTAATTATCAATATGTATGTTCCTATTCCCATTTTCTTAAATGTTTTGGGTTTGTTGTTGTAGGTGTTTTCCTTCTCTTGTGTTTCTTGCCTAGAGAAGTTCCTTTAGCATTTGTTGTAAAGCTGGTTTGGTGGTGCTGAACTCTCTCAGCTTTTGCTTGTCTGTAAAGGTTTTAATTTCTCCATCAAATCTGAATGAGATCCTTGCTGGGTAGATTAATCTTGGTTGTAGGTTTTTCTCCTTCATCACTTTAAGTATATCCTGCCACTCCCTTCTGGCTTGCAGAGTTTCTGCTGAAAGATCAGCTGTTAACCTTATGGGGATGCCCTTGTGTGTTATTTGTTGTTTTTCCCTTGCTGCTTTTAATATGTTTTCTTTATATTTAATTTTTGATAGTTTGATTAATATGTGTCTTGGTGTGTTTCTCCTTGGATTTATCCTGTATGGGACTCTCTGTGCTTCCTGGACTTGATTAACTATTTCCTTTCCCATATTAGGGAAGTTTTCAACTATAATCTCTTCAAATATTTTCTCAGTCCCTTTCTTTTTCTCTTCTTCTTCTGGGACCCCTATAATTCGAATGTTGGTGCGTTTAATGTTGTCCCAGAGGTCTCTGAGACTGTCCTCAGTTCTTTTCATTCTTTTTTCTTTATTCTTCTCTGCAGTAGTTATTTCCACCATTTTATCTTCCAGGTCACTTATCCGTTCTTCTGCCTCAGTTATTCTGCTATTGATCCCATCTAGAGTATTTTTAATTTCATTTATTGTGCTTTTCATCGTTGCTTGGTTCCTCTTTAGTTCTTCTACATCCTTGTTAAATGTTTCTTGCATTTTGTCTATTCTATTTCCAAGATTTTGGATCATCCTTACTATCATTATTCTGAATTCTTTTTCAGGTAGACTACCTATTTCCTCTTCATTTGTTAGGTCTGGTGTGTTTTGACCCTGCTCCTTCACCTGCTGTGTGTTTTTCTGTCTTCTCATTTTGCTTATCTTACTGTGTTTGGCGTCTTCTTTTCACAGGCTGCAGGTCTGTAGTTCCCGTTGTTTTTGGTATCTGTCCCCAGTGGCTAAGGTTGGTTCAGTGGGTTGTGTAGGTTTCCTGGTGGAGGGAACTAGTGCCTGTGTTCTGGTGGATGAGGCTGGATGTTGTCTTTCTGGTGGGCTCGTCCACGTCTGGTGGTGTGTTTTGGGGTGTCTGTGGCCTTATTATGATTTTAGGCAGCCTCTCTGTTAAGGGATGGGGCTGTGTTCCTGTCTTGCTAGTTGTTTGGCATAGGGTGTCCAGCACTGTAGCTTGCTGGTCGTTGAGTGAAGCTGGGTCTTGATGTTGAGATGGAGATCTCTGAGAGATTTTCGCCGTTTGGTATTATGTGGAGCTGGGAGGTCTCTTGTGGACCAGTGTCCTGAAGTTGGCTCTCCCACCTCAGAGGCACAGCCCTGATGCCTGGCTGGAGCACCAAGAGCCTTTCATCCACACGGCTCAGAATAAAAAGGAGAAAAAATGGAAAGAAAGAAAGAAAGAGGATAAAATAAAATAAAATAAAGCAATTATAATAAAAAATAAGAAAAAAAATTATTAAGAATAAATTTATTAAGAAAAAAATTTTTTTTAATTTTTAAAAATAGATTTATTAATTTTTTATACTAAAAATAAGAAAAAAATTAAGAAAAAATTTATTAAGAAAAAAAATTTTTTAATTTTTTAAAATAAAAAATATGAAAAAACTTATTAAAAAAATTTTTTTTAATTTTTTAAAAATAGAAAATAAGGAAAAAATTATTAAGAAAACATTTATTAGGGAAAAAAAAATTTTTTTAAGTAAAAAAAAACAAAAAAAACAGACGGACCTAACCCTAGGACTAACGGTGAGAGCAAAGCTATACAGACAAATCTCACCCAGAAGCATACACATATACACTCACAAAAAAAGGAAAAGGGGAAAAGTTAATATATCCTGCTCCCAAAGTCCACCTCCTAAATTTGGGATGATTCATTGTCTATTCAGGTATTCAACAGATGCAGGCACATCAAGTTGTTTGTGGAGCTTTAATCCGCTGCTTCTGAGGCTGCTGGGAGAGATTTCCCTTTCTCTTCTTTGTTCGTACAGCTCCCGGGGTTCAGCTTTGGATTTGGACCCGCCTCTGCATGTAGGTCGCCTGAGGGCGTCTGTTCCCCGCCCAGACAGAACGGGGTTAAAGGAGCAGCTGATTCGGGGGCTCTGGCTCAGTCAGGCCGGGGGGAGGGAGCGGTACGGAGGAGGCGGGGCGAGCCTGCGGCGGCAGAAGCTGGCGTGACGTTGCAGCAGTCTGAGGCGCGCCGTGCGTTCTCCCGGGGAAGTTGTCCCCGGATTACGGGAGCCTGGCCGTGGCGGGCTGCACAGGCTCCTGGGAGGGGCGGTGTGGAGAATGACCTGTGCTCGCCCACAGGTTTTTTGGTGGCGGCAGCAGCAGCCTTAGCGTCTCATGCCCGTCTCTGGGGTCCGCGCTGATAGCCGCGGCTTGCGCCTGTCTCTGGAGTTCGTTTAAGCGGCGCTCTGAATCCCCTCTCCTTGCGCGCCGCGAACCAAAGAGGCAAGAAAAAGTCTCTTGCCTCTTCGGCAGCTGCAGTCTTTTTCCCGGACTCCCTCCCGGCTAGCACCGAAGCCCGAGCCTCAGCTCCCAGCCCCCGCCCGCCCCGGCAGCTGAGCAGACAAGCCTCTCGGGCTGGTTAGTGCTGGTCGGCACCGCTCCTCTGTGCGGGAATCTCTCCGCTTTGCCCTCCGCACCACTGTGGCTGCGCTCTCCTCCGTGGCTCTGAAGCTTCCCCCCTCTGCTACCCGCAGTCTCTGCCCACGAAGGGGCTTCCTAGTGTGTGGAAACCTTTCCTCCTTCACAGCTCCCTCCCACTGGTGCAGGTCCCGTCCCTATTCTTTTGTCTCTGTTATTTCTTTTTTCTTTTGCCCTATCCAAGTACGTGGGGATTTTCTTGCCTTTTGGGAGGTCTGACGTCTTCTGCCAGCGTTCAGTGGGTGTTCTGTAGGAGCAGTTCCACGTGTAGATGTATTTCTCATGTATCTGTGGGAAGGAAGGTGATCTCCGCGTCTTACTCTTCCGCCATCTTGCCCCTCCCCCCAAAAAAGATTTTTGACTCATGTCTTACCTTCCTAAGATATTATTTAAAGTTTTTTAAATTCAGAAATTTAAGGTTCATATTTCCTGCTTCTTCATGACTTCAGTGCATAATTTACATTGATCTCTAGAATCTTGTATAGCTCTTTAAAACATGTGATTTAATTTCATTTTTTATAACAACCTTGAGGTAAGCCCGGAAGCTGTTATTTTTCCCATTTTGAAGATGAGAAAACTGAGGTTTGGATAAAATAAGCCAATGGGTCCCAATCTTGGGCCTTGACCTCATGTAGAATATGAGCATATAAAAATGGAAAGTCAGGGGCATAAGTTACTTTTAATATATCTGGAAGCCTAATGGAAATCATACATTCACCTTCAGTCAAGCTATCTAAGATAATTACATAATCAACTTCCATTGCTTTATAACTGCTTATTATGGTAACGTGGTCATCTGTAGCTGTCTGGAATATTCATTTGATTGAATATAGCTTGTGTATGAAGGAAAAAAATGGGATAAAGATTTAATTTTCTACTTTGTAAATATTGTGTTTGGCGGACCTAATCTTTCCAATGATATGGTCAAGGAAAAAAAATAATAAAGGGAATTCTTGGTGGAGAAGAGTTGGTCTTAAACGAGAGCACAGGGTTCGCTCAGAAGGTCTTCTAATGCCCGGCCCCATTGGTTTTTTACTATATGGTGCTATTGTACTATTTGAGCTTGGATCAATTCCTCCCACTGCTAAAAGGGAAGAAAATCTCTCCCCATGTATGCTTCTCTTGGTAGGAAGAAGGACTACCGCTGTGAACCCAGGTCCAAGTTTTATTGCATGGACTCTGGTATACTCAGCCATCTTTTTGTAGCGGATGTTAAAGTCCAAGGACATGGCTAATAACCACATTCTTTTAGAAACAAATGACTGGACATATTCCACTCTTACAATAGCAGGCAGTGGTAAAGTAAACCTCACCCAAACAAAAGAAAACACATTTTAAATGTCCATAGAGACACAGCCACGAAGTTATACTCACTTAACAACTTCAGCCCCAAGAAACCTGGTACCTTTCACAGTCATGGACTCATTTAAATGGGGGTTTCAAGAGAAAGGGCTAAAAGAAACATTAATTTGAGTGAATCCATTCCCCCACACACAAAAGTAGGAGGTACAAAAGTCCTAGTGAGATGGAAGTAAAAGGATATTAACAAAAATACAAAGATAAATATGAAAAAAGAGGAATTTTGTTGTTTTTGTTAACGGGTGAAGGCAGAGAGGGAAGAAAAGATCTCTCTTGGCCTGAAGCCATGAAATTTAAGATAAAATGTTTCTTCCTTTTGCAGAAAAAGAAATGCTCATTAACAAAGAAAAATGTTGCCTGAATCTGAAGTAAGAGCAGCCCAGACGTGTTTATCTTTGGCTTGGGATGCTGACATCAACAATGGCATTTGCCTCTTAACCTAGTGCCCTTATCAAAATGGAGGAACATTTTAATCACTTTGTTCCTACTTTTATCTTGGATTAGTCCCATTTTTAGCTTTTGTGAACCTGAATTAAAGAAAAAGCATGTAGAAATTTAACAAGAGTTATGAGTACCTTTTACAAGACCAAAATCCATTATGTAAATCCTGATTTGGGCTCCCTGTCAAAAAATCTCTTTAGGACCCTAAAACTATTTCAATAGCATCTGCATATTGTGCTTTAAACACAAAATGTTCTAAGAGGTTAATTGGGATTTTAAAAAAATCTCGAAACAGTTCTAAGTTTATGATATTGGTGTCAACAGTTAACAAAATAAATATTCTTGCAAGCCTACCCAGGTGTATAAGGCAAATAAATGAATAAAATCACTCGTTTATTCAAACGAATAAAATCATAAAAGTAAATTCATCTTCTGGATTTATGAGTTTTTAGGGCAAGCTTGAGATGTTTTCAATCTCTAAATTCCCACAACAGTGACTAGTGCTGCAATAAATTGAACAAAAAAACAATTGATGTTTTAGGAAGCGAGGCGTTGCTGCTAAACTTCCTACTACTAATTTAACACAGATTCCAAGCTGAAATCAAGACAATATGCTTTCTTCAGCTGTGTTTATGTGACTTCCCACATCCCCGTTAATTCTCTTTTGGCTTTCATGTAGACGTTTTTGGAAGAAAGCTGGCCGAGGACTAAGTAACTTCATCCACCACCACCCCCGCCCCCCAAAAAAGGTCAGGTGTTCCAGAATGCATCACATGAAACAACAGCACCCTACACTGATTGTTTAATAAATATCATGGTAGGAGTAAACAAATGCTACATAATAGAAACTTTAGTAATTTGAACCGCTTAGCTCTGTTTGCGATACAAATCTTAATAAGGTTTCAAAAGTCTCCTTGTGCAGAAGATAGTTTATTCCTTACATTTCATCCAAGACAGGATGTGTTTAGGTGGCCTGATCAAAAGCGTGAAGGGACACGGCAGAAAAAGAGTTTTGATTTCTGGATTCTATCTTTACACAACTGCTGTGACACACGGCCTACCTCTAGTAAATAAATAGAAAACCCTTCAATCCTGGTGACAGTACATCAATGCGTGTGATTCGGCATTAGGCAGCGTAAACATGAATTCAGATCCCTACCCCCCTCCACCGCGTCGTTGTCCTGGGGGGGACACAGAGGTTATTTGGAAGAGCCAGGTGGATGTTTTCAAGAGTGTGTGATCTCACAGAAAGAATCTAATTTATTAGTGAGGAGCTGAATCCAGTTAGCCTTTGAGACTGTGTGTTATTTCACATATTTGTGCCTCAGTTTCCTTTAGGTGCAGAACAGGGCTGACAAATATGCTCGCCTCATCTGCACCAGATGGATACAAGGGGTAAAGCTGAGCTGTCAGACATTTTCAGCGCAGGATCGACTTCTGTGCACCCTCAGGAGATGCTACGGCTTATGATCTGAGTCACCTGTGAGGGTCGCCTCACCTGAAAGGAGAAAGAAAGGTACGTGGGGGTCGGTATTGCCGCTCGCTGCTAGTTCACCATTGAGAGGACCATTTACTCCTCTCTGGCCAGTTATTGAAACTTAGGACTTTTTAACCCTTCAGAGGACAGCAGCGACCTGGCTTGCAAATGCCAAAGCTGTACCCTCTCCAGAGCTCACATCCATACCGGGTTTCCTTTTTTTCTCTTTGCAGAGGAAGGTGCTCTACTCAGGCCTTGACTTGGATTGGGCCCCAAAGCGAAAGATGCTTTTGTAGCTTAACAAATCTCTGGCCGTATTTATGGCTAGAGTGATCCAAGGCTCGGGGTGTGGGGAGCGGACGGGCGAGTTCAGTGAGGGACGTTATCAGGAACCAGGGACCAAAAGAAAGCAGCAGCCGGAAAGCCCCCAAATGGATACCCCTTTGGCTTGGAGAAGCAGGGAGTCAGCTGGGGCTGGTCCTACCTGAAAACAAACTCTCAGTGATTTCCTAAAAGTGACCATGCGGGGCACAGATCCATCCGTGTTTTCAATGAGTGCAGCCAGCGCCGTGGAAGTCGGGCGATGGGCAGCGACAGACGGAGGGCTTCCCCGGCGGCGGGCGGCGCCCTTTATTCCCGGATGAAGGCTCTTTCCTGTGTGTGTCGACCGGCCATCTCCACTTAAACAATCCCTTTGCAGTGAATGGGTGTACGACACATAACACCGCCTTTG
This sequence comes from Eubalaena glacialis, assembly GCF_028564815.1. Taxonomy (NCBI): domain Eukaryota; kingdom Metazoa; phylum Chordata; class Mammalia; order Artiodactyla; family Balaenidae; genus Eubalaena; species Eubalaena glacialis. The sequence goes on along the minus strand of NC_083720.1, from coordinate 106,337,204 downwards.
TCTACCATCCTTTCCAGAGCTCTCTGCCTGTCTGCCCTCTGCCTGTACATTTTTATGGTGACGACCAACACAATTCCTCACTCCAGAGACACCCCAACTTGGTTGAAAGGGTGGCCTTTTTCCACTGAAAACTAGGTTTTCTTGGATAATTGAAAACCAAAGGGAGTCAAAGTGAATTCTTTCAGCCTTTAACAATGAATTTAGTCTATTTATGACGTTGGAAAGTCAGAAATTTCATCTTTATGACTTTAGAAGGTCATAGTAACAAAATGAAAAGGAGATAACAAAAAGGATGAGAGAAGAGAGAAAATAGAGCTTGGGTAAAACTCGAGAGGTGCTTTACCTGTGCAATTTTTTTTTTTTTTTTTTTTTTTTGCGTCTAAATTGAATACTGTCTTTGCAATCTTTGTTTCACTTTTCTTTGGAGAGGTTCGGAAATGTCTCATCCTGTTCTGTCCCTTCACGTGGATGAGATCTCAGGCAGGTTCTGGATGAACATGTATGTGCTGGGCCCCTGAGTGACAATGTTTCTGCCACACTGGGGTGGGGAACACGACCAGTTAAGGTAGAGCTGACACCTCCTTGCACACCAGCAATGCCCATCCCCCACTGCTTCTGCTCTGCCCCACAAGGTCCTGCCACAGAGGTACCCACATACAACACATACAGAACAACACAACACAGCCAGAACAACACATGCAGTTACACATCACCTCTTGTGGAAGCTGATTTTATCAGAATAACCTGGCAATCTGCTTGAATTTTATTTATTTATTTAAAAAATTAAAATTTAGTTAATTTACAATGTTGTGTTACTTTCAAGTGTATAGCAAAGTGATTCAGATATACGTATATATACCTATATAGATATATATATATTCTTCTTAAGATTCTTTTCCATTATAGTTTATTACAAGATATTGAATATAGTTCCCTGTGCTGTATAGTAGGTCCTTGTTGTTTATCTATTTTATGTGTGTCTGTTCATCTCAACTCCTAATTTATCCCGCCCCCTCCCCTTTCCCCTTTGGTAACCGTAAGTTTGTTTTCTGTGTCTGTGAGTCCACTTCTGTTTTGGAAATAAGTTCATTTGTATCATTTTTTTAGATTCCACACATGAGTGATATCGTATGATATTTGTCTTTCTCTGTCTGACTTACTTCACTTAGTATGATAATTCTAGCTCTATTCATGTTGCTGCAAATGGCATTATTTCATTCTTTTTTATGACTGAGTAATATTCCATTGTATATATGTACCACATCTTCTTTATCCATTCATCTGTTCATCGACACTTAGCTTGCTTTCATATATTGGCTATTGTAAATAATGCTGCTATGAACATTGGGGTGCATGTATCTTTTCAAATTAGAGTTTTCACCTTTTCTGGATATATGCCCAGGAGTGTGTCTGCTTGAGTTTTAGATACCAAAGAGAGTGCTAGTGAATGAGGACATACTATGTATCTATTGGAACTGACATTTTCCAAGGAGATTAAATGAGATAATCTGCTCAACAAACTGATATGAGAGATATTTTCTCCCCATTTTCCCAGATGAAGAAAGAGGCTCAGAAGTTCAAGTGCCTTAATCTTAGATGTGAAAATATAAATATCAAATGGCCCTTAGAATTCTAAATCTTCTCCTTCCAACTTAAATTATTTTTTAAAACACATGAGCCATGAATAAATGAACAAGTAAATAAATTCATAAACAAATACACTCAATTTAATAGTTTTGTGCATTTCTCTGCTTTGTTTGTATATTAGGTGAAGTCAGGTTAGTGTGCACCTTAAATTGAGACTTAAAGAAGAAAACACAAAAAGCTCACTGCCTCCCACCAAGCTTTGGTGAGGAATAACTTATATACAATAAAATTCGGTGATTTTAAGTGAATTTTGGCAGTAGTATATGGTCATGTAACAATCACTTCAATCAGGATATAGAATATTTCCATCTCCCTAAGACATTCCCTCATGCCCCTTTGCAGCTGACCCTCTGGACCCCAGCCCCAGGCAACCACTATTCTGCATTCCATTGCTCTAGTTTGTCACCAGTCTCTTCCAGTTTCTCTTTCCTGCCTCAGTACCTTTGCACATCCTGTTCTCTCTGTGAGAAGGACCCTCTCTCATATCACACACTTCTCTTTCCTTGGCTAATGTCTGCTCATATTTCAGCTTAAGCGCCATTTCTTCAGAGAACCTTCCATGATCCCCTTTCCCCACAACTAAAAGATGTATCACATTATTTTCATTTATAGCACTTCTTTCTTTCCCTCCATGTCACATGATGTACGTGCATATATGGAGGTATTTATTTGATTACTGTCTGTCTCCGTCAGTATACTTTGTTTCATGAATGCAGGGAAAACATCTATTTTGCTCACCATTATATTTTCAGTTCACTGCTAATCACTTCACTCATATATCAGTTATATTCTTGGAACAAAGCTGGTGGATCTCACATATTTTTTAAATGGATTAATTGAATAAATAGTTTTATGTATATAAAAATTCTGTCAGGTCTTTCATAGGGCCAGTGGAAACTCCATCTCCTTGTCACCCCTGGCTGTTTATCTGAGTCCCACCTACTCTGCACCTGGGGTGCTCAAGATGTATCTTTCAGTTCAAAAGCTCTGAGGTTCAGTTCACCTGAGATTTTTAGCCAGCACAACCAAAAAGGAAAATTCTGCCATTGAGTAGCACACATGAGGCATAGGTTAATAAGGAGTAATCACTTTACAGACTGGCAGGAGATGGGGCAGGAAGGCAAAAGAGAGGCAAAATATGGAGACCGTTGGGACTGTCTCCTTGACTTTGGTTGCCCAAGTTATGACTTTGGCTGCTCATTTAGACTGGAAGTCTGAGCAGAGCTCAGTGAGTGAGTGGGAGAGGAGGAAATAGTGGGGAGCAGTGTGGCTTAGGATTCTGGGTGTGCTGCTGTAAAAATCCCTCTTTGGTGATGATGACAGTGATGACGATGTTGGTGGTGATATGGAAACAGTGGTAGCAGTGGAAAGAACAGTTACGCTAACATGTGTGCACTTGACACGTTAGAAACCCTTCTCCACCCATTCCATCCCTGTGTTTTATCATCTCCCACCTCCCACAAACTGGGTGCGTTGACTTCCATTTTCATGACCCAGGTCAGACCCCCATAAAGAACCAAGCTGGCAGTAAAGTAGGGGTGAGAAGTGGAAGACCATGGGCGTCAGACCTGCCGTTTCCTCTGCCCTGGGACTGGCTGCAGAGAGTTTCTCTCTTTGGGTTTACAACAGCTTGCCCTTTGGCCGTGGTCAGGAAATTGGGATCATTGTGATCATCATTATAATTACTATGACCCGGGAGCTTTTGCGAATTGCTGGAGCTGAGTGTAAGAATGAAAGTGATGTGGGTGGAGGAAGTGTAGCTATAAAATCGTGCCCAGGACAATAAATCAGCTCGGGGTGACCTCAGCATTGTAACTCATGTAAGGGCTTTGGTCCTGGAAGAGACTTGAGTCTTTTATAACAGGGAGTTGGGCCCAGGGAGCTAATCTGGCCACACGTTCTCTGCGAGGTTAACTACAGCACTGGTACTTGTGAGCAGTAGTTCAGACCCTTGGAGCCACCATGTACCCACATTACTCCATTTCCTTCACCTGCCATTGGAGGCTCCTTCCCACTGAGTGAGTTATAGCCCAGAATGACCATTTTCTCAGTATGTTGCAAGAGTGAACCTACTCCTTTTCCATTTTATAGAAGATACATTTAGTTGCTAGCAGCTGCCATTCCCTTGGCAATCTCACCCAAGCTCTCAAGGCTGAAAATACCATCTATACACTGATGCCTCCCAAATGTATATATCTCCAGCCCAGACCTCTCCCCTGAGTGCATCCAGCAGCCTCTCTGACATCTCTACTTGGATGTCAAATGGTCATTTGAAGTCAACATCCAAAATGGGCTGCTGATAACTATTCCCAAACTTGTTGTCTTCCCCATCCCAGTTAATGACCATCCTATTTTCCAACTGCTCAGGCCCCAGATCTCTTTCTCTCACACTACACATTTGATCTTTCAGCAAAATTCTGATAGCTGTCCCTTCAAAATAGATCCAGAATCTGAACACTTCTCACCACGTCCACTGCTATGAGCTTTGTCCAAGGTGCCATCATGTTTTATTCAGTTTGTTATAATAGCTTCATAACCAAACTCCTCACTTCTACCCTTGCCCCCTTTTAGTCAATTTTCAATATAGCATCCAGAACACACCTGTTAAAATATGTCAGCTCACACCACTCCTCTCGTCTGAACCCTGCAATGACTTCTCATCTCAGAGTGAAAGCAATGTCCTCACAAAGATGTGCATGCAAATTCTACACGAGCTTGTCCTTGTTACCTCGAACATAGCCTGCCCTTCCCACCTCACCTTCCACCAACATGCCTCCACATGGCTGTCCTCCTTGTTCTTTGAGCTCCTGCTTCAGGTTTGGTATTTGCTATTCCCACAGCCTGGAATGCTTTCCTCCCAGGTATCTCTGTGGTTTGCTCCCTCACCTTCTTTGCTATAAAATATGGAGTTGCAGTTTTAATTGAGGGACCTAAATGATAAGGGGCTGAATGGAAATATAAATGGTGACTTTTAGCTGAGGGACCATGAGTGTATAAGAAAAGAATGTTCTAGGCAGAGGGTACAGCAAGTGCAAAGGCCCTGAGGTAGGGAGATGCCTGGTTTGTTTAAAGAAGACCAAGTTGACCATTGTGGCAAAGGGGAGAGTGGTAGGAGATGAGGTTAGATTTGGGGGCCCGATCAGAAAGCACCTGGAAACACTTTGGCTTTCATTCTTAGTGAGATGGGTGTTGAGCTGGTCAGTGACATGGTTTGACTTATATTTTAGGAGAATCCCTTTGGCTTCTATGTGTAGGAGAATAAAATATAGGGTCCATATTGGAAACAAGGAGACCAGACAAGATAATTGATATAGTCCAGAGGAGAAATTGTGGTGGCTTGGATCACAGTTTAATATTAGAAGTGATAAAAGGATTCATTTGGAGTCAGCCAGTGGGATTTCCTAGTGGATTAGACGAGATATGTAAGAACAAGATATGTAAGAACAAGATATGATGCAAGGATGACTCCATATTCTCCAGGGTGCCATATTGCCCAGAGTTCTGTGATAGCCCCCTCACTGTTCCACCTGTACATATTCTTGTCCCCTCCTCAATCTCTATCTACCCTTGTCCCCTCAGCAGTTCGTTCTTCACACTCCAGCAGAACGATCTTTTCAAAGCACAAAACCTGTCAGTGGATTACTATTTACTATAGGAAGAAGATAAAACTGTCTTCCATGGTCACATAATCGAGTCCCCCCCTACCTCTCGGGTCTCATCTTGTGCCTGGTCCCCCCGCTTGTCGTCTGCATCACCCCACACGTGCTGGCTTTTGTCCCTCAGCTCATCATGATTCCTTCCACAGAAAGGACTTTGCGCATGAGTTTCTTTTGCCTGCAGTGTATTTTCCTCTCCTCGTCACTGAATTAATTCTAACTTATGCTCCATGACTTAACTTAATCATCATTTCCTTAAGGAAATCGTCTCTGACCCCCCCTGACAAGGTCAAAAACTCGCTCTCAGAGAATCGTGTTCTTCTCCTTGTTAGAAAAGACCATGGTCGCAGTTTTCCCATTTGTCTTTGCCTCCTCTCTAGACTCTAAACTGCAAGGGGGCAAGGACTATATCTTTTTTCCTTTCACCATTTCCTCCCTAGCACCTAGCACTGTACTTAGGACATAGTACCTTTGCTGAATGAGTGAATAAATGCATATTTTCTGTGCTGAAATGGGATCATTTCTTTCTGAAGTTTCTCTAGACACCGATTCTATGTCCCTCATGTTTCTTTATCCATAACCTGCTGTACTGCTCAAGCATCCACCTCTAGTCTGCAGAGTGGCTGACTCCTTTATTTTTGCTGTTTTGTTGCAGTTCTCAGTTACACCAAGTGTATGAGCATGAATGACCACGAGATACTGAACAGGAGACTTTGGCAGTGTATTTGAATGGCTTTTGAAAGAACTATATAGTGATTTACAATTTTCTAAAAAACTGAGGCAGAAAGATAGGAATTATACTCCTGGTGATAAAAAGCAAAAAAAATTGAATGAAGACACCTTTATTGAGGAACCTGGTAGATGCTTCTTTGCTTCTGAGCAAGGAAAGAAAATTGCTTGATGAGAAAATTAAAGCATTCTTTACTGCACTGTCCCTTATAGGAGCCACATGTGGCCTTTGAACTCTTAAGATGTGGCTGATTCTAATTGAGACATATTGTAAGTATAAACACACACACACACACCCCCCAGATTTGGAAGATCTAGTATAAAATATTGATTACACATTGAAATGGTAATATTTTGGATATATTAGATCAAATAAAATATATTATTTATAATAGGTTGAATAATGGCCCCCTAAGACATCAGGCCCTAATTCTTGGATCCTGTAAATGTTACCTTATTTGGAAAAAGAATCTTTCTAGATGTGATTAAGTTAAGGCTTAAGTTAAGGATCTTGGAATGGGGAGATTATCCTGGATTATTCAAGTGGGTCCTAAATGGAATCAGACATATCATTATGAGAGAAGGTAGAGGGAGTTGGACATGCACACAGAGGGGAAGGTGGCATATGGAGATGGAGGCAGAAGTCGGAGTGATGTGGCCACAAGCCAGGACTGCCAGCAGCCACCAGCAGCTGGAAAAAGAAAGGGGTGATTCTTCCCTAGGGCCTCCAGAGGGAATGCAGCCCTACTGCACCTTGCTTTCAGCTCGGGAATACTGATTTTGGACTTCTGGCCTCCAGAACTACAAGAGAATAAATGTGTTGTTTGAAGGCCCTGGGTTCCTGGTGATTTGTTACAGCATCCACTGGAAACTAATACAGTATTAAAATTAATTTCACCTGTTCTGTTTTAGTTTTTTTTTAAGTGGCTACTAGTTAATTAACAATCACATGTGTGGCTTGCATTCTGTTTCTCTCGGACAGTGCTGCCTTAGACCATTTGAAGGATAATTGTAAAGATGGCAATGACCAGCTGTCTCTAAATCTGTAGTGGACAGAATAAAAGCTGATGGGTTTAGCATGCGAAGAGAGTTTAAATATATGAAAAAAGATAAACTAGGTTTAATGGCTATTAAATATTGAAACTGGCAAACCAATCTCAGAAAGACAGATAAGTAGCCATATGTCAGTTAACCTTTCTATAGAACTATCTGGAAAATGCGAGTGGGATCAGGAGACTTGGAACCTTGTTTCCACCTTAAATCACACGAAATTGTTGAAATTATAAGGCGAAGTATTTTCAATGATCAAATTGATATCCCACCATTCCTACTTCTGTCTGGAAATTTCATCTTTCTCATGGTGCTGAACAAACCGATCGAGGATAATGAAGCCAAGAACAAACTAGTTAGAGACATAATGTAAAGAGTGAAAGGATAGGGGTTAGATAGAGCTAGTGCATGTCAAACTACTTGCAATAGTGAGACCTTTGGGTGAAGACCCTGATCTCCCTGCACCTCAATTTTATCATCTATAAAATGGATCTAATAGTATCTACTTTGCATATTGTTCTAAGGATTGGAAATAATATATGTAAAGTACATAACACATAACTGCAACATCGTAAATGGGAATTTTTGTTATTTTTATTAAGGTTTTTCACATTGATGTTAGTCAATAAACAGAATTGATCATTTCAAATTGGCCTTTACCAAGATAGCATTATATTTTCTAGTGTGGTTAAAAAAGGTAAGGAGTGTTGTAAAAGTTATAAATCAGCAGTTTCTGGATTTGTAAGAGGCTAGCGTTGCAACTAGACTTGGCATGAAGTACAAAAGATTGTAACTAAACGTTTATCTGTGGAATTCAAATTTTTGATCAGCCTTCAGTAGTCCATGTTCTACAGGAGTGAAGGTCTTTGAATCTGTTTAGGAAGAGAATGACAACTAATGTTTATTAGACACTACCATGAAGGCACTTTTCTAAGTACTTTTAATGAGTAGATTAATCCCTCTAATCTTTATAGCAACCCTTGGTGGTAGATACTATTATGATCATTTGCATTTAACAGATGAAGAAACTGAGATACGGGCTGATGAAGGACTTTGCCTAATGTAAACAATTATTAAAGACTGGTATGGGCATTTGAACTCAGGCTACTTGGCTTTAATACTCTACTTCTTATAATAATGTACTCTCTATATATTGCCTTTCACAGAATATGGATCTTTCAAGACAGACCAAGGCATTTGCAAGTACTCAGTGCTGATGGCTTCATTTCATCCACATATTGATAATACATTCAGATCATATTTATTGGACACCTACTATTTGCAGCATATTGTGGAAGACGCTAAAGGAATACAAAGACAAATAAGACAGCATCTGGCCTCAAGGAGTTCACAGTGTAAGGAGGAAGATGGTTATGTTAGCAATAAACTATGAGGCAAAGAAAATCAAAGGGAGGTGAACCAGAGGTATAAGCAACTGCTGTTGGGAAAGAGTCTCTCCCATGGGCTCCAAGTGCCATGTGTGCACCTTTATTACTTGTATCACACTCGAATGCAATCATCTGTCCAATTCTCGGTCTTCCTCACTAGACTGGGACAATGGGGACTGTGTCTTGTTCATCTTTGTTTCTAGGCATCTCCCCTTTGATCCTGGACATCTATCAAATTCCTTGGCATCTAGCAGGTTCTCAATAATTGTTTATGGAATGCATGAATAAATGGAGAAATGGGTGCAGAGTAAAAAGGGATCAAATTTGACTGGGAGTGTCTAGCAAAGCTTGACTGAAACATTGGCTTTTGAACTCAACCTTGGAAGATAAGGAGGATTTTGAGAGAAGAAAAGGTGAGACTTGAGGAAAGGCAGAGTGTAGGATTGATGAAATAGAAGGAAGAGTTATATAAGGTTATATAAAGAGAAGCTTGAAGATGTGGAAATGGTTTATTGGACTTAGTGTATTGTTCAGAGACAAGAACCTGTGACTTGTTGATCAAGGTCAAGGTTAAGGACAGAGCTGATGTAGCTCCAGATAATTCAGGCAAATCCCCGAGCAACTTGGCATGAAGAAAAAGAGCTTGATGAATACTTGAATTGTTCTAAATAATAAACACTGTGTTATTTATTGACTACTTATCGCATGTCCAACATTTCACAGATATTAGCTGATCCTCAAAGCACCATGTATCTACTTATTTTACAGATGAAGACACTGAGCTTCAGTGCAGGTAGATGACCTGACCACACAGCTAATAAGAGGTGGAGCCAGGATTTGAAACTCAAGTCCTTCTGGGTCCAGGGCTCTTGTTGTTTTCTCTATCACGTGCCTCTAATACAGTGAGCATACATTCGTCCAACTTACGTATTTGTTTTATCTTTCGTATCTTCTTTCACATGTACCTAAAATCTGCTTTGGTTAGTAAAGGCTCAAAAATGCTGAGGCTGAAGTTGACTCAGGGAAGCAAGATTTCTTTTTGTATCCCTTTAGCAAAGCAGGAGGCTGCAGCTCATTGGAACTCATCTTCCTATATACTCAAGTGCCTCCAGAGAATTCAGAAAGCTGGGCATGAATATGTAGGCACGCAGGAAATGAGCAAGGCAGATGTTGCGCTGATCTCTGCTGGGCCATTTTAGATCATAGTAGCTAATATACAGCACCTTTTTTGGCTGCCAACATTTTTTTTTGTCCCTGTTTATCAACCTCCTTTCCTCCCTCTCCCCCACTGCCAGACCCTTGCATTTACATCTTTCTGTCCCCAGAAAAAGCATACTTTTGATTTTTCTTCAGAGCAGGTTAAGTCAAGCCCATCCAAAGAATGAATCCAGTTGGCAGAAGAGCTCATTGGCTTCAAACTCGCTGTGATATGTGAACGCTCAGATCCCTCATCCGCACCCCATCACTACCTCTACAATCCCTGACAGGCTTCCTTGGTAGCCTATGTACTGTGAGTAACTCGATGGCAATTTCTTTTAGGAATTTGTTAATGCATCGAGTGCCAGGGAAGTGTCTGCGTGGGTAGCTTAACCTTTGTATTCTCTTCCTCAATATACTAGATGGTACTACTTAGGTCCTGCCAGAGGGTCAGGTTCTCAAACTATTTCTCAGCAGCAGTGGTGAAGCAACCCATTCAAGATATGTGCTTAGATTCAACTGGGTTCATTCATTCATTCATTCATTCATTCTTAAAATATTTACTGATAGATAACTGTGTGCTAGGCACTGTATAAAGCAATAAGGTTACAGTGGCGAATAAAACTGATGTGGCCTTACCTTCATGGAACCTATATTCAAGTGGGGAGACGTATTAAACAAGTGAACCATGAACAGCACTGTTACAGATTGACACAGCTGCTGCGACACAGTAACAAGAGGGATGGGCTAGAAAGGGGCTGTGGGAGGCCCCATTAAAGAGCTGGCCAGTGAAGACTCTTCTTAAGGGGTGACCAGTGGGCTTAGGCTTGAAGGGAGAGAATAACTCAGCCATGAGGAGAGTGTGGGCAGGAAAGCATTCTAGAGTCACGCATGGAAAGTTCTGCTACTGGCAAAAGTGAAGGAGGAAGAAGGGACAAAGAGCACGTACCTCATTGATTCAGGAGAGGCTGAAATTTTTTTAGGACTTCTCTTTTGTAGAATTACTTGAAGAATTATCTGCGTCCATTGATAACCATTGCATATTCACACTTTTTCTCTCATTTCACTTTGAATATTTGGTAAGGTGGTTCATGACGTACTTGGTGATATTCATGTTACCAAGAAGGCACTCTGAAATGTAAGCAGACTAGCCCTCTGCAATATCCCTACCTTGACATGAATTATCATTTAATATTCAGAGTATATAACATTTGCTTAATGCGTACCAGATTTGCTTCTGAACCAGTGACCTGGGACCCCCAAATCCTTATTATACCTTCCTGTCCTTATTCTATTCTCTGGAAGAAACTGTATTTCAAGGAGAATTTATCCTTGGGATGTCATTAGATATACCATCATGTGATTACTCCTAAGATGGTGAATATATTATATAGGCAATTGTTTCTAGAATACTGTTTTTATGGAAAACCAGTTGTGCACAATAGTAGATTTCACCAGTCGTGTTTAAAGTTAGCATTGAAGATCTGCTGAAGCTCAGAGTTCGGAATACATGTAGCCACGAGCCTTCAGAGACCCTTAACTGCCAAAATGTTAGCACTTTCACTGGAAAAGACGTGCGCTCTAGTTCCCTTTGCGTGACTACTGTGTAACCACCTCAGTGTCCCAAAGCTGCTACATATTATTATGTAACAATAATAAGCAGCATATAATAGCAATATCTCTCTTCTATTAACAGCCACTTTGGATCACTTCATGATTATTTGAAAAACTAGGTGACCACAAATAAGCCACACACAGACCAGCCCAGAGACCCTCTAATTCTTCTATGTTGCCTTAGCCTTTCCTACTACTCAATTTTCTTAAAAATATAATTCTAGTATAGAATTTATCTTTTTAAGTCTTAAATTTAACAATGAAGCGTAACCAAATTTTTGGATAAATAATGTGGGAGGAAAAAAAGGAATGCACATTTGTATTGTTAGATTTCTGCTTTATCCTGTCATTGAACAGCATGAATTTAACTCTGCTGCCTCCCAAATCCCGAATAAATGATAGTAAAAGAAAGAATTGAGGAGAAGAGATGAGAAAATGACAGTTGAAAACAAAAATTCGAAAGACAGAAAATCAGTGGGCAAGTGGAAATTAAATTATTTTGCTCAGTTCTTTTGCTCAGTTACCTTCACTAACTGTAAATCAACAGACAAGAAAATGATTACAATGATCTTGTTTCCTTAGAGCCCCCATGCAATCTGCAATATTGTCCACATTATAAATGGGAAAATTGAGCCACAAAGAGATTGAGGATTTATAATTACAGAATATCAAAATGTTTAAGGCAATTTTAAAAGTTTTATTACAACTACAAAAATCAGAAATTTGACTCTTTAGGGGTAGGTATGAACATGGTTAGAACTAAGATCAAATTTATATACCAGAAGCAAGAAAGAGAGTACCAGAGGCAGTTGTGTGGTTGAAAGGTTAAGCTTGGTGTGTGTAGTTGCATTGAGTATTGATTCAACATTAAAAAGAACTTTTTAACAATTGAAGCTTTCCTAAAATGGAGTGGCTGCCTTCTGGAGTAGTGTGTTTGAATGTCTGACCACTGGGTATATTAGAAGGCATTGCTGTGATCAATGGGAAGCAAGACCAGATGACCCATAATGTCATGGTTGTGTAATTCTAATGTAAGTGGTAAAATAAATACTTAAACTTAGAGTTTCTAATTCCTGTTACAGAGCATTTCTCTTATATCATCCTGTCTTTTACTTGACCATGTGATTAAGAATCCCAAGGATTATAATATAGAACACCTTTTCCCAGCCTCTGTACATGAGTTATGGTGTGGTATTCCTGATATACTCTGTATATGAGTTACGTGGTGTGGTATACACGGTGTGGTACTCCTGATCTTATATTCCCACATCTGCTTTTCTTTTTCCATTCATTTCCCATCTCAGTAACTCAGGCCAAAGACCTAAGACACATCTTTGATTCTTCCATATGCCCCATCCCAATATCAAGCCATAAACAAGTCTTGTTTTTCTTATCTCTAAATTAGATCTCACATCCATTTACTTCTTTCCATCTCCATTCAAACTGCCATCAGCATAAAGATGATCATCCCCTCCAACTCCTGGGTTCCAGTTAATCTTACAGTAAAATTTTAGTTTAAAAAGTTCTTCATGAACTGACTCTTCCCTTTCTCATCAACCTCCTCTCATGTCGCTCTCCTTCTTGGTCACTCTGCTTTAGCCACATTGGCCTTCTTTCAATTCTTCTAATCCTTCCCTATCTCTTGGCCTTTGCATTTTCTCTTCCTTCTGTCTAGAACATTCATTGCTCCCCCCTCCTTCTAGCATCCCCATCTCTTCACTTGACTATTTTCATCCTTTAGGTTTCAGCTCAAGTGTCAACTCTTCTGAGAGACCTTCCCGTGTCACCTATCTTCTGTAACCACCCTCAGTTACTCTAGCTCACCACCTTCTTTATTTCCTTCATAACAAAATTTATGTGCATATTTGTTAACTTGTTTGTTCACTTATTTGACTAATTTACTATCTCTACCACTTGAATGCAACCTTTAAGAAAACAGTGATCTTGTCTACCTCATTTAATTCTCGATTTAGCAAAGCACCTGGCATATAATAAACACAATATACACGTATATGATGTTTATATTTAATCACAGATCATTTTTTAAACTTAACTCATAGCTCTTGCCTGGCCTTTAATTCTCAATAGTGATGTATTTCTGAAACATTCTCTACTGTCTTCTAAAAGATAAGCTTTTACCAAATGCAGGCTTGAAGGTTTTCAGATTCATTTGGGTTGGGTAAGAGAATAGAGAATGAGGGACAAAGAAAAGGCACTGGGCTAGTAATAACTATGCATCTGAAATATTAGTCATTTTAAAGATCTCAGAGGCACAGAAGCCCCCCATCTGTATTCTATTTTCAGTATTCTTTCTAACCTGATTGATTTCACCCTCGTTGCTTAATTGTCATCATTATTGTGGCTTGTCGTCTTTGGACAGAGAATGGTATCAGCACAGCAGTTTGCACAAGCTGCTGTCTACTGTCAAATTTGTTAATGTCCTTATTACAGGCATATAAAAACTTTGTCCTCCGCTGAGCTATCAAAGGCCTACTATCTGTCAACATGTCATCCAGAACAGAGTGACAAAGTCTTCATCCTTGTCTTGCAACTTGAAAATCCATTTAATATTGAACAATCCACTCAGCTTCTATGCTTTGTTTAAAATCTTATTCTTTCACTCCATTTTTTTCATATAATTCTTCTTGCCTCTAGATATATAGAAACCTGAGTATGTTCTCCAAAGATGAGACCCAGAATACCAATCAGTTCTTCTCTTGATTTGCTTAAGCATTCCCCTGGAGATTTTGATTTATTAATAATTTCCATAATTATGCAACTTTAGTCCAGTCCCTATTCAAATAATTTAACACTGCATTTTACAAGGTTGTTATTTAATAAAGTTTCACTGTAGTTTCATAGACAGACTTGGGAGAAATAGACATTCTGAACATTAGCCTTCATGAGTCTCTAACTTTTTTGAAAGAAATGCCTCCATATCTGAGCAAACACCTGATCCAAGGAAATCTTGAGAGCTTTAATCTCATCAAGGAGTGAATTGTTTTTTTTTGTTGGAATTTTTGGTTTGTTGAGGGCTAGCTTATTTATGCATCTTTTAAGTGTTAATACTAACAAATTACAAAACATATTAAATACTTTCTAAAATAGAGTATACTGAATATAGATTAATCTTTATTTGCAACTTACAATCATTAGTAACATTAATTCTTAAACTTTTTAAAAAAATACAATGATGCACTCAGGAACCACTGAGGAATTTAAGGCTGTTTGCCTTGATACTAAATGGGTATCACGGTGTTTCTTTGTTTGCCTTTTGTAATTTCTTTGAATTCATTATTGTTGGGCTGCATCCTCCATTGCTATCATTATGCCTTTTAGTAGCATTTTGTTTCCCCTATTATTTAGATGCTTCTATTTTATAAGAGCTTATTTACTTGTTAGAGAGGAGTCAAACCAAATGCACAGAGGTATTGGAGGCAGAACTCCAGAGCCTCTATAAAATGACAGTGCATAAACTCTCATGGGTTGGTTGTGAGGATGAAGTGAAATCTTGTATGTAAGTACTGAGCCATCGAGGGTACTCAGTAACTGTAAGGTTTTTCTTTCCTGTTTTCATCTCTGCTTCCTTGACTTTTTTTGCATTAAGTAGAGATCTGTCCTATCTTGAACCCTCAGTGAGGTCATTGACCAAAACCAGAGAGGCTATTTCCTCAGAGGTGATAAGGATTATATCCATCAAGTGGGCATCAGAGGGTGAAGAGAAGCAACTTTGTCCAACCCCTTCCTCCAGGGAGCCTGCCCGGAGTCTTATTCTCAGTCTTGTCCCAGGAATGGGTTGGGGGATAGGGGAGAGAGGAGGAGTAGCTTGTTCCCTTCTTAGTGTGCCTCCACCTATAAAAGCCTAGATCTCTGTGGCAAAGATGTGAGGAGGGGGTAGTTTCCCTGCAAGAAGCATGCACATTTTTAGTATATGTACATTATGATTGCTGTTCATTGCACTGTGAAAATGTGGTGAGTGGAATCTTGTTAAGCTTAATTTACATATTAACTCAATAAATACTAAGTGCCAAGCACTGAGTATTTACCAACAGATAGAGGAAGACAGTCTATGCCCTCAGAGATTTACGTTCAAATGGGGTAGACAAGTCAACATCAAAGTATGACATGTACTCGAAGACAAGGAGATGTGGTATGTTATGCAAACCCAAAGGAGCACCTGAACCATACTCCACAATGGTGAGTGTGTGTGTGTGTTGGTTAAGGGTGTGACTCTTGACTTGAATCCAAAAGAATGACTAGGAGTTATCCAGGCAAAAGAGAGCTAGACTATTACAGAAAAGACTCAGTTTTAGTTTCAAAATAGGGCTAGGAAGTTCTCAAGTTGAACATAATCTTTTGATACACTTTGTGTTTTGTTTGCTTGGTTATGTCTTGCTATTGCCTTTGAGTGTTTCTTTCCTTGTATTTTACCTATGCTTATTTTATTTTAGAGAGGTTCCTTTAGAAAATGCTAGACTTTCTTAGTTGTGCTGAAGGAAGTTTTTAAAAATTAAAAAATAAAAGAGATGAATCCACCTTTGGGCTATAGACTGATAGCTTAGGGATTGGTATTGCTACAGGGGCAACTCAATGGGAGACTCCCATGAGACAGGAGCAAACTCATGAAACTTGTCTTAATTTAGAGTCCATTTCCACAGCTGTAAAAGGGGAACAGCATATCTAGCAAGGAAGTAAGAAGGTAGCTTTGTAGACAGATTGCTCTGGTTTTATCTTAGCACTGTGATTAACTTTGTAATCTTGGATACATTACTTAACATCTCTTTTCCTCAGTTTCCTTATCTGTGAAATGAGAAAAAAAAAAAACCAATACCTATTTTATAAGATTTATCGTAAGGGTTAGATGAGTCAGTATTTGTAAATATTTGTCAAGCACTTGAAAAATATTAGGTATTATTATTACTGTCATCACTATGAGTTTAAAAAAACAGCTACTATATGTAAAGAGCATAGCCCAGTGCCCAGCACATTGTAATAACTATTGTCTTCATTGTCTTCCCCCTCCTCCACTTTTTCTTCCACTTTCTCATTATCATCTCTTTCAAATGGGTATTTTCAGTCAATATTTTGTCACTTCTTTCCTAAAAGAATCATAATCATGGTTCAACATTATAGTTTAACACTGAATTGTTCTCTCATTCTTTGTTGAGTTTCTCTCTTTCCTTCCTGACAAACTACGAGCTACTTGAGGATAGGAACCAGGCTTAATACCAATAGTACAGTGTTGAGAATTTATGAGATGCTCCATAAATTTTTGTTGAATGGATTATCAAATAGTTGGTAATAATGAAATACTTTTTTTTTTTTTCTTTTGAATATCTTAGAAAAAAAATGGTTCTGAAGAACCTAGGGGCAGGACAGGCATAAAGATGCAGACGTAGAGAATGAACTTGAGGACACGGGGAGTGGGAAGGGTAAGCTGGCACGAAGTGAGAGAGTGGTATGGACATATATACACTACCAAATGTAAAATAACCAAATACTGTTGATTGTTTAAAAATGGGGAAATAATCTATCATTGATGAAAGTTCTTTAATTTTTTTATGTGCTGAGTATTCACTCAAGAGTTAAGAATGTTTCAGGACTTGATGGAAGATTTCCAGATTGATAGCTTTAGTTTTCATCACACCTGATAGAAACATTTGTCTTATCTTTAAAATAAAATGTTTTCATCTCTTCTAATATTCTTTTTTAAAAAACAGATATTTGAAAAAATGGAAATGAAGAAAAACCAGATATTTGTCTTCTTCATTTTAATCTTTGATCACGGACTAAGAAAATAGGGTCTTTGGAAATATTGAAATTTTACCTATAATGTACATGTTTCAGTGAGTTCTTATTCTGTGATTTGGTAGACCCAGGGATATTATCACTAATGTAATTGATTTACAACTTTTTCTTTCTCTTAGTTTCATACTACTCATCTATTTTCTTATAAAGTGCAATTCTGTCAAGAAAGGTATCTGGAAGTACTTTACACAGTCATCTGCATAGTCCTTCATCGAATTAAGTAAGCATCAGCCATTCCTACTGCCATTTGCCATTAAAAAATGAACTGGTGATTGACATGGAAAACTTGCACAGGTCGGTTCCCAAAAGAACATTTCCTTGTTCTTCCTTGTTCTATGCCAGATTTCTGACCTTAGACTTGTGCTTTGATGCTTTCATTACTTTATCCTGATTCAACTTGGGTTTAGTAGTTGGTTTTCCTTTCCACCAGCTTCTGTTTTAATGATAGGTTGAGAAAGATTGTGTCCAGGCATTTTAGGCATTAAATCACTCAGATCTTGTCCAACAATTCCCCACATATGTGTTGCCCCTCATTTGTTCAATACAATAAAATCACCCACAAATACACAGAGTCAGCCAAGGAACACATGACCCGTGCAATTGCCCAGATGCAGTCTTTGCTTCTTCGCATCCTGATCCTGATAACCCTTCTTTGTGTTTCCTTGGCTCTGTTTTGACTTCCTGATCTTTTTTATTTTTTAAATGTGCTCTTGAGGATCTATTTCATCTCTCCTCTCTGCTTTGGATTTGGTTTCCTTTATGTCTCCCATTTGGCTCTTGACTCGGATTTTGATTGTCTGCAACTTTGGGTGAAAGACGCCCTCCCTTAGCTCTGCCCAGAAAACCCCACCGGCTTGGTCCACCACTGATTATCTCCTCCTCCCCACATGAGAGAAAAAGGATTTAGACATGTAAGTCATTCTTCCTAGTTGAGTTTTTATGAAGTTAAGTGGTCAACACCATTTCTTAACTAGTCATAACCCTTTGAGACATAGCTGAAAAATTCAGTACAATTTATTTTCTTTTCTAATTTTTGCCTTTATATACAAGCTAAAATTATGTCCACATGTATAAATAAAGTGGCTCAGTAAATTAATAAAATCAGGCAAATTAGTAAAAAGATAACCATACTAGTTTTATGACATTAAAGTGATAAAACTACTGATGCCTTATTGATTAAAAAAATGCTTTCAGTTAGCTGCATCTAAAGTCTAATCATTTGGTGAGATAGTCATAAGCATATATAAATGAGATAATAACTTAACAATACAACTTTTTCAGGGCTGTCTTGCCAATAGCTGATTGACCTAAACATTTGAAAAAAGTTTAGTATTCACATGTTTTTCATTGGTATTTAATTTTGATAGAGGAGGGCTTAATATTTCTATGGCATTTATTATACTATACAGAGTGATGAATAGTTCAAATATAACAGCAGCACTTTCTTAAATAATATTTATTTTAATTGACAAAAATAGTTGAAGAGCTATGAAGATATGTCCTAAGACTTTTTTACTATAAGACTAGAACACAGTCTTTTGGGGGGGGGTACATATTAAAGTAACATTGTGTCTTTTATATATAGATTACAGATAGAAAGATAGATATAGGATTTTTTTCCCTACTTGGGCTAATTCACATCAGATAATTTCAGAAGCTAGCATTTTATAATTCACTTAACCTATCCCAGGAAAGCATAAACTATATACTAATGCAGATGTTTGGAAGGGAAAATGTTGTATTTTTTGTGAGTGAGAAGGAGAAAGTGACATCCATTGAGATTTAAATGATAGCATGTGACAGTAGATGCTACAATTAAAAGTCATTATGGGCTTCGAAGTAAAAAATTATCATTGAACAACAATCTCAGGAAACCATTAACAAAGCAGTATTTGGATGAGTGACTTGATCTATCTACGTAGGGGTGAGTAGAGGGTAGGGGAGAAGAGGTACAGCTCTTTATAGCTCCAATGACTAAGAAAAATAGCTTGAAATGGCTGGTTCAGACATAGGTGGCAGACATCTTTCATCAAAGGAAATCACATGATATCCTCTGCAATACTAGAGTTAAGAGTACTATCATTTTATTTTTTGGCTTAGGAACTTACAAACTGTACTCATTTGAATTCATTCTGCCTTTACTAATTTTTGAACCCATATACAATTCTTGAGAAGTATTTAGGAGTATGATTAATGGTGGACTAGTCTGACAGCTATACATTTAAACAGTATACAAAAGTTAACATAACTAATTAAAAAAATAAAATTTTTTGTCAAACAATACCCTTCGATGGCTATGGTTTTGGATAAGAAGTGGTAGGGTAATCTTTAAATACCAATTAACTGAATAGATGGGATAACATGATCAAATTCCATAATGCAGGCATACTTTCACAGTTTTTCTCTGCTGGTCTCCTGTTTTTGGAGTGAATTGACTAAGAGAAGGAAACTTTGCTTAAGTTTAATGCTGAGAACATGACTGATACTTTGAGATTTTCTTGGCATCAATGCATTTTATTGATTTCCATTCTTATTATGGATGCCATTGTAATATTATTTTATTTTATATTAATAAAAAGTGTTCACTATTGTTGAGAAGGAAGTGTTCAAATGTGTCACTCTTAGACTACACATGAAGATATGATTTATCCGCTTCTCCACCAGATGTCTAAGCATTGTTTGTGAAACCATGTGTCTTGGCAGTGGTTGAAGTATGACTACTCTTTTCTTGGATATTCCTTAGCTTCTTCATCTGCCAAACTGCTTCTGCCAAGGGAACAGTATGATAATAAGTCTTTTTACCAAAATTTTTTGGTTTGGTTATTATAATTGAAAACAATCGTATAAGACTTACTGTCGAATTACTGTATACCTATCTATTATTTAATAGCAACTGCAATTATTGTTGATTCTGATTATCTGATATAAGAAAGTGGGCTGAAGGTGCATAACTTTCTTTGTTATCTTGGCTCCTTATCCTTCACTGTTTTTGCCTCACAGACCACTTGGAGAAGCTGATGAAATCCTGGATTCCTTCTCCAGAAAAATACACACGTGCTCATGTATGCAGAATTTCAACTATAGTTTCCAGAGGTTGGTGGGTCATTGCAACCCAACCACGGCACAGTGGACTCCAGTTTAAGAACTCCTGCTTGGTGTATTTAAGGTTCCATCTATATCCCCGCTGCACTCAACATTCCCAACCCATAACCTCTTACTACACGTTCCTATGACTCTACAGGAGAGGGCTCGCCCATGTGTAGGACAGGTCAGGTGCCTTGATGTTAGCACCCCAGAACACCTCTCAACCAATGATGGATAAATACCCTAGTTTCATCATCCATCAGGCAGGACAACTTGGAGGCATTTTCTACACCATCTTCCAGGGGTCCCCAGCAGCAAAGGACCCCATTGACCACAGTGGTAACCTGCTCACTAACATGATGATACTGGCTTTCTTCCCTTCCCTGTCCCACTCCCCTACTCTCCAACTGATGCTTCCTGGGATCAGCTTTCAAATAATCTTCTTGCAATCAAATCCTAATTACAGTCTGCTTTTGGGAGAACCAAACTCTTCCAGTTATTACTGCCATTATAATAAATTATCTTAAAATTTAGTGACATAAAACAAGAATTTATCATTTTATTATGCTCATGTAGTCTCTGGGTTAGGAATTCAAGCAGGGCACAGCGGGGATGACTTGTCTCCACTCCGTGATGTCTGGAACCTCAGGTGGGAGTTCTCAAAGGCTGAGGATGACAACTGGGGTCTGGAATCATCTGAAGGCCCTTCCCGCACATACCTGAGGGCTGGGCTGGAGTGACTTAATGGCTGAGATCAGCTCAGAGTGGCGACCTGAGAACCTACAGGCAGCCTCTCCAGCATGGAAGTATCAAGGTGGTCATTCTTATTACATGGTGGCTAGCTTTCCCCAAGAGAACTGGGTAAAAGCTATATGGTCCTTTGGATCTAGCCTTTGAACTTGTACAGCATCACTTTTGCTACATTCTTTTGATTACAAGATCATTACTAAATTGGCCCAGATTTGTTGGAAAGTATGTCAGAGAATTTGCATACATATTTTAAAACCTTCACACAATTTAAGACAGAGTTACAACACAAGTAGGACGATTTTGTTCCTAATGAAGAACATTCTCCCTGCAAAACTTTAGTGAGTAAATATGGAAAACTAGATTTACAATTTTTTAATTCTGTTATTCTACCACATTGATGATTTTTATTAGCACAGGTGTAGCTATAAATGAGCCGAGAACTGATAAGTCAAATTCATTTTTGTAATTTAATCTAATTTAAAATATACTAGGAGAGTGCATTATTTAAATAAATATTTCAGTAAATTATCTTTTAATGGGAATAATAGAGTGAATTTACTTTTATAGGATTTTCTTGGAACTGATCATACATGTAATTGCATTTTTGAACATCTGTTGTAATTTGATACTTTAATAAATATGAATTTGGTCTTGAATTCTAAGTTTAAATTAGGCAGAGAAAACAAAAGAAGGAAATACCGGAAATTATTTTACGATGAATAAGAGATAACGTACAGAGGTCTATGTGTATTAAACAGTACTAAGTTCATGTCAACAGGAGTTTAGAAAATTGCTTCCTCTTTTCATAGGAAAATCAAAGGATAAATCATAATATCATATTGTACCTTGTCTGAAATAGGACCTAAAAGCTCTTTTAGTTCAAACTCTTTACCTTCTTTTAGATGAAGCCTTGAGAGATTATGTATGGAGACTTTTAAATACACAATTTTGCTCAGTTTCCTTGTCTACAATGATCAAAACAGCCAGATAAAGTAAAATTGTAGAAAGAGGAAAACGATCAGTGGTTGTCAGGGGTCGGGGCGAGGAATGAGTTATAAATAGGTAAAGCACAGGGGATTTTTAGGACAGTGAAATTATTCTGTATGATACTGTGATGGTGAATGCAAGACATTATGCATTTGTCTTGTATTCACCATAAAAGTGTACAACACAAAGAGTGAACCTTAATGTACAGACTGAATTGTGTTCAAATGTTGAGACCCAAACCAATGTAATTATATTTGGAGATTAAAGCCTCCAGGAGGTAATTAAAGTTAAATGAGGTCACAAGGGTGGGGCCATAATCTAATAGGATTGGTGGCCTTATAAGAAGAGGAAGATCTGTCTCTCTCTCTTTCTCTTTCTCTCTCTTCCCCCTTTTCCCCCCTCCCTTCCTCCCTCCCCCTCTTTCTCTCCCTCTGTCTCTCCCTGTGTGCACACACTGAAGAGAAGCCATATGAGAACACAGTGAGACGGTGTCCATTTGCAAGACGGAAGAGAACTTTACCAGAATGTGAACCCTGCAGGAACCTTGATCTTGGACTCTCCAGCCTCCAGAAGTATGAGAAAATAAATGATGATATGCATGAGAATACTTGAGAAATGTCTGTTGTTCTGAAATAAGAAAACAGCATCTATTTCATTATGACTCCTCTGATTAGATTATTGATAGCAATACAGACATTCCCCATCAGAAAGGAGACTTGCTGGACTTGATGACATTCTGTTAGGTTCCTTGGACAGGATTTGACAGTTTTGCAATATTAAAATATGCTCATTTGCATCTTCCTCAAGAACATCTGGAGGGGGGAAAAAAGTGGCTTTGGAAAGCTGTTCAGCTCACAGAACACTGGGGCTGAGCAAACATTCCAGCTTTCCCTCACTGGCCATCACTCACACCCAATGTATTTATTCTTTTTCTCTGACAAGAGAGCAACATTTGGAATAGCTCAAGCTGCTGAGTTAATCATCGAGACGCCATGGGGATGTTTTAAGCTGTGGGCCTACCCACCTTGTATGATTTGGAATCAACACAACCAACAGGCAGAGTAAGGCAAGCACTGTAGCTTGTCCAGTGCAGGGTAATCAGATTTGCTGCCTTTCAGATTTCTTCTCTTTGTTTAAAGCATAAGTGCCAAGGGCAGGAACTTGCCAGTATTTCAATGAGTCACTGGCTTCAACTCAGCATTGGCCTGAAAAGATTCTTACCTAACATGGGTACATGTTTCTTGCCTTTTATCGTATTGTGCAATTTCACTCTTTTTCCAAGTACTGGGGTTCAGAAGCTGGATTTTATCTTGTTATTCTTGCGTTGTGGTAGAACCTTCTGAAGTCATTCTCTATACCCACAACTCCTTCCCTCCTTCCCAACACCTACCGAAGTGCTCTAAAACCAATAACACTTCACTACCAAAAAATATTATCTCCCATCCCCTCCTTATGATTCCAGGTAAAGCCAGACTTTGAGGTCTGATGCTTAAAATAATGGTTCCTTACCTTGTTTTTAGTAGACAGATATATATCTTTGCTTTGCTAGATAGCAGCAGTTATTATAGACATTGCATACTTATATTGAGCTATAAAGTCAAATATAAGGCATGAGCAGGCAGGTAACTTTTGCCCAGAACATGGCTTTTTCAGTAGTGAAAAGTTTTGAAGGATCAAATAAGATGCTGATTGCCTTAAGTTAGCTTGTAAGTTATCAGGACTCTATCAAGAACTTAAAATATAAGTTGAAGTCAAGGTATGTCCCTTTTCTAAAGGGATAAATTAGGAGGTTGGGATTAACATATATACATTACTAATATATATATATATATACACATATAAAATAGATAATCAACAAGGGTCTACTGTATAGCACCGGGAACTCTACTCAATACTCTGTAATAACCTGTATGGGAAAAGAATCTGAAAAATAATAGATACATGAATATGTATAACTAAATCACTTTGCTGTACATCTGAAGCTAACAACATTGTAAATCAACTACACTCCAAAATAAAACAAAAAATTTAAAAAAATTGTTATAAAAAATTTTTTTAAAAGGTGAAATCAAACTATGTCTAGGAAAAAATACTTTTGCCTGTTAAGTTTGAGAAGTATGTAAGTGTAAATCTTTCCATTTTCACTTGTAAAGCTGAATTATAGCAACGATGATAATGATTGGGACCTATGGCTTGAAAGAACTTCTATTTATCATGGTGAATTGATATCAAAATTTTGAAAATTCTCTACAGATCTCACATAGCATAGTTGAAGCCAAAGTGTTTTGGGGGTTTCAGTTATCTGGGTAGTTGCTTCAGACTTCTGCTTTATTTGATAAGGGCCGAAAAGTCAATCTATGTTTCTATAATAGGTGATGGTCAGGAAGACCAAGATACCTGGAGTGTCAACTAGAAAAGAGTTAAAGAAATAATTTCTACTTTTCCTTTCCAGTAGCAAGAATTTTGTAAAAAGTTCTCTGAAGTGCTTTTATAAAATCTCCAAAGATTTTTTTCCCTATTTCTCTGATGCTTTT
The DNA here is from genome assembly GCF_028564815.1 of Eubalaena glacialis. Classification (NCBI taxonomy): domain Eukaryota; kingdom Metazoa; phylum Chordata; class Mammalia; order Artiodactyla; family Balaenidae; genus Eubalaena; species Eubalaena glacialis. The sequence continues at coordinate 106,312,760 of NC_083720.1, read as the reverse complement.
GTCTTAAATTTCTCCTATGGTAGCACTGTTGTTTAACACACTGGAATTAAATTATTATAACAAATAAGGTTCTGCCAGCTTTTTGCTGTTAAAAAATGGTTTCCTTGTTTTGGTTCATCTCAGTTAACTGAAAAGGTCCTCACCTAATCATGTCCTCTTGTCATTGAAAGGCAGGAAAGGAACTAACACAGCAAAGAAGACTATTTTCAAAATCAATCCTTCATATTTAAAAGAGAGATCCATCCTCTCCAGGAGGTGCAAACACAGTCATTAGAACTGAGACCTCCATCTTTTCAAGTGCCCTTCCATTTTTTTCATACTGAGAGGAGCTTTTAGGTGCCTGCTGGGCTAACTAAAATAGATGGCTTTTTTTCTTTAATGGGGTTCAGTTTGACTTTCTGTCATTGTGGTCAATGACACAAGACCTGTTCCACTGTCTGAATGCTAAAGGAACATCATTTTCCCTCACATCATTTGAGCTGCATTATTTCCACTCACCTGTCAGCTCAATGTCCTTCTTTGGGGGTGTTCTTTGATCCTGGCTCTAACATGTCACAATTTCCCAAGAATGCAATGTACATGGGGTCCACTGGGTAAAGGTACTTCTCTTTTCTGAAACTCTTCTAGGCTGTAAAGGAGAACAATGAGTCTTTGAGCTGTCTTTTCTGCTTTATGTTTGATCTCTGAGACAAGGAAGAAACATCATTCTCCTACAATTTCCTCCCATTGCAGTTTGTGCAAGGTCTATCTGTAAAATGGCTGAAAGGACCCCATGCCCACCTTGATATTTGACTTAGTTGTTCATTTTTCCATCTCAAGAGGAAAGCTTCACTTGGCGCCCCAGTTCTCAGGCAGCACATAATTGTCCTTAAAACCATCCTTACAATGTCCTTGGTGCCAGCTGTATATCAGACTCAACTCTTGAGCTCACCACATCAGATTCATCAAGACAGGCCTCTCCTGTACCTTAAACAACTCAAATTACACTCACCAAGTCACAGCCTCTAAATCACAGAGCTCTGAGTACCATGGATTGTGTATTTAGAAAGTACTAGGTGTGGAGCTGCTTGCTTTACACACTTTGATTCCATTGAACCCTAGGAATGATGCTAGCAGGAGGCATAGTTCAACCCTGTTTTACAGCTGAGAAGACTGAGGCTCAGTGGGGGTAATAACATTTTCTTAAAGTCATCAGTAGTGACAGAACCAGAATTTAAACTCGGATTTTCTGGCTCCAAAGCCAACGCCCTGAACTTCTATCATATGCCAGAGACTTCCTCTTCTACTTATCCTGCGTATATCAGGGAGGCTGGACCAGGGAGGGAGTTGGCAATGGACTGACTGAAAAAAGACAGAGTAGGCTGTGACGATTTTGTTGATTTTTGACCTCAAATTTAGTTTTATGAAGAAGTGAGGAGAAGAGAAAGTAAAACCCCTTTCCCGAGACCCTCTTGGAAGCACAGAAAATGTATTTTCCCCTCAAAGGTCACTGAGCCAATATTCGAGTATTCTCTGGGGTTATTTGACCTCGACTCCTGGAAGGAGCAAGCATCCCATTAGTAAGTAAGGCTTTGATACTCTCAACATTTTGGATAAAGCTTGCACTCTTTGTCCTATGACAATGTCAAGGGTATGGGAACATTATTGCCGTGTGTCTCCCTCGCATCTCTTTTGTGGGTGCGCACGCCTGGTGGGTCTGTGCAACAGAGATATCCGCTCTTTAAATGGCTCTGAGGAATGTTGCCAAGGAGTCCACTTACATTATTTAAAGACCTTTTAAAAGAGAACCCTCCCCCCTCTAGCACACTCTTGGCTAATAATCCCCATTGAACAATCTGCTGCTATATTTCTTGGAGACATTATTTAAAATCCTTTTAAAGTGCAGTTCTTCCTACTTCCCGTCGATTGATACCTGTGAAGGGCTTAATAGTATCAGGGAGGGGGGGGTGTTAGGGAGGAGAGAAGGAGGGTGACTGCTGCTTAAAAGGATTTAAAAGAATGTTGCAGCCATATTTCATAACCATGATGTCTAAAAGCCTACAGTAAGGGGAAAAAGGAGCTGCTGCTTCTTTTTCTGGGCATTAAAAAAATGGGAAAATATTCCTGCTGAGTTTTCCTTCACCTGCTTAAAGAACCGTCAGAAGATGACCAGCCAGTCTGTAGTGGTTTAACATCTATCCAGAGCCCGGTGCTCATCTGGAGAAACTGGAGGAGCCTTCAGAATTTTCTGAAGTAGAGGCTGAAAATGCAAATGTCTACAGAGGCCAGGAGGAGTGAAGTGGGCTGGATGTAAGACAATAGGGACTCACGTATAATGTTATATTTAAATCCATATATATGCATGTGCTATATGTATACATACACACTCTGTATATACATATATACACATACGTATAATATACACACATATATACATATATATTTATATAAACACATATACACCTGACTTTCAGGTAAGCTTAAACAAGTAATACATATAGCTGATATTATTATTGAGCACTGTGTTCCAGCCACCCTTCCTAAACTTTATGTGTAGTATCTCATTTAATACTCACCTCAGTAATACGAAGTATATACTTTTATTACTGTCTTTTTAAAAATGAGAAAACTGAGCCACTGAAAGAAAGATAAGTCACTCGGCTGGTGAATGGGACAGCCAGGAATCCCACCTGGGCATCTGAGCGCTCACTCCAGAGCCCAAGTTCTTAATCATTACACTTTTCTGAGTGCCCAAGCATCCTCTTGTAGAGGTAGAAAAATTGCCCATGTAGGAGTAGACAAGTGAAGTGTGATCCTCTTGCTGTCCCATTGTGATTCTTTTTTTTTTTTTTTTAATAATTATTTATTTATTTATTTATTTTTGGCTGTGTTGGGTCTTCATTTCTGTGCGAGGGCTTTCTCCAGTTGCGGCGAGCGGGGGCCACTCTTCATCGCGGTGCGCGGGCCTCTCACTATCGCGGCCTCTCGTGTTGCGGAGCACAGGCTCCAGACGCGCAGGCTCAGCAGTTGTGGCTCACGGGCCTAGTTGCTCCGCGGCATGTGGGATCTTCCCAGACCAGGGCTCGAACCCGTGTCCCCTCCATTGGTAGGCAGATTCTCAACCACTGAGCCAGCAGGGAAGCCCCCATTGTGATTTTTTTTTCGCTGCTACCTTAATCGCTCAGCCACATCGCTAAGGTTAACACAGGGTTTTGAAGCATTTATAAGACCTGATTACAGAAGTTAGTTCTTTTCATAGCAGATTTGGGTATTTATTCACGCAGTTGCTTTACAGGCCATCTAAGCCTTCCAAAATTAAAGGATGTTCAATTAAAAATAAATAAATTAAAGGATCTGGGGAAATTTAGAACTTGAATCTGGGAATTATTTAATCAAGTAACCTCATCTTATACATGAGAATGCTAAGACCCAGAGAGAGAAAGTGACATGCTTAACATGACACATTTGGTGACAAATACAGTGCTAGAATCCAGGTATGTTATTTGCCACTCTAGCAAAATGTTCCTCCCATCCCTGTTTCTATGCAACTTTGCCCTTTACCACATCCTGGGCCTGGCCATGTGACTTACTTCAGCCAATGAGATATTAGCAGAATTGTGAAAAGCACTTGTATCATGGGGCTTGCTTGCTCTTGTACCTCTGCCATTTCCATGGGAAGGAGAGGGTGAGAGCTTTAGATGATGGAGACTCATTTTTTTTCTTCTAAAATGTTCTACACTAAAACTCAGCTAAAGTTAAAAAACCAAAACTGATATTGAGAGACATTGTTTTATTACTTGGGTCTCAACTCAGATATCACCTCCCGAGAGAAGCGTTCCCTTGACAACTAATATAAAATTGCCCCTTATCCCCCTAGCTACTCCAGCACAGTACTTTGTTCATGTGTCTGAAATTTTATATATATATATATATATATATATATATTTATTTATTTATTTATATTTTACCTATTTGTTTATTTTCTCCACCAAAATTGAAGTTCCATGAAACTAATCTTACCTGCCCTGCTCACCTCTATATTCCTGGCATCTATTACAGTGCCTGGTACATGGTTGGCCTTCACTAAATGTTTCTGAAGAAAAAAGTTATAAAGTATTTGCATTTTGCTTGTTAGACATTTTGGGGTCTAACTTTCTACTAAGGGCTGCTCAACCCTTAGTAGAATAATTGGTCTAAGGAATTAGGAAAGGCATTAGAGAGGAGGTGGCATTGAACAAGCCTTGAGAGAGAATATTTCACCAAGTGGTGTGGGATGACATGAAGGCAGTGGCACTCCAGCATAAATAAAGACTGGGAGTATGAAAGTTCTCAGTATAACCGGAGCAATCCAGCTTGGTTAGAACTTAGGATCACGTATTCATAGTGAGAACAGGGGAAGATGAGCCTTAAATGTTTCTTGGTTCCAAATTGGAAAGTGTCTTGAATATCACCCTAAAGGATTGTATACTCTTTTAGATCATAAGGTTTTTAAAAAATTTTTTTCTATCCATTCACATCAGTTGAAATTTTTTAAAAAAATTTATTTTTATACAATTTTTAAAGGTTACTTTCCATTTGCAGTTATTACAAATTATTGGCTATATTCCCTGTGTTGTACAATACATCCTTGAGCCTATCTTACACCCCAGTAGTTTGTACCTCGCACTCCCCCATCCCTATATGGTCGCTCCTCCCCTCCCCACTGGTAACCACTAGTTTGTTCTCTATATCTGTGAGTCTGCTTTAGATCATAACGTTTTTAAGCACCAGTATATTTTGGGAAGGGAATTCTGCTGGTAGTGTGGAAGGTGAAGGTGATATAAGAGAAAGCAAGAGATCACTTAGAAGACTGCTGTCAATAGTCCAGGAGAGAGATGATGACTAGTACAACTAAGATGTGACAGCGTTAAAAAAAAAAGGGAGAGAAAGCTTTTAGACACATTGAAGGGAGAGAATTGATAGGTTTTGTTGACCAATTTGACATAATGGGTGAGGAAAGGAGTCAAAGGAAAACTCTAGTTCTCTTGCTTATATGACTTATGAGATGCCAAGCTGGAGAGAACAGGAAGAGAAACAAGTTTACAAGAAGATCTGAGTCTTGGATATGTTGGGTTTGAGAGGTTGGAGGTTTCACTTTAAAAACTCATTACATTCAAGGCTTATGTCTGGAGTTATCCCTCCAAACATGCAATAAGCATGAGCCTTCTGAAATGGTCATTCATTACCTTTGTTTTAAAACATCTTTCTCTACCTGTGCACTATCCATAAATGGACATCATGGCGAGTTAAAACAAGCACTTTTTTTTTTGTCCTCTGCTTACACTGTAAGGCCAGTGACAGGATTCAAGATATTTTGCATTTAAGTTTTTGACGGAGGAGGGAGATGAAAAGGAATGGCTCTATTCTCTGGTTATTTTACCACTCAACATTCCTGAGCCAAATCATTTATAGTCATGAGAAATGAGCTGGTTGGTGATGAACACAAGGTGTGAAGATAAACTTGGGTCTATAATGCTGAGGTCCCTCTGTAAAGAGACAGAAGGGTGTTGATGTTTGCAGAAACTAGATGGGCTGAGCAATGGGCTGTAGGGAGCATGTTTTCTGTGCCAGAGAAGAAGAGTTCACAGCAAAAGGTCAGAGCTACCTAGTTGGCATGGTGTTCCTAGACCCAACTCTCTTGGAAGTTTCAGATGAATTTGATGTATGTAATTCAAGCCATATGCATTCTAAAGATTTATTCTTAAAAGTAACCCACACATTTGCAATCCCTCTTGATAATTCACACATCTATGTTATAATCCTCACCATCAAGAAGTTCATCTTTGAATCTAACCTTATTTGTTAGACTCTGACCACTTCCAATCTAAGTTATATGTACCAACAGTCTGTGAATATTTCTATCTTGGTTAGACTTATCCTCTGTCTCTCCCTCACTAAGCTACAAGCTTTTTAAGGGCAAAGGCAATACCTTAGGTATGTTTATATCACCATGTTTGGCACTCAGTTGGTTCTCAATAAATGTCTGTTGAATTTAAGAACAAATGAATGTAGCCCTTTTAAATTGCTGTTATGGCTCTTGATATATGCAAAGATTGTCATTAAATCATTCCTCTGACTTGACATCTCATGTGTCTTAGAATCCCACTCTCTTTAGTGGAAGTGTAAAGGCATGCTTCTCAATATGGTGCAGAATAAAGAAGGGCTGGGGCTTCCCTGGTGGCGCAGTGGTTGAGAATCGGCCTGCCAATGCAGGGGACACGGGTTCGAGCCCTGGTCTGGGAAGATCCCACATGCCGCGGAGCAACTGGGCCCGTGAGCCACAACTACTGAGCCTGCGCGTCTGGAGCCTGTGCTCCACAACAAGAGAGGCCACGGTAGTGAGAGGCCGGCGCACCGCGATGAAGAGTGGCCCCCGCTTGCCACAACTAGAGAAAGCCCTCGCACAGAAACGAAGACCCAACACAGCCATAAAAAAAAAGAAGTTTTACAAAGTAATGGCTGTCACTGCCCATGCTGTACAATATATCCTTGTTGCTTATCCATTGTATATTTAGTAGTTTGTATCTCTTAATCCCATAACCTTATTAAAAAAAAAAAAAAAAAAAAGAAGGGCTGGTGAGAGGAAAGTTTTGATATCAACTAATTTATTGTGAAAAAGACTGTATTAATGGAAAATACCATCTATTTTCTGTACCCCAACAAAACTCTAAAATCATCTCAGTATAAAAAATTGAGAAGTACATGTAATGGGATTGAAGTTTCCATTAGAGGGGACACATTTGAACCTCTCTGGAGTGTAACTTTCTCAAAGTCATACGAAGGGATTGCTTATGACAACAAATCATCTTCACTCTGTACTAACAGTTATTCGTTTAGGACTGCTGTCCATGCTAAGATGAGATCCCTATAGAATAAACTCAAGATGAGCAAAATTGGCAAAAGTTTCTTTTAAATGATGGGAAAGAAAAGAATTACCTAACCTTTATTTCCTTAGAGCTGTACTCATCATCTTCTTGTAACATGAGTTCCTTGTATGAAATATATTTAAGGTGTATCCCAGCCTACAGTCTTGATAACAAGGGCAAAAATGCAAGGCACAAAAAAATGGTTTTACAAAACAGTAATTATACTACACAATGCATAAGCCTCTGTCTTCCTAAACAGCTCAGTTTCCTGTAACTTCCAAAAAACAAGCTAATAATTACTGCTTATGGGATATTAACAAGGAAAGACTTTACTAATTGATACTAATAACTCAGAATTTGTGTGTATACATGATTTTGTTAATTAAAAATTTGGGTTTATAATCTTTGATGAATCTGTCTAAAATAAGTAGTCCTACAGATCAAGATACTAATGGTCTCTGATACGAGTATTTAGAATTTCGATTATGAAACAGTTCTTTTTTAAAAATTAGATCATCTAAAATTATTTATAAGTGACCATTTTAGCTTAATTATGCTATGTGCTGTGCTATTATAACTAACTATAGTAGCTTTTTACAATCAGACTAATGAAACTACAACTTTTCATATTTTAGTTTTCAAATATGAAAACTACAACTTTTCATATTTCCTTTATTTTACTAATAAAGGCCAGTCTTTTCTTCAAGTACTTTGATTTTAATATTTATCAGGGTCAGAATGTAAATCTTTAGAAATGGAAGGGTTACTATCCAGTCAAAGAAATGGAATCACATCTCACCATACATGCTCCATTGCACCTTGGAGTTGGTGACCTCAAAGGGCATCATAAATGCTTATTTTTATAGAATTGGTACAGAAAGTAAACTCACAATGAGTCAGTTCCCATGGATTGCCCTAAAGTAGTAAACTTCATTTTGTTTTATTTTTTAACATCTTTATTGGAGTATAATTGCTTTACAATGGTGCGTTAGTTTCTGCTGTATAACAAAGTGAATCAGCTCTACATATACATATATCCCCATATCTCCTCCCTCTTGCGTCTCCCTCCCATCCTCTCTATCCCACCCCTCTAGGTGGACACAAGCACCGAGCTGATCTCCCTGTGCTATGCGGCTGCTTCCCACTAGATATCTGTTTTATATTTGGTAGTGTATATATGTCCATGCCACTCTCTCACTTTATCCCAGCTTACCCTTCCCCCTCCCTGTGTCCTCAAGTCCATTCTCTACATCTGCGTATTTATTCCTGTCCTGCCCCTAGGTTCTTCAGAACCTCTTTTTCTTTTTTTTTTTTTTTAAGATTCCATATATATGTGTTAGCATACGGTATTTGTTTTTCCCTTTCTGACTTACTTCACTCTGTATGACAGTCTCTAGGTCCATCCACCTCACTACAAATAACTCTATTTTGTTTCTTTTTATGGCTGAGTAATATTCCATTGTATATATGTGCCACATCCTCTTTATCCATTCATCTGTTGATGGACACTTAGGTTGCTTCCATGTCCTGGCTACTGTAAATAGTGCTGCAATGAACTTTGTGGTACATGACTCTGTTTGAATTATGGTTTTCTCAGGGTATATGCCCAGTAGTGGGATTGCTGGGTTATACGGTAACTTTATTTTATCAAAGTATAGTTGATTTACAATGTTGTGTTAATTTCTGCTGTACAACAAATTGATTCAATTATACATATATATACATTCTTTTTTATATCCTTTTCCATTATGGTGTATCACAGGGTATTGAATATAGTTTCCTGTGCTATACAGTAGGACCTTGTTGTTAGTCAAGTTTAAATGAGAACTATTTTCACTGGGGCCCCTTTATGTAGTCATAAACATTGTAGAGCTCCATACAACCACCTGCTTCTGGTGGTGCCACATTTGAGAAAAATCCCTGTTCTTTCTCTTCCTATCATAACCACAGTAGCCAGAGTGAACCATAAGTTCAATAACTGAAGATTGATCTTTTTGCCTCTGCTCTGTGGTCCAGCATCCCTCCCTCCCCAGAGAGTGGGGAGGCAGGAGCCTTGACTGCAATGTGCTTAGCTAGGATGACTGGTAAAGGGCATAAGGAGGAACAAGTCAAGGTGATGGTGGACTCACTGTCCCGTATTCTCTACGCTTCTTGGCTCACCCCTAGAGACTCCCCCATCAGCTGGCAAGACTTCCCAGTAGGGGGTTTCTGGGGAGCAGAGCCTTAACTTCTTTTCAGATTTAAAGGCCCAGACTGCTGCATGATGGATTCTCCCCTAATATCATTAGGTGCACATGCTGCTAATTGTAGTGGTTGCTAATCCATCCGAGCAGCCAAAATGATATTAGCTTTCAATAGGATTTACATCTATCCAGGCTTGTTTCTGCATCAGCTAGCAATTAAAGTTTAAACTGTTGAACGTGCAGCTTGCTGTGGGCTAAGTAATATTTAATAGCATTAACAACGCATTTCCCTATTCGCCTCCGAATCTCTTTACAGGCTCTTCGATTCGCCATCACCTTTGTGTGGCACAGCCGACATTAGCTCTTATCCTAACGGCTTCCAGAGGAGGGCACTGTCATAAGAGACAAGACAATAGAAGTGCCAGCTGCACATATAAGTCTTCGCAGCACAATTTATGTTTCTGGTCCTAACCACTCTCTTTCACACACAGACACACACAGTCACTCACACACTTATTGAAGGAGGTGAGGTAAGTTATCCTGTCAGGTCAGGCTTTGAGAAAATTGTAAATCAACTTATTTGGACCAAAGTGTTTATCGAAGATGAATATTAACTAAAAGGCTGTTCGAATCATTCTAAACCATGTGAGAAATCCAGCTCTTTCAAAGTTCCGTGTAAGCGGAATTAAACTCTCTTGATTGACTTGTTTGGTAAAGATTTATTTGTGTGTAATTGAGTGAAATCAGGCTAGAACATAAACTCCATGGGTGTGGTTTCTTTGTCTGTCTTGTTCACAGCTGTATCCTTACCTGTCTACCACAAAGACCATCACATATAATGTGCTTAGTAAATATTTGTTGGAGTAATGATTGCATGATATAAGTGATGGACAATTCAAACTTTGGATCCCAACCCTAAGCCCCTGACACCTCCTCCCTTGCTCTGTGGGGTATACACACACCCACTGCCCACACAGTCCTTGTTTCTAGGCCACTGGCCAGTGGGTGGACGAGTCAGGGGTGGGGAGAAGGGTCAATTTAGAAGACATTCTGTAATCACTGAAAGAAAGGTGTCTTTGTTAGGACCAGACCAAGAGTAGTTTGATACAAAAATATGTCTCTGGCCTATAAATCTTCCTGCTTGGGGGTCAGTGTTGGTGGATGTCAAATGATTGTCATCAGGGTGCAACTTCAGAAGGAGAGGGTATTATTAGTTCCCTAGGGCTTTCATAACAAAGTATAAAAAACTGAATGGCTTAAAATAGCAGAACTACATCACCCCACAGTTCTGGAGGCTAGAAGTCCAAAATCAAGGTGTCAGCAGGGCCCTGCTCTCTCTGACAGCTGTAGGGGAGAATCCTTCCTTGTCTCTTCCAGCTTCTGGAGTTTACCAGGAGTCCGTGTTCCTTGGCTTGTACACACATCACTCCAGTGACGTGGCTGTCTTCTCCCTGTGTGTCTTCATATTATCTTCCCTCTGCGTGTCTGCCTCTGTATCTAAATTTTCCCTCTTTATAAAGACACCAGTCATATTCAATTAGGACTCACCCTAATGACCTCATTTTAATTTGATTACCTCTATAAAGGCTCTATTTCCAAATAATGTCACATTTGAGATACTGGAGGTTAGGACTTAAACAGATCTTTTAAAAAAACAATATAACCCATAACAAAGGGTTGTATGCAGTCTGGAAGATGATAAAGGGATATTTTCAGGCCTAGAAACCTCCCTTCTTGGGAACCAGAATAATCCATATTGTCTGGGCATAGAGGTCAATAATAATTGAATTTTTCTTATCATTTCTTGGCCCCTGCCATCTTGTAATTCCCACCTTAATTGACTTTTATTATATAATTTTCTCCAACTGTTTCCCTGATCATTCTTTGTGTTTAGTAATTTCTCTTTCTCATCCATCCTTTAGTGGCATTCTGTCTAAACTGTCAGTTGGTCCATATTCTTTTTGCTGTGTTTGGCCAATAAGCCACTGGTTTATTTTTTATTTTATTTTTTTTAACATCTTTATTGGGGTATAATTTCTTTACAATCGTGTGTTTCTGCTTTATAGCAAAGTGAATCAGCTCTACATATACATATATCCCCATATCTCCTCCCTCTTGCGTCTCCCTCCCATCCTCCCTATCCTACCCCTCTAGGTGGTCACAAAGCACCGAGCTGATCTCCCTGTGCTATGCGGCTGCTTCCCACTAGCTATCTGTTTTACATTTGGTAGTGTATATATGTCCATGCCACTCTCTCACTTCGTCCCAGCTTACCCTTCCTCCTCCCTGTGTCCTCAAGTCCATTCTCTACGTCTGTGTCTTTATTGCTGTCCTGCCCCTACATTCTTCAGAACCATTTGTTTTTTTTAGATTCCATATTCCATATATATGTGTTAGCATACGGTATTTGTTTTTCTCATTCTGACTCACTTCACTCTGTATGACAGTCTCTAGGTCCATCCATCTCACTACAAATAATGCAATTTTTTCTTTTTATGGCTGAGTAATATTCCATTGTATATATGTGCCACATCTTCTTTATCCATTCATCTGTCGATGGACACTTAGGTTGCTTCCACATCCTGGCTACTGTAAACAGTGCTGCAATGAACACTGTGGTACATGACTTTTTGAATTATGTTTTCTCAGGGTATATGCCCAGTAGTGGGATTGCTAGGTCGTATGGTAGTTCTATTTTTGTTTTTTAAGGAATCTCCATACTGTTCTCCAAAGCAGCTGTACCAATAACATTCCCACCAACAGTGCAAGAGGGTTCCCTTTTCTCCACACCCTCTCCAGCATTTATTGTTTGTAGATTTTTTGATGATTGCCATTCTGACTGGTGTGAGGTGATACCTCATTGTAGTTTTGATTTGCATTTCTCTAATGATTAGTGATGTTGAGCATCCTTTCATGTGTTTGTTGGCAATCTGTATATCTTCTTTGGAGAAATGTCTATTTAGGTCTTCTGCCCATTTTTGGATTGGGTTGTTTGTTTTTTTGATATTGAGCTGCATGAGCTGCTTGTAAATTTTGGAGATTAATCTTTTGTCGGTTGCTTCGTTTGCAAATATTTTCTTCCATTCTGAGGGTTGTCTTTTCGTTTTGTTTATGTTTTCCTTTGCTGTGCAAAAGTAAGTTTCATTAGGTCCCATTTGTTTATTTTTGTTTTTATTTCCATTTCTCTAGGAGGTGGGTCAAAAAGAGTCTTGCTGTGATTTATGTCATAGAGTGTTTTGCCTATGTTTTATAGTGTCTGGCCTTACATTTAGGTCTTTAATACATTTTGAGTTTATTTTTGTGTATGGTGTTAGGAAGTGTTCTAATTTCATTCTTTTACATGTAGCTGTCCAGTTTTCCCAGCACCACTTATTGAAGAGGCTGTCTTTTCTCCATTGTATAGTCTCGCCTCCTTTATCAAAAATAAGGTGACCATACGTGCATGGGTTTATCTCTGGGCTTTCTATCCTGTTCCATTGATGTATATTTCTGTTTTTGTGCCAGTGCCATACTGTCTTCATTACTGTAGCTTTGTAGTATAGTCTGAAGTCTGGGAGCCTGATTCCTCCAGCTCTGGCTTTCTTTCTCAAGATTGCTTTGGCTATTCGAGGCGTTTTGTGTTTCCATACAAATTGTGAAATTTTTTGTTCTAGTTCTGTGAAAAATGCCATTGGTAGTTTGATAGGGATTGCACTGAATCTGTAGATTTAAGCCACTGGTTTAAATTGTACTTGCTCTTTGGTCTTACTACACAGGGATGATTGAGTCTACTTTGTGGAAAATTGGTCTTGTGAGACAGGCCAATTCATTCTGAGAGTTAGCTATTTTATTAGACACAATGATTTCTAAAGGTCATATTAATTTTTTTTGTTATTTTATTTCAAAGTAATCTATTGTGTTGGCATTCATAGAATAAGGAATAAAGGTAACCATAGTTCTTATTTACATAGACATTATCTATTTTGCTTTGAAACACAAAATGCTGAAAACAGTCAGAGCCTTTAGGCTGGGTTTATCTCTAGGCTACCCTGGATGAATGAAACACATTTGTGTTTTCTCCCTCTTTGGAAACTACTTAGTGTAATTGTGATAAGCTTGGTATTTCGATGGCTTGCAAAACATTGACGTCTCATTTTAGAAGAACAAAATATTCCTTGTGATGATGTGGAGCATGTCCTCATGATCTACACTTCATCCATCATTCAACTAAAAAAGAAGTATAGAAATAAGAAACATTACTGAGGCCTATAAACATTTTAAAAATTTAAAAATCTTATAATTTCTGTTGAGTTTGAATAGCTCCAGCCCCAGAAAAGAGCTTCACGTCGACATCCTTAGTGAGGAGAGACAAGAGCAGATGAATGGCTTTCTTCACGCTTCTTGTTGGGTGAATCAGTCATGCTCCAGGGTCATGTTGAGTTTGCCACTTTTGTACAAAATCACTTAATAAATTGATTGGCACCTTATCTCGGTGTCAGTGTCACTCCACTTTTAGAGATGTCCAAACTGTTTAAATATCAAAAACAAACCATGGAGGACAACTCGGTGAGAAAGGGTTTGTGCTAGCTGAAGATCAAAGGGAGACGGATGACTGCTGTATATACGTGATGTTACCAGAGGAGAAGCACAGTGATTTAGTCAGTGCATATGGTCAGAGCTTCTTGGCTGGCCTCAGTGAACAGTGAAAGCAGCTGGAGACTAAGCCAGGACAAGCATCTACAGAAAATCAAAGTGACATGTTCTAAGGAAAACAAGATTTTCAGCATTAGGAAGGTGAATATTAGAATGTGACTTCATATAAACTATTTTTTAGAAAATTAATGAACCTAATTCTGGGTATGTTAAAGGAAAAAAAAAAAGAATCCATTTAAGTGGATAAGTGTTATGAAGTATAAAGCAAAATATGATCACATTAACAATATGATACCTTAAGCTGGCATGGTCAGGAATTTTAAGAGAGCTATCAATAAATTGTCAGTCTTGAAAAAAAAAGATCCTGTGGCCAAATTTTAATGTATGAGTATTGCTTGGACTCAGTGTCTGAGTTTTCCACACATGGTCAGTTAATGAATGTACAATGTATTTGGTTGTATAATTTATTGCAAATATGCTGGGGAAGATTTAGGTAAAACATTAAAGAGTCAGTATGAAAAGCAACATTTTAACCTTATAGGGGTTATTCTCTTGAATGATTTGATCATAAACTATGTCATATATGGAGAAAATTTTCAGGACATAAGTTCCATTCAGACTGAAAAACAGGATATAACTATAACTTTAAGTAGTTTCCCAATTTGAATTATTTTTTGTCTGACACTCTTCTTGATAAGGTTGTAGGATGACTTTATGTAATCTCATTCTTTTCTGTAAAGCAGTCACTTCAAAAACACAAAGTACCCGTTGTGAGAAGCCCAACCATGGAAGCAGAGATTGGGTATGATGACTTCAGACCACGCTCCAACCACGCTTGTCTATGCAGGATGCTATGGGCTTGGGTTAGGGGAAGCTAGAAGTCATAATGAAAGCAAACTGTGAGCAGCTGTTCCCAAAGTTACTATGTGTTTGGTTTGGACTTCTGCTTTCCTGAATTCCTAGAATTCATTTGCAAAATGGTAAGTAAATTTTGCATTTCAAATCTGAACAAAGCATCCCAGGAAAAGAATCCTTAAAAGTAGTGTGACATTGTACTCTATGAAATCTCCAACCACAGAGCCTGCATGCCTGCACACTATCCTATGTTCTATTTGACTTAAAAAAAATTTTTTTTTAATGATACTGGTATTCTTCTCCAGATGGTATGAGCTCTAAATACAGGGATTCTGTCTTATTTACTCTAGCATCTAATACCGTGTCAGGCACACAATAGTTGTTCAAAAATATGTGTCAAATATTCATCATATGAATAATTATAATTTAAGATGGCTTAAAAGTTAGAGCTAATGGATTTCTTTTCCTTCAAACCTCTTCTCCTAATCTTTCTTATCTTAGTAAATGGTAACAGTTATTACCCAATTGTTAAGCAGAAACCTGGGCACTGCCCTTGATTCTTTCCTTTCCCTCATCCCCCCTATTTAACAAGCCCTGTAGTTGCTGCCTTGGGTCCGTCCTCCACTCCACATCAGCACCGCTGTTGTGGAAGCCTAAGTCATGTCATTTCTTGCTTGGTACCCTCACCAGTTTCCCTGCTTTTACTCTTGCCTTCCTTTAATCTGTTCTCTTCACAGCAGCCAGAATGATCTAAAAACACAAATAGATCGTAATATTCTACTGCTTATAACCTGAAATGGCTTCCCGCCAACTTGACAGACAATCCCCTTCCTTACCAGGGTCTACAAGACCCATCTGGTCTGGTCCTCACCTCCCTCTCCAATCCAGTCTTGATCAAGCCTTCCATTCCTTCGTTATGATCCAGCCATGTCGGTCTTCTTCCAGTTCCTAAGAAAACACCATGCTTTCCTCCACCTCTCAGCTTTTCTTCCTGTGCTTTCTTCTACCTGGAATGAACTTCCTCCTGGTCTTTGAATGGCTGGTTTCTCACCCTTCCAGTCTCACTTCTCCTTTGAGAAACCTCCCTTGAACCCCTGCCTGAGTAGGTTTCCTTCACAGCCCCTCCTCAAGCACTTCATCTGCTTTGCATGTTTTTATAGTCCCATCACTATTTGCAAAAATTAATAATTTGTTTATTATCTATCTTCACTAGAACTTTGGAACTTTGTTTACTATAGCACCCAGTACAATGCCTGATATATATTATGTGATCAGTAAATATGAAAAATTAATTGAGTGATAGAACATCCAACTAAGTATTTTATATGTATATATAGTGCAGAGGGGAGGTAAATGGGAAAGTTTTGTTTTGGTTTAACCATAACCCTTTCTCCATTAACCCACTTACTAAGCACCAAATACGTGAAAGCTATTCTGAGGCTGTTGTGAATTCAAAGAAAGAGACCTGGTCCCTGCCCTTGTGTACTTAGACCCTGGGAGAGAAGATTAATATGTATATCAGTGACTATAATTCAAGAGACGATTGGAAGAGAGGTGCTCTGGAAGTTTTTTTCATTTATGTACAATTTATATTTAATCTTTTTTTAAACTGCATTAGACAGTGGATAGGAGTTCCAAGGAAAAAAATGACTTGTCTCTGGATGAATTGGGGAAGGCTTCATGAAGGATCCAGTGTTTAACTGAGATTCTGAGGAATATAGGATTTGGAGGTGCAAGCAGAGTGAAAAAGGGCCATCGCTATAAATGAGCAAATGCTGCGCAAAGCGCACAGCTCAGGCAGGGAGCCGCTGGAAGGGGCAAAGCTCACCTGAATAGAAGGGCTGTGTTGGGAAAGTGGGGTTGTCAGAGTTTGTGGTGTTTGTAACTGCCTGGACAAAGAGTTTGTGTATTGTTTGAGGAAGCAAAGAGGAGCCCCTGAAGCTTTTCAAGCTGGGCAGTGATTTCATTCGAGAGTGGTTTGGGATGGTTAGTCTCGAAGTGCCATGTAGGATGGATTAGAACAGGGAAGAAATGGAAGTAAGGGCAGTGTTCGGAAACTTCCAGCTCTAGGAAAGAGACAAATAAGATCGATGGTGATCAGAGTGGGAATGAAGAGTAGGGGGAGATTGGGGAGGTACTGCAGAGGAGAAAGCCACCTGTTCTGAAAACTCATTGATAGGTTCAAGGTGTAGGCAGGGGACAAGATAGCTGTGGGGTGATGCCAATAGAATGAGAGAGGAGGTCTAGGTTCCTACAATAGTTGGGGAGGAAAACTGAGAAGGAGAGTTCAGTTAGAGTACTTGAGTGTGAGATGGGGATTATACTTCATGCAGAGTCAGACGACGTAGGTTGAAACCCTGACTTGCTCACCAGCTTACTGCTTACTCGTCACCATGTGACCTTCTTAAACTCTCTAACCTCAATTTCCTTCCTCACGAAATGGAAACAAGTCCATGATTATTGTAATATCAAGCACTAGTGGGAGAATTCAGTGAGATTATGCATTTACAAAGTGCTTTGTAAACCCTCGTGGGAGGACAGAATCGGCAAGGAAACTCTAGGTATGTGACTGATGGGTATTGGATATCGGCTATATTATGGATTATAAAACTGCTTTAAACAGTTGTCACGTTTCCTAGCTTTTATTGTGTCATTGTCCCCGAACACACTATTAAAAAGATTTTTTTTTTTTTTGGTTTGTTTCATTGGTCAGGTAACCTGACCTTTTTCTTTGAAAATTCTTAGTTATATAAAACTTAAACAAGCCACTGAGGAGACTCTAGGACTTGAACAGCGGGAAAGGTGAGCAAGCTGGCAGCCGCGTTGTCGCTCCCTCCGGCGGGTGGAAGCCTCGCTTTCCCGCACTGCCTCCCTGTGTCCGCAGAGAGAAGCGCGGCTGCGGGCTCCCCCCGGTTAAAGCGCCCTCTGTGTCTGGTCCAGAGGCGCTGACAACTGATGGGCTTGCAATGCCCGCAGCAGAGCTCCGCGCTAGGCTCAAAAAGCTCTCAGTGCTCTCTAAAGGAAAATGAAATCCGGCTGGCAAAACCTCGCTAAAGCTTGGGCAGAACCTGGGGGTTATATTTACTTAAAACAAAACAAAACATTTAGGGAAGAACCTGTTTCTAAACCTCCCTTACCATCGCAAGGAATTTAATTTCTTTTGAAGTGCCAGCATTCCAAAAAGAGGGATGTGAAGAGGTATTACAACCATTGACTATGGGGCAGACCCCCCTAAAGTAAATAAGCTCCTTGTCCGCTCCCAAATAAATGGCTTTTGTTTGAGGATGGGGTGAGTTTGATAAGGACGGTGTTACAACATTTAATGAGGTGCAAGGGAAAAATGACTTTCATAAGTTCACATGGCTGTCATTTTATTCTCTCTTATGTTCCCTTTCCTCCGAACTCCAGCTTTACAGACGGGCTTCTGGATCCTTCCGTATCTATTCAGTAGAAGTCAGGAATATGTTGATAACAGTCCGCATTTGCTGTGGGTTTATATACATCTATTTCATGGTCCAAGAAAAGCTATAAATGAGGGGGAGGAACAAAAAAATTGTGTGTGGGCTGTTTTCACTGGCATGTAGTAGCCTGCTGGAGTCCACACAGAGTCTTTTGAATGCACTGAGCATAAAACATACACACACACAGATTTCCTAGAGCCATAATCTTTCTTACTCTCTTTGATTCTTACCTCATGTGGATTTTATGTCTTGGTCTTTTTTTTTTTTTTTAAATCAACAATAGCCTGTGGATTTTTTCTCCTTTTTAAGTCATCTGCTTCGGTGGCAACGTTAGCTAAACACATTCCCAATTCCATTACGCTCATTAGTATTAGTGGAGTAATCATCATTCCCTTCCTTGGCTCCTTAGACTTGCTTCAATATTTACACATTGGCTGAAGCTGATTGAGCAGAAATAATGAGCCTTCAACATCCTCACAGCACAAGGTGGGTGAAACCTTGTTTCCACTGGGTGGAGTTTATGGCAGAATAAATGATATGTCTTAGAATGATCAATGAAAATGACAGGTGGTGTCCCTGGTACTTGTCACACTAGCCCAGCACTGCGGTGGTGGCTGTGACATGACCCAAGCTGGACCGACTCTGCCTATCAAGTGACCAGGAGAAACGGAATTGCCCTTAAGCCTTCTCCAGCCTCTACTCAAATTATTATCTCATTCTTTTTAAGGGAAAGGTCCCTTTTTAGCCAGAGGGCTTTCCTACAGACTTGTCAGGTCTTTATTCCCACTTTGGGCTTCCTGAAAGTACAGTTTTATATGTAAAGAACTTCTGTTGGAATTTTTTTCTATTTATTTTCTGGTAAAATAAACAAGTCAACTTTCCTGACTTCATCAAACACCTAATTCACTGGGCATTTATGAAGCACTTGCTACTTGCCAGACTGCTAGGAGCCGAGTCCTTTCTAACTTATTCTATCCTCCCAGGAACAAGCTAAAATAAAAAGAATAGGAATTGAAGACAGAGTTTTAAAAACATGGAGAAATTCTAGAAAGCATGCACCTAAGAGTTTGCTTGACCTAATTTCAGAGAAAGAAAAGAATTTTAAATATGTTTTCATCTCTGACAATATCCTTGTCTTCTCAACCAACTCACCACAATTTTCTAGCAATGTGGATTATTTTGAGACAAGGAGAGATCCTTTTGACTAATATTTGTCCCCTAAGAGTAAGATGTTTGTATATTTAGACATCTGTTCTTCCCGTCACAGGACAGCTAAAGACTTTTTCTCACTGCCCTAGGTTTTGAAGATTTGTTTTTATCATTGACAGCCATCCCCTTTAGCACTGGGGCTGCAGGCTCCCTCCCTGCTGAGAGTTTAGAATGTTTCCCTGCCACACAGACAGCGCTCACTCCCCGCATGGCATTCAGCCTCCACGAACACTCTAGAAGACATCTATATTCAGAGTTAATTGTCGTTCACCCCACCTTCATTATCCAGCCCTGGCTTGAGCTCTTGCACCTTTTTGTTTCTGTCAGCAGCTCAGAAAAGAAAGATCCAGGGGACCTAAATCCCACCTTCAGACTGGAGATCCTGACCCACAGGAGCAGAGAAAATTGTGAAGCAGTTTTATTCATAGAACTGTGAATAAAAACTGGTACAAGGGAAAGAAAAAAATCAGAGGGGGAAAGAAAAGAAGAGGCGCGGGAACAGGGGGGTGAGAAACCAAGCAAAAGAGCTTCTGAGTTCACAGAGCAGCAGCCAGGGAGACGGGGAACCCACAGCCAGTGCAGGGAAGGGATGAACCACCCCGGGCCGAGGGCTCCTGCGCTGGCAGACCCAGCTTTCCTGGGGAGTGCAGTGCCAGGGAGCCCCACCCAGCTCTTCTGGGATAATCTCCCAATTTTACAGTCAGAAGGGCTGTTAATAGTTGTCAATTCTGGCCATCTCTTTTTAAAATTTCTTCCTAATTTTATTGAGATATAATTGACGTACAGCATGATAAGGTGTACAGCGTGATGGTTTGACATACATATTTTGTGACATGATTACCACAGTAAGTTTTGTTAGCATCCATCATCTCTTATAGATACAATAAAAAGAAAAAGCAAAATAAGAAAAAAAATTTTCCTTATGATGAGAGCTCTTAGGATTTATTCTTTTAACAACATTCCTATATACCACACAACAGTGTTAGCTATAGTCTTCATGTTGTGCATTACATCCCTAGTACTTACTTATCTTATAGCTGGAAGCTTTTACCTTTTGACCACCTTCCTCCAATTCCCCTCTCCCCTGCCCCCCAATCCTCCCCACCTCCGGGAACCACAAATCTGAATTTGGGGGTTTTTGGATTCCACACATTAGGGAGATCGTACGGTATTTGTCTTTCTCTGTCTGACTTATTTCACTTAGCGTAATGCCTTCAAGGTTCCTCCATGTTGTCTCAAAAGGCAAAATTTCCTCATCTTTATGGCTGAATAATACTGCATTATATATCGTATATACATACAACTTCTTTATTCCTCCGTCGATGGACACTTAGGTTGTTTTCATGTCCTGACTGTTGAAACTAGTGCTGCTATGAACATGGGGGTGCCAGATATCTTTTTGAGTTAGTGTTTTCATTTTCTTTGGATATATTCCCAGGAGTGGGATTGCTGAATCAGATGGTAGTCCTATTTTTAAGTGTTTGAGGACCCTCCATACTGTTCTCCATAGTGGCTGCACCAATTTACATTCCCACCAGCAGTGCACAAAGGCTCCCTTTCTCCACATCCTCGCCAGCATTTGTTATCCCTTGTCTTTTTGAAGATGGCCATTCTGACAGGCATGAGGCGATATCTATTGTTAACTATCTCTTTTTAAAGGTAAGAATATCAAGAATCTAATATGTTCATAAAATGCACAATTTTGCAAAGCTGAGTAGTGGCAGACCCTGGTCTCTTGACTCTCAAGCCAGGGCAATTTAGCTGCTGGAGCCACAGCAATGGATTCACACTTCTGTGAGGTAGATGGAGTTGTAAACAGGTAACCCCCAAATGAGCAAAGTAGCTCACGAAGTAAAGAATCCAAATGCAATCCAAGATCCTTGGCTAGGGTCTAGACCAGGATCATAATACCAGAATTATAAATATAAACTGAAAAGAACTGTTTCGAGTGTCTTCCTCAACTTTCTATACTTTCCAACAGTATCTTTAGCTGGGACCTTGGGAGGAGCTTTTATATCTTCTGGTGGAAAAAACCCTTCTCTGTTCTCCTGCAAACAAAAATGTTTGCATTGATTGATTAATTGATTGATTCCTTTATTTATTCGGTCATCCATTACATATTTACGGAGTCCTTGTTTTGTTCAAGTTCCTGAATTATGGAAGTCCCTTCTTTAAGAAAGTCAATATAATACATATTCTTAAACAACTGAAATCTGGTTCAGTACCCAGTATCCCCAGTTATAAAGTAGTTAGCATACAGCGTGTACTCTTCATTTCAAATAGCCTAGCCCACAAAACTATTAATTGTTTTTTAAAAGGAGGAGGGAATTACTTAGGAATCTGCCCCCCACCCCAGAATTTCTTAGTAGAGAAGATTGTTGCTTATTATAGAGGATGTAATCTTTTCTGAGCTCCTGCTATGAGCTAGGTAACATGTGAAGAACTTTACTATTTCATTTAATTGCTCTTATCATCCTCCAAGATGCTCTACCCATTTTACTGATAAACATAGGGAAGCTCAAAGAGTTGAGTAACTTTTCCATGGCCACTAAATTAAAGTGGCAGAGTCAGAACTCAGGTCTAATGAGTCCCAATTTCCTCTCTGTCGAACACTGGGTCTTGGGGTAGCCAAGGTTGACTAGTGATCTGACGGCTCCATGAGTTGGTGATGATGTTGCTTCTAGATGCTAGGCTGGGAATATTTGTGGAGATTGGAGTGGAAAACTTGCCTGAAATTAAATTGCTTCTTACATTAAAATGCTTCAACATTATTTGTTCAATATCAAATGCTTCAATTGTGCCTGTCCTTTACTATGTGTTAATTCGAAGACAAATAAGAAATTTCTCTTTCTCTTAAGAAGCTCATGATTATTTATAATAGCCAAAACATGGAAACAACCTAAGTGCCCATTGACAGATGAATGGATAAAGAAGTTGTAGCACACACATATATATATATATATATATATATATATATATAAAATGGAATAGTATTCAACCATAAAACACAAGGAAATCCTGCCATTTGCAACATATAGATGGACCTTGAAGGCTGTAAGCCAGACAGAGAAAGACAAATCCTGTGTCATCTCACTTATATGTGGAATTCACAATAAACCAAAAAAAAAAAATTCAAATTCATAAAGGTCAGATTTATAGTTACTAGAGACAGGGAGAAGGGGGCACTAGAGAAAAGAGGTCAAAACTTACAAACTTTCCCGTTATAAGATAAATAAGTACTGGAGATGTAATGTACAACATGATGACTATAATTAACACTGTTTTATGGTATATAGGAAAGTTAAGAGAGTAAATCCTAAGAGTTTTCATCACAAGGAAAAAACATTTTTTTCTTTTTTTGGTATCTATATGAGATGATGGATGTTAGCTAAATTTATTGTGGTCATCATTGCATAATATATGTAAGTCAAGTCATTATGCCATATACCTTAAACTTACCCAGTGCCGTATGTCAATTATATCTCAACAAACCTGGACAAAAAAAGAGGCTAATGGTCTACTGGGAGTGGCAGTAACATGGGTATGAATACAAATAAATGCGGTGTTCTGTGACTCCACGATAAATCAGTATGCATGATAGCATGCGTGGACAAGGGAGGGAGGTCAGCTCTGCTTGGGAGCAGGGTAGGTGCAAGGATGGCTTTCAGAGAAATACATGAAAATACCTTCACAGCGCCTAGCCCCATACATGGCCATACATATTCATGATTTCTGTTTTGAGAACCAGAAAGGACTAAAACAAATATATTACATTTATTTTGTTCTGCTTAATTTTTATGAATTTTACTCCCTCAAATTTTCCTGGTCCTTACTTGGTTTTACTTGAAGTCATGGAAATGTGACCTAGATCTTTTGAAAGGGCAGGTTTACCTGCTTTTAGCTGCTTAGGAAAAAGGAACACAGGACACAGAGAACACCATCTTCTCCAGAGTCAATCATTAAGTAAGGGTTGGAAAACTCTCCTTTCCTCTTCTTTTGTTTCACTCATCAGCAACCTTCTCCATCTCTGCTATAACCTCCTCTTCGACCAGATTCACAAAGTGGGAGGATGAAAGTCTTGGGAGAAGGAAACAACCAGCTTCCAAAAACAAGAGAAAAAACCAACACAGTGGAGCCGCTTTCGTGATGGGCTTCAAGTGCATGTATGTGTGTGGTTTCCTTAAGTCACTGGGAAAGTTTTTAATGCTCGTAGAAACCAAAGTGTCCTGGAGAGTTACAGAGAACCCCAGCAGACACCAGCTGACACTTTAAAGGAACTGAAGCCATATATCCACTCCAGAAAGAGTTGGGGAAAGGACAACAGTAGGGGGCCAGCTGCACTGAGTATTTTTTGTTTTTGTTGTTTCTTCCCTTAAAAAAGTACATGTCATAGAAGTGTCTTCATCAATCATCCTCCAAACAGAATTACACAGACAAGTTGGTAGCTTATTTCTTATTTTCACATACATTCCTGTATGCTATCTCCCCCCACCCCATACACACACACACACACACACACACACACACACACACACCCCACACATTTTCTTGCTCTCTCTCTCTTACTTTCCCTTCAGGTACTCAGTCCTGTCAACCTTCTTTGTAACACTTGTTGTCCTTCAGCAATTACTCAAAGCCACAGCAGCATAAAGGTGGAAGAGCTGTCACCTTCAGGTGTTGGGAGCATCTTAGGATACAACTCGAGGCTGAATCCACTCTGAGAAACATAGATCTCACCTATCGTTTCTGTCAAAGTTGAAGCCATTTTCCATAAGCCTTTCTCCGAGAAAATAGAAGTGAGAGTGGCAAACTTACTACTTAATGACAAATGAACCCAGTCTAAAGGGTGAATGGTAGAAGATGATACACACACACACACACACACCTTTATTGCCTTTCCTATTTAGTATATGCAGGATTAATAAAATAACGCCACTTATAGACATGGTGTCCAGAAGGTGGCTGACCATCTACATCTGAGCTTCCTGCTCCTCCTCACTAAAAAGACCATCTCAGAGTAGGGAGTAGGGAGTATCTCTGGGTCTTAAGTCCAGATTCCTATGGGAGAGAATTTTGAGCGCAGACTGGATCTGATAACCTTCCTTGTTCCCAATAGTTATGACCAGGGGATTGGGCCCATGGAGAGGAAACGGAGCTATCAAAAGCCTATTCCTGCACATTGTGGATGAAGGCAGTTCTCAGTGGGTAGCAGTTCCTTGGTGGTTCTTTGAGACACAACCAAAGGGCATTTGCCACAGATGTATAATAAGAGAGTCCTGACTTTGCTTCTAATAACATAAATACACCTCATAATTCATTCACATTTTCTGTACCTTTTCCCCCCATATTTAAAGCAATAATTTGAAATAGATGATACTTAAGCTCACTTTCAGCTGTAAAATGCTATGAACATGTCCTATGATTTAACTGCTCTTTTTTCAGTTGTAACTGTAACTTCTGGTTAAACACATCAACTTGAATCCAAGAGTTTCAATCCAAAAGTTTCTCAGTTCCCTCTGAACTCCTACTAAAATAATAATGAAGAACAGAAGAGGCACAAACTCCCAAGAACTAAAAAACAACAGAGTTGGAAAGGACAGCAAGTGAGAGATGCCAACAAAACTCCCGAAGCAGGAGAGCTGATGGACAAATGATATTAGACCTGGCAGAGCAGAGGAAGACAAAATCTCAGTCCAAAGAGGCCAAGAAGAAGGTAGCCCATCTATCCACAGAAGCCCTGAAAGCCTTAGGATTTAAAGACACTAGTTATTTCTGAAGAGGGTGCATGATAAGGTTGAAAACATGAGTGTTGGTTGAAAGTTTTTATAAAGAGCTATGAGAAGCTCAGATCGCCCCATCAGATCTATCATAGACATTCACCTCCCATCACCAGGGGGCCAGATGACCAGAGGTTTAGCCTTGGGAATGATGAACTCAAGAGTCCCCGGACTGAGACCCTGAGCAGTCAAGGGTGAGGCACTGTACTGAACCAAGGAAGTCTACTGGGAAAATCCTTCTGACCCAGACCCTTTTCCCTCAACACCCAGAACACTGGCAACCACTCAGGAGATTAGAGGGTTAGTATCTGAAGAAATTCAATGATGCAAAGAAGACCTGCAATGATAAATTAGGAGTTTGGGATTAACAGATACACACTATTATACATAAAATAAACAACAAGGACCTACTGTAGAGCACAGGGAACTATATTCAATACCTTGTAATAACCTATAACGGAAAAGAATCTGAAAAAGGATAGATTCAATATATATATATATAACTAAATCACTTTGCTGTACACCTGAAACATTGTAAATCAATTATACTTCAAAAAAAAAAAAAAAAAAGACCTACACTGACCATTTCAAGTGCTCTAGCAAAATAGCCAGGTTTCTAACTCATTAAGCACCATTTGACAGACTTCACCACGCCCCAGAGTGTCCAATCAGCTTTTTAGTTCTTCTTTAAACAGTATAAACAAACAGACAATGATCTCAGGGTCACCTGAGAAAAGGCTCTAACATGGAAGCCTAACAAGTCAGGGGATTTGAAAACAATACAGAAAGTAGAAGAAAACAGAAAAGAAAAATATCAATATTATTTTCCAAGAGATGAGAGAAGATATTACATGGTGAAACAATGAAAGAGATAAAATAAACATTCATAGAATAAGAAATAGCTCCAGGAAATGATGCCAGGTATGGTCAAAACAACACATTTGGGAAAGGATTGAAACTGAAAATTAAGGCTCAAAAAAGGAGAAAAAAAATACAGATGGAAAGTAGAAGAGAATAGATAAGAAAATTAGGAACCATCGAAGAGATCAAACATCTAATTAGTAAGCAATTATTAACTCCAGGAGAATAGAAATGTATGTAAGAAAGGAAATGTAATCAGAAATACTAGATGGTTCTAGAGTGAATGATACTTATATAGTCATAATAAAATAATATTCATATTATATATAACAATATTGATTTAACGAAAATTGTGACTAACTGATTTTTGTTGTATTCCAGTGAAGTTGGATATATAACAATGTATTGTTTACCATTTCTTTTCCTTTTATTACATATTGTTATTCATGCCTTTGCTTATTTTTATTGGTGTGTTTACCTTGTATTATTGTTTTGCAAATACTCTTGATATAATACAAATATGTACCTTTGGTTATAATATGATGCAAATTTTGTTTTCATTTTGTCCTTCACATTGTTATCTAACTTATGTTATCTTAAATTTTGGTTCCATATCTACCATATCAATCTATATTGTTTACTTCTTCCTTATTTTCACATTGCTCAGAAGCTTCTCTGAAAATAAATATGACATTAACTTTTATTTTCTTCTTTGATTGTTTTGGTTTTTTATTTCCATGTGCATAAGTTGTAGGTAGAACTTTTTTTCTCTGCAATTAGACTAAGCTCATTAGCCTATCGTAATTTATGGAATAATCCAAACTGTTTTCCCTTGGTTCAAAATATCATTATTTTTATGTACTAAGTTCTTACATATGCTTGGACTTTAAATTTCATAGTTTTATTTATACAATTACAATTTCCCGCTGGATTAATTCTTATGTAGCAAGAGTTTTATCATTGTGAATGCAATTTTCTAAATTCATGATATTCTCTAACTGATCGTTAGTATTAACTAGGAAAGTTATTGCTATATGTATATTTATTTTGTAACATGCCATTTTGCTGAACATTATTATCTCTAATAGTACTCAAATTGGGTTAGCCAGACAAATGATTATATAACTTCCAAATGGTTACAAATGTGTCTTCTTCTTTCAATTATTTATTCCTTTGATTTTGTTTTCTTGTCTTGGTTAAAACTTTCAGAATAATGTTGAATAATGGTGATAATGGACATTCTGATTCCTGACTTTGATGGGACTGCCTTTAAAGAAGTGATGTGAACTCAAATGCCTACAAAAGCCTGGCAGGAAACAAGCAAGTGACACAAGCCATGGTAAGAAGACCACAACACAAGTGGCATAAAACAATCAATGTCACCTGTTCTTTGAGGCAAACCTGAGCGTGCATAGCTGGTTTGCAGTAGGAAGATGCTATTTAGCTACAGTTAATTGTTGTCATGTGGGCCTAATTTGCCAAAAGCCAAAAAATCTAGAAGTTTATTTAAGATGTGATTTTTAAATGCTGGCAACTAGGACAAGTTAAAAACAAAACAATGAAGCATCCTAACAAACTTATTTGTAGGTCATGTCTGGCCCTTGGGCAGCAAGCTTGAGACCTATCCACTGGGCTGTGGTTACACTAATGAGCACCGTATTGGTCGTTGGTTCTAGATAGTTTTTTTTCACATTAAGGAAGTATATTTTAATTTATTCTTTACTAAGAAATTATATCAGGGATGACTGCTATTCTTTACTAAGAATTTATATCAGGGATGAATTATATCAGGTATGAATGAAGTGTATTTTAATTTATTCTTTACCAAGAAATTCTATCCAGGAATGGATGCTGTATCAGTATTGAGATGATTCATACAACTTGTCATACTTCCAGAAAATTGTGCTTTTATTGAAATTTTAAAATGTATTAGCATCAGGTTATGTATATTTTTCTTATTATTTTCTTGATACAATCTGTATTGAAAGTTAATCATATTTTCTCATTGATATTGCAGTAGTTTACTAGGGCTGCTGTAACAAAATACCATAAACTGGGTGGCTTAAACAACAGAAATTTATTTCTCACGGTTCTGGAGGCTGAAAGTCCAAGATCAAGATGTTGGCAGGGTTGGTTTCTCCTTGGGACTCTCTCCTTGGCTTGTATATGGTTATCTTCTTGCTGTGTCCTCACATGGCCTTTCTCTGTGCACATGTATCCCTGATGTCTCTTCCTCTTCTTGTAAGGACATCAGTTCTATTAAATTAGGGCCCCACTGCTTTGCCTCAATTAACCTTAATTACCTCTTTAAAGTCCCTATCTCCAAATATAGTCACATTGGGGTTATGGCTTCAACATATGGATTTGGGGAGGACACAATTCATTCTGTAACAGATATATTGGTTATCTATTTTTTCCTCTTTCAGAATTATCAGTACTTTCTCCTTTTTAATTTTTATTCTCCCAAACAATGAGATCTCTGGTCCCATAGAGTGCCAAGCATCCTTTCTATCAGTTGTGTATTCCTGCACGGTCTCTTAATTACTGCTCAGTAAAGTTGGCATATAAAACCAAGAGCAAGTGGATGGGACTTTACACACAGATGAAAGAGTAATATTTTGGGGAGTCCAGGCATGGTACTTCTTTGAAAAGGGGACTGCTGAGTAGTGAGCTAGTCCCTTCCATATCATGGTTAGGAGCATGGACCCTGGAGCCAGGCCGCCTGAATTCAGTTGCAGATCTCCCACTTAATTAGCTGTGTGACTTGGGACAAGTTACTTAACCTCTTTATGACTCAGTTTTCTCAGATGTAAACTAGAGCTTGTAATAGTACCCACCACAGAGGGTTGTTATTAGGATTAAACAAATTAATATTTGTAAAGTGCTTAGAAGATTGCCTGGCACATACTAGTCGCTTTAGCAGTGTTTGTAAATAATAAACCACTCTAGGTGGTGCTGGGATCATAGCAGTGGATACACTGGAATGCATTGGACCTGTTGTCGATAATCCTGCCACACTGATGGGATTCTCCATTATTTCTCCCTATAGGTCACTTGCACACAGGTCTCATTTTTGGAACTAAATGGACATCTTTCATTAATGGATAATTTGGGGAAGAGGTCATGAGTACAAATCACATGACTACAAATGACAGTTTAGCTCTCTCGGTTTAAGCCACATCTAGTTTGTACTCCAACTCGGTCAATTAGTTCCTACCAGTTAAATATATCAATTCTTTGTCATATTTTTAGAAAATGTTCTACCTTGCCCATCATGTTATTTGCCTTTTGTTTGCGATTTCGACATATTTAAATGCATCTTAAATATTTGTGAATTTAAGTCCTTTGAATTTTTCTTTTGTGATTTCTTTGACTACTGGTGGGCTTCGATGTTTCTAACTATTTTAAGATTAGAGAACCTGCTCCCTTTATTTGCCAGTCAAGACATTCTGATGCAGGTCACAGTACTGGCAGAGAGACAAATATAGTAGTGACGGGATCAAATATCAGCTGAAAGTCTCATGTCCTTAAAGCAGAGAATCAAGTCAATTCTTGACTTGCCTTGCTAACAATTTCATCTCTCAGATGGTGAAGGACGTGATGAAGGGACTACTATTCTCAACTTCATTATTCCCAGTAAAGAGCCACTTAGTGAAATGTAAATGATAAGAATTTTGGCAAAAGTGATCATGATGTCTTAGAATATATGATAGGGTAGAGAAAGGTTGACATATTAGTTGCATGTTGTAGAGTAGAGGTGGCAAATATTTGACATGCAGTCACCCTCTTCCTCCTCCTAGGCTGATGGCTGTCATCAGTAATTAATCAAAAAACTTTTTTCTGCTGAGCTTGGATGTAGTTTCAAATCCTCCCTAACCCAGCTCTTCTAGAGCCACTATCAACAGATCAAGTTGACAAAGTGTTTATTTTCCATCTTCTTTCTATTTTATAAGGGGGCAGATTTACAAAGTTTCAAAAAATATGTAGACTGGGAGTCTATAATTACTGTGAGAAAATTTACATGACAATTTAAAGCACTTGTCACATCGAATTATAGTGAATTCTTTATACAACAGTCTCTCCTGCTGGATGATGAGACTTTGGATGATGGGGACTATGGTGTCTTCTTTGTAACTGTGATATCTTACCCAGAGCCCTGTGGTACATCAAACTCATTCAAAAGTGCTGAATTGAATAATGCTGTTAATACATATGAAAACAGTTTACATATTTACTTAATTTACATATTCAAAAACTATTTTTATACACGTTTTTCATTTGCTTATACAGTCTACTAATTTCAGGAGGGGAAAAAAAAGCTCCATCAAAATAGCTAAGTGACTGGTCTTTGAAGATAATTTTCAACTTTAAAGTGAGGCAGGATCTTTTTTGTGGTAACAGTCAAGGTTTTTTCCTCAGAAAACATGATTTATGAAGGAAGGATAAGACATATTGGTTAAATATGGAGGAATAGCTCACAGGGTGAGTAGCAAAACTTGGTCTTTGGAACTATGTCAAGCTTTCTGGCCTCATATTCTCTGAAGTGGGTCAACGTGATAAAGGCTTAAATGCAGTGTTTGCAAAGATGTTAATGATGTTCACTAAGTTGAAAGGCAAATCCTTTAGGCTGCCTCACTATGCAGATATTAGGATATTTTTTCCGAAAGGACATGGTCATAACCCCGGCTAAAGCATGGAAACCCCCAGAGCACTGCTGGTCAGAGGCACAGCAAGGCCATGGGACTCCTTGCATGGCAAGTGCAGGTAATTCATTCTTACGACAATGTCAAGACGGAAGGGCTAAAACGAAAACAGTGGTGACTGATGTGGCGCTGTTTGACCTTTTCCATTGGGGAAATGTGGCTAGAAGGGAAAGTAATTTAAACAGAAGTAAAAGGGGGGTGCCTTTAGTTTGTGACAATCCCTGAAGTCCCTAGTCATTATTCTATACCATGCAACTCCTGTAGTTACTCTCCTAGAGCAAAGTTATTTGGGCTGGCTAAACACAGGATGGAAACCAACCAACCAACCAACCAAACAAATAATCCCCAAACAGGAAAACAGTGAAGGATCATAGCCTTGTCATTGCTAACATGTCAGAAGAAAGAGAAGTCAGAGATTCCATTGATAACATTATGTCAAAGGTGATATTTCAGCAGGATTAATTTAGAGGGTCTTTTCATCCTCAAGGATTGGAAGGGGGAGAGAGAAACTCTAACCAAAGACCAGCAGTTAAAATCTAGGGTGGGATGGGGAGGGTGGGAGGGAGGGAGATGCAAGAGGGAAGAGATGTGGGAACATATGTATAGGTATGGCTGATTCACTTTGTTATAAAGCGGAAACTAACACACCATTGTAAAGCAATTATACTTCAATAAAGATGTTTTTAAAAAAAAAAACAAAAAAAAACCCTGTCACTTCTACTAAAAAAAAAAAAAAAAAAAAAAAAAAATCTAGGTGTAACTTTATAGCATTCCGAGCTACCGGAGTGACAATATGCATGAAGGAAAGGGATGGTGACAAGGACACTACGAAGGGAGTAGCAATAGGACTTGGGGACTGTATGTATATAGGTGAGGGAGAGATGGAGAAATAAAATGCCTCCTCCACATCACACAATGATTTTCACCATCAGATGCTCATTTTAATGTTAGACAAATTCTCTAAAGTAAGACTTTGGTTTTAAAAAGGAAATGAGGATATATTCTTTGTATTTTTTTCCTGATTTGGTAGCTATTCCCCCTTCCCCACATTCTTTTGTCCTTAAGAATATGTCATTAAAAGAGTCAGCACAATGTAGTGGACCCACAGTGAATTGAGTCAGGAGTGCCAAGCTCAAGTTCCAATTTTGCCCCTGGATAACTCTGTGACTTACCCTTTCGAAGCTTCAGTGTCCACAGCTGTAAAATGAGGTTGGGCTGGACAATCTCTAAGGCCCATTTCATTTCTAAATTTCTATACTGACTTCTCTACAGGTTGTAATATTTCCTTCTCACATAAAAATGAAAATACAGCATTTCTATGAAGGGTGTTGCCTCCTTAATGTGTCCAATTTTCCTTTGACCTTTATCATTTTATTGGCATCTATCTTTATCAGAAAGCCCTTTAGGTTTAAAGACATCCATAAATTCCAGTTTGCAAACTCAGGGAAACAGAAAGATCAGAAGAATAATTTAATGCTGTTACAGGCAGTTGAGCAGGCCAGAAAAACAGAAAATGAAACTAAGTCAACAAGCAAAATGATGGATGCCACACAAGCGAAGGGGTGTTTTAGAAGGGAGGGAAGTGCCACTGTGCCAAAACATATGGCACATTAAACTGGGGAGGACATCAGCACAGGCCTTGAATATGGGTGGAATTCAGCTCATTTCTTCTTGAACCCCCTGGCAAAATCCCCATTTGTCAAACTGAACCAAGATTAAAGTAACAACAAGGTGAGTAATGAAAGAAGGAAAAATAATACTTGCCCTGATGATTTAATCTGAAACTACAGTGAGTATTAAAAAGCACCTTCGAGTGTTTTCATTTGTGCCAACCTTGGGGCAGATAGATTTCTGAGACTACAGTAAGGTTCCTTTTTGTCTAGCTTCTGTCCACTTATCTCTTAGGGCTGTACATATCTAAAATTCTTGGAAACATATCACTTACTCCTCAATTAGAACTCAAGTCCTAAATACAGGTATTCCTGGAGGTGGTGACACAGTGACTTAAATTCATACTAAAGTGTGCATGAATGATAGCAGATTTTGCCTGAAGATAAATTTTGATGCGTAGCACAGAGCTAGAAAGTGCTACATCTCTTAAATCAAGAAGGATGCTACATGGAGAAGAGAAAAGATCGTTAAAGAGGGGAGACGAGGCTTTGAGCAAGGAACTTGCCTACTTTGCATTTTGCAAAAGCTAACTTATTTGATCTTCATATTAGTCAGAAGTCATATTTGTTTTGACAGTTTCTGTTAGTGAATAAAGATTTCTAGATCTTTTCCTGCCCATTTAATGCTTCTGTCCAAGGCATAAGCCCTATTGCTTCTCTGTTGGTAGAAATAGAATGGGTAAAAGACTGCTAGAAGAAAACACAAAGAAAGATAGCAAGGGTGCATCTCCACCTTACTAAACCTATGTTGTCTTCCCAAACTTCTGTTTCTCTGGGCATGTCTTGGAGGAACCTCTCCAGGAACAAATGGTCCCATGTGGGAAGAAATGCCCAGGAGTCAAGATTATCGAAAAATGAACCTGAAAATTCACTAACTTTCTGGAGGAGTAAATTCGTGCCTTTGTTAAGTGTCAGAAACAACTTGATCATTGGACTTAAGGATTTACTTTGAAAGCAGCAAGTTAAGTTCTTTTGAACACCACACTTGGTTCTTTATTATTATTGCTAATCAAAAACCCATTTAGTGAAGGGAAAAAAATGAGTTCAGCTAGTGTGGCTTGAAAAGTAGCCTGGATGTTGCTTTCTAATGATGTCAATGTAAAATTATCAATAGAAGAGAGAAAAGAACGTATTTGTGTCGTGCATTTAAAGAAATAATGACTCAAGAGTGCAGCTCTTGAATGAATGGGGTCTTCATTTCTGAACTTCAGCAGACCTTACTGATATTTTTAGCTGCCTTTAAACAGTCATGAGCATTAACTCAGCATGTGAAAGAAATTAGGTCAAAGTTTTAAGGAAAACAGGATGAGGGGAGAACTGTTTACACGGAAAGCATGAGCAATGACACAAGTCCTGTCTTCTTTTGATTGCCAATGTCCTCAGCAGAGCCGTCGCAGGGCTAATACGGAGGTGGAGAGTGGAGAAAACCAGTCAACAGGACACAGGATGTTGCCTCAGCCTATCTGCAAATTGTCCATCTGCAAAATGCAGTTTTGTGGCTTAACCAGAAGATCAGGCTCAGGATTACCAACTTGGGTTTCCAAGAATTCACCAATTTGGTGAGTGGGAATGGAATTGAATTTTTAAAAGCTTTTATTTTGAAATAATTTGGCTTTATAGAAGAATTGCAAAGATGGTATAGAGAGTTCCCCTATCTTTTTCACTCAGTTTCTTCTAATGTTTACATTTTACATAGACATGGTGCATTTATCAAAACTAAGAAAGTAAAAAGTACAATGCTATTAATTAAACAACTTGCTCTTCTTTTCTAGAATTGTTTTGCCTCTTTTAGTACCTTTGCCTTTCCAAGTAGATTCTGGAATCAGCATGTCAATATCTACAAAAGAGCTTGCTGAGATTTTGATTAGAAATGCACTGAATCTATAGATCTACAGACTAAACTAATCTGAGTCTTAAAATCCACGGACACATTTTTATTTCTCTAGCTATTTAGTTCTTCTTTGATTTCTTTCATTATGTTTTATACTTTACAACATATGGAAACTACAGACTGCACACATTTTCTTTAATTTATACCTAGGTACTTTATTGTTTTGATCCTATTGTAAATAGTATTGCTTTTTAAATTTCAAATCTCAATTTGCCATTGCTAGTATACAGGAGTATAATTGACTCTTTTATAATGACCTCGTAGCCAATATTCTTGCTAAACTCACTTAGTATTTCTAGAACATTTTTAGAGATTCTTTGGGATTTTCAGTGTAGACAAGCATGTTGTCTGCAAACAGAGACAGTTTATTTCTTCCTTTCCAATCTGTATCCTTCTTTTCCTTATTGCACTGGGTAAGGCTTCCAGCACAATGCTGAACAGGTGTGGTGAGAGGATATCTTGCCTTGTTCCCCATCTTAGGAGGTAAGTGTTCAGCCTCTCATTATTGAGCATGATGTTAGCTGTAAGTTTTTTGTAGATGTCTCATTGTGATAAGGAAGTTCCTTTCTATTCCTATTTTACTAAGAGTTGTGGTTTTTTTTTTTTTAATCAAGAATGAATTTTGAATTTTGTCAATGCTTTTTATGTATATATTGTCATGATCATATGCCTCTTCTAATTTAGTCTACTAATATAGTGGATTGCATTGACTGATTTTTTAAAAATTTATTAATTAATTAATTTATGGCTGTGCTGGGTCTTCGTTTCTGTGCGAGGGCTTTCTCTAGTTGTGGCAAGCGGGGGCCGCTCTTCATCGCAGTGTGCGGGCCTCTCACTATCGCAGCCTCTCTTGTTGTGGAGCACAGGCTCCAGACGCGCAAGCTCAGTAATTGTGGCTCACGGGCCCAGTTGCTCCACGGCATGTGGGATCTTCCCAGACCAGGGCTCGAACCCGTGTCCCCTGCATTGGCAGGCAGATTCTCAACCACTGCGCCACCAGGGAAGCCCTACACTGACTGATTTTTAAATGCTGAACCAGCCTTGCATTCTTGGGATGAACCCTGTTTAGTTATGATGTATTATCTTTTTCATATATCCTTTGATTCAATTTTCCAATATTTTTTTGAGGATTTCTATGTCTATATTCATGAGGAATACTAGTTTGGATTTTTCTTTACTTAAAAATATTTTTGCATTTTTATTGTCTGAATATATGTCTTGGTATGTTTACTTTCGGTATTTAACTTGCTTGTTCTCTGATCTACTTGGATCTGTTTTGTGTGTGTCTGTCATCAATTTTGGAAAATTCTCATACATTATTTTTTTGGATATTACTTCCACCTCATTCTCTATTTCTCTTCCCCTCCTGGGATTCCAATGATGTGTATGTTAGACTGTTGGATATTGTTTCACATCTCTTAGATGCTCTGTTCTGGTTTTTCAATTTTTATTTCAGTTTGGATAATTCTCATTAACCTGTCTTCAAATTTACAGATTATTTTCTCAGCCATGTTGAGTCTACCGACAAGCCTGTTGAAGGCCCTCTTCATCTCTGCTACTGTGCCTTTGATTTCTAGTATTTCCATTTGATTCTTTCTTATAGTTTCATCTATCTGATGAAATTACCTACCTACTAGTGCCTGTTGTCTACCTTTTCCATTAGAGCCTTTAACATCAAAATCAGTTATTTGATTGTCTCCTTCCTTCCTTCTTGCTTTGGGTTTAATTTGTTCTTTGTCTAAATTTGTACGATAGAAGCTTAGTCTGAGTCTGATTCTGGTGATTGCTTTTTCTCTTCAGACTGTGCTTTTTTCTTACCTTGTCCTATGCCTCTTAATTTATTAATGAAAGACCGATATGTTGTGTATGACAGCATATACTGAGATAAATATATTTTATGCTTGGAGATGAGCACACCTTTCCTTCTGCTGGGCCTTTAATGTGGTGGTTTGTGTTAATATTGTCAGAAGTTCAGCTGAAGTTTGTTGTTGCTATGGTTCCACCATAGGCCTCAGATTCTTCTGGTGATGTCTTGTGTTTAGGGTGTAGGCTTGCATACCACAGAGTTTTTCTCAATGTATCCTCCCCAGAGAGAACGTGTCTCTTGCAGCTCTTTCAGAAGTATTTTACTGCTTTTTTTTTGCTTAGCATTTGTTAGTGTCATGTTAGGGAGCATGGGGCAGGGAGTGTTGTTCTCTGATGTTATGATTAAACTTGAGTCCAAGGCAGATATTCAGAATCTGGAGTCTTCCCAAGTGCTCCTGCCCCTCCTCTAGCTCTAGTGCTGGGCTTAACATATACTTCATTTTTTTCCAAAGAGGCAGAACATGTTTAGTCCTCCTGTTCCCTTACCCCACATGCAGTGGGTTTCAATTAGTATACTACGGTGACAGTTTTGTTGCTCTTTCCTCTGCAGATTAAGAGAGAGGGGAGCTGGATCTGGGAAGAGTTTCAGCAAAGGCACCATGAGGGAAACTTTCTCAGGAGTCTCCCTGATCTTCCCTATGAACATTTCAAGGTGTTTGTGGAGGAAAAGCCTGTGAGAGAGTAAAGAGCCCCTATATCTGCATCTCCAGACAATTCATACTTTCACACCAGCCCACATTTGACTGCTAGCAATTTGTCAACAATTTTCCACCAAATCACCTTTCTGGCTTATATGTAATCCGGTGGCATCTGCCACAGGTAAGCACATGTTCAGGTCCTGTTCCTACCCACAGACACCTGTCTGTCTGCAGATTGCAGGTTAGTTGTTGAATCCTCAGTTCTCAGATGGGTTTAATAAAAGTTGTTAATTTGCCACTTGTGTGGCTTTTTTCTTATTTTAAGAGCTGGAGTAATGCTTTTTCCAGCTTTCTGCATTTATGAAGTGAAACTGGAAGACTTGATTAATTGAATTTTGATGTGCTTTTCAGCTCTTCAATTCTGTAGCTTCTAAATTTTTGACCTCCATGTTTTTTCTCTTATCTCTTGGGCACAATTTGGGAAAATATTTAAAAATGTTTTGAGGGGGCTTCCCTGGTGGCGCAGTGGTTGAGAATCTGCCTGCCAATGCAGGGGACACGGGTTCGAGCCCTGGTCTGGGAAGATCCCACATGCCGCGGAGCAACTAGGACCGTGAGCCACAACTACTGAGCCTGCGCGTCTGGAGCCTGTGCTCCACAACAAGAGAGGCCACGAGAGTGAGAGGCCCGTGCACCGCGATGAAGAGTGGCCCCTGCTTGCCACAACTAGAGAAAGCCCTCACACAGAAACAAAGACTCAACACAGCCAAAAATAAATAAATTAATTAATTAATTTTAAAAAAATGTTTTGAGGTCTTCAGAGAAAGACTGTAATAATGTCTTTTTAATTACCATCCTCCTATCAGATGTTCTAAATATGTTGAATAGTGAGACTCTCATTTATAAATAATAATTCCAACACTCCTCACTGAAATTATTCCTCTGTAGAGTACTTGACTCTAATCATTACTTATCTTCCTGTGATAACTAGGCAGGGACTGTTTATTTCTCATCTTAAGTCTGGCACCTAGCACAGGACCTCATGTTGTGGATTCTCAATGTATATTGACTGTATGGGTTAATTAATGGATAAAAAACTTAATATACCCCCAGAACAGCCACAGCATTAAATTAATGACAAATGGTGAAATGGACTATGTGAGTGGATTGTCCCATTTCAGATGATTGTGCTAAATTAATGAGTATGGGGAAAAATGCCCATTCTGTATCATGTACAAAGTGGACCTAGGAAGCCTAACCCATCCTGGACACATTATAGACAGAGGAGGAAACCACTTCCCCATCAAAAAAAATTCCCTCATGGGTCTGATAATACCCAAATGATTTAAAAATTTAAAAAAGCCTTTAATTCCATAGCTGATTTAAGGAGAATGAGACTAAGCAATACCATATTCTTTTCCTATAGCAAATATTAATAGAGTGAAGAGGTGATCTGGACAGAAAGGAGGAAAGACAAAGTAATGAATCATGGCAGGTGTATTCTTTAAATATCATTTTAGCTGTATCATACAAATTTTGATTCATAGTGTTTTTATTGTGCTTCCATTGTTAACATCATTTCTAGTTTATTTTTTGACTCATGAATTACTTGGTATTTTCTTTTTATTAATTTTTAGTTTTACTGTATTGTATTGAAAGAATATTGCTCAGGCTTATATTAATTATTTGGTATTTTTTGAGACTTCCTTAGTAGCTTAGAAAGATTTCTTAGGGAAGTTTTCCAAATGTAGGTTTATATGTCTTTAGACATAATCCTTCTTGATAAATGGGGTTTTCCTTGTGTGTTATTTGAATCTTCTATATTTTTACTACCTTTTTGTTGCTGCATTTTTAATTCCTAAGAGAGATATGTTCAACTGTCCTAATGTCATTATGTATGTTTCTGTTTCTACTTGTAATTATGCTAATTTTTTGCTTAAATAGTTCAAGGTTATAGTGTTAGGTGCTTACAGGCTTGGAATTTTTAGATCTCTTTGGTAACTTTCTCTCATCATGAAATTACGACTCTTTTCATCTCTAATAATGCTTTTATTTAAATTGTAATTTTCTAGTGTTAATATGGCTATATCATTTTTCTTTTAATTATTTTCCTCAGATAATTCTATTTTCAAACTTTCAGTGTCAACATGTTTCCTCTTACAAACAGTATGGACTTGGATTTCTTTTTAAAACCCATTGTCTCTTATAAACAACATATTACTGGATTTAAAAAATCCAGTCTGAGTGTCTTTCTTTAACTATTGAGTTTAACTTGTTTACATATATTGTGATTGCTGACCTAATAGGCCTGATTGCTGTATTTTATTTTGTGTTTTCTTTTTATTTACAATTTCCACTAATCATTAGAATCATTTATTTTTTAAATCTTCTTTTTCCCATCCTCTACTGATTTGGAAGTTATATTTCTGTTATTTTCATGGCTTTCCCTAAAATTTTAACATATGTATTTGCTTTAACAAAGTCTAAAGTTAACATCTCTATACTCCTTTCAGAAAACTGAAGACCCATATTACTTTAACTCTGGACACCTACTCCCATATCCATGTTACGGTTTTCTAACATTTTTATCTTCTCTTCTTTTAAACATCCATCCATTTTTGTCTTTATTAATTTTTAAAAACTCAATGTTTATTAAATTTTTTATCAGATTTACCAATTTGTTTACATTGCTTCACACAATCCATTCTTTCCTCTTAGATTTAATTCCTCCTTATTGAAGCATATCCTTTAGTACTTCTTACAGTGAATGTCTGTATGGTCGATTCTCTCATTGTGTGTCTAAAAATATTTTTTCCACTCCCACCTAATTGATAGTTTAACAGTTGGAAAATGGTATTCCATTGTCCTTTGGCCTCCAGTGTTGCTGATGAGAAGTTTGTTATTTTTTAAAGTAATCTGTCTTGTCTCTTAATTGAGTTTGTGTATTTTTTTCTATCTGACTTTAATGGTTTACAATTTCTCTGCTTTTTGGACTTATTTTTATTTATATTTCTCTAAACTCACTGTGCTTCTACAATCTAGGAGCTCATGTCTTCCATCAATTCATGAACATTCTCTGCTATTATCTACAATATTTTGAATGTGGAAAAACATGATAGGAGCCAAATTATGATTACAGAATGGAGTGTCTTTCCATTTAACCTTCAAGAACATGACTCACTAACATGTAACAGTATCCAGGCTATAACAGTTAGAGGCAAAGGGCAAAAGAAAACATGGGCTTTTCAAAACTCAGTCATTGAGCCGAGTCACAATTCTAATTTCCAATATCAGGCTCTAGCAAATCAAGACATAGTTAAAGACTAGCTGACACGTAGCATTGCTCATTCCAGTTGAGGGATAAAAGGAAGGTTAAAGGGCATATAATATATTCTGTAATTGACTGATTGATTCATTCATTCATCAGATGTTGATTAAATACTTTAAAAAACATTAATTAATTAATTAATTTTTGGCTGCATTGGGTCTTCGTTGCTGCACACGGGCTTTCTCTAGTTGCGGCGAGCGGGGGTTACTCTTCGTTGTGGTGAGCAGGCTTCTCATTGCGGTGGCTTCTCTTGTTGCAGAGCACGGGCTCTAGGCATGCGGGCTTCAGTAGTTGTGGCTCACGGGCTCCAGAGCATGGGCTCAGTAGTTGTGGCGCATGGGTTTAGTTGCTCTGCGGCATGTGGAATCTTCCCGGACCAGGGCTTCAACCCGTGTCCCTTACATTGGCAGGAGGATTCTTAACCACTGCGCCACCAGGGAAGTCCCAGATTAAATACTTTCTGAATGCCAAGCAATGAGTTAGGCTTTTGAAATTTGGAGATGAATAGTATTATATTTATGTCCCAACTTTGATGAGAGTCTGAATCAACTGACCCAGTATTAATTGTTTCAAAAAATACAGCCATTTTCAAATAAACATTTTGCTTCATTGTTCTTGGGCTTATTAAGGTGCTACTGAAAAGTCTCTTTCAGTACATTTCTTTCATTTGAAATATTGGCTGCATCATACTATATCTCCCTATGCTGTTTAGCACAGCCTGTAGTGTCGGGACATTGGCTTTAAATGACCTGACTTACTCAAGTTAGGCTGTTTTATTTATGGAAGTAGAACTCCATGTGGGGTAGTGAAAATATCATCTTTGGAAGAATGCCTCTTCACACCTTCCCAAGGGTCAGGCTCTTTAATGAGGGGCTCTATGACCTTGTGCAGGTTCTCTGGGGAGCGGCCTCAAAAATTTCCCTGTTAAAGAAAAGTCTGAAATTTTAGATGTTATCACTAATGAATGTGAAAACTAATGGGAGTTTCATTG
This sequence comes from Eubalaena glacialis, assembly GCF_028564815.1. Classification (NCBI taxonomy): domain Eukaryota; kingdom Metazoa; phylum Chordata; class Mammalia; order Artiodactyla; family Balaenidae; genus Eubalaena; species Eubalaena glacialis. The sequence continues at coordinate 106,271,811 of NC_083720.1, read as the reverse complement.
TTTTAATTCTGTGTCCAGGGAATAAGCTGGATGGTCATAAAGAGAAAGTAGGATCAAATCTGAATTAAAAAAATTGTGTTCTTTTGTAAAGTAATGCAAAAATTTCAACTTTGAACATGTTTTGGGGATGAGGGGAAAATGTTGGAGCAAGAACTTCTGAAAGCAAATATGCTTTGTCCTGAGCTCCCTCTGTTATTTTAATCTAATAAAAATACATGGTAAAAGACTCTGCCTTAGCAGGAAGTCAGTATGAATGCAAACCTCAATTGAAGCTAAGAAAGCCAGCTTATCAGAGTTTTGTTTTGATAGTCTAATTGCTAAGAGCTAAACGTGTCTTCGTCTTCTCTGGTGTGCTGCTTCCCCTCAAACAAACAAACAAAAAAACAACAAAACAAAACAAAGCACATGACATCCTTTCCCAATATTCTGATATGCCTAATTAGGTCATCATACCTCTCAGTTGATAATTATGGGCTGTAGTTTGTATATTTCCATTGAACAAAAAAAAAGTGGTCAAAGTTTAATTTTTTCTTTTTAATTACAAAAGTAATAGCTTTATTAATTTCCTATAAATTTTATTATAATATCTAAAATCCTTTTTCATCAAGTAACACATGCACTTCCCCAGGGATTCTGATATGCCCTTTGTGGCAGTTACTCTCCAAAGATGGTCTCCAATGAGCCAAGCCTCCAAGTATTCACAGCCTTGTAGATTCCCCTCCCACACTATATCTGGCCAGGCAGGTAATTCATGAACATTTGTTTTTGGAATCCTGAAACCGTCATGTAAGAAGTTCAACTGTCTTGCTTGTGAAGCCACATGGAGAGGCAACATGGGTAGGGAGAAATGCCGCTGTCCCAGTGTCTCAGCAGATCCTAGAGAAACTTCAGCCTCTGGCACAATCTAATTGCAACCTTGTCACAATCTATCTGAGTGGCCTCAAATAAAGGACAGCAGGACAGCTCAACTGAGTCCAGTCAACTCACAAAACCATGAGAGATGACATAGTTGTTGCTGTTTTAAGCTACTAAGTTTTGAAGTGACCTGTCATGCTGCAATAGGTAACCAGGACAGCCCCCAGTGGACACAGTGTCTCTTCCCTCTACCCCACCGCCACCCTCACTTCAATGGAAACCCATTGCACAATGCAACCTAGGGGCAAGAAGGAGGATGAATGACATATCGATAGAAAAGTCATTCTAGAAAAAAATTTTCTTTAAATACCATACTTAAGGCACTTTACATTAAAGAGCCAACATTACAACTCTACTTTCAACCTCATATTTCTATAAACATTCATATTCGTACCTATATCTCAAGCGAGGAAAGGAAGCAGAGAAACTGAATACCCTCCTCCCAAACTGATCCAATTTAATTTCAACTGATATTTCAGAAAATTGGGTGGGAGGTGGTGAACTGACAAGATTATTTTAAAGTTTGTATGGAAATGCAAAGGCCAAGAAAATATTGAGGAAAATACAATTTAGAGGGCTTACATTATGAGTTACCTAGTATTATTTTAAAGCTATTGTGATTGATACAGTGTAGTACTGGTGCGAAGATAGACAAATAGACCAATAAAACAGATAATAGAGTTCAGAAATAGATCTACACATATATGAAAACTTGATTTAAGATAAAGTCAAACGCACTGCAATGGGTAAAGATGGTCTTTTCAATAAGTAGTACTGGGTCAATTGGTTATCTACATGTGAACAAATAAATCTTGATCCATACCTTACACCATATACAAAATTCCATTCCAAATTGAAATGAAGACCTAAATGTGAAATGTAAAACAATAAAATTTCTAGAAGTTAACAAAGGATAATATCTTCATGAACTCTGAGTAAGCAATGATTTCTCACACAGGACAAAAAAGAACTAATCATAGAAATAAAATATTGATACATTAAACTTTATTAAAGATGCAGTGGAAAGGCAAACCACAGAATGGCAGAAGATATCTGCAACATACATTTCTATCAAATGATTCATATGTTAAGAATGTTCTCAAAATATGTTAAGAATGCCTGCAAATCAGTAAGAACTGATGGACAAAGTAATTTAAAAATGGGCAAAAGTCTTGTGACTCTGTGATATAACAAGAAAAATATTTTTGGTCTTTTCCCTGGTTCCTGACACAAAGCTCCTAAAACCTTTAAAATTTCCTGATAGGGGTGAAAGGAGCATCTTTTGTTTTTCATAGTAAGCCCCTTTCCCTCATAACTTTGTGCTAATTAGGTGACTCTTGGAGGATTGGGGTTGGTTAACAGAGAAACCAACCACGCAATGAGAGGGCTGGAACATTTAGTCTCACCCCCAACCTCCAGTGAGGGAAAAGGGGCTAAAGATTGTTCAGTCACCAATGGCTAGTGATTTCATCAATCATGCCTAGTAATGGAACCTCCATAACCCCCTAAATGATGGGGTTCAGAGCACTTCTAGGTTGGTAAACACATGTAGGTGCACCTTCCTACACTCCTTGCCCTATGTATCTCTTCCATTCTGCTGTTCCTGAGTTGTATCCTTTATAATAAACCAGTAATAGTAAGTAAAGTGTTCCCTGAGTTCTGTGAGCTGTTATAGCAAATTATTGAACCTGAGGAGGAGTTTATGGGAACCCCCAATTTATAGCCAGTCAGTCCGCAGCACAGGCAGCAACCTGGGACTTGCAATTGACATCTGAAGTGGGGGCAGTCTTGGAGGATTGAACCCTTTAACTTGTGGGAGCTGGCACTAATGCCAGGTAGATAGTGCCAGAATTAAATTAAAATGTAGGACACTCGGTGTCTGCAGAGAACTGGAGGAATGCAACGTGTGGAAAACCCCTACATTTTGTGTCAGAAGTGTTACGAGTAGAAAGTTTTCTTTTTAGGTTTTTTGTTTAGTATTAAATAGGTACTTCACAAAAAAGATATTCAAATGGCCTATAAGCAAATGAATAGGGGCTCATCCTTATTAGTTATCAGGGAGTGCAAATGAAAAAACTACACTAAGATATCACTGCACATCCATCAGTAGTGCTAAAACAAAACCAAATATAATCTGATAATACTAAGTGTTAGCAAAATTGTAGCCTAACTGAAATTCCTGGTATAAGCCTTTTGGACAGCTTGGGAAGTATCTACAGAAACTTAACATATTCATAGTCTATGCCTCAGCAATTTTACTTGTAGTTATACACTCAACAGAAATCAAAACATGTACAAGAATGATCTCAGCAGCTTTTTAAAAGAAAAATAAAAACCAAAAACTGGAACAAATGTCTGCAAACAATTGAATGGATAAATAAATTGTGGTATATTCTTCCAACAGACTCTTTTTAAAAACCAAATCGCATGAAGGAATGTTTTCCTAAGTATGTTCTGTCTTTTTTTTCTCATCACACATCAATGAAAATGAATAAGCTACAGCTCTAAGCAGCAACATGGACACATTTCACATAAGGCTGAATAAAATAAGGTAGTCACACAGAGTACATACTCTATGAACCCATTTATATAAAGTTTAGAAACAGGCAAAACTAATCCATGTGCTGCAGATCAGAATAGTAATGAGGTTTTTTTTGGGGGGGGGGGTGGGGAGTGCTTAATAATTTGGAAAACACTCCAAGAAGATTTCTAGGATATTAATATAGTTCTATGTCTTGGTCTGGATGCTGGTTACCCAAGTTTTGTTCACTTTGGAAAAATTTACCAAGCCACACACTTATGACTTGAGTTGTTCAATTTTCTGTGTTATGCTATACTTCAGTAAAACTTTTAATTTTAGCATTACTTCAAAAATGTGGTGGAAAAAATGAGAGAAAGAGAGAGAGAAAGAAGGAGGAGGAAGAGGAGGAGGTGTGGGAGAGAGATTGAGAAAAGGAAAGAAAAGAAAGAGAAAAGGGGTAAAGAGAGGGAAGAAGGAGAAAGAGGGAGGAAGAAAGAAGGGAGAAAGAGAAAAAAAGGAAGGAGAAAGGAGGAAGGAGAGAAGAAAAGAAATGAAGCAATTTCATTACTTATAATTAGCATCATAGCTTTGGGGCAGTGTGAATCATCTGTCTCCCAAAATATTAGATAATTTCGGATTAGCAATGCCTGCAAAGACATATCCCTTACTTAGAATACATAATTATAGAATCTTAGAAATTTGGAACTCATGGGTGATCTAAATTACACCCTCACCTCTAAAATGCATGATTGTGACCACCTCTTTATGAGAAAAGAAAACCTGACCCAGTTAATAATGGGAAAGAAATCGAGGCTTTTGGGTCAAGTGTCAAGGCCATAATTCTGTGGAGTAAATTTCACATGCACTGGATAACTCATACGAAGTGATGGCATGCTTAGCATCAGGTCTCAGAAAAGATGTGTGTACTTAATGACTTCTTCTCCTTTTTCCCCAAAACGTTTGACTTTATGAAAGTTTTTAGAATGGCTTCATTTCATAGAAAAAGTGCTGTGAATCTCCATCATTAACAGATGTTAAGGGGTGGGGGAGTGAGCAAAGGACGGAGAGCTGCGAACTTCAGCTCTAAAGGACCAGCTACCTCAGCAATGAAGACACAGAAACCTCAGTTGCCCTTGGCCGTGGTTGCCTAAGCCGCAGCCAGCACTGCCCTAGTAACAGAAGGATCTCATACTGTTTCTCCAAATACATGTCACCCTCCCTGTATTTTGTGGAAAGCCTTTGATGTTGATCTGCAGATGGATACCCTGGACTTTTCCTTTTGCTTGTGCAAACAAAGCAAGGCAATTTGGGTTTTCTCGGCAAATACTGTCAGATGTTTTACATTCAGCAACAAAAATTAAGTGAAGTTTTTCTTTCTCAAACTTCTACTACTGACCATAAATTAAAACACCTATATTCTCACACAAGATTATTGTGAGAAAGAAAAAAAATCTATAGAGCCAGTATCTGAACAAAATATTCTTAAACAAACCAAACCTTGTGAAAGAATATTTTCTTGAGTCTGTCCTATCATTTTAAAAAAAGCGTATATTTACCATATATATCCCAAACTCTGGCCCAATTTAAAAGGAATCAAATTAAAAAGTGCCTACTACATAAAAACAAAATTCTTCTTAAAATGTTTTAGCCAAAATTGTAATATTATTATCAATGCTTAAATAAATTATTCCTTGGTTTCAAAATCTTTCAATAGTTTGACTCGGAATATAATAGAAAGTCTTCTTAGCTTTGAATTTAAATATAACCCAAATATCAATAGGGGTCACTTTGTACTTTAAAATCTTGATTAGACTGGCTCAAAACCGATTCCACATCTTTTAGAAAGGTTACCACCCTCTGCACATTCAGAGTGTGAAGAAAGAGGAAAGGGAGAATGAAAAGGCTCTGTTCTCATGATCCCTTCTGACTGAGATTCTGCTTCTGTTAACTAGTTTATGAAATTTTTTTGCCATCCAACCTATGGATCCTGTTGCACAAAGCATCATCCCAAACCTGGAACACTGTATTTTTCTATGATTTAAGAGAGAGAAAGTATCTGTCTTCACTCTGTAGATATAGATAGATAGATGAATAGAGATAGATAGATGATAGGTAGATAGATAGATAGATAGATAGATAGATAGGTAGATAGATAGGCAGACAGACAGACATAGCTACAAATGCAAATAAAATAGTAGGCATGTGTCCCTAACATACCTTCTGGCTGTCCAGCCTCAGGCCAAGCTATTCTGAAAGGCATCCGGGTTCCTGCCTCTTGATCACCCCTCCTTCTCCTATCTGCTCTCTTCTCTCTACCTCCTAACTGCCCATAGAATTCCACATTCCGGTCACTTGGTTATGAAGAGAATTTCAGTTCTTTCCAGATGTTTCACAACCTTTCCATATCAAAAATATGTCAAGGTGCTCAGCTAAGCAATATGACCCTCTACTTCTTAGGAGCACAGAGTGCTGAGAGTCACCTTGGATTTTTCTCTAACCAGACCCCCTTCTACAAAGGCAAGGTTTTACAAAGTGAGAGAGTGGCATGGACATATATGCACTACCAAATGTAAAACCGATAGCTAGTGGGAAGCAGCCACACAGCACAGGGAGATCAGCCCTGTGCTTTGTGACCACCTAGAGGGGTGGGATAGGGAGGGTGGAAGGGAGGGAGACGCAAGAGAGAAGAGATATGGGGATATATGTATATGTAGAGCTGATTCACTTTGTTATAAAGCAGAAACTAACACACCATTGTAAAGCAATTATACTCCAATAAAGATGTTAAAAAAAAAAAAGGTTTTAAAAAGTAGTTGTTTCCCCCTCTATTACCTGCAGTTCTCCACAGCCTAGTTTCTTCATCTAACTTGCCAATCTCTACTTAATGTTGTCACTCTCAACCTGAGGGGAGAGAAGGCATCTTACATTTTTATATCCTCTGCTCCTGGATGAGTTATCATAGGGTGGGAAAATATGACTGTGTTTGACTGGTATTCTTCAGTATCTGGCTCAGGGCTTGGCATTTCAAGGGAAATGTCAAGAATTTGACTTCGAATGGTGATTTGTTCATGATTATAATACACTAATTGTCACAGAGCAGTGCAACTCATGAAAGTGGCCCACTAAGACTATCTCCAAGCAAGGAAGATGCTCTCCTACCGAATCCATTGGAGTTATCCAATAGCCCAACCATGGCCCTTATTTCTAGTTCCTAATAACACTCTTCAGTTTAACATTTGGCACATACTTTCTCAGCTCTAGTATTTAATTGTAGATTTCCTTAACTGGTGGTGGCTAACAATCCCCACTGCAATTTCTCAGGTCTCAGACCAAGCTAGTCATCCACTGGGTATACCTGGTTGGTACCAAATCCCCAGGACCCTGGTTTCCAGCCCTGCTCATTCCCTGCCTCACACCAAACCAGTGACACGATTCTGCTGGATCCTTTCTACTTTGAGGTAGAAAGGACAGTGAAGGACCTTGCCCTACAGATGGAAACATCTCCATTTGGACATAATATAAAGTCTGTGGGTACATAACACATTCCTTCCTTCCTGTTAAAGTATCCCTTGGAGATTTATGGCAATGTGTGCGAACTGTAGATTTTCCACATGCTCATCACTGCCTCCACATAGACTCTATGGTCACTGTAGTCTACAAGATGAAGGTGTGTTGACTTCACTGTCACCCTCCAAATTGTAGAAGAACGATTGACTTGCTTCACAGGCACAGGATCAGAGTTCATTACCTATCAAACGGAAGGTTTTTTGTGAGGTAGTGAGGTCCAAAAGGTGTGGGCTTTTCTGGAAGGTGGCACATGTTTCCTTGCAGTATAAAGGACATGATTTCATTCTCCAGCACTGTAATACCTGCTTCCTGGCCCAGAAACTGACCATCTTTGATTCTGTCTAGTAGGGAAGGACTGACAGTTCTTAGAAGAACTAAGGAGGATGGCATTGTGCACATACTCACCCAGGGAGAATCCAGAACCTCAAATAGGCACTTTTGGACATTAACCCAGGAAACACTTGGACTGCAAGATCATTACCTAATAGTGAGTTGGTGCAGCTTCCTTGCACAGACCTTGTGAACTGACTGGCAAGAGGCCTAACTATTAAATCAGGCCAGCCAGTCATTTCATAGAAAACTGATTAGGAAAGCAATTCAGGAAGACCCTGGGCATCTTGACTTAAGAATCCACATTCTTTTCAGCTCTGGCTTTCCTGTGCAATTTTTTAAAACTGATAGTTGAAATCAGCAGGGGAGACCAGCTCCCTTTCCACAGGTTTCATGAGCTCAGAACCTCAAATATAAGAATAGCAAAAGGAGTTTCAGGTAGAGAAGAGAGGGAGAGGAGAAGAAGGAAGAGAAAGGAAAGAGGGAGGGAAGCAGTAATTTATTGATCAATTTCTATAAGATGCCAGGTGTTTGTTTTTCTTCTATTATTACTAATATTCAAAACAGTCTTGCAAGACAGTTATTAGTAAAAGCCAAGTCATGCCTTTGAAATAATACAGTATGAAATCCACCAGGTCGGAGCAAAATTTTGATGGCAGGAATCAATGAATCATCTTGTAAACAAGCAAATACCCATTTTCCCCTGTTCTTATTTGGGCCTTTTAGTTGGTGATCTGGGGTCTATGTGGGTAATGATTCTGAGGACTCATTATTCATGGAACAATCTCCTCCGAAAACTGTTCTCAAACCCGTGATGGAACTTCCTCCCTGTTTGTGCTTGCCTAGTTCTGACCCTTTACAATCTCTGCCTCCATCTAGATCCCCTGTCACGCCGTACATGTCATTAGTGCTGATTATCTATATTATCTAGAATTTTCTTCTGAGTGGCAGAAAGCACTTTAAATGGCTCCGTGTTTGAACAGCTGGATTAAATGGCACTCTAAGGGTCTGAAAGAAATAATACATCTCCCCAAACTGCCTACCTCCCTCAGGGGAATAGCTTAATCACCTTGTATAATTAACCTATTATCTAATCAATCCTTACCAAAACCCTACATAAGGTTTAAAATTCAGTTAAATAGACACAATAGCTCAAATAACAAAAAGGTTAAAAGAGCTCACGTATATCAGTCCTTTTTCTAAAAAACAACAACTAAGCATCAGTGAAGCACTTTTAACTCTTTACATATTCCTTGATTCTACCTTCCTTTCCAGATAAACTCTTGTATTTTTCTTCTAACGCTCTTGGACAAACACTCCCCATTCCTCTTACATTTCCTGTCTGTCCTTTACACTCTATGTCTACATATGTGCTTTGCTTCCTATTGTATTCTATAAACATATTACGTTAAAAACTGTTTAACGTGAGATGTAGTGGCATAAGGGTATTAAGAGCATGGAAAAATGAAAAGTGCAGTAAAATTAAATCAAGACTAAATAAGAAAGAGGATGTCAAATAGAAGTCTGGGGCCTTAACAGGAAAATAAAAGTACATTTATTTCTACACTACTAAAAGCCGCTAATTGAGAGCTATGGTATTTCCTTGGTCCCTTTCAGTATGCCCATCGTGCCAAGTGGATATATAAAATGTATGATTTTTATAATCATTTTTTTTTTACGAATGGGAAAGATTATTTTAAGGTAATCTAGCATTCTTCTGTTCAAATTGCTGTCCTATTATTACGGGGTTTTTTCATGTTGCATCCCATGAAGGCAGTTATCCAATCTGCCATGGTTCTTGCTTTCCTTTCCCTGCATTCTGTTTCCATGCATCTTGAAATTTAAGCATCAAGCATTCACAGTTTGGTTTTGTTTTTTGGGCCTGCCTCAATTTTTAAAAATTTTAGACTCATTTGATGTTTACTTACCAAGAAAGTTGTTTGATTAGGTCAAAGAAGAAAATGATTTTTAAATAATTTATTGATGGCTAGATTGGAGAAAAAATGTAGAAGCCACATAGATAGTTGGTGTATGGTTTAAATATATTAAGAGATAACAGTTAAAATAGCTTTTAACACAGATGCTATGAAATCATGGAAACAGAGGTACTTCACGTGACATATGCTTCCCCCTTAATCCATGGGAAAAGAAATAAAAGCCATAGACTATTTAGATTGACCAACCTTTCAGATAGTATCTATGTAGGTTATTCAAAAGAATGACATAGACTGGATTAATCCAGTGTAAAATAATATTATTGAATTTTTCATCAAAATAGACTGATATCTACATTAGCAAAAAATGAAGAAATAATCTTGACAAGGTATGTGCAAAATTCATATGAAGAAAAATTTAGATGATGAAAGAAGACAAAATGGAAAACTTCTTATGTTTTTTAAGGGTTAAATTAAGTGCAATTCCAATTAAAATACGATTGGGATTCATTTGGAAAAAGATAAGTTGATTCTACATGCCAAATAGAAAAATTAAAAACAAAAAAGAAAAGGACATTCTGAAAATCTCTGAGAAATAATAACAATGAGAGGGAACTAACTTTTATAGACATTAAAATGTATTCTGAAGGTATAGAAATTAAAAAGCTTATTAGTGACACAAGTAAATACAGGAATTTGGTATATTTTGAAGATGTCATTTTAAATTAGTAGGTGAAATGGATTATAAAGAGATTTCTACCAGGAAAAAAAAAAAAGTTGAATTCTTACCTAACACTTTGCATCAAAATAGAATCAGATAGACAAAATATTTAAATATTAAAAAAAAACCAATTAAAGGTACTAGAAGAAAACATGGGGTTTTTTTTGATTATTGTCAGAATGAGAAAAGCCTATCAAAGAATGACACAATCCTCAAAGTCACACAGACTAAAAGTAGCAGTTGAATTTACCTGCATAAAACTGAGAATCTTTTGTTTGGCAAATAATACCAAAAACAAAGTCCAAAGACAAATGGAATCCTGAGAAAAAAAGTGTCAGCATCAAATATTACAGACAAAGGGCTAATTCTTTTGGGAAAAAAACTCCCAAAACTACAGGTCATTTTAAAAAAGACTAAGAACCCAGTAGAAAAATGGGGAAAGAATGCATACAGGCTTTTTCCTGTTAAAGGATAGAAAATTCATTTTATAATTATCATCACTTAAAGCTAGAGAAATGCCCATTTTGTAGTTCCTATCAGGTGGGCACCCACCTCTGCACCCATGCATCCTATTCCCCACTTCTCTACCCCTCACCCTAGAGTATCCACATTTTTGTTGTTGTTTATGTACTGTGCTATGTTTCTTTATCTGAACATAAACAAATACAAATATATATTCTTATTGTATCCTTTTCTTTTACAAATGTTAGAATTCTCTATTCATCCTTCTGTATCTTGCTATTTTCACCCAACAGTATATCTTGCTGATCTTTCTTAGATTTAGAGAGAGCTTACTTACAGTTTGTAGTGTTAGGTGTGTGGTTGTACCAGTTTATTAACCAGTTCCTTATGAATGGACACTTCTGTTTCTGATATTTTACACTTATAAACTATGCCACAGCAAATACTCTTGTACACACATCCTTTAGCACATGTAGATTTGTAGGATAAATTTACAAAAGTGGGATTGCTGGAGTAAAGGCAAATACAGTTGTCCCTTAAACAACATGGATTTGAACTGAGCTGGTCCACTTGTACTCGGATTTTTTACTATGGTAATATAGGATCTGTGATTGGTCGAATTCTTCCATGTGGAACTGGGGACATGCGGGGCCGACTGTAGAGTCATACCTGGATTTTTGTCTTTACTGGTCTGGGGCCAGGGGTTGGAGTTCCTAACCCCTGCGTTGTTCAAGGATCAACCATACATTTACTGCCATTACACACATTTGCAGCATTAAAAGCTTGAGTAAATGAAAGGGTAAATGCAACAGTGAGTTTGGTTGATATTGCCAGATTCCCTTTATAGAAGTTGTACAGGGCTTCCCTGGTGGCGCAGTGGTTAAGAGTCTGCCTGCTAATTCAGGGGACACGGGTTTGAGCCCTGGTCTGGGAGGATCCCACGTGCCTTGGAGCAGCTGAGCCCGTGCGCCACAGCTGCTGAGCTTGCACTCTGGAGCTCACGAGCCACAACTACTGAGCCCACGTGCCACAACTACTGAGGCCTGCGCACCTAGAGCCTGTGCTCTGCAACAAGAGAAGCCACCATAATAAGAAGCCCGCGCACCGCAGCAAAGAGCGGCCCCCGCTTGCTGCAACCAGAGGGGGCCCACGTGCAGCAATGAAGACCCAACACAGCCAAAAATATAAATAAATAAATAAGTAAATAAATTTATTAAAAAAAAAAAAACCAGGAAGTTGTACAAAAGTTTAAACCCCCATCGATGTATGAGGTGCCATTTTCCCCGCAGCCTCACCAGCAGCATCTGGTGTCAAACTTTTATGTTTTTCCAATCTGATAGGTGATAAATCTTATTTCCATGCATTTGTCTTTTCATGAGGAAGCTGAACATATAAACGTACACAATAGGAAACGGCCTTGATTCCTTTAGCCAATGGCCATGCTGCATATGTGCATTATGAAACAGCACAGTTGAGCAGTTTTCATGCTATCATAGCAGTACTTGCCTTGGGCAAAAAACTTACCTCATGAAAAATACACTATTCTCTCTCAGCATCTAGAGAAAAAAAAGCAACCAAAGAAGCTTGATGATTAATTTGCATGTTAAAAACAATTTTTCTCCTCCTTGAAAAATTGTGGAGGTGAAAATAGTTTGGAGATAGAAACATAACTTGCCAGAGTCTTTCTAAAAGAGCTATTGTGGGGGGTTATGCAAGAGACTTTGAAGCTACTGTCTACAAGGTAATAAAAATGGTCTCAAAACAATAGGAAGAGATCTAAGAGTGGACGTAGCAATAGTTTTGTAAGCATCCCTTTTTCTCCTTTTACTATTTTATTTAATTAAGATATGATTGACATAGGACATTGTGTAAGTTGAAGGTGTACAAGTGTTGATTTGATACATCTGTATATTGCAACATGATTACCACATAGTGTTGGCTAACATCTCTATCACCTCCCATAATTATTATTTCTTTTTTGAGGGGAGAACAATTAGGATCTAGTCTCTTACCAACTTTGAAGTTTATAATACAGCAGCGGTCCCCAACCTTCTTTGGCACCAGGGACCGGTTTCATGGAAGACAATTTTTTCACGGACCAGGGTCGGGGGATGGTTTCGGGATGATTCAAGCACATTACATCTATTGTGCGTTTTATTTCTATTATTATTACATTGTAATATATAATGAAATAATTATACAACTCACCATAATGCTGGCAGGAGGCGGAGCTCAGGTGGTAATGCAAGCAATGGGGAGCGGCTGTAAATACAGATGAAGCTTCTTTCCTTTGCCCGCCGATCACCTCCTTCTGTACAGCCCGGTTCCTAACAGGCCACGGACTGGTACTGGGCTGTGGCCCGGGCGTTGGGGACCCCTGTAATACAGTATTGTTAACTATAATCACTATGCTGTGCATTAGATCCCCAGGACTTATTTATCTACTGGTTGCAAGTTTGTACCATTAAACAACATCTCCCCAATTTCCCTACCTGCCAAAGCCTGTAACCACCACTCTACTCTCTGATTCTACAGTTCAGCATTTTTAGATGCCATTTATAAATGATATCATACAGTATTTGTCTCTCTCTGTCTGACTTATCTTACTTAGCATAATACCCTTCAAGGTCCATCCATGTTGTCACAAATGACAGGATTTCCTTTTTTCTCACAACTAAAGAGCACATTCTCAATGAAATATCAGCTTCCATGCAGCAGCGTCTCATGAACTAGGAATTTTTGAAATCTGTTTTATAGTAGATGTTGTCCACACTGTTCATCTGAGCAAAGTGGGGGCCATATAAATCAACTGTCAACATTCTTTGGTGCTATAGCAACTAAGAATTTTCACATTAATCAGGAAAATTCTAAATACTAAGATAAAGCTTCTAGGCAAATCTGAGTTGGAGACAGAATTACAAAACCTTCTCCCACTCAGTTCATGTTCATCACCTATGTCAGAAAGTTCCAGGCATTATTCAAAATGAAAATCTCTGCCCTCCCAATCATGCCCTTTATCTACATTTTAAGTGTGACCAGTAATAACTTCAAAAATTCTGTATTTTCTCATTTGATGTTAATCATGCATCCTCAAACAACTTTAATGTTACGTAAGAAGAGAGAGTTTGGAATTCTGTGGAGTAGCTGTACTTGGATAATTTCAAATAACCTTTGTAACTACATTTTATATTCATATAGTATTATTCTTAAGCAAATATTCCACTTGAGCGATGCTACATTCTTCAAAAGAGAATAAATTTTTGATGTAATGACTAAATCAAGAGAGGAATTCATCTTTTGCACTATTCAGATAGACTTCCGTAAATGAAAAAGATCGAGAGTGATAAGAAGTCAGGATTTTTGAAGTTTTTTTTCCAAATTGTTAAATGTATCTTTTAGAGTTCTATCCATCTTTGCAAGTGTGTATGCAAGTGTGATTGTATATATGCTTGCATTTATATCTGCCTCTTTTAAAAAAGGACTTTGAGGGACATTATTACATGACAAATGTATAATAAGATTGTTAAATTAGTAATAAATAAAATAGGAGGTAGAGAGTATGCTAACATCATGGTGATCTTAGTCATGTGTAATTGACTATTAAAAATTAGTCTTTGACCTTGTTGAAAGCAAAGGCAAAAAAGAAAATAAAATAACACCATGTTTTTTCTTTTAATACCTTTTATAATAAGGCATAGCATACATACAATGAATGGCACTGATCTTAAGTGATACAATTCCAGGAGATTTGACAAATGCACATATTGATGCAACCCAAAATCCCTGTCAAGATGGAGAACATTACCATCACCTCAAAAAATATTTCCCTGCCCCTTTCCAGTCAGTTCCTCACTGGTGCTCTGATTTCCTTCAACATGGATTTGCTTGTTCTAGAACTTCATATAAGTAGGCTCACACAATATGTACTCCTTTGTGTAGACTTCTTTTGGCTTCTTTCAGTGTAATGTTTTGGAGATTAGCCCACGGTGTTGTGTTTATCGGTAGTTTGTTCCTTTATATTGCTGAGTAGCCTTCCACTATATGAATATTCCCTATTTTTAAGATCATTAGTTTCTTGATATCTGATGGGAAGCTCTACTAGTCCTTAACGAGAATTGTATAATGATCCTTATACTAACAGATATTTGGTATATGAACCATCAAGAAATATTATAAGCACTATCTTTAGTGATAATAAATGCAGAAACAATCTTCAATTGACTTTTTCTTATGTCAACCATTAATAGCTGTCTACTCTATAACCCTGTGTTGATCAGCGCACATCCAGTTATCTGACCCTTCAGTCAAGTTTTAGAAGAATATAGGAGAGTTTAGATCAACATAAACCCAAAGGATCTGCTAATGACTGCATTTTGACCTTCAAGGTACATGTGGGGCCCAAGGTACATGTGGGGCAGAGCTGGGGTTTGAACCTAGGTTATAGGTAGAGATACAATCGATTTGACTAAATTCAATATAATAATCTAGTTACATTTGACTGATTAGTCTTATTGATCTACATGGCTCTAGCTTGGCTGCATTTTCATACAGCTTCAATTGTGTCATTTTTAGAGTTTACTGCAAGGAACCCAGCAAATCTTGGGTTATAGATGGAACCCCACACACCTAACTGCCAGTTCCAGCTGCTTCCAATCACTAATGGGGACTACGGAGCTCTTTTAATGAGAATTATTTGCCATCTAAGCTTCTTCTATAACATTAGATCTATCCTTCTATTCAGTATATTACATACAATAGGTAATGTATCATTTAGCCCTTAATATTAAATATCTGATGCAACCTCCAGTGAGACCGAAATGCTGTAAATCATGACACTTCTCTCTTTTCTGCTAGTACCCAAATAGAATATTAAAAATCAAGGGGGAAAAGGTGAAAGAATTATAGACAGCAAAGATGCGTCTCTCACTTGGTTTCAGGAAATTCAATTGAAGTTAATGTTGAAGTGTGTTTCTAGTATGATTTTTGGTGTTTAGTTTTTACTTGAAGATGAATGCTTTTAATTTCATTTAATATTTATGTAATTATTTTTAATGATTGCTGACCTTAATTTATGGTACGAATTTAATTATAATGTGCCGTCTCTGATTTTGATAATATTTACATCTATTTTCTTTTAATGAATTTTTATTAGTATTCTAATGCTTATTGCTTCATCAATATGTACATATAAATATATGATTCTCTTTCATATCTAAAGCTGAAAGCATCGTCTCATGTCCCTAACTGCAATTTGTTTTTTTGTATACCATTCTTACCGAGAATGATTAAAAAGATATGAAGCATTTCTCTATGACCTGCGGTTATCATCTTCATCCACCCCATATCCTTAAGTCATGAGAAGTCCCATCTCAGTTCCCTTATAGTAGCCTTCTTTCTTCCTTTTCTACATCTCTGCCAATTTTTCTAACTGTTGAATCAAGACTTTTGAAAATCAGTATAATACTCTTTATCATTGATAGAATTAAACACTTACATAAAGTCATTTGCACTCTTTAGCATCTAATACTGTCATGTTAAATAGTTGCTTGGTTAACTATAAGTGAATTGTACAGAAGGCATGCCCCACCCATACTGGCATTTTGATACCAAGAGAAAGAGATGGTAATAATTAAACCATTATTTGGAACGTTTAAATCAAATTGTCACTCTTTTCCTATGACTTGGAAGCTTACAGAAAAGCGTGATCTATGAACATATACCCAAGCATCATTCAACATTCATTAATTGAAAAATATTTATGGCCACCCACCGTCTATTAGGTATGTCATGATGTGATAGTAAGATCTCAATCAAACAGCCCTGGATCTGCTCTGTCTCTTACTAACTGTATGGCCTTTGGAAACTTTTTACTCATTGTAAGCCTCAGTTTCCTCTTCTGTAAAGTTGTAATATTTTATTTGTTCATTTGTTTGTTTGTCTGTTTGTTTAGATAACATGTTCCAGTACTTGATGAGATTTAGGTGTCAACAAAAATATAAAGGCTCTATTAGTACATAATTGTATAACCTTGAACAAATAGCATCACCTCTTTAGGATTCTCTTTCCTCTTCTGCAAAATGAGGAGTGGGGATAGAGTAAATGATTTCTAGATGGTTCTCAAATGTCTGCATTGCCTGGAAGCTTTGTACAAATAACAACACCTTACTAAAATATATAAAAGTTAGTGAATTACGACTTCTAAAGATAAGAACTGAGAATCTGTTTACATAATATTACTATTTATATTGCATGTATTTTACTATATATGTATATATAATGTATGTTTGTGTGTGGATAAATATGTTTTCTATTTTTCCCTAGGGATATGACTTTAAGTTTTTTTAAAAAGTTGAACCTACCTCAAACTTACAGAAAAGTTCCAGCTATACTATACAGTATATAGGATTTTTCTTTTCATCTGAACCATTTTAGAGTAAGTTCCCAACATGAGTTCCCAGCTTTAATACATTTTTTTAAAAAGTTTGGATGGAAAAGATATGGTGTGATATAAATGACGGTGAATAAAGGTGTATAGGAAGTTTGTGGTGGATGATGGTGCTGATAGAAGCATTGTGGGTATAGAAGGCAAATCCATATCCAGACAAAGTATCTATTCTAGTGAGGACAAAACACTGCCTCTTCCATGAAGGAAAGGGATCCACTATAATCAACTTGCCTTGGCTGGTCCCCTCAAGTACAGTACCCTATGCCTCATTACTGGTCTGTGTTGTTGGGAGATTACCCTTAGGAAGTATGGAGTATCCAGATCTGCTTTGGTGAGAGAAAATCTGTTTTGTTGAGCCCATGCATAATTTCCAACGCTGCCCTCATAGTTACTGTGTTATTGCACCCTTTTAGCAAGCCCTGGATGACTCGATAAAGAGGCTGACTGACATTTTCAGAACAAGGTCATCTTGTCTACCTGATTATTAAGACCTGTCAGTGCCCTTACTTTTAATTTAACCTCATTTTTATTTTGATGAAGTGCAGTTTTCTTCATGCTTTTTGTGTCATATTTAAGAAATCTTTGCCAACTCTAATATCACTAAGATTTACTCTTAGGTTTTCTTCTAAAATTTTTACATTTAGGTCTATGTTCCATTTTGAGTTAATTTTTAAATGGTGTGAGGCAAGGGGTCAAGATTCTCTTTTGTAATTTTTCATATAGTTACTCACATGCATTTGACTTTTAACATAAAACAGCAGCTTAAAAGTGTCTTGGGTGGGAATTAAGGTATAGATTTGGCTCATGTTTTTGGACGATATAGAGAAGCTGGATATCCAGAACCAGGCGTCACCATATAATGATTGATTCATGCTGATGTCCAGTTTCTATAGAGCAGGCCTCCAGATCATGAAGATAAGATCCCAAGGAAATTCCAGCTCTCACCCAGGCAATTTCAGCCACAGGTCAAGGGCTTGCTGCTCGCTTCCCACTCACCTCCTTTAGATTGCTCATCCCTCTGAGGAGGCCACATGCCCCAATAAAAATTCACTAATATCAAAGCCTACACTCCTCTTCACCAAAATGATACAAAGACAGAAGCTGTGAGCCAGAGAAGGAGAAGGAAAGGGAGAGGTGAGCACATTGCTGTTCTCTCACAGGTACCTGGGCTTCCTGTTCACTCTCCTCATTTTTAATGCCTGCCTCCGAAAGCTGTAGAAATATGCTAATTCTAGAACGTTATGTCAAATATTCTATGTCACTTTTCAGTTTTCTTGTTTCAGTGTTTATTAATATTTCTACATGGTTGTAACTAATTACAGAAAATACAGCGTTCAAAAAAACTCCACCTATAAATCCAGTATATCTGTGGGGGTAACAACATTATTAAAGTAGGTTTCACTTAGAAGTTATTTCCAGAGGAGTTACATTACACTGAATTTCCATGGATCATTTAAAATATGATTTCATCTCCATTCACATATACATAATTTTTCAAGAATGTAGATTACACTCACGTGCTGTATGGGTTCGTGCACGCACATAGACCCCATACTCATACACACATCTCAGTTTTGAAATTTCTAAGAAGGGAAAAAATATACGCCAGACAAGTGGATTTATTTCATTTCACTACTGGTATTGCTTTTACAGGACAGAGTAGGATATTAATTTTTTGAAGGCATATTAAACAGAACAGAGACCGAAGCAGTTGAAATAGATAAATTCAAAGTTACACATTTTGCAGTCCACTCACTTATTTCACTACCAGAATTATCTGGTATTTGCTCTGGGATCACACTTTTGACTACTGACCCCAGACATAAACTTACTTATGCATTCTAAAAACTATTATTACAAAACATACAAATATTCTCAGTAAATACTCATACTGCATGATATAAAATATTTTCCATTTTTATTGAGCTTTTCACATTTTTGCTTCATTGGTAACCTTTGTGGCAGAATTCTGTGCAAGCAGCAAGTTCCCTGTAATTGATCACCCTACTGGGATGTTCCTGAGTGGATTGATAAGATGGGATGTTGAGTAGAAAATTCCCCATTTGAGTTACATTATCGTTCCAGGGAACAAATAGATTTCAGAGGGTGTTTTGAGTCAATAGGGAGACTTTTGAGGAAAACCTACATTGCCTGCACATAGAATTTCTTAGTTTTCTCAAAGTGTGAGAATGAGTGACACATAACCTCTCCTGCTGTTAAAATAAATTTGGAAGTTGCTCTCTCTGCTATTCACAGCAATTATGGTCACCCAAAAGGAAGATGACAAAAAGCAAATGAATAAAAATAAAAATTCCCTAATGTGGAAAGATACAGACCATGATCAAACAGAGAATAACATTTGTTTTATTTCCAGTCATTTGGAATAATCAAACGTTTCTCACTTCTGGCTCTACCACTCGGGAGATCATCCAGAACTCTCTGAAATGAAATCCACTGTCATACTTTCCAGTGCGACAGAGTGTCCATATAAGCACATTGTTTTGCATTTAAATATATATTGCTTTTGAATTTTAAATGGTGTTATGAGTGAGAACCCTTGGCAGCAAAGAAATTAGATTGGGAAGTCAAGTGAGAAAACAAGAGCAGGCAAATACATTAAAATGGGGTTTTTCATTTGTTGTGTCTCAAATACCCACCAGGAATCCAGAATGAATTCACAGATGCCTGATACCCAGTCTGATGTTTTCTTGAATGTTAACATCTTCCAAGATGGCAAGCTAGCAATGCTTTTAAAACATACTATTTAGGGACAAAAGAAAACAAATATGGATTCATCATAAGAAAAACTGAAAATCTCTCCATCTATATAGCATCCCAGAATTAGACTGAAAGAAGGAAAATGAAGAAAACGCAGAGCATAATTTCTCTATCATACCAAGTTCTTTCTCATAAAATTAACAAATAGAGAACTCCTCGTCTCTATAAAAGTAAAAGATCAATTTATCCTGTCATTATAGAGATATGTATAAAGGTATAACCTATATATGTATGCATATCCCACTATATGTAAAGCTAAATGCTGTACCAGATAACATCCATACTTTGGAAAGTGGAAAAAACAAAGGCTGTGTATTCTTTTGGTTTACATATGTGCATGTGTGTCCATGCATTGTCCTTGGAAAACAATATCCAGACTAAAAAAGATCAAAGAAAAGTAAGCAAAGTAATAGACAGACAAGAATATAACAGATAGGGAAAATGTGAGGGAAGTGAATATATTTTGACAAAGAAATGATACTGAGAGGGTCAGGAAATGAAAACATTACACAAATACTTATATACTGAGCACAAACACAGGGTCAAATCAGGCCCTCAAAGACTCATAATTCCCACTGAAGTCAAAAGTCTGCACCGGGAGTCATGGACTCACATTTAAAGACAAAACTCAGCCTTAAACAGTTTAAAGGTGAGAAACAAGTATTTATTTTGGACAGAAACGGCCAAACAATTGAATGTAAGAGGAGGAAAACTCATTTTTGAAGTAAAGAGAACCTTTTTCACCATGAGGAAAAACAAACGCTGAAACAGCTTGTCTGATGAGGTAATCACAGTAAACAGTAGGCACGCTTAATTTAAGATTAATTAGGTAGGTAGAAATTCTATGTTGATTTAGTCAGGGACTAAATGCAAACACCTAAGGATCCTTTTCCATCAAACTACCTCCCGTGTGATAATATTAACCAGTATTCTATTATAATAATCTTGAAACATCTCTCTGCTCACTCTAGATACACTTTTTTTTTTTTTTTTTGCACTTAGGGTATATTTACATGATCATGGACTTGAAAAAGCATAGAAATAAAATAAATTTAAAATATATTTCTTTGTTGAATGGATCTCGGAACACTAATGCATAAGTTGGTTCCTTCAACACAAGAATTCAATCTAATGTGAGAACATACTTTGACTTAAAGAAAAAACTTCCCTTCTGAAAACAAGACTTGTACTAAGCAGATTGACGGTCTGTCTGTGTTACTGTTATTGGCTCCAGACCCGGGGGAAGGGGGAAGAATTTCAGATCCACCTAAGTTCTAAAAGCTAGTTTCCGTTTGAGTACCTGGAAAGTAGTCAACAATCATCTCCATTTTACATTTCCTGTAGTTGATGAGATAGGAAAATTCCCTGAAGGTCTTAGCAGACCTGCTGACTAAAGATTCAAAGGTTTTCCCCCACTGATCAGAGGCAAAACATATCATTGAATTCATTGACATTTTCATCTTATGCATTTAGCATGCAATATTCTCTCCAAATAGATAGAATCTATCGCTTTTACACTGTGTAACGGTAGGCAGCATATATATATTTTTCTAACGCAAGGGAATGTAAAAAATAACTGTGCCAAGAATGAATTATTTGAATTTAACACACAAGCTGCCGCTGGTCACTAAAACCCATTTGTGGCTTGTCAAAGAAATGTGTGGAATCACAGAATCATTTTCCCTGTTGTAGCTGCCTATTCGTGTGTGCAGCAATTGAACATTTCTGATTGGATTTATGAAAGAGAAAGACTTCTTGAAGAAACTCCTCTTAGCACTCAAGTACCAAAATAACAAATTTGAAAACCATAATACTTGCATTTGTGCATTACTTCTTCATACTTCAAACTGCTTCTGCAAGTTTTGAACTGCCTCTACAGCAATATTAGCTTTATTTAAAAAATGAGGAAATTGGTGTGTAGCAAACAATTTCCTCAAGATTGGTTAGTCAGTTGGATATGGACCTAGGAAAATTAAGACACCAGCTTCTTCTGTTTCTCCTGAAACACAATAAGCACAAAGTTTACAGACTCAGAATTTCTGTTTCAAGACTCACATACTACATACCTGCCAGCCAGTCTGCCACTAACCCAGCAGAGACCTAATAGCCATGCATTTCAGCTATAATCACCTAGTCAGTCTTCAAGCCCAACGAGGCCCCTTATCTACTTTCCTCCATGGCCACACTTAACTTCTGCTCTTTTATCTTGGCGCTGCTGAAACTCATGATATCATACACATCGGCTTCACTAGGAATTCACATTGTCTGACATTGGCTGCTACTCAAAAATATTTTATTTATCTCTTATAAAACATATTTTATTTATCTTTTATTTCTCTCTTATTACCTCTCATTAACTGCAGAACAGCCGAGTCAGCATCGTCATGGGTTAGACCCACGTGATTCTGATATGTAACCAGACTGAGTACAGGAGTCTCACTCAGTTCCCCTTGATAGCCATTCCAAACCTGATGTACTCTCTCCACATTCCCAGTCCCACTCAGTGCTTCCCACAACATCCAGTACTGTGTTTTACCCATATAGAAATTCAAGTATTTATCACATGGGTAAACAGAAGGATAAATGGATAAATTGATAGTAGGAAATTGGTAAATTTTATCAGTAAATGCATGTTCAGCTATCGATTACTCTTACAAGCAGCCACAAATTAGCAGCTCACAGGTATATTTTGTTCGGCTCTCGAAATGTTGGCCCAAATGGTATTTCTTAAATATTTGAATTAATTGGCAACATTTCAACATTGGGAGATTTCATATAAAATTTACAATTCCAGTTTTTCTTGGGAAAAAGAGTGAAGATTTGGTAATGTTGAATTCACATACCAATACGACTACCATTAGCTGAAGCAAGCGTAGGTGGCTCTGTTTAGCCAGGACATGCCCTTTGTTTCTCCATAGTCCTTTCTTTTGCCTATTGTTTCTTTAATACCAAGGCTGAGTGCCATTCATTATTGATCAAAAAGTCTGTGGTTCTGTTTTTCTTTTAAAGTAACAACTTCACTGTTTAATTGCCTGCATGGTTCGTAATAGGATTTAATTTTGATCTGATTGATATATTTTTGGAATAAAATGTTCAGACAGAAGATGTATTCTAGTCTTACCTTGATCCCAACCAACTCTGTAATCTTAGCCAAGTGTTCTGACTTTTCTTGTCCAACTTAATCATCTTTAAAAGGAAGAGGCTAGACTCTATCAATGGTTTTCGAACCTTAGTCTCAATCTCTTTGGTACCATAAAACTGATAACAGGCATCCAGAGACTATTGGGATGATCCTCAAAACCTAGTGGAAATTCCATATTTCTAGGATGGCTGTTTATAGCAACTTAGAATTGTACTGATTAAATATGGCTATTATCAATAAAAATGGCGACAAAATAAATTGCTTTTTAACAAATGCAGTTTTCCAGGTTATTTTTCAAAACATGGAGCCCACAGCAGCCTTTGGTACAGAAATGTTTGGGAACCACCTTTAACATTTATTCTTGTTTTTTTTTTTTTAGTTTTTATTAGAGTATAGTTGATTTACAATGTTGTGTTAGTTTCAGGTGTACAGCAAAGTGAATCAGTTATACATATACATATATCCACTCTTTTTCAGATTCTTTTCCCATATAGGTCATTATTACAGATGTAGAAAACAAACTTATGGTTACCAGGTGATAAGAGTTGGGGGAGGGATAAATTGGGAGATTGGGATTGACATATACACACTAATATATATAAAATAGATAACATTTATTCTTAATGGAATAAATTCTGTGTAATAAATTCTGTGTACCCTCTTCAGTCTCATGCCTATATGGGCAAATTGAAATAGTATTTAATTTTTCTCCTTCACTGTTAGTCTTTCTAACCTTTTTGTTCTTAATTTTTCCCTCTAATTGTTATTTCTTAAGCAATTAGCACTTTCTCATGTACAAAGCATGAGAAATCAAATGATATCTTTCATCCGGAGGCCTTTGAACACGGCCAAGCTTAGCAAATGGAAGGTAGAACTATTACTATTATTAATAACCATCTCAACAAGGAGGGAGGGGATAGGTATGGCAGATCTTTTTACTTTGAATCGTCATCTAGTGCTTATGTCACTGTAGCTTTTATGTTCCAAGAAAAACTCTTTTAAATATTTTTTAAATTAATTAATTAATTTATTTATGGCTGTGTTGGGTCTTCGTTTCTGTGCGAGGGCTTCCTCTAGATGGGGCAAGCAGGGGCCACTCTTCATCACGGTGCGCGGGCCTCTCACTATCGCGGCTCTCTTGTTGCGGAGCACAGGCTCCAAACGCGCAGGCTCAGTAATTGTGGCTCACGGACCCAGCCGCTCTGCGGCATGTGGGATCTTCCCAGAACAGGACTCGAACTCGTGTTCCCTGCATTGGCAGGCAGATTCTCAACCACTGCGCCACCAGGGAAGCCCTCCAAGAAAAACTCTTAAGGGTATCTGTAAGATAGTTTCCAGTCTCCACAGAGAGAATCTAACAGAGTTGGCTGATGTGCACACACCAATCTGGAAGGTGGGGCAGGGGACAGTGGCTTTAGTGTGACTGAAGTATCTCCAAATTGAAGTCAAACTGAATTTGACACACTGTCTTGGAAAAAGGGGAGGAAGTGGTTTTCCACTCTCTTTCCACCATCCTCTCTCCTGTAACTCATTCTACATCAGGTCTAGTATTGTGAGAGGGAGGAGAAAGGGATGTCATTGTTCAGAGTGAAAACAAATGCGATTCTGCATCATACAGGTCAGTATCTGCCATTTTCTCCAGTTTTCAGAGCCATTCTCTGCATAACATCTGATGACTACACAGCCTTCTAATATTTCTCCTTCCTGATACTGGTTGGTTTTCTTGCCAGAGAGTCTGTTGGATTTATTTCAGATTGATGTCATCTACAAATTAAGTAAACATTCCCTGAATCTGAACCTTGAAGCAAGAGCAGACATGACACTTGCTAGATCTTTCCGAGTAGCCAAGTGAAAATTGAAGCACCCAGGATGAAACTTGCTGCGGAAGTGGGTGAGGGAACCTCTCCAAGAGGCCCCATGGTGGGGCAGGCAAGCCCAGGGAGCATGTCAAGTGCAAACATTATTTCCCTGATTGTTACCACTGGCAACACTGAAAGCACAAATACGTCTCTGGCTCATCAGTCAATTCCATTTATGACACTGAACAAATCTTCCTATGGATTGTTAAGGATCTGGCTGATTTTTCACAAAAGCTAAAATGGGATATGAAGTAAGTAAAATTACAGATTTTTAAGCCAGTCCACAAATTCCTGTAGAGAAAGAGGCCCAAAGCAAACTTCATATGAGATGTGACTAAAGCTTGATTCTTCATGCAGTTCATTCCAGAAGATAGAAATATCTTTGGAGAATCTCACAAAATTTGTTTGTAAGCACGTTTTCATTCACTGTGTTGTAAATGTGAATCCCCCACATCTGGAAATGCTGATTGCTGGATCTAACGCTGCTAATATTTGTGTGTGTGATCTTCTGGGGGGCATATTATAGTTTGTCCATTAGCTTTTACCTTATTACTCATTAGAAGCAGTTACCTGGTGTGCTGTGCTGAAATGGATTCTGAAGCTGTAACGAAGACCGTATGAATGATTGTAGCACTCTATTAGCAATGCCTGTCATGGGTGAGAATGTGTAAGTGATGGAAATAATGGCAGATATAGTCCATCTTTTGAGCAAATGATCTAAAATTTCTTTGAATTCAAAATTTTGAGGTTTAATTTTTAACTTACTGTATTCCATATGTACAGTATAGGATGCTATCTAGAAATGCCTATTTGAAAAATGGATGTTAAATATATTGCTTGCCAAAAGCAAATGCTCCAGAAAGGCAAAAAGAACAAGAAACAGGGTATGAAAACAGCTGCATTGGGAAACCTTTCTCACACACATCTCTCTTATGATGTCCTCATTTTTCTCACCCTGGAAAACCAAGAGATGAGCAAAACATTTCCACCTCAAGAAAAGAAAATACAGTTACCATCAAGATTTTCAATCAATAGTGCATCATTGCTAACTGAGCACATGCTCTCATGGAAAGGAAATTAGCGGAAAATGCTATTCTGACAATTTATTGATAAACACACAAAGCCTAGAACAGAAAAATCTGGAAAGATAATGATAAAAATAGCTAATATTTTTAACCACTTTATAAAATGTTGAACACTTTACACAATGATAATGATAATAACTAGTTCACATTTATTGAGCATTTACCATATGTCAGGCTCAGTGCTAAAAGCATTTCCTGTATAACTCATGTATAACATTTCATGTACAACTTTCAATTAGTTTGAATTTAATAACCTTAATGAACAAATGCATTATCTCATTTAATTATTATGACAATCTAAGAAATAGGCATTATTTTTAAAAATTAATTAATTTATTTATTTTTGGCTGCGTTGGGTCTTCGTTGCTGCGCGCAGGCTTTCTCTAGTTGCGGCGAGGGGGGCTCCTCTTCGTTGCAGTGCGCGGGCTTTTTGTTGCGGTGGCTTCTCTTTTTTGCAGAGCACGGGCTCTACGCGCGCGGGCTTCAGTAATTGTGGCATGCAGGCTCAGTAGTTGTGGCTCGTGGGCTCTAGAGCGCAGGCTCAGTAGTTGTGGCGCACGGTCTTAGTTGCTCCACGGCATGTGGGATCTCCCCGGACCAGGGCTTGAACCCTTGTCCCCTGCACTGGCAGGCGGATTCTTAACCACCAGGCATTATTTTTATCCTAATTTTACTGAAACTGAGGAAACAGAGGTCAAGTGACTTGCCTAAGGTCACATGGAGGTGAATGATGTTGGCACTTGAATCCAGATAGTCTCCATTCCGAACTCCTGGGCACAAATCATTACACAACCATGTGGATCAGAGTAAAGATCTTCGAAAATGAGCTGGACAAATCTGAACCCCTGAACCTGGGCAAAGCCAGAGTGTGAAGCAGCAGCTGTTCTGGGAGCTGTACATGGACCTTGGCTGACATGCCTTTAGCTTCCTCCAGGCTTCAAAAGAAAACTCCAAAAAGCTGCTCTTGGCTGTTGACTTACCCATTGTCAGACTTTCACAATTTGAAGATCTTCTTACATGATTTGGAGGGGATTAGGTATTTTAAACATCAAACGGAAGTTCAGACAGTTTGCCCAGTCTACTCTTGTCACTGGGGAAGAAAAATTACGTCTTCAGATTGGAATAAAAATTTGAGTTCTGTAATGGTGCTTTTCTCTTGGTTTTGATTTTCTGTGCCCCGGGCATGAGCCCAGCTGCCAGCTGGGCTAACCACGTAGTAGAGTATGATCACCTATGTCCTGACAAACCCTTTGCTTTTGTCTCCTCCATTTTAAAAGGCTCTGCTGCCTTACAGTCTCCCTTCCCTCTTTCCGTAGTCTTTTATTGAGGGGAGTACATATTGTTTGCAGCAGTGGGTTCTGCTAGAGAAATGGAATTTATATCCTTCTCAGCTCCAAAAGTCACACACCATTCCAGCATTGAAAACAATGAGTTTATTAAAGTCATTTAATTGGTGCAATCTAATTTATTTCTTTCCAATGTGGAGGAGCCAGGCAGGCTGAAGAATAATGTCTTGACTCTTCAGAGGTTTTCTTCATAAGACATGACTTAGAATCTTTAGTAGGCATTGAAGAAAAAAGAAACCTGATATGTATTTGGAGAGAAATATTTAATAGTAGTTTGATAAGAAGTAAGAAGAAACCCACTTCTTCCTCTCTATATAATGAGCATGATTAATGGGACCTCATGGAATAGGAATCTTATAAAGGACTCCATTTGTAAATAGGTCTTCAGAAAATGTTTACCCGGTAGCTACCAAAAAAAAAAAACCCTAGTCTTTCCAATAAAATGTTCATATGAGGAGCTCCCAAATCAGATATTTACCTCCTTGGGAATGCACATGATGTCAGATGAGTCTCCCTATAAGGTAAGAGATTGAGTCAGTCAGGATCCCAGCAGAAAACATACCACACACTCAGATTGGATAATTCAATATGGATAAATTGGATAATTTAATAAAAGGCATATTTACAAAGGTGTGAAGGATTTGGGAAACCACAAGGAATAATGCTCTACTCTAGGATACTTATATCCTGAGTGTGGAATGCAATGCATCCCAAGTCCCAGAAGGCAAGGGCAGGAAGCACTTTCCAGAAGAAAGGGAGGGAGGATGAGAGAGGGGGAGGGAAAACATGAAGCCAGGTGCCAGGGACTATGGAGCTTTGGTCAAGGTCCACCCTCAACAACCTCCCAGAGTGAGACCAGGAGAATAAATGCCCAGATCTCATTCTCTTTTCTTCTTCTGGTTTGCTGCCCATGCTGTCCAGTGGGATGGCCAACAGACGCTAGTCTCCCAGGGCACAGAGCAAAGAAGAACAGAACCGAGGGATAGCAAAGAGGAGCAAAGGGAAATGCCCACCAAAGAGATTTTTCCATGTGCTGCTTTGTCTGAGGCAGGAGAAGGAGGGAAGGGATGTTGAGCAAAAAGAAAGACAGAAAAAAATTCAGCCCTATGCACTAGGGTCTCCTCCTCCACCACTGTGGCTTTACCTAACCACAGAGCAGGCCTGCTGAGAGCCCCCTCCTCCCTCCTGAAATCCTCTCTTGTACCTTATTTCCAGGGGGCTCTGCTTTTAGCCACTGTCATTAAATACTACCA
The DNA here is from genome assembly GCF_028564815.1 of Eubalaena glacialis. Taxonomy (NCBI): domain Eukaryota; kingdom Metazoa; phylum Chordata; class Mammalia; order Artiodactyla; family Balaenidae; genus Eubalaena; species Eubalaena glacialis. The sequence goes on along the minus strand of NC_083720.1, from coordinate 106,243,453 downwards.
CCTCCTCTCCCCTAAGGAGTTACCTGATGATAGTTTATAAGACTTCTCAAAGCTACTAGACTTTCAATGGGGCACGACTGAGGATGCAACATTTCCTAAAACTCAAAGAGATATATCAATAAATCTAGGCATTTCTTACACTCTGAAGATATTAGATACCTGGCTGATGAGCCTCATGATAGGAGCTGTGGAAAATATAAAAAAAAAGAAGGTGGAATATTTTTAAGGAGATAACTCAGGTGGAATTGTAGGTGGTCGAAGTATTTTTCTGTAGCGTTCCCTTCAAATTATGTCATGAGTTCTTCCTGTTTTTCTCACTTCTTGAGCCTACCCTCTGGTCCTTTCATGTCTGAGCTCATTGTAAATCACTCAGCAAGAATTTATTGTGCACCTCCCATGCGTCATGCCCTGTTCTGGGCCCTCTAGAGGTATGACATGCTCTGAGAATTCAAAGAAATAGCCAATCTCTATGCAGGTTTCTGGACAATGATCTAAATTCAGTTCCCCTTGATATCCAAGACCTTTAAAGAGATCCCTGTTCTTTCCTCATAGAGACTCAACTCACTACTCATTTTATGTTTTACAAGTTCATGACCATAAATGGCAATTTAGGCTTCCTTATTTTCTCATTCTGCTTGGGTTAGCCTATACCATCCCATTCAAACGATGTACCTTTTCATGTCAAATCATTATCAGAAATCATCATCAAGGTCTAAGAATGAAATTAGACTTGATTTTATCTGTGCCAGCATTAAAAGCGTGACACTAATGACATATAAAATTAGCATAAATCTGGAACTCTAAAATAAGGTCTTTTGTTTGAAGAAAAAAAAAAATTAAGGGAAAATGAAGTATATTAACCAGCTGAATCAAATAGGATGATTGGTTTCTTGGCTACTTGAGAGACTTCAAGGCCAGACATAACATGGGATATTCTCAGCACAGCCATAGTTGGGTTATTTTGGCAGGTGAGAACCAAAGAAGGGGCATTCCAGATGACACTAACAATGTGAGCAAGAGTGGAGGTGCATGACTAACTGCCACATAGAGGACTCGGGGGAATAGGAAGATTTGACTAGAAAGGAGGACTGGATCCTGATGGTAGAGAATCTTTAATGTCTGCTAACGGTATGTGAGATCATGGGAAAGCTTTGAAGGGTTTCGTTTTATTTATTTTTAACAGGGGAATGAAGTGATCAGAACTACAGTGATAAGTAATCTTGAGTTAGAAATAGCAAGGTGACTTGACAGATTTCAAAACCATGGGTGAAATGGCTGAAAGTGGGATTCAAACTATGTAGGTAAAGTAAAAAAAAAGTTCAGTAAGTACAATAAGGAAATTCTAGTAATTACTTAATAGAAAAACATTACCAGGAGTGGAATCTGCAAGCCGTTTTTGCTTTAAGTTCTATGTTATCCCATAAAATATGCTGAAGGAAAGCAAAAAGGGACAGAATGTGTGCACAAATCTGGATGCTTGAGAGAGAGAGAGAGAGAAAGGTGGTGTGCAACTCCATGTGTTCCTGTGTAAAACACAGTCCAGTGCGAGGCAATTTCACTGTCACTCAGTCACCCTCTAGCCAAAGTCAGTAATCATTTACCTGCCCAGCATCCCAGGTTTCAATAAAACTGAAGCATACATTACCTTTTTGATGTTGAAGGGAGGCCGACAATCCATGTCAAGATTTGATCCAAAGTGCAAAGCAATGCTGATGAAAAACATAAAGGCCAAATTACTCCATCTGTCTGGTGTCACTGCCCAACTCTAATGGCCCCTGTGATCCCTATCATGTTGCTGCAAGTTATAACACCAAATCAAGGACTGCCAGGTTGGAATGGTGGAGTGGATAATGCGCTTCACTTTTTTAACATACCTCATCCTTGAAGTACAGTCAAGAAATGGTTCACTTTCAACACACTGGCATGTAAACTCCATGAGAGAAAGGTATCAACCTGCTTTTATCCACTGTCACATGTCTGGTACATGTTGGGCACTTAGTAAGCATTTGATGGATAAATGATTGATTTAATGAATTAAATCTAAATAAGCTTTTATATATAATTTATATTAAATAGTTTTATATATAAATATTATATACATTTGCCCCTTGAACATAGCAGGTTTGAACTGTGCAGCTCCAATTATATGCAGATTTTTTTTCAATAAATATATACCTGTATTTTTATTTTACAGATCTTTAAATATGGGGAAAAGTTTGTGCTCAATTAGAGACCACAGTATGTGGAATAAAAAGAACTAGGATTTGAGCCTTGATTCTATCCAAACTGTTTCAGCTTCCTGCCCTTGGGTGTGTCATTTATCAATTCCTTTGTTTTTGAGATAGCAGAACATGGATTTTCAACTGCATGGGGAGGGGGGTCAGCACCCCTAACCCTTGTGTTATTCACAGGTCAACTGTATTACACATCACAGACACACAGACACACACACACGCACACGCACACTCACACACACACCATGGTAATTATTGTCACTAGAACTTAGCTCAAAAAAATTTTAAACCACGTATTGAAAGCAGGTAACTAATTATGTGAAAATAAGAATTGAACTTTGGACATTAGGAGTTATGTACTTCTAGAGAAAACGGCTAGTAGAATCACCTTTTATAGTTAGTGTTAGTTTTTTAACTTTGAGGTCATTGGATTTCATCGGTAACCTCATTTTCCTAACTGGCTCAAAGCTCCTGCCCTGGTAGCAGCGTTCACTGTAAAATCTCAGCAGAAAGGTTGAACAAAGAACAACAAGGAGACAAGGAGGAGGGGGTTTGGCAGGAAGAAGTGAGCGTGGTCTCTTGCTTTTCCTCTGTCTCCCCCCTGCGAAAGAGCACCTCCATCTCCACCAAGTTGCTAAATCGGGAAACCGAGAGCTCTGCTGGGTCACTCACACTGGCTCAGGCCCACATTCAGACCGGTCCCAAAGCTTGGTGGTTTCCCAGTGATTTTCAAATCATGCCTAGTGGGGTGAGTGGAAGGTGGAGGGCAGGGCCTCCACTTCGAAAGAACAACACTGCCCTATGTCTCCATTGCAAGATTTTGCTTGATAAAAAGAATTCCACTATGATAGCAGTGTTTTGGCAATTTTAACACTTATCTTCTGTGTCTGTCACCTCTTCTCCATCCTACAGCTTTTCCCTTGGTCAGGCCTTCATTATGAGCGCTTGGATTATAACAAAGGCCCACTCATGGATGCCCTGCCTGTGGTCTTCCTCTTTCCTACTCCTGCTCCATTCTTTTACTAGAAAATCATTTGCTTCTTTCTTTCCTTCCTCAAATTTCTTCCATAGTTGCTTTCTGAAGCTGTATGAAATACTAAATACCTTTGCATAGAAGGCAAAACCTCTGTAATCTCTTTTTGTTTCCTGTCTGGCTCTTCTCCCACCAATCGCCCCATCCCCTGTCACTGCTCCCACAGTAATATTATTCTACGTATAATATTATTCTGTGGTTACACAGAACCCCTATCTCTGTTCCTTTGTGCTTCCTGATCCTTCTCTCTGGAATGCCTGTCTTTGTGTGTCATTACTCTTCTTTAAAATTCAACTCAAGTACCACCATCTCTGGGGAGCTTTTGTATCAGCCCAAGATAACCAAGAGATAACTACATTTTTGGAACCACATGACAAATTACCTATTTTCAGGAAATCCAAGTCCTCATATTCCTATTCTTTGAAAGAAAAGTTCTCATCTTTCTATTTTTCTTTTTTTAACCCAGTGCTCTCAATGCATGTATTTTATGGTGTTCAGCTTTGAGGAAAATGTAGGTATGATGTAAGTCCTTTAGGAGTTTGCAGTCAAACTGTGGAGCTAATTTATGAAATTTATCAGGCATTTTCAGGGCTATATATTTATCTTTGTCACCAATCACAATTCAGGAAGAGCCCTGATATTACAGGCAGGGCAACTGGCCAGTCTGAGTTACTCGCCAAGTGACTCTCTAGTGTTAGGTGCTTTGTGATGGCATACATGCTACATCATTTAATTATCATGATTATTACATAAGAAGACTATGCAGTTATTATTACATATCAAAGACCTTTCTTATTATTCTGAAGAATAGAAACTTTTGGTATTAAACCAAAAAAAATGTAAAATCTGTTCATACTGAGGGTCTAGAATGGTTAAGAAAAAAGCAAGGCAGTCAAAACTAGTAGTATGGTGGATAAAACTGCGACATTCACAGTTGCTAAATTAGCCCTGAATTTGTAATGCCTTTTCTCTTGAGGTTGTTTAGTTTCTCCAGGGTACTATGCCTGCAACTGTGTACCTGCTACTAGAGAGAGGTAAGAGATGAATAAAATAATCTAACCAACTCTAGTTTTTTTAAAAAAAAAAAACACTACAATTAGCAATTGTTAATATTTTAGTGAACAATTGCTATCTGTCTATGTACTAGCATTTAAAAAAGTGCTATTTGAAGCTAGATGTAAATGAATACAACACCTAGTTTCAGATCAATGCCTTCTATCTAGTCATCATTAAGTGCTCCTTAACTTGACCTTATTTTGCAACTTATGAGACTTCACTTTTTAGAGTCAAAAGCCTTCCTGGTTTTGGCCCAGATCCAAAAGACTCTAGAACTGTGCGGGTTTGTAGTGTAAGCTTCGTAACACTCACGGTGCATGTTCTCTCCCCACACAGTGCCCTGCAGCTTTGCCTGACCTCGCTCCATCCGTGCCTGTGATCTCTTTTGCCCTCATCACTGGCCGATGCTGCATTATAGAGCCCTTTTGTGGTGCATGGGGATGTAACCACCCTGGGGCTCTGCCACTTGGCTGGTCACACTCTTCCTCCTCTCCCAGTCCAACTGCCTGCTCTAGAAGGACCAAGGCCCAACTACATGGCTCTTTTCCTCCTTGTGGCTTTAATCCCCTAAAATGTACAAGAAGAAAATGCACAAAATGTGACGGGAGGTAATGAGCTAAAGCTAACCTTTCTTACCATGGCAACATCACCAGGTGCTTGGTTAAAACTCACTTTTGGTGTTGCTCTCTGTGACTAGAATGAGTATTTGTACAACTGTACTTAGATGTTAAATGTGGTAGACAATTTGCACTCTCTTCTAACTTCATTTTAAGGAGACATTGCTTCTTTACCCCTTATTGGGGTGGGTAGGTTTCTCAAATTGTGAAAAGGGTGGCATATTCACTAGTGAGATATGGCCCATTGGAGTCAGCTTTTATTTGCTTCTTCATCATTGAGCTTCCTTTACTCCAGCAACAGACTGTAACTTTTTATTTGGCTATGCACCTATTTTTAGTCCATGGGGTCTGTGTGGGATGCTACCCCAAACTCCAGGGCTGGTGCCTGTGACCCAGCCCAAAGTCAATTAATGCACCAAATCTCCTGGTGATGGCGGTAAGTTCAGGGGTGGACACATGATCTCAGCCTATGAAGTCAGAGTGCATCTCAGGTCTGACTGACCCATTTGACTTGAACTTGAAAAAATATGAGGCAGGAAAAACTGCAGCTGTCTTGTGATGATGTGGAGCTAAAAATGAAATCAATATGCTAAACAGAGGACAGCAGAGGGAAAATGAGTTCTGAGGATACTGCTTGAAATCTGAATGCAGCCCTACCTGAAGGCGTATCTCTCCCTAGGCTTTCCACTAATATAAGCCAATATATTTCCTTTTTAAAAAATGTATTTAAACCAAGTTGAGTTGGGCTTTCTGTCACTTGCAAAAGAAGGAGTCCTATGTGACACTTTCTGATACTCTGTGCTACGTTTAAACACACAGGTCTTTTGTCGCTTGTCTGGGATTTGAGCCTGGCATAGATCTATAACAAGTAAACACATTTCAGGGACACCTTCTAATAAGCTGCTCCTTATGTAAGGCAGGCATCATCTTTACCTCCAGTTCTTCTATTAAATATTCTATTCTTTTAACCCTTAAATTTAATTTTTCCTCTCCCTTTTAAGGAACATTTAATATTTTGAAGTCATTTTCTTTACTAAAGCAACCATCAATTAGTTATTGTTTGCTCTTTTATCAACCCATACTTCAACTATGTGGTAATAAATAATACCATCTCACCTAAAAGTTACACTTTCCACTGTACAACTGAGGTATACATTTCTCATCCAGCTGTTTGAGATCTTCTGTCCGTTACAATTGTGGGAAAGAGTCCAGTTAGTGGAAACCCTAATTGATCCTTAATGAGTACAAAGATTATTTCGTCACACCATCTTTGAGCTAGACTTATTTTAAAGTAGATTAGCTTCTTGCTTCTTTCCTGTTCTCTTTAAGAAACAACCAAGCAAACCATGCATGGCACTTTTGTCTCTGTGATCTAATTTCAACCTCATTATAGTGCTATTAGGCAAATGCAAGTATATTTTTAAATAAATGTCACTTACCATTAGAGGATTTCTACCTAGATAGTTCACTCACCCTCCAGCAATAAAGAATTAAGAATATTTCAGTAGTACTTAAAAAAAGATTAAGGGTATAATAGAAAAAAGGGAAATTTTTGTTCTTCCTGTGAATGTTCGATTTCTATAGAAATAAGAAAAATGGTTGTAGCGAGTATATGTATGAAATGTAAAGGTGAGAGTCGTAGTTTCCCTCTGTTCTATGAAAAAAAATATCAATAATAAAGACTGCTTTCTCCCCAAGGAGGAAATATTTGGCTACATTTAGACAGGCAAATATTTTAGAATATCTTTAAAGTATAAAATAAACAAAACAAATTTCTTTCTCAGGAAAGGTTATTTGATATAGTTCTGTTACCCCTTCTATGCATATCTTCTTTAATGAGGTAATACTGTCTGTTCACTTCCTGTCTGGGGACTTTTTGCAGAGATAGATATATTCTAAGCATGTTTATTTACCAGCTACCATTACTTTCTTCAGTTCCCAGAAGGCCTTTTCTTCCACCCACAAAATATAATGAGGAGAAAAACTGTTAAAAATACAACTGTGTCCCTTATAATCATACATATATTACTCGCTTATGTGCTTGCTTTGGCTAACACATTTTCAACTTTTATCAAATTGATTCTTTTAAATTTAAGAAAAGCAAATGAAATTTCAGTTCCCCTATCACAGCCTCTAACCATATGACAAAATTTGACCACCAAAGTCCACAGGAAGAAAAAAAATTTTTTTAAGCGGAGTGGTTTTTGTGTGTTACCTCTCTCTTGGCCAGGAGTCCTTTTGCTTTTTTCTTTATCCTTTCCTGGCATCACTTTTTTTCCTCCCAGTTTCCACACGATTCCAGAAAATCTTTTGTTCACTGTCAGGTCAACAAGAAGCCAAATTAAAAACTAACAACTTTTGAATTTCAACAGCCAGACAAAGTGAATGTTGACTAAGAAGAGAAAAAAAAAAAAAAAAAAGAAAGAAAGAAAGAAAGAAAAGGGGGAAAAGACCCTAAGGGAAGAAAAGACCAGCTGAGGGATTTGGAGGGCAGCGGCTCTGGAGGGGCAAGGCTGCCTCGTTTGATGTGGGAGGTCTGAGCACAGCCTGCTGGGATGCTCTCTGGGACATCTCATTAACCGTGTCATCAAAGCCCCCTCAGGTCCAGCAAATCATAACATTATCTCTGACATTACCACACAGATACAAGGTTCCCGAGGCAGTCTATAAACATGCCTGTACTAACCAATTCATCGTGGCTTGACACCCCGGCAAGGGCTGGATGCCCTTTAGTGAGCTCCGTGAATTGCCCCAGTCATTCATCAAAGTTTCTTGGAGTGCATTTCACACAGCATTAAATTTAATTAAAGCAACATTGACTGCATTGTAATGCTCAGGAGGCCCTTTGTCAGAGGGATCTGGAACACTTTCAGCTTAAAATATCTATTGTTTTCTTGGAGTTTTTCTTGGTTGTTGGGTTTGGGGTTTGAACTGCTTTTTTTTAAAAGGTTGGATATCCGGATCAGATTGAAGCGATGGCGACTTCCCTTTCATTACTCTTTTCTTTTCTTTCTTGCTTCATCTTTTTTGACTGCTGCTTCTTCCTCTTCTTTTTTAATTTCCAAAATCAGAAAATCTAAGGATTTGTTATCAAAGTAGCTTCAAGATAGTAGCTTCACCATAAGTTAAGTAGTTATTGTGTTATTACATGACCCCAATAATGCCATCTGCACACATTGTTAGGAAGCGGGCATGCACAAGCACACAAAAACACGTTCCCGTTCAGAGATGTGCCCACGTCTATGCCTAAATGGGCCAAAAAGCCCAGAACAGGCTAAGAAGGGGCCACGTTAGCATTGCATCGCAGTCAGCAACTGCATGGAAGGTGCTGTTTTAAAATCTGAAGTTGTGCACATAGTGGTTGACTGTACATAATTCTCGTCTCCTAGACCCTTGATGTCCTTAGTGATGTTTTAAAGTAAAAGCCCTGGATAGCTGGGACTGAGGAAAAATAAATGTCTTTTCTTTTCATCAGCAAAGAAAACTATGACAAGGAGAGGAGAGCACATCCAAGAAAGTCAGTGAGCTACTCTAATACCCTTTAGTGCTTGTATCACAGCTGCATTATTTATGGAGAATGCGGATGTGTGTGTGTGAGTGTGTATGAGTGTGTGGTGTGATGGGGCTTCATTAGGCATGAAGAATAAAATGAAACTTGCAGGGAAGTTTTAGAGTACGCCTTTACCTGGTGACACTTTCTGGCTACTTTTTGAAAAATATATGGATACTAAGTTTAATTCTCCATCTACACTTACCCTCACGAAGGATGCAGAAAAATCCAAGAATTAAGGCCAAACGACATAATTTAGTTACGGCAATTTGGGGCCAGTATAATCTGGTTTAAACAAAATCAGATTGGTCTAATTGTAGAGTTAACATTTTCCTTTCAGGGACTTTTCACTCATTTTATTTGTTTGTTCTTACCATTGTGTGATTGTATTAAATGACTTGATTTCTCCAATAAGTTTCCCATGGGTTCAATTCTATGAATTCCATGAATTAGTCCTATTAGGCATTACTAGGTAAACCTATATACATCTAATCCATTTTGCCAGAAATGGATAAGTTATCTAAATTTTATGTTTCAGTTTCTTGGCCTACAAGATGAAAATAACAAGATCTAGCTTACTGAGCTCCTAAAGATACTATAAAGACCATAAAAAGGAATGTATGTAAAAGTTCTTTGAATAGAATAAGTATGCTTTATAATTTCTTAGAGTAAAATATCAACTAAAAAAAACAGTGACAAATTGTAATTTTTTAATAAATTAAAACATTTATCATCCAGATGGATGATCTGAAACTCAAAGCATCACATATTTGTTTTGAATTTGTATGATAGTGAATAAGGAATATGGGGGGAGAAGAGGAGGATGAGAAATTAGAAAGGACCATTATATATTTGGGCTTAACAAATAAAAAAAATAGATTTAACATCATACAATCATGTAGTGATAGAAACAAGAGACCAGAAATGAAAACATTGATGTAAGCATGTCAGATTTGAAAGGACTCCGGAGGAAATCTGCCTTGGAGCTGAAAAATATTTTTCTGATTCCACATTACCTCACAGTAGATGTATCTCATTGTCAGAGGAACAGATATAATACGATGTTGTCATGGAGGGCACCGGGTGCAGGGTCAGGCTGGCCTGGGCCCAAATCCCAGTTCTACGTCTTACTAGTTGTGTGATATTGGACACTTGCTTAAGTTCAGAGCCTTGATTTCCCATCCATAGTATGAAGATAATAACATCACCCTCTCAAGGCACTTACACATTTTTTGTAAGGATTATAGAAATTAACGTGCACAAAGCCTTTAGTAAAGAGATTGGCTTGTTGTAAACACAGATTCTGAAGGGGAAGTTACAAGTAGAAGGTGTATGACTTGTATGATGGAGTCATAGTTTCCAGAAGTTTAACGCTAGGCCAGTCCGAGAGCCACAAGTCTATTCTGCCACTTTCTGGACCATGAAAACATATTTCCCCGACTGCCCAACCCCTCTGTCTAGGATGGCAGTGCTACTTTCACAAAAGCTTTTGGTGGTCTTTCATTAAATAGGGGAAAATCATTGCCCTCTGGGAGTCAGTTTGGAATGTCAGCACAGAGTGAGATCAGAGAGGAGATGTGCAAGGACCACTGGAAGGAGGTAGAAAGACGCCCAGGTCACTGAGGCAACTGCATTGAACATATCAGCGTCAACATATGCAAAGAAGCATATCTATAAAAGGGAGTTGTTTAGCCATGTACGTTTAGAAAAGGGAAGTCAAGGAGGCAAATATTGACAATGGCTGTCTTAACACCCCCGGGGGAAAGAGCTTTAGCAAAGGGATTTTAAGTATTTCTAGCTCTCCTGGCAAGCAGGGCCTTTATGCAGGATGGATGCATAAGGCTCTCTTAGCCCAATGCAGTTCGGTATTCAACTGCCCCTACTTCCTCACCTGACTCCATCCATCTGACAATGTGGATACGGCTATGGGGGGCAGAACGTGCCAATCATGGGGACTTGGAGTATTTTTGGTGTTTGTAACCTAATTTCTGATGTTTCATTTAACTCTTTCAGCTTTCTGCCTTTGAAGTCAAGCCCACCCTTGGTATTTTTGAAAAATGAGCTTTCTGTAATACCAAGGGCTAGATCCTACACTGTGATATGCCCACTATGTCAGTCAGGGTTCAAACAAAGGAACAGAACCAGGAAGAAGGAGATTTGTAGTAAGAAATTTGTTACAAGGAATTGGCTTGCACAATTGGGGGCTGGTTAGACAAGTCCTATATCCATGGGGCAAGCTGTCAGGAAGAGCAGTCTGGAAATCTTGGGCATGGGCTGAAGCTGCTGCCCACAGACAGAATTTCTTCTTTATCCAGGGAAGCCTCAACTCTGCTCTTATGGTCTTCTAACTGATTAGATCAAGGCCACCTAGATTATCTAGGATAATCTCCTTTACTTAAAGTCAGCTGATTATGGATTTTAATCACATCTATAAAATATCTTCACAGCAACACAGAAGATTAGTGTCTGATTGAATAATTGGGGACTGTAGCCTAGTTGACCTATAAAACAGACCATTGTACTCACCAATTTAATACTAGGGGTTAGATTCTAGATGTTACATACCCACGTAAATTTGGTACTGTATTCTAGAATACGATATATCCTCCAAGGTAAGATTAAGAGCTAGACCCTATGGTACAATATATCCATCACATAATAAAAGTTATCTGGTGGGGCAGCTGCAGAGCAGGTTTGCTGTCTTTTTCCTGCAATATCCCAGAATCACCATGGGAACTCTCCACATTTCTGTGGAGGTCCCTTTTTCAATATTGTAAATTATACAATCAGCTCATCCAGAAAGCAACAGTGACCTAAAAGTTTGGCTACGTTTAGGATATCTCACTAGTCAGATTTCATCTGCCTCTATGACTGTATTTTTGAGATTTTTCAGATCAATCCCTCTACCTGTGTTATGATCCTCAATTGCCCTCACCACCTTGGGAATCTCATACTATCAATAGGCATTTTCTCTTTCTGTTTCTTTATCTGTTCTGATGATCCTACACACATACATTTAAACTTCCTCCAGTCTCTCCCATTTGAAAAAAAAAACAGAACTTCTCCATTCAACTTTCCCCTACCACTCTCTGTTCTCCTTTTCCAACCCAACCTCTCAAAAGAGTTGTTTGTATGTCTTATTTCTATTTCTTGGCCTATCCTTTCTCTATAACCCATTCCACCAACTCCACTGTGATGGCTCTCATCACAGTCACCAGTGGCCTTCATGTCATTAAATCCAGTAGATATTTTAAGATTCAGCTAATAGCAGCATCTGACATCATTGAAAATTCATTCCTTTTTATAACTCCCTCTTCCATCAGTATCTTTGTTTTACACACTCTCATGGTTTTCTTCCGGAATTTTTAGACACTCTTTCTCAGTCTCCTGTTCTTGCTTATTATTCTTTACCCAGACTGTAATGGTTGGGGGTCCTCAGATCTATGCTGAGCCTTCTCCTGCCTATTGCCTCCAATTATCATCCATATGCTGATGATTGCCAATTTTTTAATCTACACATGTCAGTTAGAAATGAATTTTGCTGCAATTAATAAGAAAAAGAGTAGCTGAAATGAATATAATTTTGTTTTTGTTTAAAAAAGTCTGAGGGTAGATTTTTGTGGGCATGTTTCATCTATTCATTAGACATAATGTATATATTATAGTCATTATATATAATAAATTATATATAATTATATATAATATTCATTATATATTATATATAATTATATATAATATATAATTATATTACATTATATTTCATCATCTATACATTGTAGCTGAAGTCTTTATGATTCTCTAGCCTTTTCTCTTATGGCAGCAATATGGCTGCTGAAGCTCCAGCCATCATATCCATATTCAAAGAGATAGAATAAGGCAGAGATGAGATAGTATCTATATCAGAAAAATATATTTTCCTGACAGTGGCTTAATAAACTGAAGCTCATGTCACATTGACTAGATCTTTGTCACATGACCATCCCTATATGGAAAAGAGACAAGGAAACAGAGCGTTGCTTATCCAGCTGGTATAGTAGAGGTTGACAAAAGAGAAAAAATTTGGATGTTGGGTTATCCAACTTACAGTTCTTCGCCACCTAGCCAGTCCTTTCCATTGAGCTCCCAACTGCCTCCTCAGCATCTCCACTTCGATGTTTCCAGGGCATCTCAGAATCAAAATACCAAAAACTTAACTCATGATATTTCCTCTAAGTATGGTCCTCCAATTGTGCTCTCTCAAGAAAACACACTGCTATTCATCCAGCTACAAGAGCAGGAAGCTAAGACTGTTATCTTTGACAGTTCTCTCTGTTATCCCACACACAAGCAAATACACACACATCGGATACATTGTCAAGCTCTATTAATGTAGATTTCTAAGTATTTTTCAAATCCCTTTACCTCCTTCTGTTTTAGCCACTGCCACTCTAGTCCAAACTAACATCATCTCTTTCCTGGACAACATCCTCTCGTGCCATCCTCTATTCTGTTCTCAAAGTGATGTTTTTTAAAAAAAGCTTAAATCATGATCCTCTGCTGGTCATGACTTTCAAACACTCTTAAAACAAATAGTATGACCCACACAGTTCTGCACAACCTGGCCACTGTCCAGCTCTCTGGCCTCATCTCTCACTCATTTCTCCCTGCTTCTTGAGCTCCTCAGCTCCTAGAAAGCACCTTGTTTCTTCACACCTCAGGACTTTTATCTTTCCTAATTTTTTTAGTGGGGCAGGAAGTTTCTGGAACACTCCCTTCATTCAAGGAGTTGATTTCTACTTACCTTCATATCTCAGCTCCAACATCACTTCTTTGGAGAAGATATTCTTGAACCCTACACCAAATTACATCGTCCTGTTAAAATCACTTGAATTTTCTAGTTATTTTATTTCACAGCTTATATCACAGTTTGTAATTATATATTTATTTGCACGACTATTTGATTATCACCATGTTCCCCTATTAGGTAAGCCCCTTGAGAGAAGAGACCGTATTTATTTTTTTCATTACTTTATTTCTAGTGCCTGGCCTGGCAAAATAATTAATATATATTTATAGGAATTAATATATATTTGTTGAGTAAATATTGACACAGATTTGTGTTTACACATTGGCAGATTTTAATCAAACAGAAAAGAGAACTTATCGACTTCTTACTATGTATCCAGCACTGTGATAAGTACAAATAAAAAGACTACTGGTGAATTTGAGAAGACAGGATTCGCTAATCCTCAAAGAAATGCCATTTAAAGATCTCCGATACTTGTCCCATGTCACCATCTAATTCTGCTGGCCACACCATTGGGAAACTGTGGATATTTAGTTCAAGACCAGTGCAGTCACAGTGACTTCTGCCAAAAGCCAAAGAGATAGATTATTACAGCTCCTCTAAACCTCTTACGGACCTTACTGTTGGGTGATCTCCATGAAACCCCTTTGCCCAGTTTTTAGATCTTATTAGTTCTCAATCTGACTGTACACTTCTGTTCTTTCCAGAGCTAGAACTGACTCCCTACCTCTTTTACCAAACTAATTTTATCTCAACATGACAGCTGCAGGCATGGTTTTAAGGAGACACCAGCAAATAAAACTGAAATAAACTCTTTGTGCTCTATGCTGTTTGAGATTAACGCCTGAATGTCAGAAGAAAGGTTGAACTTCAGATGAGTAAATAGCCTGACCTAGACTCCTGTACCCTCCGTTCACCCCAACCACGTTTATTCTCTGAGATGAAGATTCACCTCATCCCTGCTGGAGTACATCTAGTGATCTGCTAGCCAAAATAGCACCAATTGGTCAGAGAGACCACTTAAAGAAAGAATGAACATCTCCATTTTCTTTTTAGAGTGTATTCTTCTTTTCTTTAGTCAGACCAGCTCCATCTTTATAAATGTCAATGAAGCTTCTGTAAGAGGTTTTGGGGGTGGGTGGGTCGGGGAGTAGGGGATATATTTGATTATGATATGAAGAACGGTCACACAAATTCACAGTATTGGGGCTGAGCTAGTTTCTACTCATTCAGTGCCCCTGCAATCTTCATGTGCCCCTTCAGGTCCACCCTCACCTTACTCTCCTTTCTAGAGGTTAAGCTGAATGGGTCACATCCCAGACTCCTGAGCCCTCTGACTTCCTTTAGATTCAGCCAATGATAGGAGCCCGGATAGGAGGCTGGAAGGAGGCAGGACGGTGAGGTCTGGATATTTATGCTTACAGCACCTTCCTGTGAGGTCTCAGGGGCTGGCAATGGCTTAGCTGGAAGGACCTCGCTCCTAGTAAGATTGTCCGCTCTACAGGACTTTCCCTCCTTACAGATCTTGTAACTTTCCCCTTCTCTTGTTTCTCAGGGCCTGGGAGTGAGAGAGCTCTGCTGCTGTGGGTCTGTGTGTATCTCAAGAGCACAGACTAAAGGGTTCTTAGCTCTTTCCCTACTGCTCTCCAGTTCTGCTTGTTCTTTAAAAGTAGGTCCAAATACACATTTTCTTCATCTCTTCCTCAACATTCAAGGAGGTGACATTCCCATCAAGTCTCAAGGTAAATCCAGAAAGTATCAGGTGCTCCACTTCATCAGAATGAAACATGCAGGTGATGGCTGGTGGGTTGCTGCTCCCAGCATTGCTAGACTTTCTCTCTGTGTCAGTTTTGTGATCTGCTTTCAGAAAGTGTCATTCTTCCCATCCCTCTCACTGAACGTCTGTAGCAGTAGTTCCCAAATGCCAATTCCAGAATGAACAGTCTGAAGGTGGTTGTTTAAGTTATAAATACAGATCCGTGAGTCCGGGGTACAGTGCTGTGATTTGACAGGTGGGTGAGGCCCTGAAATTAGTGCTTTTATAAGTTTCCCTAAGTCTAGTCAGGTTTGGGAGCCATTGCCCCATGTTCCACTTCTTCAACCTCCTTCTGTTTCTTCTTCTGTTTCTTAGAGAGATTAACATAGAGCTTCTGCTATCAGGTTTATAGATTTCATCTCATCCTTCTTATCATATATGGTTATTCCCCTGTCATGTTTATCAGATCAGCTTCCTTAGAAAAAAATCAACCCTTCCAGTATGATATGTCACCATTCCAAAACCTCCGGGCCATGAAAATGCCTAAAAGATCACATATACAATTTAAATCAAAATATTAAGTTGATGTGTAAGTATTTGTATAAAATATACTTATCCACACAGTAGATGTATATATCTGAGAACACGAGGATTCTCATCAAACTTGTTCCTTAATATTTTCTTCTATACTCTTCTCTCAGTTATCCTCTTTCCTGCCATATCTGTTGTCTTCTAATTGTCTGGAATTTCAGTTTTGTCTGATCTTTATTCTCAAGTTCAGTTTAACCTCTTGACCAGGTCAGCACATTTTTTCCTCCAACTTATTTTTTTATTTTCAAAGAAACAGTCCACCACTCCATTCTAGTATTCCTAAATCTTCCTTTCTCTTTCAAAGTCAACTTTCTGCTGAAAGAAACACCACTGTTTCCCAAGCTGTTTAGAACCTCTTAATAGACTTTTTCAAACAGCATCTTTCATTTCCACAAAGTTCATCAAAATTAGATAACAATTTGATGAATCTCATCAGGCTTTCCATTAAGTCTCTGAGACCTGTCCCCACTAGATGGCACATCCAGCCAGACAACTCTTTTATTCTCTAATTCCTGAGTCTCCGGTACAACTGCTTAGCTACCCCTACAACTGGCTCCCTCCACCAGGCTCCTGTCGTGGGGATGGAGGGTGATGCTCCAAATGCTGCCTTCAAGTCTGGTGCCCTCTCGGTGTTTGATCCCTGTTAGCCTCCAATCTATTCAATTGTGAGCAATTACTCTTATTGTCTCCCCAAACCCAGTTTCATCGTTTTCTATAGAACCTCTGATTTTTTAGCCAAGTACATGGCCACCCAACATAAAGACTACATTTTCCCCGGAGTGCTATTTGAGTGGTCTGTGAAACTCTGGAGATGGGGTATATCTTTCTTCATTTCCTCCCTGCCCCTTATGGGACTTTGCTGGAAGTGGCAGCTGCTTGGATTGTCAATTTGATGCCAGGTAGTCTGTCTCGGACCATGAGGAAAGGACAACATCCTAGGGGAAACATAGTAGTTGGTTGCGAGGACCTGGGCCTCTAAGCACTTAGAACAGAACCACCAGGGTAGCCTGAACCACTTACCGTCAGGTATTGTTGACATGTAAGAAAACCACACCATATTATTTAAGACACGGTTATTTGGGAATTTCGATCACTCTCAACTAAACCTAATCCTAACTGATTTAGAACTTGGAATCTAGAAGTAGGGTATTGCAAGTAAATACATCCAAAATGAGTCATTGGCCTAGTGGATTTGGTAGGATAGTCAATAGTATAATGAAATGTTGCAAAACATTTGGTTAAATCATTTCCAGCAACAAACCATGTATGGATTGAGGCTGTAGGGAGAACTCAGGAAACTGGTGTGTGTTGGCCGTTTTATGTCACTTTCAGCAAAGTCCCAAAGGAGAAAGATAAATTTGGGCCAGAACTAGCTCCTGCAAATAGAAGTAGAAAGGAACATTCTTGGCTTGTGGCTTGCAAGTTACCAAGTGCCTAGTAATTTGGGGTTTTGCAGGGATGAAAACCTAACTGCATTTGTATCCTCAATGGATTGGTAAGAAGCAAGGGCTGCCTAACCACAGATAGGACTCCACCCCAGTATGGTTTTCAAGCACCTTCTAGTAATTGTCCTCTACAAGACAATGGGAGCCAGCTCAGAGGCACATGTCAATTCAGGGAGGTTGTCTTCAGATGCTGCAAGGTAGCCACTCTTTAGGTGAAAGAGAAAGGAGTAATCACAGAGGAAAGTAAATGTCAAGGGCTTTTATACTTAAAAATTATATCAAGACCACATCTTTGGCTAGGATTACCCGCACATGGAACAGATTAGGCACAAATAGATCAGAAGCCTACTAAGTTTCTGAGGGCATTATATGACCAAAGAAACCACAAACTTGGTCTGCAAAAGTCTCTCCAGCCCCTAAAATAATCCCTGCACTCTAAAACCTGTGTCAGCAGGAAGCAGGATATAAAAACTGTGAAACCCCCCAAAAAGGCGTAGCTCCGGCACCCACCTGAGATGCAGTCATGGAGTAAAATAGAGGAGAAGAAAGTCCAGAGTGCAGAACCGGGGACCGCAGAGGACAAAGGTCAAAAGAGAGCTTCCCAGGGACCAGAAGGAAAGGCAGCCAGGTGGGCTAAACTAATTTTTTATGATTCTTGCCAGAGGGAGTCCATTGCTGCTATGGGCTGGTGACTTGTGTGTTCCATTCTTTTTCTAAAAAGCCATTTTTCGCTGCAGTGATTTTGTTTCTATTTCACAATTGTATATTGGGCATGTGAGGGATTGAGGGGATAAATAACTGGCATGGGTGTAATTATATTAAGTTCCTAATTTTTTTAACTTCTGATATCTTTTCAAATAAGAAATATACAATGCCAAACAGGCCTGTTGTTCTATTGTAAAGCACCAGTACAGCCCCTGAATATATACAATTTTTTGCTTCTTCTATAGATGACAAGTTAATTATGTATGGTAGAGTAAACTTACTACTGTAAATGCAAAACAAAAAAAAAGAAGAAAAACAAAAAGTTTCATAAAGTTAAAAGTTGTTTAGATGACCTCCTGCTGGTTTTGAAGGAAAACAGTTAACTTTATTCTATTCTCCCTTGGTATTAGCTTCAATTTCCTTTTCAAGCATCTCAAACATACAATAAGCTTTTGATTATCAAGATTTCAAGTGTTCTACTAGACAGCCAATGTGTATTTATGAATGGAATTACTAAAGAAGCAACTTGACTCCATCTAGGGAACAGTTTCCATAAGCCCTAAGCAATTCTCTGGGACTAAAGAACTGAAAAGAACTCGTTGGCCTTATTTTCACAATTGTTTTGGTACCTCCAGGGAAATGCACAAAGTGTTGCTGAGAAGCATATATTATACATTTCTTATTTGTTTATTTATACCCCACCTTATTCCAGGAAGGATTTAAGATGGCTTATGGAGATGCATATGGTAACACAAATAAATTCATGAGAGCTGAGAAAGTTGAGGCAAAATAAAAAGTGTAAGAAAGAAAGATGTTACCAGTAATACATTTAGTGTATAAAAAGTATGTCATGAAATTGTATACATTTGCCAAAAGTGGGCCACCATTCTGTCTGTTCAAAAGGATACCATTAATATGTTTTCTCTAGTGTTTGTAAGTTAAAAACCAACCAGTAGCTCCAAAGAAGCATGACTACTTCAGAGAGACACATGTCCTACGGTTTCTCGTAGAATAGATAATGTCCTTAATTTGCTTTACAGCAAATACTTTCTTCTTATTATCTCTTATAATATCCCCCATTGTAGACTGATGAAACCATTCCAAGGCACATTAGATTAATAACATGGTGGGTGGGGGTGAGGCAATATCTAGGGATCCAGGTATACACATCTCTTATACTGAATTTATCCAAGGATAGATTCTGAAATATCTACAAGAATGGAAGAACTGCATATCCTTGTGGCAATCATTTTCTTCCTTCACATTAATTAAATACTTATTATATGCAAAGCACAGTGCTAAGTTCAAGACATAGAATCCTTAAAGTACCATCTTTGTATCTGTTTTTATTTGGGGAGGAAGATGACAGATGTTTATCAAATAATCTCAAAAACAGATATATAATTATAGCTATGATAAGTTGGTTAATGGAAACATCTGGCATGTCAGTGACAATTAATGAGACAAGGAGTAGGATTTATGCAGCCATGGGTAGAGGCTGTGGTATCAAGCGGAAAAGAGAGGATAATGGGAGTGGAGAGGAGGGGAGGGGTCTAAAAGCAATCAGCAGAGCAAACAGCACATATGAGGACCCTGAGGTAGAAGCATTTGTATACACTTGAGGGGAGAGAGAGAAGGCCAACATTGCTGGAGGCCAGAGGGCAGGAGAAGAGTGCAGGGAGATTAGACTGGAGAGACATAGAGACCAGACCAAGCTGCACCTTGCAGAATGAGATGAAGATTTAGACTTTAACGTAAGAAGAGAGGGAAGTTGTTGAAGGCTTTTGAACAGGGGGTGGTTCAAACATATTTGTATTTTAAAAAATTGTTCAGGATGAGGTGTGGAGATTGGAAAAGTTAGGTTAGGAATAAATGTGGAGAGAAGAGTTAGAAGGCTCTAGAGATGCAAAAAAGACTGTGTGGCTAAGATTAGAGTGTTGTGATAGAAATGAAGAGAAGAGAATGAATTTGAGAGTATCTTGGAGTTCACATCCACAGGACTGATATTTTTGCCTTCAAGAGACTTAAATAGCTATTGATGGGCAGTGATTTTGAGGATATATTTCCTACCAAGTCCTTGGAGTGCAGTTGTTTTATGTGGCAAGTTAAGTACAGAGCTGTATGCTTTAAAAGCCAGCTATGCTGGGCACAGAAGGAATAAAAGCTAAGCAGCCTTGGATAGAAGCCATCTCATCTCCCCTTGAAGACAAGTAGACAAAACCCAAGGTAAGGCCAAGATTCTTTTCAGGAAGTAATTCTTTAAATCTACCTGGATGCACCGAACCAGTGACGAAGACATTGATGTCCTCTGCCATCAAGTGTGGGTGGTGAGAATTTTAATTGGACAATTTACGTAACAGATTTTTCTACCCTGACCATTAGAAATGTCATGGAAGCAGTCATGCCACTTGCAATTTCTACTGCACTTTCGGATAACTACTTGTGCCGTCAACAAAATGAGCAACATAATTTTGCCTCACTTTTCTAAATGAAGTGAGTTGCTGCAAAGGATGATCAGATTGAAGCTGACATGAGTTTACCAACAATAATGGCTTTGGGTTTGGAGGAGTTGATCTTTAGCCCTTTTGTCTAGCAAAAACTAGATAGTAAGGCCAGATGTCAATTAAGACTACACCTAGTTTGTGATCCTAAAATTGTTTCATCACAAGTTACAATTTTTCATCTCATGAAAACTGCTCATCTCTCTAGTCTCTAGTAGTCTCAGGTCTATAGGGCACCAATTCAGATTTTCTCATATGGCTTAAAAGGGAGCTGGTAATGTTCATTGCAGCACTGTTTACAATAGCCAAGACATGGAAGCAACTTAAATGTCCACTGACAGAGGAATGGATAAAGAAAATGTGTTACATATATATACAGTGGAATATTACTCAGCCATTAAAAAGAATGAAATAGTGCCATTTGCAGCAACATGGATGGACCTGGAGATTATCATACTAAGTGAAGTCAGACAGAGAAAGACAAATACATGATATCACTTATATACAGAATCTATAAAAAATGATACAAATGAACTTATTTACAAAAAGAAACAGATGCACAGACTTAGAAAACAAACTTATGGTTACCAAAGGGGAAAGGTGGTGGGGAGAAGGATAGACTGGGAGTTTGGGATTGACAAGTACACACCGCTACATTTAAAACAGATAACCAACAAGGACCTTCTGTATAGCACAGGGAACTCTGCTCAGTATTCTGTAATAACCTAAATGGGAAAAGAATTTGAAAAAGAGTAGATGTATGTACATGTATAACCGAATCACTTTGCTGTACACCTGAAACTAACACAGCATTGTAAATCAACTATAGTCCGATATAAAATAAAAATTTTTTAAAAAGGGGGGCTGGTAGAGCTTAGCTCCATTTTAGTCCACTGAGAAGGTTCCCATTCTCAGTGTATCACAGAGCAGGGTATTTACGAGAATCGATTGTCAGTAATCTTCACAGAACTTAGAAGACAGCTAATTCCTGTCCACAGAAGCAAAGCTTGTGGCCTCCACAATGCCTCTATCCCTACCTAGGCCACACCCAAGAGTAATAGTTAACACATGTAGCATTTATGTGTAAGGCACTGTTCTCAGAGCTTTATCTAGCTTCAAAATCAACTTGTTTTACAAATGTGAAAACCAGGGCACACAGCTAGGATGTGCCTAAAGTCACAGAGCTAGGATGTCACTGAGCCAGGATTGAACCAGGCAGTCTTCTCTGGTATCTGTGCTCTTCAATGCTCTACTTGGCTGGCTGGGCTTGTGTGCTCAAGAAATGGTCAGTCAATTTAGATGTAAATGTGTAGTAGTATTTCCTAGTTGGTTTTTCCCTCTCTCTTATTTTTTTCTGGGAAAATCAATGTTTACTGTGTTTCAGCAGAAGGAAATGCATGAAGGTATGGAGCATGGGCTCCATACCTTCACACCACAACTTATTCACATTCAAGCCAAAAAGCCAAGGAAGATGGATCCTGGGATGTGACACGATCTTTGTTGCAACTTCTCTTCTGCCATTAAGTTTGCTGAAATTTAATATGACAGCACATTGGTAGGGAGCTTAATGATGCTTCTCATCTATTTCAAAATATGCTTTACTTAAACACCGTGGCAAACCATTCAGACATTGTCATAGGGAACTATTTCTCTTGTTTGTGTATTAAACAGGTATATATGTTATGCCAGATTATAAAGAAAGACAGGTAGAATCCCTGCGCTCGATGAATCTGCATTCAGAGTGTAACCAGCACACTCCATGTGCCTTCTAAAGGTCCCCCCAGAAATGTCTGCTTGTGCTTAGAAGTCAGTTGCTGGGTACAATTGACCAGCTTCCTATATCTCAGGGAAAATGGAGACTATCAGGCAATAACAGCCATAGGTTCTTTTCTCCAATGCATGACTCTATCTGTACTTCCTGACGTTCCATCTCAGAGGTAGGCTCTGTAGGTGGGCCACTACAAGGTGGGCTGAGAAAGGAAGACCTGTTGGTGCAATAAATACAGATAAATAGAGCAGGAAGAAAATCCACGAGAATTCCTTAGAGTATTAAAAAAAAAACAAAACTGTTTCACCTTACACCTGTTAGAATGGCCGTCATCAAAAAGATAAGAGAACAAATGTTGGTGAGCATGTGGAGAAAAGAGGACCCTTTTGCACTGTTGATGAAACTGTAAACTGGTACAGCCATGATGGAAAAGAGTATATGGAGGATCCTCAAAAAATTAAAAATAGAACTACCATATGATCCAGCAATTCATCTTCTGGGAAAAGTCCAAAGGTAATGAAAACACTAACTCAAAAAGGTATATATACCCCTAATGTTCATAACAGCATTATTTACAGTACCCAAGACATGAAAAAAGACATGTCCATCAATGGGTTAATAGATAAAGATGTTGTAGTGTATATATATATATATAATATATATGATACAGATATATATGTATAAACAAAAATACAAAGAAATATTATTCAGCCATAAAAAATGAGGAAATCCTACCATTTGTGACAACATGGATGAAACTTGAGGGCATTATGCTAAGTGAAATAAGTCAGACAGAGAAAGACAAATACTGCATGATCTTACTTATATGTGAAATTTAAAATAAACAAACTCTCAGAAAAATAGATCAGAATTGTGGTTACCAGAGGAGGGGTGTAAGGGTGGGGGAACTGGAGGAAGGTGTTCAAAAGGTACAAACTTCCAATTATAAGATAAACAAGTACTTGGGATGTAATGTACAATATGATGACTATATTTACTGCTGTATGATATACAGGAAAGTTGTAAGAGAGTAAAATCCTAAGAGTTCTCATCACAAGGAGACATTTATTTTTCTTTTCTTTTTCCTATATCTGTTTGAGAAGATGCATGTTAGCTGAACCTAACATGTGGTCATGTTTCAAAGTATATTCAAAGTATATGTAAACCACCATGCAGTATACCTTAAAATTATACAGGGATATATGTCAATTATTTCTCAATAAAACTAGAAAAAATTAATATGCTATAAAGGTGGTATTTCAAATTAGTAGAAGAAATAGATACATGAAAATAAATGTTGCTAGGTCTGTTGGCTAACAATTTGTTATATATGAGTAAATAAATAAAATATACATATATACATATATACATACATACAGCTAGATTACTATTGTGCCAATCCAGGTTCTTGGTTGCTAATAGTGGAAACTGACTGTATAGTTTAGCTGAAAAAAATTTATTGGAAGGATTTTAGATAGATCATACAATTAATGAGAATCCCATGAAACTGTCTTGGGAAATAGGGGCCACCTATTATGGTTAAGCAGGTTGTGCACTACCCAAAGGCATTTGGCTGAAGGGATAATTAGGGGCTGAAATCCAGCCCACTTTCTGCTCATCAAGCCCTGGGTCCTGGTGTGTGCCACATCAACCCAGAGAAAAATTTGCTTCATGTCTTTACACAAAATCTCCATCAGTTTATCAACCTGTGCATCCAAGGGCCTGTGTCCACCTGGAGGGATGTCTTTCTCTAATTTGCACAAGGGCGTTGTCTAGGTTAGTCATGGCCTGGTCACAGAATTGACCTGGTTGCCCTATAGCCTTTGACCCTAAATACTGAATGCCCACTGACACCTCT
Source organism: Eubalaena glacialis (assembly GCF_028564815.1). NCBI lineage: Eukaryota > Metazoa > Chordata > Mammalia > Artiodactyla > Balaenidae > Eubalaena > Eubalaena glacialis. Next base: position 106,219,553 of record NC_083720.1, on the reverse strand, counting down.
GGACCCAAGATAGAGCCACAACCACTGAAGTGGATTTGAAGCTGTTCCCGTTGTTTACCACTAACTCAGGATCCTAGCTGAGAGAGGCCAACTGGCCAAGCTTCAGTCTTGTACCCTCAACCTAATTGTCTGGGACATGGAAAGCAAGTGTCTGGCTTTTTGACTTCCCCAAACACACAGTAGCATATTTCATGTTATTGAAAGCCAAGATTTATTAAATCCTAGGATGATAAATGGCATAAAACAGAAGAAAGTGCAATGACAAAAATTGATACATGCAGTACGGCATTTAAAATTTTATGTCATAAAAACTCTGAATTATAAGGTAAATGAGAAAATCAGGGGGAAGGGAATAATAACACCTAAGATAAATTAAACTCTAATAAGCTTATCATATAAAAATTTCTCAAAAATTAGTACAAAATATATCCTGTTAAAGAAATAGAAAAAGAGCATAAGAAGACAATTCACAGGGGAAACAAAGAACGTGAGAAATGTTTGGCCTTTCCAGTTGTCTGTTTCATCCTGTGGGTGAAAACTTGCTGGGGCTGCAGAGCCGGGCCTGCAAGTGGTTGCCAATTCTCCCCACCAGCCGTGTAAGATGAGGACGAAATGGAAAAACCAGGGGAAATTGGAAGTCAAGTCCAAGAGAAGTGACAATGAGCAAGAATGAGATATATATAGTGAAAACTTAGCTAAGGAGAACAGTCAAGACGAAGTTACAAGATTCAAGAGGCTGTCTCCTCACACTATCTCATTTAATCCTGAAACGACTACAACGTAGATACTTTTATAATGCCTATTTTACAGCAGAGGAAATGAAAGCTCAGAAAGCTGAAGGGATTGGCTCAAGGTACCTCAAGCTCATGGAAGAGCCAGAATTTGAACCTACTTATGTTCGTAGCTCATTGCTGTTTTAGTTGTCAAAAATATTTATGAAATTTACACGGCCAGAGAACAAATAGAACAGAGCCACAATCATCAGAGCTGATTTCATGTACTATCACGTCTCAGACAATTATACTTAATTTCGCCCTGGAACTTTGGAGAATGACAGTCGCGTGGGTGGGACCCTAAGAACCCTGCGGGTGGGTGTGTGGGTGTTATGATTTACTGCGCCTTGTTACATCCCCTGCTTCTGTCCTGCTAACCTCACACTTGGCTCAAACCTTTTTTCCTAAGGAACAACGGTCTAGACAAAAAAACTCCTCCCTGGGCAGAAGTGCTTCCATAGAGATGCTAAGCGAATTCTTTGAGCCTCCCCCTCCTTGCAGCCCTTCCCTGCAGGTCACCCGCCCCTCTTCCTCACTCTTTGCAGCTGCAGAATCACCACTACATCCCCGCTCATTGTAAGTGACCAGACTAGGCAAATAGGAAGACGGATGGTTAGTCAGGGAAATTTGGGCCACCATGATGGGAAAGGTGCAGAGGAAAACATTATGGCCTGAGCCCCTTTGAAACATGCTGACAGTTGACAGATGAGTATCCATAAAATGACAAAGGCCTCCCTGTGTAAAGACCTTTGCCACCAGCGCTTCTCCCTGGGAAACTAACTGCCCTCGACTGTCAGTGAAAATATTATTTTTTTTCTGGTAATTATTCCCCTCCCCGTTTCTCTAACCACAGAACAGCCTGTACTTTGCATATGTGGGTTTTCTCCATCCTGGTGGCAGTGGCAACCCCTGCATCCCCATCCTCTCAATAAGAGGTAACAAGTTATCCTGGTGATTAAATGGTTATAACTGGGATAATAAGCTGGAATGTGTAACTGTATGATCTAATCGTGGTTCCAAGGGACATATATTTGGAGAATCCTAAGATTTTTTTAAAAGTAGTGTTAATGATCCCTAAAGATTCATGAAAAAGACCTGCACACATTTACAAAACTTTGAGTCTGCAGCAAACAATGGATACTAAAAATGATGCTGTGTACATCCTTAAAGAAGCCCTGCGATGTGACTGCAGTTTCTAATTCTTTTCATTTTGTCTGTCCCCTCACTTTCTGCAACAGAGAATATTAAACGGGAGGAGAGGAAAAAAAGTGGAGGGAAACAGAGAGGGTTGGATGTTGTGATAGACTGTGGCAACTCAAAAATAGAGGGAGGTATCTTCTTTCCTGAAGGATTCCTGTATCTTGGGAATCCTCTCAGGAATTCGAAGGGGGCCATTTCTCCTCTCTGATGATAATGTTGGATTCAGGGCCTCTCTTGATCGTTTTTTTCTAGAGCACTGCTGTCCAATAGGATTTTCTGGAATGACAGAAATGTTCCATACGTGTGCTGTCTAAAAGGTAGTCTCGTGTGGCTACTAAGCACTTGAAATGGGGCTCGTGTGACCACGGAACTGGATTTTAAGTTTTATTTGACTTTAATCCATTTAAATTTGGATTTAAGTGAGCACCCATGACTAATGGCATTGGACAGTGCAGGTCAGGAGCTGCTGTTGTGTCCACCTTGGTGCCGTATATGAAGTAGTCAATTACTGTGGGTGTAAACTTCAGAGGGAGATTAAAAATTCGACATACAGCTCAAGTACAGAATCTTGCTAGATTCAGGCCATCTAACACAAGGTTAGGCAGCAAGGGAGACTTTCAAGAAATTCCTTGTAGTCCCTCCCACTTCCTGCCCACAAGCCTTTCTTTCAGAGACTAACTCTGGAATGTTCTACCTCCTCCCCGAACTTGGACTGGACTCTATTTCACGCCTTTGTCTTTGAACAGAAGAGCAGATCCTTTGCTTTTTTGGACTTCAAGCCCATTTCCATTGGCTTCAAATAAGAATTTCCGCTGTGTCAGCTACCCAATCCACCAACTTGGCCAGTGTCTCCTGGGCTCTGAGCTCAAGAAATGCCGAACCAGCTTTTCCTATGTTCTCAGCTCGGCCTCAGCCTTAATCAGTGACACCTGCTGGGTTCTAGCCCCCTCTGCTCCGATCCTCCTGGGTTTTTTCTCCTAGTACTTCATGTCTTTGCTCTTCCCATTTTGAACCTTCTGCATCTTCTTTTCCTCTTTCTACCATCTTTAGTTTGGCTTTTTACATGCTCTGGAATCCCTGAGTCACGCACTTCTCTTGGGTAGCTTCAGAGTTCAAGTTCATATTAGGTTTGCGAAAGGAAACTTTCTCATCACTTTCCAAATTCCTAGCATTGTTTACTCACAAATATTTATAATTTTAAGCTTTATCACTTACATTTTGCCATATTTGCTTTCATTCTTCTTTAAGTTTGCTTTTTAGTCTACTGCCCTTTCTGGGAAGATATTAGAGATATTTTTTCTTTGTTTTCATTGCTATTGTTTCATCTGCCCTCACATTCACACACACACACACACACACACACACACACACACACACTCACACACCCCAGAGGTAAATATTAGAATAATTCATTAAACCATAATATAAACTCAGTAGAGAGAGGCTGCTCCTTTAAATATGTGTACCAGTATTTAACTAGAGACATTTATGAATATATTTTATACTCCTCCCCACTTCACCCCAAGAAAACTTCTTTCTTCATTATCATTAAACTAACATGACAAGGAATGGAAAAGCATTTCATAGCTTGTACAGCACCATATAAGCGTGAATTTTTGTCATTATCATTTCAACAGCACTCTTGGAGGACCACCTTTAGGGTGATTGTTTCAGAGCAGTGGAGTGGCTGCCTTCCCTGGAAGCTGCCTGCCTGGCCAACATGGTGTGTCCTCAGCTCCCATTCTCTGTATACAACTCTGTCCCCATTACTGACCGGGCCAGAGGCAGGAACTCAGCCCCTTTTGGACAAATGACATTCTCCCTCCTAGGAATTTGGTTTGTGATAGAAAGACCGGCAGTCAGTTTGAGCTCATTACATCAGAGGAAATGTAAATATGGGTGATTTAGAGAGAAAATCTACCTTCCAAGTTGACTGATAATGTGAAAAAATAGGTCTGTGGGAGACTGGGAGAGAGGGATATTAGACCCATGGAGAAGCAGAAATTAAGTATAAAGACTGAGTTTTGGTGGTCCTTCCTGGCATCTGGTTGCTTTCCTATTCTTTGTACCTTAGCATGTTTATATGAATGCTTGTTTCTATTACTCACAACGAAAGAGTTCAAACTAACACAGCATAGTGCTGAGAAAGTGAAAATCCTGAGCATAATCTAGTTAACCGCATGCTGTTCTCTGGTTATGGGCTAAAACCCCGTGGTCTGGCCAGCCATCATATAAAAGCATGTTTGTCATCACAAAGGCGAGAAGAGCTGGAGGATCAACGCAAATTCATCACCACCTCTACAATCATAACACACTGTATAGCCCGTTGATGGTTCAAACCTTGTAACTAGCAAGCAGAACATAAGATGTAAGTGGCCATGGCCATGGCCCTGTGAGGCACCTGTATAATTGCTTACTTTTGTAGTGTCAGGGCCTAGGGAAACCTGGGGGGCCGGGCACCTCATGAAATCCACTGCCACGTTCCCTCTTGTCAGGCAGTATGGTTCTCTTACGTGATAAGCAGCATCATGAATTCCTGCCAAGTCATCTCCAGCAAATATTTATTGGGATGTAGGTCCATAGGTCCTGCAGCACCTGCCTCCGTTTCTCGTCTAATCTGTGGGCAACCCCTCAGCCAACACACACTATGTGTGTGTGGAATTGTGTGTTGTGGTACGTGTGGTATGAGGGGAGGAGGAATGAGTCCCAGAGGCCTGGGAAAGAGGATGCTTGTGATGACAGAGCTCTAGGTCTAGTTCAACCAGCATGACCATGTCTTTGGTGTCTCTACTTGAAGTGACAGCTATCTCCTGGTTATTGTTTTCATGTTTAAGCTGGAAAACATTATCTACTCTAATGCATATATTCACATGGCCTATTAAGACCAAGGTATCTGCTTCTTTTTCTAATTTAGGCTATATAAATGTATACTGAGGTGATTTTTTTCAATGTTACTACTCATGAAAAAAGACTTTTATTTCCTCTTCTAGGGTCTAATTCAATGAGGAGAAATGAAAGGGCAGAAACAGGTATCTGTCCTTTCCTAATTCAAATCATGCTGCAAAAGGGACATGCACTCATGTTTTAGAAAAAGGAGAGAAGAGAGGTCTACCCATCTTTGAAAAGAGAACTGCCACTCAGACACTACAGGGAGTGATGATGCTGTGGACAGAGATGCAGAGAGGGGGGTCACAGAACCTGGTCTGATTCAACTACCCACAACGAGTCCCTCTAATCATATCTTGGGGGTTTCTCTTAACTATCCACAAGAGGCCTCTTTCCTCATCTAATTTTTTTAAAATGGAGATAATAATGGTCATGCTACATTTCTTACAGAGTTGGTATAAAGATCAAATAAAATAAGGTATGGAGTACTTAGAAAGAATGAAGCATGATGACAATGTAAGCAAGACTTTTCTTTTTTAGCAACAAGTGTATATATGTATATAAATATTAAATTATATATTAATATATTATATATTATTAAATAAATTATAATTTATATATAATTATATGTAAATATATATTAAATTATATTAAATATAATTTATTTATGTGCATGTTTTCCGGTCTATCCAATGGTTTCTTTTGACCACACTTTCGACCTCACATCTCCTTTCATAAAATACATTTCCAGACATTTTATCTTTACAAAAAGAGAACACTTTACCACAAATTCAAGATAAAGAAAGAAATTTGCAGCTAAAGGTCTACAGGGGAAAAAATCTAAATGAGTCCATTAACGATAACTAAAAAGTCAGTCTATAACAAATGGAAAAGGCAAGTAAACAGTCACATTTAATGAAATCTAGTTAAGGAAATAAATCACTCTCTATTTCTCTTTTCCCCAATGCCACTGTTTCATGACTAGGTTTTTGAAACTAAGCATTTAGAGATAACGGTAATTCTAAATGTGGTTTCTCAACTATTTAAATAGCAAGTCTTTCTCCCATGTTTACTTAAATGCAAACACAGAGCTGCATGAAGTCCAAACACTGAGGGCTTTATATACTAAGACTATGTAGTATTAGTGCAAATGAGAATATACGTGATAAGAAACATCATTCTTATACCCCATTCTTTTCTGTTCCAAATGGAATTTCTAGAGATAAAATCCTTGAAATTAATGATTCAAAAAAGTTAACTTTTTAGTATCATAATGAAAACCAAAGTTGATAATTAGCCTCTTATACCATCCATTGTATGGCTGAGATTCCCATTTAGGCCATCAGAAAGTCACTTTTTAAAAAATGTTTTTCAAATATTCCACATTTTTGTTAAACAAAGATTTATAGAATGCTTATTATATACCAGTTGATATTCTAGGCACTTGAAATACATCTGTAAGCAAAAGGAAATATATTAAAAATTCGAAGGTAACAGAATGCAATAAAATGTTTTTTAATGAAATAAAATTAAGTGTATTTTTTGGCTTATCTAGTAAGTGGTTAAAATAGATAATAGTAATTTCTCTGTTTTCTACTCTATAAAAGTAATAGCTATCTTTCATAAACCAATGTTCTGGTTTGACATACAACAAGAAGAAAAGATATTTGTTTCTATCTGAGTTTGTTTGATCTCACAAAGCACACACAGTGATGCTACATTAATAAGAGTTTTAGTTCAAGAACATCCCACCATCTCTCCTTTCTTGCTTCCACATTTTGACATGAGTGTTAGTAGTTGGAGATAAAAAATTAATAGGCATAATTTTGTCTTTGTATTTTGTTTATCCTTCCAAGAAAATTGAGAATGTAAATTAAGTTAGAGGCCATGACTGTACATGGCAGAAGTTAACATACTTGTGAGCATTTCTCTAGCACAGGTATAGAGTGAAAAGAGCCCTGAATTAAAAGTTGAAGTCGTGGGTTTCACCACATGCCTTGATGCAAATTTGTCTAAACTCGTGACTGCATTAAATCCCCTAGATTGCTTCTGCATCTGCAAAATTAGAGTTGGAACCAATGACCTGAAAGATCACTTTTAGATATAAAATTCTCTAGTTCCCACTGGTAGAAATTATATAAGACAGAGATCAATATGTAGTTCTGGACATGAAGAAAGAAATGTTCTAAACAAATATATCATTAAATACTACTCTGGAAAATGACAAAGCAAAAGACAAGTTTTTAACTATAAATAGATTAAAACTGTAAGAACTATGAGTTATATTTAACTCCCAATACCACAGTAGCCTGTGGGAGGAAAAAGGTATGAATATTAATATAAAATTAACCAAATGACAGTCTTTGCATTCATACCTGCAAAAACTATTGAGATGTCTCATAGCCCAATTTTTCTCTCCTCTCCTGACAAGGCCAGATTACATTAAAATTTTCCTGTCATTGCTATATGTGCTGCTCTGTGCCCCAAGGCCAGATGCCTATGAGAACAGTGTCTGTGTCAATGGCAACCACAAGTCACCTGGCCCAACTACACTCAGCAAATGTTTATTCCTAGATCCACCAACACCAACTTCATTGCTTTGATGGTCCCCATGACGTCCTCATGGAGATGGGAGAGGGCTCCCTTAAAAGCTTCTGTTTCATGCCTCACTTCTTCCATTCCTTACAGTTTTCTCTTTCAATTAATTCATTCCTTCATTCGATACTTTTTAAAATTAATTGTATATTATATGGAAAACACTGCTAAAAACCAAGAACACAAAAGTATTCATGGTTGTCAGTATGGTAGGGAAGATAGACATAGAATACATAATTACAACTGTTTGGTAAAATAGAATCTCTAAGACTCTGTAAGAAGGTACGATGAATTCCCCCCAGGTAAATTTGGAAGCCATTTGAGCAGCACCATCCGATCGTGGAATTATAAGTATCTTCTCAGGGTCAATCCACAAGCATCTCAAGATTGCACACAGACATGTCAACTCTGTCCAACCTCCAAAAAAGTTTTCTACCAACTTCAGAACCATTTTTTTCACCTTTGTCCAGGAGTCTTAATATTACATAATTCTGGGGCCAGATTGTTAGTCCCCAAATTGTCTTTACCATATCAAGGTCCTTTTATACCAGGGTTCATGAGGTAGGCATGCCATAGAGTGGTGAGAACATGGACTGTTAGGTTCAGGTCACAGTTCCAACACTCTCTGGCTGTGCAGTCTTAGGTAAGTTAGTCAACATCTCTGAGTCTAATCTCTTTACCTGTGTAACGGGGACTCATAAGGTTATTATAAGGTTTAATTGAGATATCTGTGCTTTACACATACCTTATTCATAATAGGCCCTAAAAATGTTAGCTTTTGTTATTCCTCTGCTCCCTGAAAGCTTATTTCAATATGTAATGTATACTGATAAGTACTGAAAGGAAATAAAAGCATTTAAGTAGTGGATCATGGTGATAGAGTTGTGGGTGATCGTTAATGATTTCTCAATCTCTGCTATACTTTGTTCATCAAATATGTTTTACATACTTAAACTTTTCCCTTTACACAGGTAGCACCTATTTATGGTATAAAATATAGAAAATCAGGAAAGTAAAAAGAAGAAGAAAAATGATCACCCATAATCTCACAATTTAAAGATGTCTACTACCAAAATAAATTTATTAAATGCTGGGTGAAATGGTGGTAAACTTGTCAGAAAACCTCAATCCCATATTTAGCAAAGAAGGGACAGATCCTGATGAAAGACTGACTTAAAAGGAGAGGAGAAGGGAAGGACATGCTCAGGTAGGGTTTTAGCTGGAGGATCATGAAGACGCCATCTCCATATAGCCAATCTAAGCTGAGGGAGCCCAATCTAGAAAATCGTCAAAACCAAGCAAGAAATTCCAGCTCATTCAGTTCTAGCAATGGGGCACTGTGAGCCTTGGTAGCCCTGGCCACTGGCCTTCCTCCCTGGGAAAACAAGGATCATCTTGGAAGACTCTACCTCCTTTTACCAAGTTATCCTATAAAATACTTAATCTGGCTCATCTTCACAGCCAGTTTTATAATGTGCTGCACATCATTCTCTGCTCCTTTTTACCTTACATTTCTGCCTCAATGCTCATTGATGCTTTCTCTATTTTATAAGACAGAGTTTCTAGCCAATCTTGTTCATGTTGCCTTCTAGTCTCTTTAGGTCTTACCAACTTTATTTTTCCCTGTAGTTATCCCTGTCTTAAATACTAAGATATTTTACTTATCTGTTTGGTTTTTGTCTTTCTCTTATTTCTGGAATGAGAGCTCCATGTGTGTAGGGAATTTCATTTCCTTCATTCTCTGATGTATCTCTAGCATCTGACACATAGTGGATGTTCAGTAAATATTCGTTGAATGAAAAAACAACCGTAACTCATAATCTGCCAATAAGGAAGTATAAAAGACCATTTCAGGTCACTTACTCTTTTGAAGATGGGAAAAGCTGAGGACCAGCCACTGGGTATAAAATGGAAGAGGGGAGGATGAAAAGAGAAGGACCAGTAGTGTCTAGTAATGTTGTATATACACATCACATACTCCATGGCACTTCTAAGTTACAGTGGGTTCATCTTCATTCAGGTGGGCACGAATAAAGTTCTTCACTGACTCTACAAAATCAAAAATATGAGAAAAGTCAGCATATTAGTCTGCAAGGGCTGCCATAACAAAATACTACAGACTGAGTGGCTTAAACAACAGAAATTTATTTTCTCACATTTCTGGAAGCTGGAAGTCCATGGTCAAGGTGTTAGCAAGTTTGAGTTTCTCTGAGGCCTCTCTCCTAGGTTGGCAGACCCCCACCCTTTGCTGCCTCTTCATGTGATTTTTCCTCAGTGCATGTTCATCCCTTGCATCTCTCCTATGTCCTAATCTCCTCTTTTTATAAGAATGCCAGTCAGATTGGATTAGGGCTTACCCTAACAGCACCATTTTAACTTAATTACCTCTTTAAAGATCCAAATAGAGTTTCCAAATAGAGTTATATTCTGGGGTACCAAGAGTTAGGGCTTCAACATATAAATTTTGGAGGGACTCAGTTCAGCCATTAATAGCCAGTTATCTCAGTTTTGGTGGAAAAAGCACTCTGCTTCAAATGCATATAAAGCTATTTTAGTGAGTTTTTTAAAAATAGATCTTTATTGGAGTATAATTGCTTCACAATACTGTGTTTGTTTCTGTTGCACAACAAAGCGAATCAGCCATATGCATACACATGTCCCCATATCCCCTCCCTCTTGAGCCTCCCTCCCATCCTCCCTATCCCACCCCTCTAGGTCATCGCAAAGCACAGAGCTGATCTCCCTGTGCTATGCTGCTGCTTCCCACCAGCCAACTATTTCACATTCTGTAGTGTATATATGTCGATGCTACTCTCACAGTGAGCTTTTTTAACCTCAGAAAATTGTGTGATTTTGTTCCCAGGAGGCTGTTTCACAGAGGAATTATTGTTGGGTGGTCACTGACTTGTAGCGATACATGATCTTAATAATACATATTTCAAGGAGTGTAAAGTTCACTAAATCCCTTACAAACATGATTCAAAACCTTATGATAAAGGTGCAACAGAATCCAAAATGTTAGAAAATCATTGAAAGTCAAAGAAATGTAAGAATATTAAGTCACATATATCTAGATTGCCATGAAAGTTTTTGAGATACAGATGTACAAAAAGATTTTATACAAGGTGATTGGAGGTATTTCTACTAGACCCAATCTCATTTCTTCAAAAATAGAAAGTAGAAATAAGGCAAAAGTATTTAATGCATATAAACAGCACAGAGTGAAGCTCTTAGAGATAGGTGAATATTTGAGTTGTGCAACCGAGGATGGCAAGTGCGAGAATGTTACATGCATGGGTTAGAAGAAAATTAAATATCATTTAGTCAAGCATTTTTATTTTGTATAATGGGAAAGCAATTCTTGAGAAAGCAAACTGTCTCCTTCCTGTGACAGAATATAAATAGAATCCAGACCTATCCTCTCTTCCTCATTCAGAGCTCTGGTTCCCATTTCTATACTCACTCTGATGAGATATATGAGATCCAAGGTGAATGTCTTGGTCTGCCCAAAAGCCTTCCTAACTTAGGTAAAATGAGATGTGCAGATATCATAAGGAATAACTGCCACCAGCAAAATTTAGGTAAGAAATAAAAGAGCCTAATGAAAAGAGAGTAGAATCCAGATTCAAAGGACATGGGAACACTGTTTACCATCTCTGTGACCTTAGGCAACACCCTTCACTTCATTAAACCTAATTGTGTCATCTTCACACTGGAAGTAATAATAATTCTTTCCCTATGGGCTTCAGTGGGCTATTGGTGAACAAAAAAGATAGAGAACCTGCAAACTCTTTGTAAATATTAAAGTGGTATTCAAACACTGTATGTGCTAATCACTGTTATATATCAAGAATTAGTGTGCCAATGAGATCTAGTTTTTAGGCAGAGAACTGAATTAGAAATTTAATCTGGGCTAGATATACTAAGAATGAAAATGTCAGTTTTATTTACTTTCTTTAAAAAAAATAGTGCCAGCTATGTGAACCAACTCAGGGTTCAAGTGTAAAGAACACAATCTCCATTTTAATTAAAGTACATAAACCATGGCCTATAATGACAGCTACAACCAAGGGGAGGTGGTATTTAAACCAGTAATTTCCTGGCACCAGTCCATTGAATCTAGTCTGTTTAGTATAGGGTTGGTACAGAACTGCAGAACTGACTACTTTTCTTAGAAGAGAACTCCCTACTGGTGGGTCTCTGAAAATCCAGTTAACAGCAACCATCAGGAATTAGTTGTTGAAGATCACATCTATAAAAATGCTCCTGTACTTACTAGTCTTTGCATATAAAATAAAGTCACACATTTTCTCCTGGAGCCCCTACTTGCCTAATCTCCAGAAAACATCTCCCCTCGAAATAGCTCCCTGCCATTTCTGAGTTTCCCAGGAGGCTCTCTTGGGAACTGGTCCTTCACCTTCTTCTGTTTCACACCATCAGTGGTTGCCTTTGCTACTGATGAGTATCATGAGATCCTGGTGTACTGTCCTCTGCTGGCAATAGCCACTGACATCTTATGGCAAAATCTCCTGAATGGCCCCTGGTCTTCCCCCACATGGAGACCTCAATTCACTTCAAGGGCTGAGCATGCTTCAAGCTTCTTCTGGCCTCAGGGCCCAACTCCTTCTGAACTCCCAACCCCTCAACCGCAGAAAGAACAGAAAGGCCTTCCTGCAGCCCTTCCCTCCACAAGTCCAAGCCACTTATCATGTCTTGCCCCAATTTGCAGATAACATTTCCTTCCGAGAGGAGGAAACCTCTACTCACAGACTGGGGTCTGACCTTAGAGTCACACAATTAAAGTAGAATAACTTTCTCCAAAGTTGGTTTGTTAGGTCTTAAAATTTTGGCATTTTCAAGATACAGGGTCTGGTCCACTTTGCACTATTTTAGGCTCAGTTCATATCTTTTTTGAATTATTTCTTCCTCATGAAGTAAAGAGCTCAGGCCAGTAAGATTTCCCTGTTGGCTTGGTCTTGAACTTTCAGGCTCTTGTAAACAAATAAACAAATAAGAAAATACCCTGAAGAGGGAATTGATTGGCTCATATAACTAGGAAGTTCTGGGATGGAGCTCCCTAAGGATGCCACACATCACCCATTGTCACATCTGGATTCCCTCTTTCTCTACCTCTACATCATGCTTCTCTCTTACTTTAGAAGGAATTCCTCCATGTAGCAGGTAGAAGGTGGAGGGTTTCATGGCTACAGACAATTCTAGGCCAGTTGTCATCCTATCCCATCTTAGCAACGGCAAAGAGGAGAGCAGCAAGGACACTGATCCACCATTGTTCGCTCCTGCATCCCTGGGTCCCTGGACAATCATTATAGTCAAGAGGATACAGGCAGCTCCACCAGAACCAAGTGGAGTGACAGGGGAAGCCAAAGGAAAGGAGGTGCTGTTCCAAGAAGAAGATAGGAACACAATGAACAGACAGAAACAAGGGATTAGGGCTGTGTAAATACACATTTAGGAACCAGAAAATGAATTATCTACCTCTTCAAAAGTGGTTTACTAAAACCTCCAATTCACAGTACTAAATAGAACTCTTAATATCTTGGTCTGATAAACTGCAGTTGGGCACCTTCGCTGAATTGAAGACCATTTTGGTAGTATTTGCCTCCTACCTTAAGTTCTAAAGCCCCTGACAGATTGGTGAGTGGTGCCTATTGAAACAAAGAGAATATTTGTTCCAAGATCAGTGCCAGTCTCCTTCCTAAGAGGCAGAAATGGCTTGCAATTCTCTAAATTGGAGCTTTTCCAGGTTTAAAATTATCAGTCCCCCTGGAAACTGTTATATATGTAGTAATATTTAGTGATTAAATAATGGGTTTTAAAATCAGACAAATCTGAATTTGAATCCTTTCTCCACCATCTACTAAATGCATGACTTTGAGCAAATTCTCAGTCTCAGTTTCCTTGTGAGTAAAATGGAGATAGTAATTTCTACTCTACTAGGTGGTTGTGAGGATTAAATTAAATAATGCTTTATAAGTGTTAGCTATTACTAATGGTAGTAATACAGTGGTTTAATAATCAGTTGAACTTTTACTTTTACTGAAACCATTTCTATGTACTTTATCAGGAAGTGAAAACTTTTTTCAGCTAAATGAATCGTCTATTGTAATCATTCAACTGGCTTAAAAAAAGAAAACTGAGAGTGACATCAGTTTTTAGTTATATCCCATCATTTTTGAAGAAAGGGTTTACACTATGGGAGTTTGGAATGTATACAATGAGAAGAAGCAGAAGGAAAGAGAGTGAAAAGTTTGAGAAGGAATGAATAGATGCCCCAGACAGTGTGTGCATCTGGGTGTAGAAGACGTGTGCGTAGAGTAGAAGGGTGTGCGTGGAGTCCTAATTCTGAAAGCAGAGGGTTCTCACACTAATTCTAACTTAGAAACTCGGACTAAAGACCTCACAGTATGTGGAAATCTCAGTTCCACAGTCTGGGAGATTTGGGACTCAGATAACATTCATTATAAGGTTGACTCCAGAGATATGCATGAATCTGGGTCATACCCAGTTTAAGTAGAAAGCCTACCACAGAAGGACCCCACTGAGATTGATTCTTCTTAATTAAAACAAACCACTGGAAATGAGAGACCATTAAGGAAGCTTAACATCCCTGAGAAGAAGCAACCTGAATTCAGCAGAGTAAGGTTCCAGTCTTAGAAGAGGTTTAGGTTTCAAAGAATTACAATTTGGAGAATTACAAGTCTAGTACATTATGGACATTGAGGGAATATATTAAAATCCGAAAGTTGGGAGAAAATCTGAAGAATCTTCAAAAAGAACATCATTGAGTTTTGGTAGATTCTCTTCATGAAAAAGTAAGATTCCATACTGAGATTTGAGCAGGGTATTCAAGAGAAAGGCAGATGGGGAAGGAGCGAGAGGGAGAAGGGAAAGGAGAGGGGAAGGAGAGAGAGAGAAAGAAGAGAATAAGCAGATGGGGAATGAGAACATGCTATGGTGGGAATGGGAAATAAGAAAATAGGGCTCCCTCCCCTCCCTCTACCACTCCCATAACTGCCAGAGGCAGATTTACCATGAATTAGTCAAGTTTAAATTTTAGGGTCCCTCTTTTGTTCAAGGCCCCTTTTAAGACCCAAAGGAGAAACCTGAGCTGTCTACTCTCATGGTTATGTTTTATTAGATTTGTGAACCTAAGGTTTTTTAACCCCAGTTGGTCAGGACCACTGGCTCTTTCCACTCTACCTTCCTCTCTAGTCAGGTGGCACTAGAGGGACCTGGCATATTTCAGGATCAGACTAAAGGAAAGTTAAGTTCTGGATACCTTTGGGTCAAATTCAGTGGGATATATATTTATGAAGTTCACAGTTAGAGGGCCAGAGCTCATACCACCATATGGATATGTCCCATGGTGCCAGTACCAGAAAAATGTGACTGAGGGAGGAGAAAGTATGCTCCTATGGACAGAGCTGGGCATTATCTGTGAAGAAATTCCTCAAAATATTACAGCTCATGTATGAAAAAACTTGATACAGGCTTTCCCAAATTTGACAACTTTGAAGTTTTGTATGACAATACCAGTAACAAGTTATGAGGCTGGAGAAATGCTTCTAAACTGCCAGTAAATTAAAAATTCTTTGACTAAATATTCCAGAGGAGAGATTAAATTATTTTTCTATTCTTTTGTAGAAAATGGTATTATTTGGGTTTTCAGATAAAATACAAGATGCCTGGTTAACTTTGAATTTCAGATAAACAACAAATAAATTTTAGTATAGGTATTCCCAGTATTGTACCAAATTCAACTTTAAACATCCTATATTTCTTTTTCTTTAACTTTTTGTTTTATATTGGAGTATAGCTGATTAACAGTGTTGTGATAGTTTCAGGTGTACAGCAAAGTGATTAAGTTATCCATATACATGTATCTATTCTTTTTCTAATTCTTTTCCCATTTAGGTTGTTAACATAATATTGAGCAGAGTTCCCTGTGCTATACAGTAGGTCCTGGTTGATTATCCATTTTAAATATAGCAGTGTGTACATGTCAATCCCAAATTCCCTGTATTTCTATTTGTTAAATCTGGCAATCCTATAAATTAAAAAAAAAAAAAAAAAAATCACTACTATAGGGAAAGACCAAAGAGTACGTAGCCTAAAAATGCAGGAAAGAAAGCATTATAGAAGTGTGTCAGGCAATTAATTAAGAAAAAATCATTGTTGTTTTTCTTGATTTTGTGATATTTACAGTACTTGCCAGCTTTGTCCTATAATAAATACATTTATACTAAATTTATAATCAATTCTTGTAAGGCAGCCCACGGACCTGGATCTGCCCCTGCCCTTACTTCTTCCCCCAAAGGATACAAAAATCTCTCAGGACTCCCAGGAACAGAATGGGAAGGACAGCCAAAAGGAATAATGAGCTAATGCTGGCCAAATACATTAAAGAGAGTAAGAAGGTTTTTTACAACTGTACCAGGGAAAAGAAATATTTGAGCATATGTAGAGCCATTAACAAATAAGGAAAGGAGTGATATTAATAATGACTCTAAAACAACTGAGATAATGAACTCCTTTTTCAACTTTGGCAAGATAAGGAAATGGAATTTGCAGCATTAGTGAGTAATGAAGACCTTATAAAAATAGCTATTAATATAAGGTAGGTAAAAAATGCTTAGAAAATCCAAATAAATCAAGGGGACTTGGAAATATGCATTCTAGGGTACAGAGGTGAGCACATAATGAAGTCCCTAAACTATAGGTCATTGTTTTCAAGAATTGTGAGGTCTAAGAGAGGAAATTGAGGGCAGAGAGAGGGAAATGGGAGGCACAAATGTAAATGGATTCAAGGAAAAAATTTGAAAAGCATAAAAAATTATTTTAGTCACTATAAAGTACATTTGAATTATTAATAACCCAAAGGAAACAGACTGCTTATTAAGGAAATCCAATAAAAATATTTATTAAAGCTCATAAGATTGCAAAACTGGAGAAGAGTCAATAATTTGTATGTATGTTAAAAAGGCTGCCTGATAATAAAATAGGCACGTATGTAGTATTATACATAATGAACATTTTGTACTCAAAATAATTCTTGATTGGATGGATGAAGAGTATAGTTATTTAATTAAATCAACAAAAGAATCATAAATAACAACAATAAACCATAAACATTAAAACATAATGCTGGACAAAAAATAGTGGAATACTGTAGGAATGCATTGAGCAGGAGCTATTCTAACTGCCAGGCAGATTCTTAATCTTCTTTTAAGAGATTCTCGAAAGAGAGGTAAACAAGATCTGTAACTGATAGCAGTTTCTCACTAGGAAGGTACTTCAACTTATACCTTATGAAATCAAAAAGTCCAAGAACTATGAGGTACCTAACATAAGACAGGAGAAATCAGTTTTTACAAGGCAAAAAATGAAATCCACAGAACTACAAATCAATGAAGAATTGATATTAGCTAGTTCATTTATTTTATAGTTGGGAAAGTTGAGACTAAACAACTTGCCCAAAGGTACATATAGGCAAAGCCGGGATTGGAAATCAGATCTTTCTGATTCTGTGTTTGTCATTTTTTATATTTTGTTGTAAGCCCCATGAGGGTAGAGACCAAGTTTGTTTTAAACCACTATGCCTCAGCACCTCACCTCATGCCTGGCACACACATACGCAACATTCACTAAATTATTTAATAAGCATGATACTACCACTATTCGTCTTTACCTTTACTTCTTTTGGTTGAATTCCTTCCACTGGTTCTTAATGTCCTATTAGCAACGGGTCTTGGTGCGGTTACTATTGAGGTGCCCCAGGCAAATAACTACTTATTCATTCTTGAAAGTGATGTTAAGTTTATTAAAGGCAACAGTGACATTAAACCCCAAAGACATTAGCTCAACATTTTTGCCCTTAACGAAAAGATTTGTGGATTCATCTTTGTGACAACTCTTTCAGGAACGTGTGGGTTTACATTCATTCAGAGGGAAAGTGATCTCTAGAGAATTAAGATTATGTATGTAAAGAACCTAGCCAAGAGCAAGCTTCATATAGAGTGGAAGAGTAGCTGTTGAACAAATGTTTAATTTCCTCTCTCATCTTTGAAACAACAGGGGCTTTCACAGCCACTATAGTCAGATCACTTCTTACGCATCAAGGAGACAACCTCGAGTACCAGTAGACATTAATGTGAATGGGGAACAGTTTAGAAAAGGTAAGAGAGAAAGGCCGAGAAATCTCAGTGAAACAAAAGGTCTCAATCTACTCTTAAGTGAGCCCTCCCTCCAACCATATCAATACCTGATTCTATTGTCAACTAACCCTGAGACATTAATGAAAGTGCCATGTGTATCTGTAAATGAATCAGAAGCCTCTGTTCAATGAGGACTCCATAACTTCTACAGAGGAAGGGCTTATGAGAAGCAATGTTTAAATGTGCTAGGAAAATTGCATGGCAAACACCATATTTTAATGTAGATTGTGTATTTTCTTATGGTGGCTGGACGGAAGTTGGTCTGTTCTTGGAGATTATCAGTATTCTATTGTCTGTCTCTCTCCCCAGGCAGGCCACACTTTGGGTTCTCACTTCCTGTGCCCTTAAAAATACCAAAAAGGCTAATCTTGGGCACCTTGATGTGATGTAGGGAGGCTGTAATCAGTTTAGCCTGGAAAAGATCTATCTTCATTATGATTAACAAATAACTTGTCTCTGGGAAAGACAGCACATGGAGTAAAGTAAAACAGCAGAAGAAATGGAGGTGATTCACTCTGACTGCACCACCAGCCTGGGGGGCAGTTCAGAGATGATCCTAAATCCAGAACAACTAAGAAGGAATTTCAACTCTAGAAGTAGGACAGATCAAAACCCACACTTGTCTGATGCAGTCCTAAGTGCTGTCAGTTCTCAGAGACCAACCAGCTCAATGCAGCTAAGGATGTTTGGGAGTCTTTTGTTGAATGCTAGATTAAACAGCCTATTGTGATCTTTTAAAAATGAAGACTCCGGATTTCTTGACTACAGATAAACACAAGGTCACGTTCCTCGTTTGTCATTTAGATACAATGACATCTAAATTCACTTTTAAATACTCTAAAGTTGCTCAGATATGTTTCTTTCACTTGAGTATTTTCCCCCCAAATTACTCTGGTATTCATGTCCCTCTTGAATATCCAATCTTTCCACTCTTGGAAAACCAGAACCGGGCCACTTTCCTTTAACTCTCTGTATTGTATTAAGAAAGAGTTGTTAGGAAGAGAGAGGAGAAAAGCATACTTTCAGCTGACTTAGAAATTAATTATAGAAAAATGCAGAGACAGGGTTCTTAGAGACTCAGAGAGATGAAAGCTGAGTTCAGACATGTTTCTGAAAAAGCAGAGGCATAAATTCTATTCTGCCATGGAGAAAATTTAGTCTTCCTTTCACTCAGTGATTTGAACTCAAATTTAAAGTTCATCTTCTCTTAGCAGAATATTGTTTCAATAAATCCTTTTTTGATAATAATTCAAGCAGACAAAAAAAGTTTCATTACTCAATAAAAGAGGCAAGATGGTGCAGTTGTTTTGGCTGTAGCTTTTTAAAGAAACACACTTTAGAAAATCACCCCCAAACAATGTCAGTTTGAAGGTGCAGCATTTATTAAGCTCCAAGTACATGAAAGGCACTGTGCTGACCAAAGTGATTACTGAGATAAATAACACATGCTTTTGGATAACTATAAAGACTTATAATCAGGAGAAGGAGAGGCACATTTACAAATAACCATGATCCAAAGCAACTATAATAAGTAACTGTGAATTCAATATATAAATCCACAGTTAAGGGCCATGAGACTACTTATAAAATCTTATGCTGCATCTGAAGTAGTAAAAATGTTTAGAACAATGAACAGCATTGTTTTACTCTATTTGGTGGTGGGTAGATCATATCTGTATTATTGGGTTGAGCTCTGAATATCATATCTTAAGAGAGATATAACTGGAGTATCTTGAAATGACAGTGAAAGGATGGTGAGGAAACAGACAAAACATGTCCTGAAGAGTAGCTTTAGGAGCTGAGGATGTTTAGTCCTGGAAAGAGCAATAAAGTGGTACATGATAAATGTCTTTAAAGAACCGAAGGGATGTCGTGTGAAGAGGGGGTGGACTCCACCAGGCAAAGCAGGTACCAGTGGGTGGACATTAAAACAGACAGCTCTGGATATTAGCAGAATCTTCTGGTAATTAAAACTGCTTTTAATTGGAATGGTTGTTTCTGAAAAGTGAGACAGCTTGCTTGTAGAATTGTTAAAGAAAGGCTGCAAGGTTACTCATGGGGGTCACTGAAGAAGGGATTCATGCAACAGTGAGGCTTGGGCTAAATGACTCTTCAGGACCCTCTGAGGTCTCTAAGATCCCTAGTGCTATATTAGAGCAGTAAAAACATATAAAGGAAGAATGGGCAGGAAAGATCAATGTTGACCTTAAGAGTCTGGGGGACGCTGTACCAGACGTGGGACTTGAGCTGAAGTTTGAAGAGCAGCTAGGATCTCAGGACATAGTGATGAAGAGAAAGTGCATTCCACATACAAGAAATAGCATAAACAATTGTAAATGATGTTATCCTTGGGAAATGGCAATTTAAGAGTCATGGAAAGAGTGTGCACTTTGAGGTTAGATCGACCTGCATTCAAGTCCTGGTTAACTTTCTTTCCATGACTGCATCTTCACCCATGACTTCACCTAAGACTTATTCTCTCCCCAGTACCGAATCCTCCTCCTAGCTCCAAATCAGCCCCAGAGGCATCCTCCTGTGTTTCACACACTTCTTAAACTCAATGTGTTTACAGCTAAGCTGGCAGTCTTTCATTTGAAATCTGCTCTTCTTTCTAAATTCTTTCTAATTTCTCAGTGAAAGCGTCACTGAGTACCCAGTTGTCTGGCCAAAACATGGGAGTCAGCTTAGATTTATCCTTTTTTCACACTGTTTATACCCACTGCCAATTCCTACATCCTGGCCACTTCAACTCTTAAATAGACTGAGGTTTTTCTTCCTCCTTTCCAGGCCCGTACCTCTGCTTTAGTTAAGAAGGCTTTTGTTTCTCACCTAAACTTCCAAGTGGTTTATCTAACTCTATCTCCACCCTATTTTTGCCTTAGCACATCCTCGACCTCAGAGTAAAAATGCCATATTAATCGTCAATCTTACACTATATCTTTTCTGCTTAAAGATGTCAGCAAATTCTTATCTTCATGATAAAATTTAAGCTACTTAATGAGGCACACAAGATCCTTCACAGTTAAACCCCTGTTGAATTGAATTCAGTACAACCCTATTCTACTCTCAACTCCAGCCTTAGTGAATTTCTTGCAGCTGTCCACTGTCCCACCTTTCTCCAGGCTTCTGTTCCTTTGCTCATGGAAACTCTTGGGCCAGAAGCCCCCCTCTCAGTTATCCTCTTGGTTCACTCCTTTGCAAAGGCTCAGCTCTGGTGTCACCACCCTTGGAAGCCTTCCCTGAGCACATTTCCCTCCTCCCTCTTCTACTTTGTCAGGAGTCCCACAGCACCCAGTGTGCACCTTTATCATAGCATTACCCACACTCCACTGTGATTGTCTGCCTATTCTTCCATCTTCCTTACCTGTCACTGAACTCCTTGAGGGCAAGTACTGAGTCTTCGGCTATTGTATCCCTGGCTCCTGGTAGCTACACAGCAGGTACTGGTCGAATGGATGACAGCTCTCCTTACTGGTTCTACAATTTTGAACTTCTATGAACCTCACTTTAATAATCTGTGAAGCAGAAATTATATTGCTTATTTCACTGGGTTTTTGTGGGAGTAAATGAGAAAATAAATTATTATTATTATTAGCACTATTTTGTGCCTGGAGCACAGAGTGTATGGAAAGATGTAGCATGTAATAAAGTTAAAGATAATGAAGCAAAGGGGTTAGATACCAGGCTGAAGATGCTTACTTGAAGTGTGGAGAGATGGAGTCATTACTGCTCTTGAAGTTCAACACCTACACCAGGAACACAACCGTTTCTATGAGAATTGGAGATATGGTCTCAAGACAGCATACCATGGTGGTTGTCAGACAAATCTAAATTTAAATGTCTTCCACTTACTAGCTGTGAAATCCTAGGCCAATTATTTAATCTCTCACTCAGATTCCTCATATGTAAAAGTACAAAAATGTACTTATAAGAAGGTTGTTATTTAAAAGATAAAATTAGGGACTTCCCTGGTGGCACAGTGATTAAGAATCCGCCTGCCAATGCAGGGGACACAGGTTTGAGCCCTGGTCCGGGAAGATCCCACATGCCGCAGAGCAACTAAGCCCATGCGCCACAACTACTGAGCCCGCGCGCCACAAATACTGAAGCCCGTGTGCTGCCACTATTGAAGCCCATGTGCCTAGAGCCCGTGCTCCGCAGCAAGAGAAGCCACCGCAATGAGAAGCCCATTCACTGCAACGAAGAGTAGCCCTTGCTCACCGCAACTAGAGAAAGCCCACACTCAGCAACGAAGACCAAATGCAGCCAAATATAAATTAATTAATTAATTAATTTTTTAAAAAGATAAAATTAAATTAGATAACATATGTAAACATAACATACCGATCTAGTTCTAGGTACTCAGTAATAGTTGTAATAGATACCATGTTAAGTCTATTTACCATGTGCCAGGTACTAAATGATTTACATAGATCAACACATTTTATTATCACAAGAATCCTGTGAAGTAGGTTCTGTGATTACCCCAATTTACATGTGAGGAAATGGTTGAATAGAGAGACTAAGGATCTTGGCCAAGGTCATAGAGCTAGTAAATGCCCAGCAATAAATGCTCCTTAGGAAATGCTGAATAGTTAGTAACTATGGGTATTATTGGTTGTCTCTCAATACTCTTTATAACTTAGTTTCAGTGTTGTTGGTGAGTGAATATCTTGGCAGATGCCACGCTTCTTTGTTAAAGAGATATGTTTTTCAGGGTCAGATGATCACTGGGGGGAGACTGACAAATTACAAGGGTCTGGCTTATTGTTTCATCTCTGGGAAGTAGAAGAACAACTCAATTGTGAGAATATATTTTTATCAACAAAGGGCTTGTTATTATAAATAATATTGAGTCATATCAGGATTGCAATCCAAAAGTAACAAACAGTGCTCGCTTCGGCAGCACATATACAAAAGTAACAAACAACTTTACTTTTTATCTGTTTTCTCATTTTTCTTTTCTTGCTTAATAATTTTTGTGTCATTAGAATAAATTCATTTAAGTGTTCACCTCAAATTCTTTCTGAAACAAAGTAAAGCATTATTTAATTTGCACCTAAATGTTTAAAGTATTGATCATTTATAAACTTTAACTTAGTAAACAACAGATGCAAATATAAACAGTTTGTAAAACAGACTTTGCATTAAAGACCCTAGCTATAACAAATTTATGGTGTTTCTATTTCTGACCCTATTATGCTTGTACTTTCCTTAGTCGACTTAAAA
Organism: Eubalaena glacialis; assembly: GCF_028564815.1. NCBI lineage: Eukaryota > Metazoa > Chordata > Mammalia > Artiodactyla > Balaenidae > Eubalaena > Eubalaena glacialis. The sequence continues at coordinate 106,196,635 of NC_083720.1, read as the reverse complement.
TGAGGTAGTGAACCCAGTTCAGAGGAAGCAAGTCAAATTATGACAGGACCTGATATTCAGGCCCCAGGGATGCCGTACAATTAGCCAAAATGAAAGTGCACTCAGGGGTAGGATGACTGTCAGCTCAAGGAACAGCTTTGTTTTCATCCCAACCCTTTCTCCTAAACTCCAGGTTTTCATTAATGCCACCTCTGTTAAGTCTCAGTCCATCTTGATAATAGTGAGGGCCACTACTGGAAGAAAAACCTTCTAATTCATTTATTCAATTTCCTAAAATGCCTATTTCATTTTGTAAAATACTGATGACAAATTCTAAAGACTTCTTCATTTAACTACCATTTACTGAGCACTCACTAAGACTGACCACTACGTTAGGTGTGCAGATGCAAAAGAATGAAGAACAGGTCCTTGGCACCAGGAACTTAGAGTTGAGGTGAGGAGCTCTGTGTAACAGAACAACTGCAAAATAATATAAAATGTGCTGAAACGGTGGTGCATAGGGTCTGCAAAGAGGATATACAAATAAGGGATGCCATGGGAGGCCTAGGCTTCTGGTGGTGACAAGGATAGGGATAAAAATCATGGTGAAAAATTAATCTTGAATACAATAGGGACTCAATAAATATTTGTTGAGTGAAGTAGTCAACAGGGATCTTAAAATTCACAAGCCAAGGGTTTGTGATTGTATCTATTTAATCACTTGAACTTCTCTAGCTACTGTATTTGGTCAACTTTGGGCATGAAGGAGAAACAGGAGATACTGAGGACTACTTGCCCAAGTATGGATACTGGATGGGGTGGGGCATATACCCCATTGCTCTTATTAATCAAGTATAAGGGTGGATACAAAATCTCATTACCAGTTGAATGGGCCCTGTTGAGGAGAGTGAAGACTCTAGCTCAGCCCCAATTTTCACACATCAGTTTCTTCCTACTCTCTATGTACACTGTCCTTGCAAGGGTTCTCCTCTGCCCTTGTCTGTCTCTTTGTTTAATATGCTTTTAAACATCAAATGTACAGTTTAGGATCCTACCTCTATTCCATTAGAAATGTACTGGCTTCACTTTTTTTTTTTTTTTTAAACTTTGTTCTCATAGAATTTTTTTTTTTTTAATTAATTAATTTATTTATTTTTGGCTGCGTTTGGTCTTCGTTTCTGTGCGAGGACTTTCTCCAGTTGCGGCGAGCGGGGGCCACTCTTCATCGCGGTGCGCGGGCCTCTCACTGTCGCGGCCTCTCCCGTTGCAGAGCACGGGCTCCAGACGCGCAGGCTCAGTAGCTGTGGCTCACGGGCTTAGCTGCTCCGCGGCATGTGGGATCCTCCCAGACCAGGGCTCGAACCCGTGTCCCCTGCATTGGCAGGCAGATTCTCAACCACTGCGCCACCAGGGAAGCCCCCCTGGCTTCACTTTCGAGTCTTCTCGTCTCGTGAACAAAAGCTAGAAGAAAGACTGACCAAGGGAATACCTGAGGCATAAAGCCAAGAATATCACTCAGTTCCCATTTGGGATTCTTCTCCATTCCCATTCATTCTTCCATCCTCTCAAAGAAGCAAAAGAAGATGCTTGAAGGTAACTTGAGACAGTTGCTGGTTGTCATCAGCATGGAGACAAGATGGAGACAACTCAAGAACCAGCCAAGGTGTCCAACCACGTGGACCACAGATGGTGCATAAAATCATTCAGTGTGAAGGATGGGTGGCTGGGCCTATGCTCATAGGGAAGTCTAACCAGGGAGACCAGCCGAAGAGAAGAGAGATGGCTGAGACCTGCCAAGTTAGGTGTCTCATCTCTTTATAACAAGCTCACCCTGCACAGTTTGGGTGAGTGACTTACCAGATACAGACAGCAATATTCTCATTTCAGCCTTTAAAAAGGGAAAGCTACCAATGGAATTAGAGATTGGAGGAATTCTAAACCGCTGTTCAAGTAAGTTTGCTGGGCTGAGAGAAGTGGTAGGTTTCTCTCTTGTGACCAAAAGGCTAAAGAGGATCAACCCTATCAAGGAACAAAAACCCATAATTTGTTTGCTGAATTGATAGTATATATTTTGTTTGGGGAAGGAGAGGCCACAAGAAACAGTCATTTCTTCTCAAGGATCCTAATTATAATAACAATGATAAACAAAGGCTTCCATATGGTTCCAGAAAGTCTTCCAAGCAGTTTCCATGTTTTAACATGCTTAATCCTCAAAATACCTTATGAGATTGGTACTATTATTGTCCCTACCTTACAAATCAAGAAATTGAGGCACAAAGAGGTCATAAAATTTTGCAAAGACACACAGCTGGCAAGTAATGGAACGGTGTTTATATTTATGCAGTCTGGCTCCAGGGTATGGTCTTTTGACTACTACAATTGTTTAGTCCAGGAAGACAACTAACTACCTAAAAAGATTCTGTGTTCACATAAATATGTTATTAATAAAATTCTAGTTCCAAAATTAGCTCAGAAAGGAAGATAAAAGAAAAAACTGAATGCAGGGCTTATAGGTACATTGAAGAGAACATTGGAATAAGAAAGTTATATATAAGTCATACTGATGATTTTCATTCAACTCTACATCTACTACCTGTGAGTACTTTTATTTCCTCTTTTTTAAAGTAGAGATAATGACATCAGCCTCACAGCAATATAAAATTAAATAAAATTTTGCAGGTAAATGCGTAGTACACAGTAAGTATAAGTAAATGATATCATGGAACATTTGCCATCTATGATGGTAATTTATCTACTGTCTACCATTCTATGCTCACCTCTTTGACCCTTGTGATTACATTGGGTAGATAATCCAGGATAACCATCCCATCAAAAGATCCTAAACTCAATCACATCTGCAAAGTCCCTTTTGCCATGTAAGTTAGCATATTCACAGGTTGTGGGGATCAGGATGTGGATATACTTGGGGGTGAGGGGGTCATTATTCTGTCTACCACAGGGACCATGGTCAGATTCTGACTGAAGTGACCACTAGTGGAAAATCCAAGAGTATTTGCCTTTGATAAGAAGAAATACAGATCAGTCTGGGCAAGATGGCGGAAGAGTAAGATGCGGAGATAATCTTCCTCCCCACAGATACATCAGAAATACATCTACACGTGGAACTGCTCCTACAGAACACCTACTGAACGCTGGCAGAAGACGTCAGACCTCCCAAAAGGCAAGAAACTCCCCACGTACTTGGGTAGGGCAAAAGAAAAAAGAAAAAACAGAGACAAAAGAACAGGGACGGGACCTGCACCAGTGGGAGGGAGCTGTGAAGGAGAAAAGGTTTCCACACACTAGGAAGCCCCTTCGCGGGAGGAGACTGCGGGTGGCAGAGGGGGGAAGCTTCGGAGCCACGGAGGAGAGCGCAGCCACAGGGGTGCAGAGGGCAAAGCAGAGAGATTCCCGCACAGAGGATCAGTGCCGAGCAGCACTCACCAGCCCGAGAGGCTTGTCTGCTCACCTGCCGGGGCGGGCGGGGGCTGGGAGCTGAGGCTCGGGCTTCGGGCGGATCCCAGGGAGAGGACTGGGGTTGGAGGCGTGAACACAGCCTGAAGGGGTTAGTGCGCCACTGCTAGCTGGGAGGGAGTCCGGGAAAAAGTCTGCAGCTGCCGAAGAGGCAAGAGACTTTGTCTTGCCTCTTTGTTTCCCGGCGTGCAAGGAGAGGGGATTCAGAGCGCCGCCTAAACAAGCTCCAGAGACGGGCGCGAGCCGCGGCTATCAGCGCGGACCCCAGAGATGGGCATGAGACGCTAAGGCTGCTGCTGCCGCTACCAAGAAGCCTCTGTGCGACCACAGGTCACTATCCACACTGCCCCTCCCGGGAGCCTGTGCAGCCCGCCACTGCCAGGGTCCCGTGATCCAGGGACAACTTCTCCAGGAGAACGCACGGCGCGCCTCAGGCTGCTGCAACGTCACGCCGGCTTCTGCCGCCGCAGGCTCGCCCCGCCTCCTCTGTACCCCTCCCTCCCCCTGGCCTGAGTGAGCCAGAGCCCCCGAAGCAGCTGCTCCTTTAACCCCGTCCTGTCTGAGCAAAGAACAGACGCCCTCAGGCGACCTACAAGCAGAGGCGGGTCCAAATCCAAAGCTGAACCCCGGGAGCTGTGCAAACAAAGAAGAGAGAGGGAAATTTCTCCCAGCAGCCTCAGAAGCAGCGGATTAAAGCTCCACAAACAACTTGATGTACCTGCATCTGTGGAATACCTGAATAGACAACGAATCATCCCGAATTCAGGAGGTGGACTTTGGAAACAGGATATATTAATTTTTCCCCTTTTCCTCTTTTTGTGAGTGTATATGTGTATGTTTCTGGGTGAGATTTTGTCTGTATAGCTTTGCTTTCACCATTTGTCCTAGGGTTTGGTCCGTCCGTTTCTGTTTTTTTTTTTTTTTACTTAAAAATTTTTTTTTCTTAATAAATTTTTTCATAATAATTTTTTCCTTATTTTTTATTTTAAAAAATTAAAAAATTATTTTTCTTAATAATTTTATTTTTTTTTAAATATTAAAAAAAATTTTTTCTTAATACATTTTTTCTTAATAATTTTATTCTTATTTTTTATTTTAAAAAATTAAAAAAATTTTTTTCTCCATAATTTTTTTCTTATTTTTTATTTTAAAAAATTAAAAAATTATTTTTCTTAATAATTTTTTTTAAATATTAAAAAAATTTTTTTCTTAATACATTTTTTCTTAATAATTTTTTCCTTATTTTTTATTTTAAAAAATTATTTTTCTTAATAATTTTATTTTTTTAATATTAAAAAAATTTTTTTCTTAATACATTTTTTCTTAATAATTTTTTTCTTATTTTTTATTTTAAAAAATTTAAAAAATTTTTTTCTCCATAATTTTTTTCTTATTTTTTGTTTTAAAAAATTAAAAAAATATTTTTTCTTAATAAATTTTTTCTTAATAATTTTTTTCTTATTTTTTATTATAATAGCTTTATTTTATTTTATTTTATCTTATCCTCTTTCTTTCTTTCTTTCTATTTTTTCACACTTTTATTCTGAGCCATGTGGATGAAAGGCTCTTGGTGCTCCAGCCAGGCATCAGGGCTGTGCCTCTGAGGTGGGAGAGCCAACTTCAGGACACTGGTCCACGAGAGACCTCCCAGCTCCACGTAATACCAAACGGCGAAAATCTCTCAGAGATCTCCATCTCAACATCAAGACCCAGCTTCACTCAACAACCAGCAAGCTACAGTGCTGGACACCCTATGCCAAACAACTAGCAAGACAGGAACACAGCCCCATCCATTAGCAGAGAGGCTGCCTAAAATCATAATAAGGCCACAGACACCCCAAAATACACCACCAGACGTGGATGTGCCCACCAGAAAGACAAGATCCAGCCTCAACCACCGGAACACAGGCACTAGTCCCCTCCACCAGGAAGCCTACACAACCCACTGAACCAACCTTAGCCACTGGAGACAGATACCAAAAACAACGGGAACTACGAACCTGCAGCCTGTGAAAAGGAAACCCCAAACACAGTAAGATAAGCAAAATGAGACGACAGAAAAACACACAGCAGATGAAGGAGCAGGGTCAAAACACACCAGACCTAACAAATGAAGAGGAAATAGGTAGTCTACCTGAAAAAGAATTCAGAATAATGATAGTAAGGATGATCCAAAATCTTGGAAATAGAATAGACAAAATGCAAGAAACATTTAACAAGGACGTAGAAGAACTAAAGAGGAACCAAGCAACGATGAAAAACACAATAAATGAAATTAAAAATACTCTAGAAGGGATCAATAGCAGAATAACTGAGGCAGAAGAACGGATAAGTGACCTGGAAGATAAAATGGTGGAAATAACTACTGCAGAGCAGGATAAAGAAAAAAGAATGAAAAGAACTGAGGACAGTCTCAGAGACCTCTGGGACAACATTAAATGCACCAACATTCGAATTATAGGGGTCCCAGAAGAAGAAGAGAAAAAGAAAGGGACTGAGAAAATATTTGAAGAGATTATAGTTGAAAACTTCCCTAATATGGGAAAGGAAATAGTTAATCAAGTCCTGGAAGCACAGAGAGTCCCATACAGGATAAATCCAAGGAGAAACATGCCAAGACACATATTAATCAAACTGTCAAAAATTAAATATAATGAAAACATATTAAAAGCAGCAAGGGAAAAACAACAAATAACACACAAGGGAATCCCCATAAGGTTAACAGCTGATCTTTCAGCAGAAACTCTGCAAGCCAGAAGGGAGTGGCAGGATACACTTAAAGTGATGAAGGAGAAAAACCTACAACCAAGATTAATCTACCCAGCAAGGATCTCATTCAGATTTGATGGAGAAATTAAAACCTTTACAGACAAGCAAAAGCTGAGAGAGTTCAGCACCACCAAACCAGCTTTACAACAAATGCTAAAGGAACTTCTCTAGGCAAGAAACACAAGAGAAGGAAAACACCTACAATAACAAACCCAAAACATTTAAGAAAATGGGAATAGGAACATACATATTGATAATTACCTTAAATGTAAATGGATTAAATGCTCCCACCAAAAGATACAGACTGGCTGAATGGATACAAAAACAAGACCCATATATATGCTGTCTACAAGAGACCCACTTCAGGCCTAGAGACACATACAGACTGAAAGTGAGGGGATGGAAAAAGTTATTCCATGCAAATGGAAATCAAAAGAAAGCTGGAGTAGCAATTCTCATATCAGACAAAATAGACTTTAAAATAAAGACTATTACAAGAGACAAAGAAGGACACTATATAATGATCAAGGGATCGATCCAAGAGGAAGGTATAACAATTGTAAATATTTATGCACCCAACATAGGAGCACCTCAATACATAAGGCAAATACTAACAGCCATAAAAGGGGAAATCGACAGCAACACAATCATAGTAGGGGACTTTAACACCCCACTTTCACCAATGGACAGATCATCTAAAATGAAAATAAATAAGGAAACACAAGCTTTAAATGATACATTAAACAAGATGGACTTAATTGATATTTATAGGACATTCCACCCAAACACAACAGAATACACATTTTTCTCAAGTGCTCATGGAACATTCTCCAGGATAGATCATATCTTGGGTCACAAATCAAGCCTTGGTAAATTTAAGAAAATTGAAATCGTATCAAGTATCTTTTCCGACCACAACGCTATGAGACTAGATATCAATTACAGGAAAAGATCTGTAAAAAATACAAACACATGGAGGCTACACAATACACTACTTAATAACGAAGTGATCACTGAAGAAATCAAAGGGGAAATCAAAAAATACCTAGAAACAAATGACAATGGAGACACGACGACCCAAAACCTATGGGACGCAGCAAAAGCAGTGCTAAGAGGGAAGTTTATAGCAATACAAGCCTACCTCAAGAAACAGGAAACATCTCGAATAAACAACCTAACCTTGCACCTGAAGCAATTACAGAAAGAAGAACAAAAAACCCCCAAAGCTAGCAGAAGGAAAGAAATCATAAAGATCAGATCAGAAATAAATGAAAAAGAAATGAAGGAAACAATAGCAAAAATCAATGAAACTAAAAGCTGGTTCTTTGAGAAGATAAACAAAATTGATAAACCATTAGCCAGACTCATCAAGAGAAAAAGGGAGAAGACTCAAATCAATAGAATTAGAAATGATAAAGGAGAAGTAACCACTGACACTGCAGAAATACAAACGATCATGAGAGATTACTACAAGCAACTCTATGCCAATAAAATGGACAACCTGGAAGAAATGGACAGATTCTTAGAAATGCACAACCTGCCAATACTGAACCAGGAAGAAATAGAAAATATGAACAGACCAATCACAAGCACTGAAATTGAAACTGTGATTAAAAATCTTCCAACAAACAAAAGCCCAGGGCCAGATAGCTTCACAGGCGAATTCTATCAAACATTTAGAGAAGAGCTAACACCTATCCTTCTCAAACTCTTCCAAAATATTGCAGAGGGAGGAACACTCCCAAACTCATTCTACGAGGCCACCATCACCCTGATACCAAAACCAGACAAAGATGTCACAAAGAAAGAAAACTACAGGCCAATATCACTGATGAATATAGATGCAAAAATCCTCAACAAAATACTAGCAAACAGAATCCAACAGCACATTAAAAGGATCATACACCATGATCAAGTGGGGTTTATCCCAGGAATGCAAGGATTCTTCAATATACGCAAATCAATCAACGTGATACACCATATTAACAAATTGAAGGAGAAAAACCATATGATCATCTCAATAGATGCAGAGAAAGCTTTCGACAAAATTCAACACCCATTTGTGATAAAAGCCCTGCAGAAAGTAGGCATAGAGGGAACTTTCCTCAACATAATAAAGGCCATATATGACAAACCCACAGCCAACATTGTCCTCAGTGGTGAAAAACTGAAACCATTTCCACTAAGATCAGGAACAAGACAAGGTTGCCCACTCTCACCACTATTATTCAACATAGTTTTGGAAGTGTTAGCCACAGCAATCAGAGAAGAAAAAGAAATAAAAGGAATCCAAATCGGAAAAGAAGAAGTAAAGCTGTCACTGTTTGCAGATGACATGATACTATACATAGAGAATCCTAAAGATGCTACCAGAAAACTACTAGAGCTAATCAATGAATTTGGTAAAGTAGCAGGATACAAAATTAATGCACAGAAATCTCTTGCATTTCTATACACTAATGATGAAAAATCTGAAAGTGAAATTAAGAAAACACTCCCGTTTACCATTGCAACAAAAAGAATAAAACATCTAGGAATAAACGTACCTAAGGAGACAAAAGACCTGTATGCAGAAAATTATAAGACACTGATGAAAGAACTTAAAGATGATACAAATAGATGGAGAGATATACCATGTTCTTGGATTGGAAGAATCAACATTGTGAAAATGAATCTACTACCCAAAGCAATCTACAGATTCAATGCAATCCCTATCAAACTACCACTGGCATTTTTCACAGAACTAGAACAAAAAATTTCACAATTTGTATGGAAACACAAAAGACCCCGAATAGCCAAAGCAATCTTGAGAACGAAAAATGGAGCTGGAGGAATCAGGCTCCCTGACTTCAGACTATATTACAAAGTTACAGTGATCAAGACAGTTTGGTACTGGCACAAAAACAGAAATATAGATCAATGGAACAGGACAGAAAGCCCAGAGATAAACCCAGGCACATATGGTCACCTTATCTTTGATAAAGGAGGCAAGCATATACAGTGGAGAAAAGACAGCCTCTTCAATAAGTGGTGCTGGGAAAATTGGACAGATACATGTAAAAGTATGAAATTAGAACACTCCCTGACACCATACACAAAAATAAACTCAAAATGGATTAAAGGCCTAAGTGTAAGGCCAGACACTATCAAACTCTTAGAGGAAAACATAGGCAGAACACTCTACGACATAAATTACAGCCAGATTCTTTTTGACCCAGGTCCTAGAGAAATGGAAATAAAAACACAAATAAACAAATGGGACCTAATGAAACTTAAAAGCTTTTGCACAGCAAAGGAAACCATAAACAAGACCAAAAGACAACCCTCAGAATGGGAGAAAATATTTGCACATGAAGCAACTGACAAAGGATTAATCTCCAAGATTTACAAGCAGCTCATGGAGCTCAATAACAAAAAAACGAACAACCCAATCCAAAAATGGGCAGAAGACCTAAATAGACATTTCTCCAAAGAAGATATACAGATTGCCACCAGACACATGAAAGAATGCTCAACATCATTAATCATTAGAGAAATGCAAATCAAAACTACAATGAGATATCATCTCACACTGGTCAGATTGGCCATCATCAAAAAATCTAGAAACAATAAATGCTGGAGAGGGTGTGGAGGAAAGGGAACACTCTTGCACTGTTGGTGGGAATGTAAATTGATACAGCCACTATGGAGAACAGTATGGAGGTTCCTTAAAAAACTAAAAATAGAACTACCATATGACCCAGCAATCCCACTACTGGGCATATACCCTGAGAAAACCATAATTCAAAAAGAGTCATGTACCAAAATGTTCATTGCAGCTCTATTTACAATAGCCAGGACATGGAAGCAACCTAAGTGTCCATCATCAGATGAATGGATAAAGAAGATATGGCACATATATACAATGGAATATTACTCAGCCATAAAAAGAAACGAAATGGAGGTATTTGTAGTGAGGTGGATGGAGTTAGAGTCTGTCATACAGAGTGAAGTAAGTCAGAAAGAGAAAAACAAATACAGTATGCTAACACATATATATGGAATCTAAGGGAAAAAAAAAAAGGTCATGAAGAACCTAGTGGCAAGATGGGAATAAAGACACAGACGTACTAGAGAATGGACTTGAGGATATGGGGAGGGGGAGGGGTAAGATGTGACAGGGTGAGAGCGTGGCATGGACATATATACACTACCAAATGTAAAATAGATAGCTAGTGGGAAGCAGCCGCATAGCACAGGGAGATCAGCTCGGTGCTTTGTGACCACCTAGAGGGGTGGGATAGGGAGGGTGGGAGGGAGCGAAGCACAAGAGGAAAGAGATATGGGAACATATGTATATGTATAACTGATTCACTTTGTTATAAAGCGGAAACTAACACACCATTGTAAAGCAATTATACTCCAATAAAGATGTTAAAAAAAAAATAACATTATGGATAAGAGAGTGAAAATGGAATATTAGAGGAAAATTAAGGAGATGAAGACATACTTTGGAACTTACAACTTCCAAGTCTGAAAATCCCCCTAGAAACTCATCAGAAGTGTTCTGTGGGGTATGCGTGGAGGGCACATCCTAGTGTCCCCTCCCATCCTCACTGCTAGTAATTTTACCCACACCTACTATGTCATAATACCCTTTCTGGGTCTCAAAGAAATAAAATTTTTATAACTGAAGGAAAAAAAAAAAAGAAATACAAGAAGAAAAGTTTAATAAAGATCAATAAATCAATAAATCCTAGGCTTCTCTTTTTATGGGATTATAAACAATGTATGTAATATGTTTATGATGGCAGTATTAACCTTAGTGTGGCCATTAAGTTAAATCTCTAACTTTTCTACTTTAGAGCATCCATCAGGGACCTCTAAGAGAGGGATTGCCAGCTCAAATGCCCATGGGGACTACGTAGATAAGGTAAATTAATGGAGCAGTTCAGGTATTGGATTAGGCAGGGACTCATATAAACTGAAGAAGTATATGGCTTGTCTAGAAGAGGCATCTTTTACACAGTTGCAGCCTGTTGTTGCCATATCAAATGCCAACAAATTGTTCAATATAATTTAGAAATCCAGATTTTTAAAAAAATTTTTATTGGGGGTATAATTGCTTTACAATGGTGTGTTAGTTTCTGCTTTACAACAAAGTGAATCAGCAATACATATACATATATCCTCATATCTCCTCCCTCTTGCGTCTCTCTCCCACCCTCCCTATCCCACCCCTCTAGGTGGTCACAAAGCACCAAGCTGATCTCCCTGTGCTATGCAGCTGCTTCCCACTAGCTATCTATTTTACATTTGGCAGTGTGTATATATGTCTGTGCCACTCTCTCACTTCGCCGCAGTTTACACTTCCCCCTCCCTGTGTCCTCAAGTCCATTCTCTACGTCTGCATCTTTATTCCTGTCCTGCCCCTAGGTTCTTCAGAACCTTTTTTTTTTTAGATTCCATATATATGTGTTAGCATACGGTATTCGTTTTTCTCTTTCTGACTTACTTCACTCTGTATGACAGACTCTAGGTCCATCCACCTCATTACAAATAACTCAATTTCGAGAAATCCAGATTTTTATGTGAAAGTCCCTTTTTAAAAAATACTCACATTTAGAAAAATAATTATGCTAGTGTAACAAAACACTTCAGCCTTTGGTAATCTGCTTGCCAAACATTCATTTTTGACCTCTGGCCTAATATCTCATCATTATTTATTTCCTTCCATGAAGTATCTAATACAAAGTAAACCAGAAAGTCCAAACTCCTCAGACTCAGGTACAGACCTGCCTGATTAGTCTTGACTTAGAGTTCAGACAACCTGGAAGACTCATCATTCCTCACTCTCATCCTGAGTCCTTTATTCTGCATCTTCCTTTTCTGTTCTTCTAGCTGGAATTCTTCCCCATTCTCTATTTCTTAATCCTCTCCACTGTTCAGAGCCAAGCTCTAGGGCCACTCACCTATGAGACCTCCTGGGAACTCCCAGCTAGACTTGACCTTCTCACTCCTTAGTACTCTCTCAGCATGTTTGGCCTTGTGCTGTACTTAATCTGAGTAACGTCTTATCTCTTCACCTAAACTGGGAACTCCCTGAGGCTAAGAACTGTGTTCCTCACCTTTAATGCCCTCCAGAGCTTTGCAGGTAGGACTTATCCAATCTACATTTGTTGAATGGTTGGGGTCTGAGGGAATCAGTGAGACGAAGGGAAACTAGGTTTTATGTAGGTGCTTACTAAGTAATATGATGGCAGGTGGCACAGGTAACACAGTGGAAAAGTACATAGACTTTGGACTCAGAGAGACTTGGATTCAAACTTTGATCTTGACTCCTACTACCTACCTGACCAATTTAGGCATATTGCTTTCCCTTTCTGAATCTCAATTTTCCCAAATACCCACCTCTCACTGGTCAAAATAAAGGATACAACATGTGAAGTATTTAGTATAATACACGCACAGAGCAATTCCCATGCTGCCATACACACAGGTCTAATCAGAAATTTCCAGAAACCTCCTTTCTTTACATAATGTTCCTAAACAACTTTATGAGACAAACTTGTAGGCAGCTCTTCCTTCAACCAACCAAGAAGACTGGAAAATTTCAGCAGAATTTCATGAACTCCCTGGGAAATATAAAGGATTCTTTTTCATGAGATTCTCACATTTTTCCATATCAAGGTCTTCCTTTCAGTCATTATCACATTAGTCTAAGAGAACCAAAACCAAAAAGCAACAACAAAAAATTAATACACAAAGAGAGACCAAGTTTGTTGATAATCTCATTAGGCCCATTTCCTTGAAATCTTTATGTCCAGCCTGTGCTTATTTTCCTATCAATGACAGCAAGGACCAGTTCCTGGACTGTACAGAATATTTCAAGGAGATGTGCCATTCTGACCTCTGAATGCCAGGCTGACTTTCACGATTCGTGGGCTAGCTTTGGGGAAAGCAGCCTTTAATCAGCTCAGGGGGGCATTTTATTTGGCATGCTTACTGAAGACAGTGCCTACCCACTGTCTACCCAAGACAAGGTAGTGGTTTATGGCCTCTTCAGACTCACGCAAGTAGTGCTTTAGGTTTAGTTTATTTCTTTATAAAGTCTAGCTCCCTTCATAATGACTTGTCAGGGGGCAGTCCCCATATCTTAACTGTCAAAGGAGCACCATGCCAAGATCAAAGCAGCTGTGGAGATGGAAGGGAAATATTAGGATAACCAAAAAGGAAAGAAAAAAAAAAAGCAGAAAGGGGAAAGAAAAAAAGGAACAAAGGAGGGAAGAGTGTTCAGTGAGATGGTATTACAGCATCACTCCTGGGTTTCCCCTTCTGCTTGTTTGTGTCTATTAGACCTTCACAGCCATGCATCCTATATACCTAAGATCTATGGGCAACAGGGGGCCCCGGGGCGTGTTACACTCGTATTCCCAAAGACAGACCGGTAAACTTTCAGGGACTCGGCCATGACCACGGTCTCTGGGCTCTGAATACACATTTCACACTGGGTTCTGTTTGGCCACTGCCTGGCTTCGCAGCTGTCCTGATTGCTCCGTGGGGAATGCCATGTCTGTTCTCCAGAGGAATTTAACAAATTAACTATGAACAAAGTCGCTTGGACATGACACAGATTCACACATGCTGTGTCATGCCAAAGAGAAGCCTGTCAGCTTGCTGTTTTCACAGATATGAAAAGAAAATTCCCAGGACCCACCAAATGGATGGAAGTACAGCTATGTTTAGAAAAGAAGGCAGGAGACGAGGTGAAGGAACAGGGCAGCACATAGGCCAAGATGAAAATCCCTAGAAATACCCCCATTAACCAGATTACAAAGGCAATAATTAGTGATAAGAAGAAAAATAAAATAAGAAAGCTTATTTTATTTAAGTCCTAGCAGATTAGTGTAATATCTATACACATACAGAGGTAGATGCAATGATTTAAAACCAAACAGTGAAAAAGGAATGACTGGACAGCCTGAATGCCTAGGGTTTCTGTCTAGTACTTTATGTACACAATTTCATTTTAATTCATACAATAATCCAGTAAAATACATGTAAACTCAGAAAGGTAGTGGGGGAGCCTGAGGCTCAAAAAGAAGTTAAAGCAGTTAAATAGACAGAAAAAGTCACCAATTGTATGATTCCACTTATATGAAATATCCAGAATAGGTAAATCCATAGAGATGGGAAGTTGATTAGTGGTTTCCAGGGGCTGGGAGGAAGGGGAAATACAAGTGATGGCTTCATGGGTACAGGTTTCCTTTTGGGGTAGTGAAATGTTTTGAAACTAGATAGAGGTAATGGTTGCACAACGTTGTGAATACACTACATGCCACTGAATTGTACACTTTATCATGGTAAATTTTATGTTACGTTAACTTTGCCCCAATGAAAAAAGAAATTAAATAAATTTTGTCTAGAGTTATACAGCTACTAACTAGTAGAGCCTAGATTGGAAGCCAGGTTTGGCTAAATCAGGTCCATAACAAAGATGAATAGTTTGTGAATTCATTAGTGATTCATATACAAAACTAACCATATTTACAAACATACAGTGTTCTCTTTTTAACGCTGGCCCCTGGAAGATGCTAGTTCTTCCAAATGCTATTTCTTCAGTTCACCTGCCCTAAACTGTTGCCTAATTAACTTCTCACCCTTCAGAATTCCTTCTTCATCACTATGACCATAACCAGATGCTTGAATATATTACTTACTATGCTGTGTTTCAGCCCTGATTTATTTGTGGGACAAAAGAATTTTTACCATGATGGTTAAATACAAAAATAGCATTGGTGAAGCACTTTTATCAAAGAAAGGCAAAGTTAAATGTCTTGATTAGTTTGAATCAAGAACCAAGGCAAAGATGTTCATAATAAATATCTCTTGGCTGGTGAAAGATCATTTTCATATGTTTTTATAGGCTTAATCTTATTTTCCGAATTTCAAAAAATATTTCTTAAAACCTTATTTTAATAAATTCATAGTGTACAGATATTCTCTAATTTTGTCATTAACCCCCATCCTCATTGTCCTTTAATTTTTATTCTCAAACATCATCACCAAACACACAACAGAAAGAAAAAAAAACTATCTTACTTTATTGCATTTCTCTAGTACATTTGTAGTACTTCAACAATATTTATGTTGTTTTTCTTTCTACCTTGAAGGTAAGAATATTTAATTCATTAATCTTGAATTTGTGTAAAAATATCTTATTTTCAGTTGCTTCATGAGTTTAAAAGTCTTTGTGAACTAGACTGAGATTTAACCATCACTTTCAAATTGCTTGTGTGGAAAAATATATCACAAAATCTCAATCTATGTAGAAAGAAAAACTCTAAATACAAACCTTCTCAAGCTGGGAACTGCCTGTCCTGATCTTCTCTTGAGGAGCCACTGATGCTAATTCACTTATCCATGCAGCGTCCTTGACAGCCGGTGGCAGGTGTTATTACCTCCATGTTCTGGATGGGGAAACCAAGGTCAGAGGGGTTAAATGATGTACTGAAGCCTCACAACTAATCATTGCCAAGTTGAACTCTCAATCAAGCAGAAGTGCTGATTTCCAATTAAAAATTTAAAACACAGCCAATGTGAGGAAGTAACATTTCTTTGTTTTCAAGAAGAATCAGAGTACCTTCCACATACTAATATCCTAGAAGCTTAGTCCTCTGGAACTGTTGATGGTCTGCCACTTTCTAGTCATCATATTTAAACTGAGTCCAGTCAACTTCACTGATACTGCAGAACACTGATCTCCTAAAGGCCAGGAATGGTTTTCCATGAAGGAAAGATGGTGATAAATTATAGATAAACTGGCTAGAGATTGCAGATGGCATTGGATTGTTCATGGGGACACTGCATGGCCACAGTTAATACTCTGCCTAAATCCCTTGATTCGGCACAAATAAAATTTTGATTTATGACAGTAAACCTTTAAATGAAAAAGCAGTATGTTTTTGTTTGACTTAATTTGAAGCATACTAAAATTGTACTCTATTTCTACGAGGAGTGGATAGCAAGAAAGTTCAAGGGGCTCAGCCTATTTTTTAAGCTGTCATTAGAAATGATTAATATTTAAGAGAAATCAATAAAAATTGAATTTGAAAAAAATCAATATTTAAGCAAAAGCATTACAAATCACATGACTAACATTGACACCCTTCATATATTAAAAAGGTTTGTTTTCCTGTGGCATGTGGATAATGCTACAGCTGTATGAAGCAAAATTTCAAAGTGGTGATGTATTGGTATGAGCCATAGGGGTAAATCATTTTGAAAAACAACCTCAGTCCTTTAAGACAAAGAAAAACTTTGGAGTAAATGCCAGCAAATATTAAATCTCACTGTCAAATATATATTAATGTAAGTACATATGGATTTGTATACATATCTATTTCTAGCAATCTTTCTTCCACTCTTTCTTGCTGGCACAGTAGCTATGTCAAAAAAGCAGACATGATTATTTAAAATAGTAAATATAGTTGTGTGGTGACAGACGAAAAGAATAACAATATCTTAAAATTCAGAAACCATGCTACAATCCCAATCCCAAAGGACTCTCCAAACAAACATACACTCGTTATAACTAGTTACACCTTTATCCCCAAAGCACTGTATGATTTTCTATACTGGTGATCATGCATGAGCTTCACCTGCTCTTTTTGTCCCTTCAAACATTAGTGTCCCACAAACTGGGCCTTTCTCTAGTTCCTACTTGGCTTCTCAAGAACAGCCTAGTCTCATTCAAAGAGAGATGATACTCTATCCATGTCCCACCGTACTAGCTACATATGTCCCAAGAAAAACAATGAAAGACAATATTTGCCTAAGCTTTCTTCTATTTTAATTCTTTTACTAAAAGCCCCATTTAAAGATTACTCCTATCCTTTCACTCAGATACTTTTCCAACCTCATGTCATTCCACACTTGCCCATGTTCACTCTGCTTTAGCCAAACTGGCCTTGACATACAAAGAAATATTTACATACAAAGAACCAATCCTCTGTAGCTTGCTCAAAGGCCTACCCGTCTACCTCCTCTATGACATGTGGTCTAAGTCTACTAAGAGGATTAGAGACCCAAATTCCTCAAGCATTAGTAATACACAGGTTTTACTGTTCCTAATGGGTACTTCTAATTAAATGTTATCTCTAGGTGGTAAATCGGGGCTTTTTTCAGTGTGTTCGCTGGTGTTGGATCACAGCCTGGCAAGTTCTCTGGGTGAAATCTGAAACTGGCTCCATACATGGAGGACAAGGAGAGACTGAAGAAAGAGGCAGACACACCAGATGGAGAATCCTGTCTGATAATCCGAAGCTTGGCATCTAATACAATCAAACATGGAGTGATTCAGGAGTTAAAGATGATTCTAAAAGCTTCATTGACTTAGAGAATGGTGCCTCCACTGACTGAAATGAGGAAAACACCAAGCACTGGGTGAAGAGGGAGCCTTCCTCAGCTTCGCTACCTGGCCGTGTGGCTGACAGGGTCTTGGTGCTCCAGCCGAGAGTCAGGCCTAAGTCTCTGAGGTGGGAGAGCCGACTTCAGGACATTGGACCACCAGAGACCTCCCGGCCCCATGTAATATCAATCGGCGAGAGCTGTCCCAGAGATCTCTGTCTCAATGCTAAGACGCAGCTTCACTCAATGACTGGGAAGCTACAGTGCTGGACACCCCATGCCAAACAACTAGAAAGACAGGAACAACCCCACCCATTAGTAGAGAGGCTGCCTAAAATCATACTAAGTTCACAGGCACCCCAAAACACACCACTGGACGTGGTCCTGTCCACCAGAAAGACAAGATCCAGCCTCATCCACCAGAACACAGGCACTAGTCCCCTCCACCAGGAAGCCTACACAACCCACTGAACGAACCTTAGCCACTGGGGGCAGACACCAAAAACAACAGGAACTACAAACCTACAGCCTGCAAAATGGAGACGCCAAACACAGTAAGTTAAGCAAAATGAGAAGACAGAGAAATACTCAGCAGATGAAGGGGCAAAGTAAAAACCCACCAGACCAAACAAATCAAGAGGAAATAGGCAGTCTACCTGGAAAAGAATTCAGAGTAATGATAGTAAAGATGATCCAAAATCTTGGAAATAGAATGGAGAAAATACAAGAAACGTTTAACAAGGACCTAGAAGAACTAAAGAGCAAACAAACAATGATGAACAACACAAAAAATGAAATTAAAAATTCTCTAGAAGGAATCAATAGCAGAATAACAGAGGCAGAAGAACGGGTAAGTGACCTGGAAGATAAAATAGTGGAAATAACTACTGCAGAGCAGAATAAAGAAAAAAGATGAAAAGAATTGAGGACAGTCTCAGAGACCTCTGGGACAACATTAAATGCACCAACATTCGAATTATAGGGGTCCCAGAAGAAGAAGAGAAAAAGAAAGGGTCTGAGAAAATATTTGAAGAGATAATAGTTGAAAACTTCCCTGATATGGGAAAGGAAATAGTCAATCAAGTTCAGGTAGTGCAGAGAGTCGCATACAGGATAAATCCAAGGAAAACACGCCAAGACATATATTAATCAAACTATCAAAAATTAAATATAAAGAAAAAATATTAAAAGCAGTAAGGGAAAAGCAAAAAATAACATACAAAGGGACCCCCATAAGGTTAACAGCTGATCTTTCAGCAGAAACTCTGCAAGCCAGAAGGGAGTGGCAGGACATGTTTAAAGTGATGAAATGGAAAAACCTACAACCAAGATTACTCTACCTTAAATGTAAATGGATTAAATGCTCCAACCAAAAGACATAGACTGGCAGAATGGATACAAAAACAAGATCTGTATATATGCTGTCTACAAGAGACCCACTTCAGACCTAGGGATACATACAGACTGAAAGTGAGGGGGTGGAAAAAGATATTCCATGCAAATGGAAATCAAAAGAAAGCTGGGGCAGCAATTCTCATAAAAGACAAATAGACTTTAAGATAAAGACTATTACAAGAGACAAAGAAGGACATTGCATAATGATAAAGGGATGACTCCAAGAAGAAGATATAACAATTGTAAATATTTATGCACCAAACATAGGAGCACCTCAGTACATAAGGAAAATGCTAACAACCATAAAACGGGAAATTGACAGTCACACAATCATAGTAGGGGACTTTAACACCCCACTTTCACCAATGGACAGATCATCCAAATGAAAATAATAAGGAAACACAAGCTTTAAATGATACATTAAACAAGATGGACTTAATTGATATTTATAGGACATTCCATCCAAAAACAACAGAATACACTTTCTTCTCAAGTGCTCATGGAACATTGTCCAGGTGAGAGCATAACTTGGGTCACAAATCAAGCCTTGGTAAATTTAAGGAAATTGAAATTGTATCAAGTATCTTTTACGAACTCAAAGCTATGAGACTAGATACCAATTACCGGAAAAAACTGGAAAAAAAAAAAAACACATGGAGGCTAAACAGTACACTACTAAATAACCATGAGATCACTGAAGAAACCAAAGAGGAAATTAAAAAATACATAAAAACAAATGACAATGAAAACACGATGACCGAAAACCTATGGTATGCAGCAAAAGCTGTTCTAAGAGGGAAGTTTATAGCAATACCATCCTAGCTCAAGAAACAAGAAAAATCTCAAATAAAAAATCTAACCTCACAACTAAAGCAATTAGAGAAAGAAGAACAAAAAAACCCCAACGTTAGCAGAAGGAAAAAAATCATAAAAATCAATCAGAAATAAATGAAAAAGAACTGAAGAAACAATAGCAAAGATCAATAAAACTAAAGGCTGGTTCTTTGAGAATATAAACAAAATTGATAAACCATTAGCCACACTGATCAAGTAAAAAAAGGAGAAGACTCAAATCAACAGAATTAGAAAAGAAAAAAGAGAAGTAACAACTGACACTGCAGAAATACAAGGGATCATAAGAGATTACTACAGGCAACCGTATGCCAATAAAAAGGACAACCTGGAAGAAATGGACACATTCTTACAAAAGCACAAATTTCCAAGCCTGAACCAGGAAGAAATAGAAAATATAAGCAGACCAATCAAAAGCACTGAAATTGAAACAGTGAATAAAATCTTCCAACAAACGAAAGCCCAGGACCAGATGGCTTCACAGGCGAATTCTATGAAACATTTAGAGAAGAGCTAACACCTATCCTTCTCAAACTCTGCCAAAATATAGCAGAGGGAGGAACACTCCCAAATTCATTCTATGAGGTCACCATCACCCTGATACCAAAACCAGACAAAGATGTTACAAAAAAAGCAAACTACAGGCCAATATCACTGATGAACATAGATGCAAAAATCCTCAACAAAATACTAGCAAACAGAATCCAACAACACATTAAAAGGATCATACACCATGTTCAGTGGGGTTTACCCCAGGAATGCAAGGATTTTTCAATATAAACAAATCAATCAATGTGATACACCATATTAACAAATTGAAGGAGAAAAACCATATGATAATCTCAATAGATGCAGAAAAAACTTTAGAAAAATTCAACACCCATTTATATAAAAACCCTCCAGAATGTAGGCACAGAAGGAACTTACCTCAACATAATAAAGGCCATATATGACAAACCCACAGCCAACATTGTTCTCAATGGTGAAAAACTGAAACCATTTCCACTAAGATCAGGAGCAAGACAAGTTTGCCAACTCTCACCACTATTATTCAACATAGTTTTGGAAGTTTTAGCCACAGCAATCAGAGAAGAAAAAGAAATAAAATGAATCCAAATTGGAAAAGAAGAAGTAAAATTGTCAATGTTTGCAGATGACATGTTACTATACATAGAGAATCCTAAAGATGCTACCAGAAAACTACAAGAGCTAATCAACGAATTTGGTAAAGTAGCAGGATATAAAATTAATGCACAGAAATCTCTTCCATTCCTATACAGTAACAACGAAAAATCAGAAAGACAAATTAAGGAAACACTCCCATTTACCACTGCAACAAAAGGAATAAAATACCTAGGAATAAACCTACCTAAAGAGACAAAAGACCTGTATGCAGAAAGCTATAAGACACTGATGAAAGAAATTAAAGATGATACAAA
This sequence comes from Eubalaena glacialis, assembly GCF_028564815.1. NCBI lineage: Eukaryota > Metazoa > Chordata > Mammalia > Artiodactyla > Balaenidae > Eubalaena > Eubalaena glacialis. The sequence continues at coordinate 106,175,339 of NC_083720.1, read as the reverse complement.
TAGATGGAGAGATATACCATGTTCTTGGATTGGAAGAATCAACATTGTGAAAATGATTATACTACCCAAAGCAATCTACTGATTCAATACAATCCCTATCAAACTACCAATGGCATTTTTCACAGAACTAGAACAAAAAATTTCACAATTTGTATGGAAACACAAAAGACCCCGAATAGCCAAAGCAATCTTGAGAACGAAAAATGGAGCTGGAGGAATCAGGCTCCCTGACTTCAGACTATACTACAAAACTACAGTAATCAAGACAGTATGGTACTGGCACAAAAACAGAAATATAGATCAATGGAACATTTAGAAAGCCCAGAGATAAACTCACGCACATATGGTCACCTTATCTTTGATAAAGGAGGGAAGAATATACAATGGAGAAAAGACAGCCTCTTCAGTAGGTGGTGCTGGGAAAACTGGACAGATACATGTAAAAGAATGGAATTAGAACACTCCCTAACACCATACACAAAAATAAACTCAAAATGGATTAAAGATCTCAATGTAAGGCCAGACACTATAAAAGTCTTAGAGGAAAACATAGGCAGAACACTCTATGACATAAATCACAGCAAGATTCTTTTTGACCTGCCTCTTAGAGAAATGGAAATAAAAACAAAAATAAACAAATGAGACCTAATGAAACTGAAAAGCTTTTGCACAGCAAAGGAAACCATAAACAAGACAGAAAGACAACCCTCAGTATGGGAGAAAATATTTGCAAACAAAGAAACTGACAAAGGATTAATCTCCAGAATATACAAGCAGCTCATGCAGCTCAATATCACAAATACAAACAACCCTATCCAAAAATGGGCAGAAGACCTAAATAGGCATTTCTCCAAAGAAGATATACAGGTTGCCAAAACACATGAATGGATGCTCAACATTACTAATCACTAGAGAAATGCAAATCAAAACTACAATGTGGTATCACCTTACACCGGTCAGAATGGCCATCATCAAAAAATCTACAAACAATAAATGCTGGAGAGGGTGTGGTGAAAATGCAACCCTCTTGCACTGTTGGTGGGAATGTAAGTCGATACAGCCACTATGGAGAACAGTATGGAGGTTCCTTAAAAAACTAAAAATAGAACTACCATGTGACCCAGCAATCCCACTACTGGGCATATACCCTGAGAAAACCATAATTCAAAAAGAGTCATGTACCACAATGTTCATTGCAGCACTATTTACAATAGCCAGGACATGGAAGCAACCTAAGTGTCCATTGACAGATAAATGGATAAAGAAGATGTGGCACATATATACAATGGAATATTACTCAGCCATAAAAAGAAAGGAAATTGAGTTATTTGTAGTGAGGTGTATGGACCTAGAGTCTGTCATACAGAATGAAGTAAGTCAGAAAGAGAAAAACAAATACCGTATGCTAACACTTATATATGGAATCTAAAAAAAAAAAATGTTTCCAAAGAACCTAGTGTCAGGACCGGAATAAAGTCGCAGACATAGAGAATGGACTTGAGGACACGGGGAGGGGAAGGGTAAGCTGGGATGAAGTGAGAGAGTGGCATGGACATACATACACTACCAAATGTAAAATAAATAGCTAGTGGGAAGCAGCCACATAGCATAGGGAGATCAGCTCAGTGATTTGTGATCACCAAGAGGGGTGGGATAGGGAGGGTGGGAGGGAGGCACAAGAGGGAGGGGATATGGGAACATATGTATATGTATAGCTGACTCACTTTGTTATTCAGCTGAAACTAACACAACATTGTAAAGCAATTATACTGCGATAAAGATGTTAAAAAATAAATAAATAAATGTTATGTCTGTTAACAAGTATGCTAGGTCATGACCAAAAGTAGGTGCTGAAATATACAGTCAATTTAAAAAAAATAAAAAGATACTTGTAATATGATAGAGATTTTACTATAATTGAATAGGTATGCAGGAAGAATAAAAAGGTATTTGAGCAAATTTTAGCATTACAAATAAAAAGTCATAATTGTTTAACGTTTCTTTAAGATGCTTTCTAGAAAGGGGATTTAAATTTGCTACCTTTTTTTTTAAGCTAGTTAACTTCCTGCCAAATATTACACACGGTTGGGTTAACCTAATTCCTTTTAGTGAGAAATTAATCTTAGAACCAAATGGCTCATTCAAATGGACTAGTTTTCTAAGAATTTGTATAATTTGCATAATGTATACTGTAACAAAATGTAAAGTTGGTTGAATGAATTCCTTTGTCAGTAATAATATAATCAATATCTATCTCCTGGAATATGGTTGAATCAACCCTGCTTACAGTTTACTGAAAACAGTGTGATGTGGGATTCTTTGCCTTAAAGCAAAGATCACCATCTCTAAGCCTTCTATTCAGGGAGATCATATGTGGAATTGTGAAAGGTCAAGGACACTATCTAGCCAGAAGAATCAGAAGAATCAAATCTTTCTTTTGGATAGGAGAGGTTCTTTCCAGCTCATCTCAGAATTAAATAAAATTTATTTCTATTGTGTCCTTGTTCCATGCACACTATGTTACCACTATATTAGTTCACTCATTAATGCATTAGTTAATTCATGCACTCATTAAGCATATATTTATTGAGGGCTTACTATGTGTCCTAATTAAGAAGACACATATTTAAACAGATAACTAGAACAATATGATGAGTAAAATAGGAGAAAAACCACAAGATATTTTGGGAGCAGAGGGAAGAGGTATTTAATTCACCCTGGATGGAGATGCCAGTGAAGTTTTCTAAAGGGAAGACACCTGATATTAGTCTTAAAGGCTGACAATGAAGAAGGTACAGATGAAAGCGTTATCGAAGCATAGATGTGAGTCTTGGCAGGCTGTGTGAGCTAGAGCAGTTCCATGTCGTCAGAACACCAATTTCAAGGCAAAGAACTGCAGCAGATGAGGCTGGAGAGGTAAACCAGGACCAGAGCACCAGGCACTTTTGGCCACTTTAAGGAACTTGGATTGTATCTTATAGGTGACGCAAAGTCATTGAAAGGTTGTAATTAAAGGAGGAGCATAGTCAGATTTGAAATGTCTATTACCCCTGTGGTGCCTGTGTGGAGGAATGAGATTTGAGGCAGACAAAACTAGAGCAGTCAAGTGATTCCAAAGATATGATAGTAACCCAAGTAAAGATGCAGGGAGAGTCAGAAACTGGACAGAGGCAATAGGGTTGAAGAACATGGGGTGATTCAACAAAAATTCAAACTTTAAAATTTGCAAGACTTAGTGAGTAATGAAAAATGGGCATTGGGTTTGGAGGATGAAGAAAAGGGCAGAGTCAAGAATGACAGGTTTCTATCTACAAACAACAAATGCTGGAGAGGGTGTGGAGAAAAGGGAACCCTCTTGCACTGTTGGTGGGAATGTAAATTGATACAGCCACTATGGAGAACAATATGGAGGTTCCTTAAAAAACTAAAAATAGAATTACCATATGACCCAGCAATCCCACTACTGGGCATATACCCAGAGAAAACCATAATTCAAATAGACACATGCACCCCAATGTTCATTGCAACACTATTTACAATAGCCAGGTCATGGAAGCAACCTAAATGCCCATCGACAGACGAATGGATAAAGAAGATGTGGTACATATATACAATGGAATATTACTCAGCGATAAAAAGGAACGAAATTGAGTCATTTGTTGAGACGTGGATGGATCTAGAGACTGTCATACAAAGTGAAGTAAGTCAGAAAGAGAAAAACAAATATCGTATATTCACGCATGTATGTGGAACCTAGAAAAATGGTACAGATGAACTGGGTTGCAGGGCAGAAGTTGAGACACAGATGTAGAGAACAAACGTATGGACACCAAGGGGGGAAAACTGCGGTGGGGTGGGGATGGTGGTGTGCTGAATTGGGCGATTGGGATTGACATGTATAAAGTGATGTGTATAAAATTGATGATTGATTAAAAAAATAAAAAATAAAGTTCCGGTTGGCTTGCTTACCAACAATAAAAAAAAAAAAAAAAAAAAAGAATGACAGGTTTCTAACTTGGGTTCCTGATATGTCACTCAAATAGAGAAACAGAATTCACAATGGAAGATTGGTTTAGGGAGAAGGTATTCTTTTCAATTAGTTTGAATTTTGAATAGTATGAATTACATGTAGAACATCTCACCACCAGAAAGATACCAGAGTATCTTACAAGTTGACTATAGGAACTTGGAACAGAAAGTCTGGTCTAAAGATAAATTGTAGAAATAATCAATGTTATAATGGTAGTTTAGAATACAAAAGCAGATGAGAGCCAATTCTCTACTTCACTTTGACACTGAAAATATAGTTTTGATACCATAAACACAGCCACCAGAAGTTGTTATTTTATCTGACCTTTTAGAAACCTCCTTGGGTTCTGGAAGATATCAAGGACATTCTCCCTTTCTCCTCCCTTTTGATAAGAATTTTTTAGTGAGTGCTTTTCAAATTGTGTATCATGATTTGTTAGTGGATTGTGAACTTAATTTTGTTGATTTGTTACATATTCATTTTGAACGAAATAGAAGAGAACAAAATAGACTGGAATAGAAGAGGCTAGAAAACAGAGTGTGTCTCATACAGTAATTGTGTGTGTGTGTGTGTATATAAAATTAAACAAATTTAAAGATTACTTACTCTTACAGTATGAGATTAAATTACTATAAAATATGTTTTCTCTTTTCTTCTATTCAATTATAGTCCATTCTATTTGCACATGCATCTGTGTGTGTGTGTGTGTGTGTGTGTGTGTGTGTGTGTATTATTGGGTTGCAGTGTGTGGGTTATGGTCAAAAACATTTGAAACCCCTGTCCCAGACTGAGAAAAATTAAAAGTGGTCTCTTTTAGATAGGGAAGAAAAGAGAAAATAGAGTATTCTAAAAATAACAAGCTAATATTTAACAGTTGATTCACATTTGTATTTAGGGAAATGGCTAGAATTAAGGCAGAGGCAAACAAGTCATGGGTTAAGAGAAGAGCCAGGAATTACATAAAGGTAAAATAATGATATGCCAATGTATATAGAACTTGGCTTTAAATAAATTAACCTCATTTCAATAAAAAGTAGATGAGATCAATTAATAATATGGTATAAAAGGGGAAAAAAGTGTTAAAGATGAAAGAAGTACATCAAAAAATATACTAGCAAAGCAAGAAGTGTCCACAAAGCAATTTGAGAAGAAATAATAAGAGTTACAAGGAGAGTCAGAAGGGTGGACTGTCATTAAAGAAAAAGATGGTGAACAGTTTCAACACTCCCCCAAATTCTACAAAATTCCCATCCCCAAAATCTCTTGGGAGAGGTTGCTACAAAACTTCAAAAAAGTGAATGTCTGTTTGATTTCCTCTTCCCTTGTAAAACCTCACTTTGACCTCCCTCTACACTTTAAGGTAAATTAAAATTAATTTTGAAATTTGAACTTTATGACTCTGGGGACAAATAAACATTACAAAACTAAGATGAAGAATCATGGTGTAAGGTATGGGTTTTCCTCTGAAAAAAAATCATCTTTCTTGTTAAAACTTCTTACTATCATATCAGAGGATTTGATTCAGTGTTGGGAAACAGACAAGCCTCAAATAACAGCAGCTTTAAAAATATAAATTTGCTTCTCCTTCTCTCAATCAAGAAGTACGGAAGTAAACAATTCAGGGTTAATATGGCACTCCACAGTGACAATGACCCAAGTCCCACTGGGTGTGACTTTCTTCCCCAAGGTCATCTCATTATCTAATGTGGTAGGTGCAGGGAAGGGAGAAGGAGGGCACATCCCTCCCCTTTAAGGACACTTCTCAGAGGTTCCACGTATTACTTATATCCCATTGTCTAGTCCTTAGTCACATGACCACACCTAGCTGGAAAGGAAGCTAGATTTGGTCTTTATTCTGGGCTGTTTTGTGCCAAGCTATAAGTTCTACATACCTTACCAGAGTTCAAGAGAATCTAAGATCACTATCATCCAAATAAAAATAGTCCCCTTTTCAGGATCATCTATCTTTTCAATTTTCCTGGGGTTGGGAGGTTTTCTCAGATATGGCTTTCAGTACTAAAAGTGAGAAAGTCTTGGGTCAGGGTTAGTTATCATCCTACCTTCAACATAGTAAAAAAGATTATATACTTATTTTAAACCATACTACCAATCCTAAAACCATGTTCAGAATACATTTTTGAAATATAGCCTTCAAAGCCTGAAGTTGATTTATGAAAATGTCCTCTGGGGTAGACAATCTTCATTTCATTTCTTCAAACAGTTAAGACTCATTTGGAGAAGAGTCTGATAAAGAAGGTCAGCAAAAAAATTCTCTGACAATAAACCCAAAATATATTTCAGAAAATATTCTGAACACTTGATAACATTGTTGAAGTAAGACTCAAGTCCTCTCACAGGACTACTTTGAAAGGAAATAACTGCAAAGGAAAATGAGTTGCCAGTTTACAGGTATAACCCAACCTATTTTTTAAAATCAATGTAGCTTAACTAACAAAAGGTGCCAAATATTAATAAAATTACATTTAATTCCTTTGAAAATAACATTTTCTCAATCATATCTGTATTTGAATTTTTTTAAAGGCATTTCAATTTTCAGTAAACTTGCATTATTTTAAAATTGTGATTCAGAACCAGTATTGTCCAAGAAATTATTCTTCATTACAGTCTCTGGAATTGTCCGGAACTGCTTTTATAACCAATGATAAAAGCCAAGAGAGCTCACAGGTGGGGAGATCATTTTGATAGCTTCTCTAATGACAGCATCTGCACAGCCCACAAGGCTGTGGGACTTCTTTTCAGCCATAAAGGGAGGGGACGCCAAGGGCCCTCTCCAACTTAATCTTTACTTGTCAAATCTGGACCATATTTTATTTCACAGAATCAGAAGCAATATCTCAGAATAGTTGCTTCAGGGAAAGACTTCCAGATTTGAGTGGAATAGGGCAATTTCATAGGACATTTCAATCAGGCAACAGATTTGTACTATTAATGGAGAAGTTAATGAAAACAAGTTCCCCCCAAGAAGAACTAGCTGTGAGTCAGCATTTTAGACATTCCAGCACAGAAGAGTTTGTTTTCATTGACAGGTAGGCAAAGAAAAATCATTCTACTATTGACAAAGGAAAGTGCATTTTATCACCCTATCATATGTGAATACAAACATCTTCTAGAGTGAAAACATGAGAAACTAATAAACAACTATTTATCAAAGGAAGAAGCGGCAACACTTAGGCCTTGAAAGAATTGCTCCCAAACTAAATTTCATCTTATATTCTGCTTTGCATAAAATACATATGATTCTGTTTAGATTGTTCTAGTTACCAAAAAAATAAGTGACTTTTGACCTGACTTAGTTTTTATGATGTGCTCTCATCCACTTCAAAAATGGAAGGAGTTTTGTTTTGTTTTTATTGAGTCAGTGGGGTAAATATTAGGAGGGAAAGCTCTGGCCACCATTTTCCTTAAGGCACAAGGAAAGTGCTTCCTACTTTGCTCTGTCCACTTGTACCTACCACAACAATAAATAAAATAGTCTCTCCCATTTTTCACATCTCTTCATATAAAGTATATGTAGTAAAGAATAATTATTGTTTTATAGTAGTTCATAATTTTCAAAGTGCTTTCTAAATCAACCTCTCATTCTACTCTCCCCCAAACCCTTCTAGATTATTATCATTTTGCCTATTTTACATACAAAGAAATTGAGGTTTAGTACATTTAAACATCTTACCTGAGATCTCACAGCTAGGAAGTGGCTGAAAATTCAGTCCTTCTGAACCTAAATTCAACACTGTTTCCCCTATGCCAAAAATTCTATTTGAAGTGTTATCAGAATTTTTTTGTGTCATCAGAGGACGAAAATAAAACCAGCTTAATGTTCATTCTCTGTTAATGTGAGAAAGAGACACTAAATATCAATATTCTTCAGCAATGAATTGCAGGAGCCAGAATCTAAAAAGGGACACACACGTGCACACACACACACACACACACACCCAAACAAGAGGAAGCAGACAGTCCACGCTGTTGGAGTATATATGATGAAACTTATAAATCTTTTCCACAGAAAAATGCATATGCCACATACAAACTTTAGAGATAATTTCTGGGAATTTACTTAACCCCCTTAGCTCATCTGTGGACAGCTGTAAATAGGAACCCTACTGCACTGGAACTTTTTAATCACCATGGGCATCTAAATCTATCTATTTTACCAGTACATCAAATAGTCACTTTCTAGTTCCTCTTACTGGGCTCCTCAGTAGCACTAGAGCCTGGTTGACATTCCTTTCTTCTTGAAACATTTTCCTTCTTTGGCTGTATGAGATCACAATAGTTTTTCCTCCTACTTCTCTGGCTGTTTCTTCTCAGTCTCCTTTGCTAACTCATCCCTTTCTACCTCATCTCTGAATGTTTCCAACTTCTCAAGAAATTGATATTTTTCTAATTTATTCATATTTTGAAAGAACTAACTTTAACTTTGTTGATTTTCTCAGTTGTTTACCTGATTTCCATTTCATGGATATAAACTCTCTAGTATTTTCCATCTGCTTGATTTGGGTTTCATTGTTTACTTCTCTTTTCTACCTTCTTAAGGTAGAAGCTTAGGCTATTGATTTAAAACCTTTCTTCTTTAATTATAAGCATTTTAAGGTAATTTTTCTAAATAAAATTTTAGCTGCATCCCACCAATTTTGATATGTTGTGTTTTCATTTTCATTCGGTATGAAATATTTTCTAGTTTACTTTGTAATTTCTTCTTTGACATTTATATTACTCAGAAGAATATTTTAATTTCCAATATTTTTGGATTTTCTAAACAATATCTTCTTATTGATTTTTAATTTATTTCATTATGGTCAGAAAATATATTCTGTATGATTTAAATCCTCTTAAATTTATTGAAACATCTTTTAGACCCCAGCATACGGTGCAGGCGCACTTGAAAGGGTGTGTATTCTGCGATTATTGGATGAAATATTCTATAAACGTCCATTAAGTCAAGTTGGTTGATTGATAGTGTTGTTCATGTCTTCTGTGTCCTTATGGATTTTTATTGTCTATTTGTTCTATCAATGTCTGAAAAACAATATTTACCTGTTTTTTCACCTAGTTCTTTTGAATATTGCTTCACATATTTTGAAGCTCTGTTATTAGTTATATATATTTGGGGTGTTTATTTGTTCTTAATAAATCAAATTTTTTATTACAAACTGCCTTTATTTATTTCAGTTAATGCTCCTTTTCTATTTTGCACAATATTAATGCAGCTATCTTATGGTTAGTGTATGCATGTTACATTTTTTCAATCCTATTACTTTTAAGTTATATGTGTCTTTATATTTATAGTGCATATCTTATAGACATCACACATTTGGATCTTACTTTCTTCTTTAGTCTGATAATCTCTGCCTTTTATTTGGCCTTCACTAGAGCATAATGAAGTAAAGAGAACAATATTATCCTAGGGTTCTTACATTATCTGTGAAGGGGAATAACATTAATTCAAATTAAGTTGTGAGAGGTTTGGGATACATGTTTTAATCCCTAGAGGAGACACAGAAAATAATACAAAGAAGTAAGTTAGAAAAGATAAAATGGAATACTAAAAATATGTTGCGTAGGTCCAAAGGAGAAATAAATGAATAATAAAGTAGAAAACAAATAGCAAGGTGGTAGACTTAAATTCAACCATATCAAAAAAATTATATTAAATTTAAACACTTTATTTCTATGTATATTTTTAAATATACATTTTTATTATTTTTGCTTTATACAGTCAATTATCATTTATGGAAATTTAAAAATAAGAAATAAAAGTGGTATTTTAAATATTTGATGAGATATTTACCATTTCTAGCATTCTTTATTCTTTCCGGTAGACCCAGATTTCTTTCTGGTTACATAACCTTTTAACTTCATTTAGAATTTCTTATAGTTCTGGTCTTCTGGTGTTGAATTCTCACTTTCATTTTTTGAAATTGCTTTTTGCTTTCATTTTTAAAGGATATTTTCACTAGATACCGAGGTCTAGGGCTTTTTTTTGTTTTTGTTTTTGTTTTCTTTCAAGCACTCTAAACATGCTACTTCACTGTTTTCTGACTTGCATTGTTTCTGAAGAAAAGCAAGCCATCACCCTTATGGTTGCTACCCTCTATATAATGTGTCTTTTTTCTCCAACTACTTTTAAATTTTTTCCTCTTTATTTTTGGTTTTCAAAAACATGGTTATGGGCTTCCCTGGTGGCGCAGTGGTTGAGAATCTGCCTGCTAATGCAGGGGACACGGGTTCGAGCCCTGGTCTGGGAAGATCCCACATGCCGTGGAGCAACTGGGCCCGTGAGCCACAATTGCTGAGCCTGCGCATCTGGAGCCTGTGCTCCGCAACAAGAGAGGCCGCGATAGTGAGAGGCCCGCGCACCGCGATGAAGAGTGGCCCCCACTTGCCGCAACTAGAGAAAGCCCTCGCACAGAAATGAAGACCCAACACAGCCATAAACAAATAAATAAATAAATAAATAAAATTAAAAAAAAAAAAAAAAAAAAACATGGTTATGATGTGCTTCAGTATGGTTTTCTTGATATTTATCGTGCTTGTGGTTTGTTGAGTTATTAAATCTATGTATTATTACTTTCATCATATTTAGAAATTTTTCAGCTATTATTTCTTCAAGTATTTTTTTTACCCCATTTTCTCTTTCTGGGACTCCATAGACTGCTTATATTATCCCTGAAGATTTGTTTGGCTATATTTATTTTCAATTTTTTTCTTTCTGTTTCAGTTAGATACTTTTATTGATATATACTAAAGTTCTATGACCCTTTTTTCCTCTCCTGTCCAATTTAATGTAAATTTCACTCAATGTTAATTTTAGATATTCTATATTTTATTTCTAGCATTTCCACTTATTTCTTTTTGAGAGTTGTCATGGCTCTGCTGAAATATACCATATCTTTACTATTACATCCCTCTTTTTTCTATAAACCCTTTAACAGTTTTGTAATAGTTGTTTTAAATTGGTTCTTCTATTCACCCCATTCAGAGCAGGAAACTTCCCCTGATATAGAAGCTACCATAGTTTTTTGCCCACCTGTGGAAGTCTTATTTCCTTCTGGAATTCTCATATGTACTGTTCTTTTCTAGTCACATAGAAAAAATAGGGTTTTATCTCTGTGGGTTTCTTGTTGTTACCATGACAATGAAGTTCTTTCTACATCCTAACTGGTGGTGGAACACCAAGATCGTGTCTGTTTTACTCGCCATTAAATCTCTAGTGCCTAATATAGTGATAGAAATTAAATATCTGTAGACCATAAATAAAAATGGAATGAAGATGTTTCAGATATGTGGACAAAATAAAATATGACATTCGCAGTTTATAGGGTAAAATAATAGATGGTAGTTTAGGACCAGAATATTTTTAATGATGTTTTAAATAATGGTGTCATTGTCTTTGAAAAGTCAAATATCTGGTGATAAAATCCATGACCTGGTATTATTCCTTGATCAGAACAAGTAGGTAGTTGAGGGAATTCTCTCAGGCAACAATCTAGAATACAGAGATTAAAATCTAGGTCTTGAAAAAAATGGCAATTACTTTTGAAATCCAGAAGATTAAGGAATGGAGAACATCATGAGGGAAACACTCCCAATGGAGCATTTACTTCCCAAAGGCTCAAAACTCTCCACTAACATCTACAGCTGGGTCAGCGTTTTTTGCTTCTTGTCTTGCTTAATTTCCAGCTCTTCTATGTTTATCCCATTCTTTTGGAAAACTGAAAACTGTTAGATTTTGACCTAAAGTTTGAGAGAAGACAGACCTTGAAAGTGAAGATCAAGTGTCCCCATGCTGAGTGGCAAGAAGGTCTGTAACATCTGGGAATCAGGCCAAGGCTGGCATCTCCCTATGCCTGGTGTTAACCTACTGGTAGCAATGCATGGAATTATACTCCTTATTCCAAAACTTCTCAGGTCTCCTAGTCTAAAAAGCATATGTGAATTAAAGTAACAAAAGAAATTCAGTATTTCCATTACACATTTTACAATGTTATTTTTATTAAATTGAAAATAAGTACATTTTAAAATACCCACTAGCAAGAAATGGTATAGAATACAGATGCATCAAATAGTGTTGAAGTGCCCATTTATCTCTGACTTATGGGTTGTGCCAAATGTCCTGACCCCCAGAAGGCAAATTATGAGTTTCTCTGAGCCAGCAAGGGGTCTAATAGCCTATATCATGTCCATTCTCCACTAGTGCCAATGATATTACTCTCATACTAAAATGTTGATATCAATAGCATTGTGTTAGAGTTGCTGTTGTTATGCTGACATTGGCATCATTTTGCTGGCGTTAAGCCTGTTGGCCTAGCTCCTCCATAGGCAATCATTATTACATCTAAAGGATTTATTCAATGCCTGCTTCAGTATATTTCTCTGTTGGACCTGCTCTTTAAGATCTGACAATATGTGATAAACAATGGTGGCAGCCAAAGACCCAAATAGTGAAATCAACTTTCAATAAATATACATGCATGTAGAGAGAGCAATACGTTCATTGCAAAGGGGTGGTTGAATATAAAATTATGGAAGGAATGAGGTCAAAGGAAATTTTATACTCTTCCAATGGACTCTGAAAGGTTTCTCTTAAATAGGAAGATATTAGAAGCACTAAAGAAAAAAAAGACAGTGTGCAAATGTATGATGATTTCTAAGCAACTTAGAAGTTTGAGATTAAAATGTTACATTTTTAAATTTTTTATACAATTTTTAAAGGTTATTTATATTTACAGTTATTACAAAACATTGGCTATATTCCCTGTGTTACACAGTACATCCTTGTAGCCTATCTTGCACCCAATAGTTTGTACCTCCCATTTCCCCAACCCTATATGGCTCCTCCCCTCCCTTTCCCCACTGGTAACCACTAGTTCATTGTCTATATCTGTGTGTCTGCTTCTTTTTTGTTATATTCACTAGTTTATTGTATTTTTTAGATTCCACATATAAGTGATATTGTACAGTATGTCTTTCTCTGTCTAACTTATTTCACTTAGCATAATGTCCTCCAAGTCCATCCATGTTGTTGCAAATGGCAACATTTAATTCTTTTTTATGGCTGAGTAGTATCCCACTGTGTATATATATATATATATATATATATATATATATATATATATATATATACCACATCTTCTTTATCCTTTCATCTGTTGATGGACACTTAGGTTGCTCCCACATCTTGGCAACTGTAAATAATGCTGCTATGAACATTGAGGTGCTTGTATCTCTTTAAATTAGTGTTTTTGGGTTTTTTTTTACATATATCCAGGAGTGGAGTTGCTGGGTCATATGGTAGTTCTATTTTTAGTTTTCCAAGGAAGCTCCATACAGTTTTCCACAGTGGCTACACCAATTTACATTCCCACCAACAGCTTACAAGGGGTTCCCTTTTCTCCACATCCTGGCTGACATTTGTTATTTGCATTTTAAAAGGTTATATTTAACAATATATATTTAAATAGTATGAAAGGGAGACTACAAGATCTGCAGAGGATGGGAAACAATTACCCCATCTGTAAATGATCACCATGGCTGACTAATATATTCTAAGAATATTTCAATCAAACACATAAGTCCCAACTTATATGACATGATGCTAACTGACTGATGAGGCCAGATGTAAGTTAATTTTGGACCTAAATGACACAATTGGATCCACTTCCATAAAGCAAACTTCTTTGCCTCCAACTCTTCAGCCCTTATTCCAAGTCATGCCCTCAACTTTGGGCATTGTGGACAGTCTCCCGTACTTCTTAGGTCAACTCTTTCCTTGACACAAGCCTCGCTCTCCTTATCTCATTGACAAGAATACAACTTTTAGTCAACTACTTTGTCCAGGAATTTGGTTTAATTTAAAGTACATATAAATTTAACAAAATATAAAGTACTTAGGGATAAATCTAAAATGTATAAAGGATCTATATGTAGAAAACTACAAAACTCTAATGAAAGAAATCAGAAAAGATCTTAATAAATGGAGATACAGTCCATGTTCATGGATTGGAAGCAGGGAAGCAATATGGTCAAGATGTCAATTTTTCCCCACTTGATCTATAAAGTCGATGAATTCTCAATCAAAATTCCAGTAAGTTATTCTGTGGATATTGTCAAACTGATTCTAAACTGTATATATGGGAAGACAAAAGACCCAGAATAGTCAACACAACACTGAAGAGGAAGAAAAGTTGGAGGACTGACATTACCTGACTGCAAGATTTATTATAAAGCTACAATAAACAGGACAGCATGGTTTGGGGAAAAAACACATATACATCAATAGTATAGAATCAAAATCCCAGAAAGACACCTCTATGAATACATGCAACCAATCTTTCACAAAGGAGTAGAGTCAATTCAATGAGGAGAGGATAGATTTTTCAACAAAAGTTGTTGGAATAATTGAATGTCTATATGCAAAATAATGAATCTAGACACAGACCTTACACCTTTCATAAAAATAAACCCAAAATGGTTCAGGGACCTTAACTGTAAAACCCCAAACCACAAAACTTCTAGAAGATAGCATAGGAGAAAATCCAGGTGATGTTGGGTTTGGCGAAGGACATGTTAGATAAAATATCAAAGGCACAATCCATGAAAGAAGAAGTTGAACTTTATTAAAATTAAAAATTTCTGCTCTGCAAAGGTACCTTTAAGAGAATCAAAAAACCAGCCACAGATTGGGAGAAAATATTAACAAAACATATATTTGATAAAGGACTTGTTTCCAAAATATACAAACAACTCCTAAAACAAAACAATAAGAAAACAAACACTCAATTTAAAAATGGTCAACAGATACAGCTCTAAAGAAAATATGCAGATGGAAAATGAGCATATGAAAAGACGCTCAATATCATATGTCATTAGGAAATTGCAAATTAAAACAACAAAATAGAACTACACACCTACTAAAATGGCCAAAACCCATAAACTGACAACACCAAACTCTAGCAAGGAGGTGGAGCAACAGGAATTCTCATTCATTGCTGATAGAAATGCAAAATAGTAAGCCACTTTAGAAGACATTTTGGCATTTTCTTGCAAAGTTAAATATAGTCTTACCATACAATCTAGCAATCATGCTCTTAAGTATTTACTCAAATAAGTTGAAAACGTATGTCCACAAAAAACCCTGCACTTGAATGTTTACAGCAGCTTTATTCATAGTTGACAAAATTTGGAAGCAACCAAGATGTCCTTCAGTAGGTGAATGAATAAACAAACTGTGACATATTCACACAATGGAATATTATTCAGCAATAATAAGAAGTGAGCTATCAAGCCACAAAAATTCATGGAGGAATCTTAAATGCATATTACTAGTTGAAAGAAGCCAGTCTGAAAAGGCTACATACTATATGATTCCAATTACATAGCATTCTGGAAAAGCCAAAACTAGAGAGATAGCAAAAATATAAGTGGTTGCCCGGGGTGGGGGCAGAAAGGAACGAACAGAAGGAGGGATGAATATGTGAAGTATAGGGGCTTTTTAGGGTAGTGAAACTATACTTTATGGCACTGTAACATTGGATACATGAGGTTATACATTTGTCAAAACCTATAGTATGCTAAAGCACAAAGAGTGAATGTCAATGTGCATAAATTTTTAAAAATCATTTAGGAGGTCAGAGGATCCTAGAGAAGGATAAATATCATAACAAGAGACTCTAACTGTATGAAACAAGATTGGGGACAAGGTATTGACATAAGTAGTTTTGGAAATGAATGAAGTCTAGAAGACTAAAGGCAAATAGTACTGCACATAAATGTAACCTAGCTGATAAAGTTGTTTCTTATAGAGGAAGGGGTTAACAATTCTGATACTGCTATATGTATGTATGTATGTGTATATATATATGCACACACACACATACTAGAATTGAACAAATGATTAGAACATGGTGAAAGCCAGGTTTTTCACTTCTGGAGTGGGAATTGACAGATAAGCAAGGGGAGGAGGCTAGAATGATCCATGTGTCAATGGATTAGAATTGGAGGCATCAGTAAGAATTCATCTTTGACTTAATATACAGATTGTTACATATAGAAATATTTATGTGTGGGTATAAATACAAGTAAGTATACACACATTTTTTTGCTCTATTAGCTGAAAGAATGTAAAACAAACAACACCCCAGTAACAACAGGCACATTTAGTATCCGGATCTTGGTTTCTAATACTATTATCCAAAAAAAAAAAAAAAAAAAGAATCTGTGCTTCTTGGAAAAACGGCTGATTCTAGGATTGGGACAAGAAATATACAAGATGAGCCTTGAACATCTCATAGGCACATAATTAAGGAAATGCTCAAAAAATTGATGGGTGTACGTCAAAGGGACACAGGAACCAACTGAAAGAGCTCTCAATGGCCAAGGCTGGAACAATTTGAGCAACAAAATAAAGTAGTATTGTATTATAACTCAGAGTATAAAATAAATACTCATGAGTCTATACTGACATAAATAAATGATTGAATAAATTAATAAATGAGGAAGAAGAGACAAATATCCCATACAGAAGCATTCCAAATAAATTATGTACAAACTCCACCCTAAAGTAGGGGGACCTTATCTCCCCACTCCTTAAGTATGTGCTATGCATAGTGACTTCCTTCCAAAAAGTACAGCATGAAAAAGGGTTAAAAAAAAAGAGTAGTTTTACAGTGGAGAAAATTGACAAACACTTCTTTAGCCAGGTGATCAAGATCAACATCAACTGTCATAAATCATAATCAAGTATATACCCTTGATAGGATGTGATGAAAATGACCCTTACCATTGTAGTATTCCTCTCTAAAACCCATAACCCCAGTCTAATAATGATAAAAAGCCATCAGACAAATTCTAATAGAGGGGCTTCCTACAATATATTTGAACAGTACTCCTCAAAACTGTCAAGGTCATCAAAAATAAGGAAAGTCTAAGAAACTGTCACAGCCAAGAGGAACCTAAGGAGACATGACAAGTAAATGCAATGTGGTATCTTGGAATAGAAAAAAAGAACATTATGTAAAAACTAAAAAAATCCGAATAAACTGTGGATTTCACAGTTTATAATAATGTAGCAATATTGGTTCTTTAACTATAACAAATATACCATTCAAATATAAGATGTTAATAATAGGAGAAACTCTATGCAGGGAGTAGTGTTATATGTGGGATCTCTCTGCACTATCTGCTCAACTTTTTTTCTAAGTCTAAAACTATTCTAAAAATAAAGTCTGTTAATTTTTTAAAAACCCTTTAAATCAGTTCTATTTTATATATTAACAACAATGGGAAATTAAAATAAAAATGCAATACCATTTAAATAGCATCAAAAACATAAAATATGTAGAGATAAAATTTATAAAACATAAGAGTGATATGTACACTGTAAAGCATATGACATTACTGGGGGAAATTAAAGAAGTCCTAGATAAATGAAGATGTATTTTGTTCATGGACAGAAGTCCAAATATTGTTACCATGTCAATTCTCCTCAGATTGATGGAGACATTCAATGGAATACAAATCAAAATCCCAGCAGGTTTTTTTGGTTTCTTTTTTGGTAGAACTTGACAAGCTGGCTCTAATAAGTATATGGAAATGAAAAGTACCTAGAAAAGTTGAAACAAATTTTGAAAAAGAAGAATAAAACTGGAGGACTGATATTAAGACTCACTATAAAACAACAGTATTGGAGTAAGGATAGATATAAAGATTAATGGAATGGAATAGGGAATCCAAAATTGAACACACATATGTATATGGTCAATTATTTTTAACAAAAACGAAACATTAGAAAAGGATACTCTTTTCAACAAATGGTGCTAGAACAATTGGATAGTCATATACAAAAAAAAGTGATCTTTGACTCACATCTCGCACCGTATACAAAATATGATTCAAAATGGATCATAGACCTAAATGTTAGATATAAAATTTTAAAATTTCTAGGAAAAAATAAGAGAACGTATTTATGATCGGGGGTTTGATAAAGATTTTGTAAAACAAAAACAAAAACTATAAGTAAATAATCTCAAAATCATTGTGCTAAACACAAAAGAAAATCCAATGTGTGTGTACATAATGTAGGACTCCATTTTTATGAGACGGTAGAAAAGAGAAATCAAGTCTGCACTGACAACAGATCAGTGGTTGCCTGGGGCTGGGGTTTGGGGTTAGGGATTTCCTGCGATGGGGCACAAGACAACTCTTCAGGTGCTGGAAGTATTCTATATAATAATTGTGGTGGTAGTCATACGGATAAGTCATTTGTCAAAACTCATCAAATGTATGTTTAAAATGAGTGCATTTTATTATACATAAACTATACCTTTTAAAGTTGACTTTAAAAAAAACAGAAAAGCCCTTTTTATGTGTTCCTTTTGCATTTAAAATTAAAAGGGAGGGAGGAAAAAGTAAGAAAAGGCTGAGAGATGAACCAATCCTCCCCACCCAACATGCCAATACCACCACCACCAATCCCCCTACCCCGCCCCTCACACTAAGCAGGACATTTTTTTTTAAGAATCAGAGAAAATATTTTAATTGGTTACATTTGTCCCATATGGTTCACAGGGAAATTCTTCGATTAAAGTGAGAGAATTTGTAAATGTAACGCAGGCCCAGGAAGGAGGCAAGTTATAACTTAGTGTAATTAGGTCAAGGTTTTTATTTTGGGAGGAATAACATATAAACTTCAGTATTCTTGAGACTAAGTGATCCTGAGAAGAAAATCAATTTTTTGTGGCAGCAAAGTATATTTGTTCTTAGACTAGAAAACAGCAAAATGAGTGACAGCCATCGCTGATGGAGAATTGGAACTAGATGTGAAGTATCTCTTTCCCTTCTGCTTTACCCCTTACTGATGGCCCAGAGCACATTCCTCTTCTTCACCCCACCCAGCCCCCTGAAGCTTGGGCAGCTGACCATATTTTGATATCCAAACACAGCCTGAGTGTGCAAAAGGAAGGAGGTGACTTGGAGTTGAAACTTTACTTTAGAATGATCTAGAAGTGACAATTTGTCAATAAATCATGTGGCCAAACTCAGCAGGAAGGAGCCCTGCCCAAGTGAGGATACTACAAAATTTCATGGTGAACAGGGTGTGGATCTAGGGAGAGATGAAGAATTAGGGCCATTAATGAAATAAATTGATTACAATCATTCTTCATGCATGCAGTTATTCAAGTCCCTCTCATATGCAAAGTCTGCTCAGATCCATTGCAGGACCCACAAATTTTTTCAGTTATGGTCTTAAGCTCAAAGTCCTGACACAAATCATGTCAGTTCCCTGAGCAAAAACTCTGCTCGCTCTCCAAGGCATTTAGAAAAGTGTACAACACTCTTCACAATCTGACCTCAACTTCCTTTACAACATCAATTGCTCTATAAGCACAGCCTCCTCTCCTAGGCAGGCAATATCTAGCCTTTCTTTATTACTTAGCACACCTAGCACACCAACACATCTTCTGTGTGTTGATGGCTCACTCTGGCTCTTCCTTCTTCCTTTACTGCCCTAAGCAAACAACATTTCTATCACTATGCTGTGAGCTCCATAAGTGGAAGAAATGAAACTGATTCTTATTTGTATCCTTAGCACCTGGAACACAGTAAGTACTCAGTAAATGTCTGTTGTATGAACTAAAGCATTCAACTGTAAAAAAAAAAAAAAAAAAAAATGGAGGCTTTTGCTTGCAGATAATTTAACTGAGTCAAACTTCATTGCTTTTTCTCCATAGGTCAGTCTGGAAATCTGGAACTGGAAGTGGAACTCTAATCTACATGGTGCTTAGTAAGCAATGGCATTCAAGTCATAATTTACGCAAGTAGATACAGGCATTTTCTTTGCTGGCATGTCATATCTACATGCACATTGTTTCTCTTCCTTGTCTGTTTATCCAGGAGGACTGAGAATCAATTTATTAGAAGCCCCACTCTTTTTGGTTTGTGCTTCAGTGTACGATTTGGGGGAAGAACTAAGGGAGGCTTGAAACACAGTTATAACATGACAGAGAAAGAAAGGGAACAAAAGAATGTGTAGGGGATGATTAAGTGCTTCTGAATTTACACAGTGAAATATGGACAGTTTAAATGTCTTTGCTATTTGCTTCTTTTCAAACTGTGAGCAGTTTCAAACACCCCATGCTGCTGCAAGAGTAATTGAGTTCTGCATGCTTTTGGTTTGCTCCGGGTACCAAGGAGAAAGGATTTCCACAGAACCTGTATTTGCCAGAGCAAAGAGAATATCTCATTAATGTATGATTAATAGTCATTTGTAAAGTGATTAATTAGTCATTTTGACAATAAACTGAGTCTATGTACATGCCTTTGCTGGACTCAAGTTTCACATGTAAAAGAAAAAGAGAATGTCTTGCTTCTCCTTGCTTTCTTCCTGCACCAAGACTAGAAAAATCCAAAGGCCTTTGCATATTCTGGTCTTGCCTGATTTCATCTGGTTTGTCTTTAAGAACAAAGGCCCTGAAATGGAAGCTCTCCAGCATGATTGATGGCTTCTCTTTCTATTTGCAAGTTGTAAATACAGAGAATGATTTTTTCCCTGTAGGTCTTACTGCTTATTGGTACAAGAGTTATTTCCACTTTGCCATAGAATTGATTTGCAACATTGGTGTATGAGTTTGTATATTTTTCTCACTGGCCCGTCACAAAGCATAAGTCAGCAAGTCTTCTGCAGTATGCTGGATTATGTAGCCAGGAGGCTCCTAGTAATGTTTCTATTAAAAGGATGAGAACATTGTCACTAACTTTGGGGGCCTGGAATCATCCAAATTCTGTACCTTGACATCTCACAAACTATATTATTTAGTAGCACTCATTTCCCCCACATCCAATACTATCCACTGGACCTTGGGTAGATTTCTGAATCTCCGATCGCCCATTCTGTAAAATAATGACATTAGGAACACACTAAAGGATCAATAGCGATAGGTCTAAGCTTACATCCTGCTTCCTACCAAATAAAACCACTTATTTAATTCAAAAGAGGAAAAGAACAAAGAAAGTAGGGAAGAACACATGCTTATCTAAACTGTTACAAAGAATCATTCCTTTCAAAACATACTGAAGCACATTAAGAACTTAATTAACCAAATGAAAACAGGAGCAGAAAAATCATACCTAAAACTCCTGATTTCTAGTTTTTTGTTAAAACCATTTGGTAGCATAGAAATGCTCATCTCCTCCTCTCCTTGTCTTTCCTCTCCTCCATCTCTATACAGTTTGGTGTAAGAATTATATGAGTGTGAGAGGGAGGTATATTACCAGAAGGCTCTTTTGGAACAAATTTCAGTAAAACTAAATAAAACAATATAATAAAATAAATATTAAAAAATAATCGTGATGTGTCTGGGAGAGGCATCACAGTGGTTAAAAAAAACAAACTGGCTTTGGATTATGACAGCTGGGTTTGCATCTTGGCTTCACTAATTTTTAATTGCATAGCATGAACAAGTAGCAATTTTATTAAGCCTCAGTTTTATTTGTAAAATAAATATACTAGCATTTACCTATGAATATTGTAAGATTCAGATTTAATGCCTATAAAATTTACAAACAATGTCTGACACATAACTAAGTTTCCCTAAACAGATGTTAGATATAGAGCTCTGAGTGCCTGTGTGAGTGTGTGTGTGTGTGTGCAACACTTTTAGTACCATTATTTCTCATCATTGAGAGATGCAACATGCCTACATAGCTTCAGGTACAACCATGGGGATATAGTTAAATGCCAGGGTCCAAGTGCTCTTGGGGCATATAGGGACGCCTGAAAAGAGATCTACAGATTCTGAACAACTAAGGTCTATACCAGTAAGAGATGAAGAAAAGTTTTACTGTTCAGAACATTCTGTTACATAGCCCTGACTTTAGTTACCACCTTTCTGGAGAATATTTAGACTGAAAAATATATCTTTTAATAACTGACAGGTTATTTTTTTCCATATTAACAGTTAACACACTGAAAAGCACATTGTATCACCAGTTATCCTCGACAGACATGGCCATATTACCATTTTCCAAAACTGTGTGACTCAGATGGGGAAATGAGAGGCCTCTGAATTGGAGAGCTTAAAGAATACAGCTAATATTCTTTTCTAAATTCTTCTCTTATCATTCTAAGACATATTTTCTTTTCACATTTTATCATTTCTGATTGAAATCAGAAATGTCTTATAATCAATAGTGGGCCTTAGTTTAATTGGCAGCATTTTTTATTTCTTAATGGAACATAAAATATTAGTGTGACATAATTGATGAAGTCTTAGATTTGATGAAATATATTAAGTGGCTTGTGTGAACAAGAGCAGATATTGCCATAGAATACTCAGGGGTTCCATTAGGTGGCCTCTGGAGGGCAATGAGGGTACCACCATGGGACAGCAGAGCCCATGTCTGGAGACTGTATACCACTTGTCAATTTAGCCAATATTTTAAGGTGAAAGAGCTGTTATGGATTTTGGTGGCAGAATATGTCTAAATTTAATAACGGTATAATTGAGAAGAGTGTTAGGGTAGCAACTTTTTTGAATATGTAATAATAATTTCTATAAAGCATAAAATAATGGCCCTATCTTCTAAGATTAGCATAGTAAACTTAACAGGAATTAATAGGGTGCTTTATTGTCACTTGATAACTTCCATTACCAAATTCACCATAAAACTAAATTATATATCGCTAAGAAAACTCAATCAATATCATAGCCAAGTCATGATGTTATTTCATGTAACTTCAAGCCAGCAATAAATATCTTTTGATTTTTTGATTTGCTCTAAGTATCTGAAATCAAGTGAAATACTACCTGAAAGCAACTAGTTGACATCTTCCATTTTATTCTTAAGTTTTCTTAAGCCTTTGAATTCAGTCCTCCCAGGAATTTTTTTTACCTTAAGAAATTTCTGGCTATGGTCTTACTTTTTTTCAATTAATGCAAATGACATAATGACAGGATCACATGTATTATTTGTAAATGGATAAGAAAATGAGCTTTATCTTTGGCATGAATGATTCCTGCCCTAAAATAAGGAAGAATGTTATATTACTAAAGATTTGTAATAATGAGAAAGTTACTGAGAAAGTTGTTGAATTATCCTTTCTTTCAAAGAGAGTTTACTTTTCATATCTATTACTTAGAATTTACCTACTATAGTTAGGGAGAAAAAAGCAAGTTCTAAATCCCCAGTTAAATCATAACTATGTTTTAATTCAATGATAGACATTCATTTACCAAAGTCTCTAGTAGGTGGGACTCTCAGAAACAAAGAATAAAGTTTGTCTTCCCTGAATTATGTAACTTAAATCAAAATTAGGCACATCAAACATATTCCAAATTAGTAATATATTACACTCCTTCTTAAATATGTTCAGACATGGGGATTAAAGAGGGATTTTTCCATTAAGCTAAAAAGCAATGATAAAGCACAAGCCAATCCCAGATTCATATTTATTTTTTTAATTAATTTATTTTTATTTATATTTTGGCTGTGTTGGGTCTTCGTTGCTGCACACAGGCTTTCTCTAGTTGTGGCGAGCAGGGGCTACTCTTTGTTGCGGTGCACGGGCTTCTCATTGTGGTGGCTTCTCTTGTTGCGGAGCACGGGCTCTAGGCAAGCGAGCTTCTGTAGTTGTAGCACGCGGGCTCTGTAGCTGTGGCTCGCAGGCTCTAGAGCGCAGGCTCAGTAGTTGTGGCGCACGGGCTTTGTTGCTCAACGGCATATGGGATCTTCCCGGACCAGGGCTCAAACCCGTGTCCCCTGCATTGGCAGGCGGATTCTTAACCACTGTGCCACCAGGGAAGCCCCCAGTTTCATATTTAAAAGTCTGTCCTTAATAATAAACATAACAGTAGAGTGGAATGAAATTCTACTCAGTTAATAGCAAAAGATTGCCATTCTCTGAAACTAAGATCAAATTCAAGAAAATGGGAATTCCAGATTTGTAATTTGGATAATTATCTAAATGGCTTTGAGTTCTGTGATTATTCTATGGATCATCCTAATCTTAGCCATCTTCACTCATTAAGGTATTCACTGAAAATATTTAATATTTAAAATCACTGGCATGACATTTCTGATATTTGCTATCTCTTTCTCCTTAGCAGGTATATTTTCAGGGTGTGTGTGTGTGTGTGTATGTGTGTGTGTGTGTTTAGCTATGTTAACCATGGGAAGATAACAACTCTATCCACCACTCAAAACCCACTTGAGGGGCTTCCCTGGTGGTGCAGTGGTTAAGAATCCGCCTGCCAATGCAGGGGACACTGGTTCGAGCCCTGGTCCGGGAAGATCCCACATGCCACGGATCAACTAAGCCGGTGCGCCACAACTACTGAGCCTGCACTCTAGAGCCCGCGAGCCACAACTACTGAAGCCCACATGCCACAACTACTGAAGCCCGCACGCCTAGAGCCCGTGCTCCGCAACAAGAGAAGCCACCGCAATGAGAAGCCCGCGCACCTCAACAAAGAGTAGCCCCCGCTCGCCGCAACTAGAGAAAGCCTGCGTGCAGCAACGAAAACCCAATGCAGCCAAAAATTAAAAAAATAATAATTAATTAATTTAAAAAAAAAAACAAAACACTTGATTTCCCATTCAACCCTTGACAGTCACTGATGAATGATGGAATCCAGTTTAATTATAACTTTTTGATGTCTGTTCTATGTTAGTACTCTTCTCGTGGCTCAATAGCATTCTCTTACGTGTGTTTTTATTCAAATTACTTAGTTTTAACCTATTTAGGTTCATACTCCTCTTTGGAATTACAATGAAATCTGAGGACATGTTCCTTTCCAGAATACCGTTAAGTTCACACAGACTAACTCTCCACACAAACTCAATGGGTGTGTGGCATTTAACATAACGGAAGAGACAGGTGAGATGAGAGTGATGGGTCTATGGCACGTGGACAGCATACGTTCACTTGATTTTTGTGAGAAGATGACACAGCTGTAACCTTTTTGCTCTAAGAGAAGAAAGAAACTCAGACCTTCATGTGAAATCTCCAGAATTTTGAATGTGTAAAACTAATTCATTTTTAAACATAAGATAGGCCAAACTGACATAGTTTGGAGCCCAGAGTAGCTAGTGAGCCCTTCAGGCATGCAACACCTGCCCAGGGAATCCAGCTAAAGACCCCTTCTCTCAACAATGGAATTGCTACAACCATTCCCAGAAGAGCCATTCCCACCTGCCTTAAAGAGAGGGTGAAACTGACAGCAAGAGGTTTCAATTCAGTAACTTGTAGGTGATATTTAGAGATGCCTCTAATCAGATGGATTTTCTCATAATCGCAAATACACAATCCAATATTTCTGATGTGTTCTGTTCCCACAGGTTCTCTCATCTCTCAAATATCTTCCAAATTCACAGGGTACACGCACAATGTATCTTTACTTAGGACCTATCATTTCCCGGCTCTGTGCTAGGCACTGGAGATACAATGAAAATAAACACAGCCCTTCTGTTGCAGGCAATCACAGACTACTAGGACTAGAGACATACAAAGAATTTGTCATATGATGTCCGTGATGTTGTAATAAATGAAACACCAAGGTACGATAGAAACATGAAAAAGAAATGGGGTAACTCTCTGTGGGAATTCATGAAAGATTTCACAGAAAAGCAAATCCTTGGGGAGAAGTCACCAAGCAGAGGAGGAGAGGATGTATGTTCCAGACTGAGGGAGGATAATGTGTGATGGCAAAGAGGAGGGAAACAGAATAGAGCACTACAATGCTTTGGAAAGCATCAAGGGGCTTTACATGGCTAGAGTGAAGGTTCAGGATTGTATTTACAGAGACAGGCGGGGGCCTTGAATGCTCTGCTCTGCGTGCCATCCGAAAGAGTTGAGTTTTTCCTGTTCAGGATGGATAGAAGTAGGGTAGTGAAATGATAACTTCAAGATATTCAAATATGACTCCATACGATCCAATTCTTCCTGGTAGTTAGGCACTCTGAGTCTCATCATAGGCCATCCCCACTCAAGGTGGCCCAACTGTATATGAAGAAATGTGTACTAGCAGTTTGGTCCCACACCTCATGCGGTTTAACTTCCTTGAGGCTGCTTTCAAGCTGGCAGAACCAAAACAGTAGCAAACTGTATTTTCAGATTAAACAGAATTAAGGGAGGAAAAAGAAAGGAAAGTAAAAACAGGTGTATCTGCTCTCAGTGAGAGAAGAAAGGAATAAGTTAAGCTAGTCCACGTGGAGAGACATTTGAAATGGAACTCAAGAACTGGCCTCATATAGAGACACAAGAACCTGAACTCCTTCGCTCTGTCCGATTACTTCTGCAATAACTTGCTAGTTTTATTTAGGAATCTCTCTAGTTGGGGAGGGAGTCTCTTATGTCCGTCAAGTACCAGCACTATATAAATGAAATAATATTATAAAACAACAGACAGATATCTGCACCTATGCATATTAATGACGTGTTAATTTCCTGCTGTGGTTCAGAATTCATAATGAGCTTTCTTTCTGCCATGTGCACAGTGGCGCAGTATAGGTAACATGTGTGCAATCACACCTTTAAAATAAATGCAGTCCATTAATCAAATATGGTCCAGGGTAGCAGGGAAAAGAAATCTTGAAAATGTGATTTTTATTTTATTCCTTACCCCTCCATGCAAGTTTTGTCTCCTGGCCACTGACGGAGAGCTATTCCATGTGGCAAGGGGCCTGAAGCTGACTGTAAGGAAACCTGCTGTGTTTCTTCAGTTTCTTTTTAAAAATGAACACGGCATTTTAAAAATCAACTGAGTTCAGACTCTTTCTTCCATGCACGTAGCTGCATAGTAATAGAGCCCAAATCCTGGTCCAAGAGAAGCTGTGTTATAGCATAAAGGGGAAGAGAGATCACTGCAAGAGCCAAAACCATTCCTTGAGCGCCATTCACATACTTGAAAAGCTAAGAATTGTCCCCTCCCTGCCAGGTCATGCTTTTCTGCTGCCTTTCCAAAAGCATGGGTCTTCCCTATAATTTTTTTTACCACTATGCAAGGAAATTAGTCACTTCAGAAATCCCAAATCTTTCAGATTATTGCCTGCAAAATCACATGTGGTTGATATCTAGGCTGGAGTTCACAAAAAAACCTTATTCTATTAGACAAGATAACTGTAGCCTCACTAAAACTTTGCTTGAAATTTGTATGTTGTGAGATTGCACAAGTCTAAGAGGAAAAATGCATAATGACATAAACTTAATCTTTCCACCTATTTGTTTTCAGTTTTATTCTAAGAAATGAAATTGCAGTCAAAAATATTATAGTTAACATTAAGATTATATAATAGAATCATTATATATCATATATAAAATATCATAGTGTGTAATATATTTGCAAGTAATTACATGTCACATAGTTATATGTGTAACTGATAGAATAAGCAGACAAAAAACAGTAAGGCTATAGAAGATTGGAAATGAGACTAATAAACCTGAACTAATTGACATGAGAGTACTGCATCCAATAAATGCAATTTATACATTCTTTCCAAACTTACATAGAATATTTTTACCAAATTTTGCCAGTTGGTTAGCCAAAAAGTAGACTTCAATGCATCCCAAAGAATCTTAATCATTCAAAATATATTCTTTTAACACAACAGAATTAAAGTAGAAATCATTAATAAAGGAATAGCTTTTAAAAACCCAAATGTTTGGAAATTAAACCAGGCACATATAATTAACTGAAGGAAATTACAAAGAAGAAATTACAATGAAAATTAAAAGTATTTTTGACTTAAAAAAATATATATATATATAATATATTAAAACTTGTGGGGAGAATTCCCTGGTAGTCCAGAGGTTACGACTCTGCTTTCACTGCTGAGGGCCCGGGTTCAATCCCTGGTCAGGGAACTAAGATCCTGCAAGCCACACTGTGTGACCAAAAAAAAAAAGAGAGAAAGAAAAAACTTGTGGGATACAGCTACAACTGTGTATAGAGGACAACTTATTGCCTTATTTACACTTACTAGAAAAGTTGAAACTTAGTGATCTAAATATCAATCTCAAAAAGTTAAAAGAGCAGCAAATTATGTATGAGGGAAGTAAAAAGGATAAAAATAATAAAGATAACAGCAGAAGTTAACTAAATAAAAAACATATTTGCAGGACTTCCCTGGTGGTCCAGTGGTTAAGACTCCACACTCCCAATGCAGGGGGCCTAGGTTTGATCCCTGGTCAGGCAACTAGATCCTGCAGGCTGCAACTAAGTGCCCGCATGCTGCAACTAAAAGATCCCGCATGCTGCAACTAAAAAAAAGACACTGCATGCCAAAACTAAAAGATCCCGCATGCTGCAACTAAGACCTGGTACAGCCAAATAAGTCAACAAGGCAAAAATTAGTTTTTTGAAAAATAAACCTATGGAAGATAAAATTGATAAATCTTAGGAAAATTGACCAAGAAAAAAGAAAGTAAAAATTATCAGTATCAAATATGAAAAAAGGGACATCATTACATACCCTACAGAAAGTAAAGACAAATAAAAGGATACTTTTAAAAATCTATACTTTGCTCGCTTGTGCAAGTGCATGTGTGTGCGTGTATGTGTGTGTTTGTCATGTGTTTTTCCTTTCTCTGAATTAAAAGGATAAAATATAAGCATCTATGGTCCAAGATCAAAAAAACTCTATGCTAACATTTAATAATTTAGATGAAATGGATAAAATCCTAGAAAAACACACCTTACCAAAAGTGACACAAGAAGAAAAATAAAATCAGAGCATATATATATAAAAAACCTTCCCTTAAAGAAATCTTCAGGCTCAGTTGGCTAACAGTGAATTCTTCTTACCATTTAAGGAAGAAATAGCACCAATCTTAAAATCTTCTAAAGAATTAAAAACTGAAAATAGTCTCCAATTAAATATTAACAAATGGAATCCAAGTGCTATTTTTTTAAGGTTAATACATAATGATCAAATTGAGTTTCTTGCAGGAATAAAAAGATAATTTGACGGTTGAAAAATCAATCAACAAAATTCACCACATTTACAAAATAAAGGGGAAAACTCATATGGTCATTAATAGGTTTTCTTAAATGAGATACCATACTTATTTAAACCACCATAAATAATGCCTAGCATCTAACAAATACATACTCAAAATTATATTAGTTTGTTTTCTTTCCTTTCTGTCCCCATGATTGTCTTCTTCTGATGCCACTCACATTAATAGGTTAAACTCTACAGGAGATCAGCTATGATCATTTTCTTTTAATCCTCAGTCAAACACTACATTTTCCCATTGGCAATGAAATAAATTCCAAAGTCCTTATCCTGTCACTCAAATTGCTCCACAGTATGGCTCAACTTATCTTTTCTGCTTTTTTCTCAAGACACCACCAAGTATTTTATATATTCTGATTTGCTCTCAGTTGAAAAGAGCGTTGGAACCAATGATGAATTCACTGTAGAGAATTTGGTGGGTACATCATCCTTTACATCTTCCATTGTTCCCCATATAAATATTCACATAAATAAATTTTCCTGAAGAACTGTCATGTTCTCTCCAATTGTGAAATGAGACCTAAGTAATTAACCAGTTTTCCTTTTCATATTGGTCACTAGAAATTTAAAAGTCATATTCAAATCTAGTGACTGTGTAGGATTTTAGATCTTTCCTGGCTGTGTCTATTTCCCTTCTCGTCAATCCCCTCTCTCCAAAGTAGGTGTTGAACTTTTGTTATGATATGTATTTTCAATCTTCCCATTATTTTCCCTTTTAAATTATTTCTGACAATAAGTCTCTTGTAAATGGTCTATATCCCTTATAGAATGAAGTAGGTATGAAAATATCAAATTACAGTCTGGAAGAACATATTTTAAACTTTCAAATCTCTGTGCCTTTCTTCTTGATTTTTTTTTTCTTAACCTAAATTATTCCCACATCACTATCACCACCCCATCACCTAAAATGTTTTAATCTCTTTACTCCAATGATCAAAATTGTATCCTTCCTTCAATGCTCACCTTGAACGTTGGCTTTCTCATGGAATTTTCCTCACTCCCACTGAGTGAGTACAACTTATACAAAGTTCACCTTCAAGTAACAGAAAACCTGACTCAAACTTGCTCAACTTCTCTTACTCTGAGCTCCTCCATGTGTTGATGTTTTCCTAAGGCGGCTGGGATGTTGAGATGACTATAGCAGTACCAGGCATCACATCAGTCATGGCAACATGCAAAGGAAAAAAAAAAGGATCCATTCCCTCTCTTGCTATAGGGTAGCAAGAAGTCCTCCCCCACAATCATTACTGGCCAGGGTTGGGGCATAACCATTCCTAAACTATGCACAGGAGAGAATAATGGAATTCCCATGATTGGCTTAGACTAATCAACTTAAATCCTCTGAGGCTAGGCATGAACTCAGTTCCCCTGGAACCCATGATTATGTGGAGAACAGTGGATACTAAACAAAATCAAAGATTTGTTAGAAAAAAAACCAGGGAGATGAATATTGGGTAGACTAATGGTGGATTCTGTCATTGTGATCTCTCTCTCCCAGAATTCTTGGGGCATTTTGTTTATACCTGTCATAACTCACCTTATGTTTTCTGTGTTATAGTTATCTGTGTACCTATTTCATTTCTACTTCCTACCAGCATTCAGTTCTTTGAGGACAGCACTTTGAGGTTGCCCCACTTAGCAACCTGAAGAAGGGTTGGCCATATTAGGCACTCAGTAAGTGTAGGTTCAGTTAAATTCCTCATTTTCCTCCTAAACAGCCTCGGCATAAAAACTGTGCCTCTTTGGATTTGTGTCCATAGCAGATACTTTTTTTTTTAATTTTATGAATTTTTAGAATTTTATTTATTTTTTTATACAGCAGGTTCTTATTAGTTATCCATTTTATACATATTAGTGTAAATATGTCATAGCAGATACTTTTGCGTAGCTTCATGCTTTGACTTGGAGTGCCTGCCTCCTATTAATTACCATCTCCTGGTCCACACTTGTAAAGAGGCTGCTCATTCTATCTTGGGTGGAGTAAGTCCTGTGCATTGATTTTCCTGTAGGAAATGAATCCCTCATTTGTCAACATGCACTCACTCACCTGGTTCCCCTTCTGATTCATTTGCAGAATGGCTGGCAGGGACTGGGTGCAAACTGAGGCTAAAGGACAAAGCTTTTCTCTGTGCAAAGATGATTGACTCACACCTGGATCAAACTTGTGGCCCAAGCCTCATTAGCACCATATTCTAATCCTGCAGAGAGCTCCCAGCCAGACCTAAGAGCAGCAAGAACAGCAGACACTGTGCCCTACAGAGGCCAGACCCAGCCAAGAGGAGCCGGGGAACATCTGGTAGACTATAGGGTAGCTACAAAATATTCAATGTTTAAAGAAAGAACTCCCCCCAACCTTGCCAGGCCCCAGAGATATAGCATTTGAAGAAAGATGTCTCCTCACTCAGAGCTGCTCTCTTTCCACCCACCCTGGCAGCAACAGTAAAACTTAAATAATCCCAGTGGTCCTTTTCCTCCTACAGCATGAATACAATCTGAGTATGAACAGGCTGTTGTTTCCAGGATTCAATGGAATATTTTATTTATTTCAATTAGAAATCATCCTAATCAGCTCATTTGAAAATGTATACCCTGGAATGCACAAACACCACTCTATTCCCTATAATGGAAGAAAAGATACATTGTCATGTGGAAGAGAGGTGAAACAAAAAAAAATTTCCTAGTTAAATTCCTGAGAAGCAAACCTGACCAAATTTCCAGCAACTGCTCTGACTAAAAATACCACTGATTCCATGTTAAAGATACTGGAGCACTTTTATTCAATAATGTCTGACCAGCTGATAGGGGCTAGTAATCATTATACATTTCCCAAAAGTGTTTGGGGACTCACAAAAAGCAGGAAAATCCTCTGGGATGCCCACCCAAAAGGATCATTTCTGGGAATGTCAGACTCGAATCGGGATCATAAAACTTGTTTATGAATTTGGAGTTTAAATCTACACCACTCCCTTCAGCATATCTCTCTGAATTTGAAGATGTCTGTTTTCTTAGATCCAACACAATATAGGAAACCAGAGCATGCTAAATTGTTTCAAGGTGGCACTGTCAAACAGGACTGAGGGGGCATCACCAATCTGTTTTCCTACTTTGACTTCCTTGTATTGTACTTCAAGTTTTCTAATTTTACTTCTAGACTAGAAAGATTCAGATAAAAGACCTAAAGCAAAACATAAGAAATTAAAAAAGAGAGTTGGGGGAAGAGGAATTCTTTCAGGTAACTAATATGTGTGTGTCTTTGAAAAATAGTATGTTCCCTCTGCTAGAGTTGAAACTATGAAATCTAGGTACCAATAGTCTAATGAAGAATGAATGAATGAATCAATGAATGAGAAAATGAATATAGTTTAGGCTCTAACTGGCGCTTTGACATTAGATAAGTTACTTAGCCTCTCTGAGTCTCAGTTTCAAAATTTGGGGAGAGCAAGAGTTTCTTCTTTGTAACATAAGGGGGACTAGGTGTGATAACCTGTGCACTGTGTTAACGCAATGCTTAATACATTGTAATAACCCAAGAAACATCCATCACTATGATTATTATAATAGCTGGGCTGCCTGTTTCCATGGTAATAGGGCTCTGTACATGGAAAAGGAATGAAGGGATAAGATATAGCAACTTTAAACCTCCTGACCACAAAGAAAGGTCTTGAAGACCGAATCATCCTCAGTAAAATGTTATTCCATACCAGGGAGACATTATTAACTGTGTCATAGCAAAAAAGAATGCTGCCAGCCATGAGGACACCCAGATAACCACTGAAGACAGCAAGTAGCCAGTCAACATCTCAATATCTTGATAGACCGACTTAACCAAAAGCAGAATCCACTGGCCAGAGGTCAAACAGCAAGTTACTATAGCCTGACTGAGGAAAAAGAATCTCCACGATCAGCCATCTGCTGAATGTCATAGTGCTTGACTCCGAAGCCCCAACTAGAGAACCGGTCTGAGGACGGTTAAAAGGATACTTGATTTTCAATTTGCCCAAAGCCAACATTTGGGGAAGAATTCTAGTCTCTCTCTTTTGTCTCACACTCCCCTCTCTTTTTAATACACCTGCTTTTTTTTACTCGTCTTCCAAACCCTGCCATACAGCACAGATCAGACACACACATACACACTCTAAAAATAGCTAACATTTGCATACCGCTTACCATGCGCTAGGTACAATCCTAAATGTTGTATGACTATCAATTAATTTAATTATCAGATCTTTGAGGTAGGTACCATTTATAGCCCTATTTTTACCTAATAAAACTGAGGTACAGAGAGATGAATTAGCTTGCCTAAGGTCACAGAAGTGATAAAGTGCAAAGCCGCTATTGAAAGGAAGACAGTCCGGCTCCAGAGTCTGTGATCTTAATATGGCCACTGTTGGATGAAATATGAAGTAAATATTTCAAGTATTCAGAACTCATTTTAAAAATATTCATTTAGGCCTGCAAAAATTAAGTTAAAAAAAAAGTCTTCAACCTCAAAGATTTTAGAGTCTGGCAGATATGATAACTGCATACATAAATGACTATAATTCAAAGTAACAAGTGCTAAGTAACAGTGATATGGGATTTCAGGAAAGACGAAATTACTCCTGTCTTGGATGAGAAAAGTCAAGATTTGAGTTAGGGCCTGAAGAAAGGGTAAAATTTAAATACTGAGAGATGTCATGAAAAGACATTGTAAGACTGCTATTTTTATTCATAGCTGACATTAGAATCGCCTGAGAATGTTTTTTAAAATACCGATGCTTGAGTTAATATTGATTAAAAATACTGATGCCTGAAAGGGTTAGTATCAGGGTGATAACATGTGAAAAAGATTCCACCAGCCATTGCTGGCTTTGAAGATGCAAGGAAGCCACAGTAATGCAGGCAGCCTCTAGAAGCTGGAAAGGTCAAGGAAACATTTTCCTCTAGAGCCTCCTGAGAAGAATGCAGCTCTACCGAGATTTTGAGTTTAGCCTGTGAGACCCATCTTGGACTCCTAATCTCCAAAATTGTAAACTAATAAATGTGTGTTGTTTTTAAAAAATACTGATGCCTGAGGTATCACTACATATTCACTAGAATGGCTAAAGTTAAAAAAAAATTGCCAAGTGTTGGTAAGGGTGTGGAACAAATGGACCTCTCACACACTGCTGGTGGGAATGGAAATGGTATAAGCCTCTCTGAGAAGAATATGGCAGTATCTATAAAGGTAAACACAGACTCACTACATGACCCAGCAACCTCACTCCTGGAAAAATAAAAACATGTATCCATACAAAGACTTGTTGCCAATATCCTTAGGAAAATTACTCATAATAACCAAATAACTGGAAACAGCTATACTCTCCATCAACTGGTAAAAAGAGAAATAAATTGTG
Source organism: Eubalaena glacialis (assembly GCF_028564815.1). NCBI lineage: Eukaryota > Metazoa > Chordata > Mammalia > Artiodactyla > Balaenidae > Eubalaena > Eubalaena glacialis. The sequence continues at coordinate 106,140,899 of NC_083720.1, read as the reverse complement.
GCTTATCCTATACTATGAAATTCTACTCAGCAATAAAAAGGGGCAACATGGAGGAGTCTCAAAAACATAAGTATGTGATAAGTAGAAATAGTCACACCTAAGTGAATACACGCTCTGTGATTCCATTTATATGAAATTCTAGAAAAGGCAAAACTTTGGTGACAGAAAGCAGATCAGTGGTTGCCAGGGGTCAGGTATCAGTGGCAGGGGGACCAACCACAAAGGGCACAGAGAAACTTAGGGAGATAGAGCTGTTCTAAATATTGATTGTGCCGAAGGTTACACCACTATATACAATTAACACATTTCATCAGGCTGTATAGTTAAATGGATGAATTTTATTGTACATAAATTATACTTCAGTTAGGTGACACCACAGCATAGATGAATTAAATCAGCACCTCTGAAAGGTCTGGGCATCGATATTTCTTAAAGCTCCCAGGAACTTCTAATACACAGCCAGAGTGAAGAGAAGAGCTGCTGCTCTAGGAAAAAGAAACGTTGCGCTCAAATGTATGTACAAAAATAAATAATGTTATTTTATAATTTTTTTTAATTTTTAAAAGCAATAGAACTGGACATCTTCAGGGAACAAAGTAACTAGAGCACAGAGTCTACAAATACGAATAGAGCAAATTAGTCTAGAAATACAACTTGGGAAAGATCATGGGAGGCCATGTTTTTTCATAGTGAAAAAATGTTCCAGACTATCCATCAGAAAGCAAATTTTTCCCTGAAAACTTGTAGAGAAAATATTCTTAATTTTTAGAAGTAAAAATATTATTAATATTCATGTATCTGCAAAATATTATTATTGTTATTGATCATAAATATTCACTTGGACTGTATTGTGCCCGTGCTAAGGATGATAGTCAAGAAGAGAACTGATTATTATATCACTTTTGATCTTGAGCAAGTTTTCTATTTTTAACCTCAGTAAACTTCTGTTTACTAACCTGTAAAATCAAGTGTTAAGCTAAAGGATTTCACAACCTCCTTCCAGCTCCATTTTTTCACATGCAAAGGAATTAAACCCAGGAAACAATGCCATATTGAAAATAATGGAGCCGGGTCTCAAGGAACCTGGATCTGGAAACCAGTCAAGACACATGACTGTTATTCTTTCCTTCTTTTTTCTTCAGGGGCCATACGGTGCCTGTCCTTCCATCTGCTTGCTTCTCCTTGTTCTATAGACTCATGTTTTCTGCTAACTTATCTTGTATGTGCTCAAAATGTCAGCTTCAGCTCCCAGGTCTACAGGATCTTTCAGATTCGTTTCCAAAATTTGAGAAAGAATTTTATCTCTGATTCCAACCTAAAGATGGCCCGTACCCTTTTGGGTCCAGTATCAATTCCTGATGCATTCATATCTGGTGGGGTTTTGTTTCTGGCGGTGGGGTTGGGAAGCAGGGAGAATTTAATACTTACAACTGTTCCTTCCTATGCAAGACAGGCAATGAATCTAGCTAATACCTTAGCAATCTAGTCATTTATTTTTTACTTTGCAGTGTTAATCATGGATCCTGCTATCTTTGAGAGTCCTCTACTTTTATTATCTGAATATAAGTTCTGGAGATGTGTGTCGTTTGTGTGTATGCTTCAGGCAACATTCTTATACTGTTTACTGCAATTTCTTCTGAAATCAATGATCAATTTACTGAACATTTTAGAACTATAAAGTTTTCCCAAATATTAGATATGCATTTCCTCAAAAAAAGGTATTGTTTTTATATTTAACAAGAAAGAAATTTTTTGTGCCTGGCTGTCTGACTATATCAGCAACTCTTTGATTTGAGTAGCAAAATCCCAAGAAAGTAGTAATTACACATCTTAAACATAGTTGATAATGTTGGAGGTGACATCTGATAGTTTGATACTTAAAATAGCCATAACTTGAGAATACTGAAAGTGAACAAAGATTTGTAGTTTAAAAATCAGAACTTAGTTCTACTATTATGTGTGCAACATGTACAGTAATTTTATGTGCTTATATGCATATACACATAGTTTCATGTGTATGGTTAAGATCATTATAGAGTATATGCTTGGTCTCTTAGCTAACCCTTCTGTTGTCTTTATACAGTTAAAGAACCCCTTCCAGCACCAGGAAGAGAACTTACTGTGCTACCTACCGTGTACACCTGTCCGTCTGGGTCCACTTCTCTGTGTCTGTCTCTCTCCTTTTCTTTCTGCTTGTTTCAGAAGTAACTCAAAAATTCTCCCTGGCATTTCCATGCTAATGCAGTTTTCCATGGCAGCATTTAAGCTTTCCTTGAGGGTAGATTATGCTCCCATGTGAAACAGATCAAATCTTTTGGGCCATTAACCATTCTTCAGGCTGTAATGCAGCACTGCCAGTATGAAATATAAAATTGTTCATTAGAAACCAGTAAGAAAAAAAAATTCCCCAATAGACTGAATTAAAAGCCTAGCATCTCTAGATTGCATGCATCATCACAGCACCAGCAGCTGCTTCCTTAGGCACTGGCAGAATAGTAAATCTGAGGGTGTATCTATTCATCTACAGTATGGTTAGGAGGAAGCCAGGAAAGAACAGAATAACACAGGGTGAAAAATGGGTTGCTGATTAGCAAAGGTTACTGTTTAACTCCAAACATTATGGCAATATAATCAGCCTCCATCACTGTACAAGGGAAACTCAGTATTGCCCTAATTACTTTGCTCTTTTTATTCCCAACCCAACATTACATCCAACAAATGAATGGGCAGACCATTCACTTATTATATACATAAATTTATATTATCTAAGATGGCATATGTACTTTGATCTTGTAAAGAGGATTACGGGAATTGGCATAAGTTTTTCATCTAAGTCACCAAAGTTCTAGCCCAGGACACAGGGTTAAGCCATTACTCTTAAAATCAGCTCTGGCTCTGACTATTCCAGTGGGGGCAAAAGATATGAATTTTTAAAACTATTCCCCCAAATCTACAGCCAGTGGAAAGTTTATTCATCAGAGAAGGAACTGACTGACTTGACATTGAGGTGATACTTCTTCTAGGAAGGATCCTTTAGGAATCCCCAAAGTCTGGCCTCTAGAATTTTCCAATAGACATTTTTTATCTTATAAATTTATATTTTTTATCTTATAAATCTATAGGGTCCCAAATGTTTTTGCTCATTTAGGTTTATAATAGTTGTCAGACTAAATATTCTGCACTAGTCCGCTTAGGAAGTATGTTATTTTAACTAACAAGAATATTATGTTTCATTTTATTTTGATATGATGATAATGAAAGTAAAAGTAAAAGTAGTGGTCATCCTTTAACCTTGATGGAACCAGAAGGAAGCCACTGTGTCAGTGAGAGATTGATGGATTAGAACTGGAACCCTGGTGATTCTCATTTCAAGAAAATAACCCATTCAGTATTTCTCTTCTTAAAAACACCATTTTATCTTATTCATTGATGAATATGTAGATAGTCAAAATGAAACAAAAATCTCCTATACTTCCAGTGAACAGAGATAGCGTTAGTAATACATTAGGATATCTCTCCAAATATATCTATAATATTATATACAATTATATAACATACATAGTATGTATTCTTTGTAGCTGGTCTGAGGATATTAATTAATATATAGATCCTGAGTACATGCAAGTGCGTGAAGAAATCAGCATCTCTCCCTTCTTTGCTGTTAACACCATAGCAGGCCAGGGCAAAACACGAATATGATTTACTTTCGCCAACACAGCTTTCCCTGCTTCAAAAGTGTGAATTCTCTCTTTCAAGCTTGGAAATTCAAAATCTTTTCTGGTAAAAGTCATCACCATGGAAAGAGTAAAAATAAAGAAGAAATCCAAAACAAAATAAAGCCCAAAAAGGTAGGCATAGGCTTAGGGGATAGTTTTCTTCATCTAAAACTATCAATCAAGATGTTAAGCACTCATATCACATTTCTATCAAACTCGCGTGAAACCTGGCACTTCCGAGCCTTGCTTCCCTCACAATCACATGCTCCTGCTCCCCGTCAAACAGTTTTCAGCTTCATGGCAGCGACATCTGTACCTCCAGATGTTAGTGTGTTTTATCAGGCCCTTCTCAGCCATTTTGATCAGGGTACACGCACACAAATTATACCATAAATCTTCTCATGCTTCATATACTATATCAAATAAGTAAAACCAGCAAATTTACACAGAGCTACAGTAAACCTAGGAAATGTAACTTGAGATGTAACACACTATTTATAAGGATGTGCTATTATTCTTAATCCCTCAATTAATACCATCTAGCACTACTGTACAGATTTATTACAGACCATATGCTCCTTAATTATCATCGCCTCCCAAAGTTACCACTCTGCACATCTGCAGCCAACGTGGGCTGCTGTTCCTCTGTCCCTGCCTCAGCAGGATCTGATAACCATTTTTCAGCTGGACACCTTGAAGAAGAATCAACCCCAACAATGGCTCAGAAGAATGATTAAAATAAAATAAAAGGAAAGGGAAACAAACAGTGTTTCAGGGAGAACACTGAGGATGGGGGAGATCCATTGTCAGTGATGTACCTCATCTGTTCAGGTTCATATTAGCTGAGACGTTTTTAAATTGTAGACTGTTAATGTTCCGCCTCCAAAATCTGGCTGTTGCTAATGGAATTAAAGAGGAGTTCTCCTCTCTCGAAGCAAAGGAGATTGAATGCACAGAGTGTGCAAACAGTACCATTGTTCTCAGATCAAGATGTGTCTTGCTGATTTAAAATCTTTTGGCCTGCACAATCGGGGGAGACATAACTCATAGGGACTTGGATTAAGTTTTTAAAGATTTACACTACAATTTTCAATGAAGTTCTAGTTAATTAAGCATCTCTGTACATCACAAAGGAACAGTCTTTATAAACTGTTTTCACCTTTATTGGAGTTTAACATTCTTAAGGTCATACATCTCTTTCCTCCGGTAGATGCAAGAGACATATGTACCAAGGCAAATGCTTCCTGAAATATTGTAGGCCTGATTAAAAGATGGCAAGCTTTAGCAGAAAGATAACTGGTTTGTGAATCTGGAGGCAGATGTTGGGAAAGTCACCTAACCTACAGTTTTTCATCTGTGTTACAGAGGGCTTAAGCTAGGTGAAACTGGAGGTTACCCCATCCCTAAATTAGTGACACTAATGCATTAGTACTGAATTCAAAAGAGTTATAGTCACTTGCATTTTAGCCATCCAGGGAGCTTGATGACTATTTTTAGTCCTATTCTATCTCAATAGAAATTAAGATCTCAAGAATCCATTTATTCACCAAATATCATACAATCAGAATCACTTTGAGGGTCAGTATTTTGCTTTGGAAATTTTCATGTTAATTCCCAAAAATTTCTTTAAAAAATTTTCACAACTAAATCTTTCAAGTATTTATTTACAGAAATAGAGCTTAGAATACTCAAGAAAAATCTAGAAGATGAAGAACAGCAGAGCTGCAGGACTTGCTACCAGAGTTCAAGGCTTATTATAAAGCAAAGATAACTAAGACAGTGAGGTTTCAGCCCAAGAATAGACAAGTAAACCAAAAAGACAGTATGGAGAGCCAAGAAACAGACCCACCCCGATCCAGTCACCTGGTTTATAATAAAGGTCACTGCAATCCAGTGGGGACAGGATAGTCTCTTCAATAAATGGGAAAAAATGAAATTTGACTGCTACCTCACACCATGCACAGTAATTAGTTTGAGGTGGATTACAGACCTAAATGTAAAAGGTATCTAATAAACTTTCTGAAAAAAAAAAAAACAGAGGAGAATATCTTCAAGATCTTGAGACAGGAAAATATTTCTTAAACTAGAAAAGGAAGAGTTAGCCATAAGAAAAAAGATAAATAAATTGCTGTGCATGAAATTTAAAACTTCCACTCTTTGAAAAGCACCATTTAAAAAATGAAACAGCAAGCCACAGACTGGAAAAAAATAATTGCTATACATGTATCCAAGAAATGACTCATTTAGAATAAGTAAAGAACTAGAAATCAATAAGAAAAAGACAGACAACCCAAATTTATTTTAAATGGAGGAAACACTTGATCAGGCACTTTACAAAAGTGAAGGTATACGGCCAATAAACATAAAAAGAAGCTGAACATTCTTGGTCAGCTGAAAAAATGCAAATTAAAACCACAGTGAAATACTACCACACATCATCCAAAATGGTGAAAAGTAAAAGGATCTACCCTGTAATAGCAAATGTAGTGACAACGTGGAACTCTCGTATATGGCTGATGGGAATGTAAACTGAAGTAGCCCCTTGGGGAAACTTTTAGCCCATCTACTAAATCTAAACAGGGGTTTATCCTGTGACCCAACAGTTCCACTCCTGGGCTATGTCCACCTAAAACATTTATAACAATATTCATAGCAGCATTATTTATAATAGCTAAAACCTGGAAACAACCCAAATTTCCATCAACAAAAGAATGAATAACTAAATTGTAATATAGTCAAACAATGAAATAATTCACAGCAGTGAAAAAGAACAAACTGTTGCTTCATACCAGAACATGACTACAATCTCATTAAAATAATGTTGGGCAGAAAAGAAGCCTGACATGGAAGAGTATATATTATATGATTATACTTATACATAGTTCAAAAACAGGCAATTGTAAATAATATATGGTGGTAAAGAACAAAATAGTGGTTACCTCCGGAATGGGGGAGAGAGTGAGGGCTGAGCGGAGGGCTGGAAACCTCCTGGAGATCTGGGTGGTGATTATATGCATATAAAATTGTCTTCTTGTGATCTATACACTTTATTGTTTGTAAGTGATATCTCAACAGAAAAGAAAATGTATGTGTGTATACCTATGTGTATGTATCCATCTTCCAGAAAACAAAAGTGAGATTATAATCTATGGGTATCATAATTTTTGTTCATATTTTTAGTACATTTAAAATATTTTTCTGAATGTAAATTAGAAACCCTCAAAATAAAAAATTGAGTTTCCTCTGTAGATGAACATATTCTTCCTTGGACAGATTTACATTCTCAAACGGAGTATTAATGTAGGGCTCTCTTCTTATTTAAGCTGGCTAAAAAGTCGTGAGGTAAAGAGAAAATTGTTTAACGTACGAGAGCGCAGGTAGGCATGTGTCGAAGTGGAAATTTGTATCATGTCAAGTGAGTAATGCATTTGCAGAAATGGAAACAGGACCAACAGTCAGTTTGAGATCATTCTTTTTCCCTGTGAACTGAAGTGCATACGGGGCTGAATTATAAAGGACCGAGACGCAGAGCACCCATGTTGCTCCCCAAACAGAAGTGAGATCCACAAAAGACCAGAAGTCCCAGTGGGCTCCCCTGTCCTGAAGCTTAGATTCAGAAGAAACTGACACTTACCATTTACTATTTTTCTTTAAAAAAAGTCACACTTTGCTGCCTCAATTTTCTCTTCTAAATGACTTTGATGCACACCAAAAATGGTACAAAAATGGCTCCCGAGTCTCAGCTTCCCATTTCCTAGACCAAATGGGCAAAGCTTTCAAACAGGGAGTGAGAAGATGACTTACCTCCAGTCTTCCTCTCTGTCTAAAATATCAGTTCTCATCCACAGCAGCCCCTCAGACTCAGGTGGTGTGAGCAGGTATAAAATGACTCACAGAAATGTATTGTTATAAGCAAAGAATCAAAGTTGCTTTTTAAGAAAGTAGTTTTAAGTAGTAACATTTCCATTTTAAAGTTGAAAAAAATGGCAGTTGAGTGGTTGATAACTTGCCATAGGGCACAAAACTAGAAAGAAGTAACCTTTTTTATCATTAACTGTCTCTTCATGAGAGTGTATTGTGCAGGAAAACACTCACACACTTGTGCCGTGGAATGATGGCTCATCTGTTACACACATCAGACCTCCTCATCAAGTTATCACGAGCTCAAGGTCTTATTTTCAAAGAATAGGTAAATTCACCTCCATGGCACTATATTCAATCAGCCATTTTTTAACTAGGAAACTGCAATCACATATTAAAATGTTGTGGTCACACACCTTAGGTAGGACAAATTCTCAGGCACTGGAAATTACCTGACAGGACTTCTGGCTCAGAAAAGTGATATTCAAGGTCTATGGAAGCAAAAATAGCTACAGAGCTGTGATATATAAGAATATTACACTTTTTACAATGTTCCTCAAGAGGCATGAAAATGAACACGTAATCACTCTTATATTGCCTACATCCCTTTTTGTGTTTTCTACATAGGTGTTTTCTTGTTGGAACTTAGACATTCCTTCTTAAGAAACTTACTTTGTGTCAGAGCCAACAGATAGGCAATTATAACCAACTATTTAAATATGACAATTAACTTCCTGACTAAACAAAATAACACCTATTTCTGAATAGAAACAATTATTTTAAATCAGTAGGAAATACCATGTAATGTATTTATGCAGTGTAGCTAGTTGACTCAGCCAAAACTATGTGTCATTGGAACAAGGATAACTGCTCGTGTAAAGCTGTTTTCAATCCATCTTAATTGTGCTGATTTCCCTCACTGAAATCTTTGTTTAATTCATTCTAGAACTTCATAAGCATAATTAGCTCAGAAAGATACAAACTCACAGAACATAAGACTTAAAATAGATTCAGAGATGACCTAATCCGATTCCCTCCTTTTATACATGAGGTCCAGAGAAGTGATATGGTCAAGTTCACAGAGCTCCCATTCCAAAAGTCTTCTATTGTGAATACAATCTAACAAATCCAGAAACCTTCCCTATTTGATTTATGACTCTCTAGACTGACCCTGATAAACACTAGTTTTAGAAAATCAAAGTTCTTTTTAAAGGTCAACGTTCAAATATAAACAAAAGAGGTTCTTTCATACCCATATAATTTACTATTTAAAACTAAGGTCTGAGCTCCTTGACTTGTTTCTAACTATATGGAAATGACTACTGACAACTTTGAAGAAACTGGGAAAGCAAAATGAAAACATCCTCACAATTCTAACATCTTAGAATGCCCACTAGATGTTGTCAGGGAATCATGCCAACTCGATGCAGGGTAAACAGCAGTGTCTGCATTTATGTCATTTCTGATATCAAAAACCTTGGGCTGTGACTAAGGCTGACAGCCCTTACTACCTACCTATGAGACCCTAGGCAGGTTACATAACTTCTCTGTCCCTCAGTTTCCTCTTGTATTAAATGAAGATACTAATAACACCTGTTCCACAGGTTTTTGTATACATGTAAACACACACAAAACACATAGAACAGTGCCAGATGTACTTTTTGGCTATTATCATTCTCCTTATGTTGATGATAAGTTGGGGATGATGATGACGATGCCTTGTTGTACACGTAAAAGGGAAACAGTGAATAAGATTTAGTTATTTATCCTTAACTGGTCAGGAATAAATTAATTTCAATTTAAAATTTACTTCAGAATTATTTTAAAAATTAATCTTGTCTTAAGTTCACCTAGGTATGTCATCTCCACTTGCAAAGCCTAAACTCCATGCCTTAGATATCTCTGTATATAGGCTATAGTGCCTGGCAGCTTGCCTTATACATATCACCTGCTTAATAGGCATCTGTTGAATTAATGAATGAAGGTTTAAATAAACCAAGCTCAAAGGAAAAAGAGATTGCTGTCCCCGCCCCCTCACACACACATATCAACCCTACCCAATTTATTGGAAGGTGCCCAAAGCACTGATGAAACATTTGGCTCAAGTCTTCAAAATAGTACACAGATAGATAAATGGTCTTTTTTTCTTATAGCTTTTAATATCCTGTTCTTTATAAATGACTTTCAGACTCATTTTCTATTACAGTTATCTTCTGAAAATGTATTATACCCTAATAGCCAGGCTTCTTTCTCTGTCTCTAATCCTAGCTTTTTGGTTTGGTGCTGCTTTTTTACTTTGAGACATTAATTTAAGTATTCTGCTTGTCAGTGGATGAGTGAATGAATTATTCATTTTATTATGAAACATAAATTTTAAAGAACAGCATTATAACTTCTTTTTATATGCCCCAAATAACAGATCATTCCAGAAGCCATTATGGCACCCTTTATCTAACAGAGGGTGCACTTTTGAAAGCTGTGTCAAACTAATATGTTTTAGTATAACTACAACTATGAAACCTTAAAAGAAGCCAGCTCAATTTAGTATCTAAATAAAAATATAAGCTACACTTCAAGTCAGAAATTAGGTAATATTGGAATTCCTTGATTACTATTACCATTAACCAGAACAAATGATTAAGGCAAAGCCAATATGGCAGTCACGGCCTCGTCTCCATAATGATAACCCAAACCCTCACTTCCCTTATCGAAATGTTATCCTCATGCATATGTGATAGATATAAACTAACAAACAGGATTAATATAAAATAAATTAATCTCAACATTAGTTACAATTTATTCTGACTGAAGACCCTACCATACCCTGCACTTATGTATAAACATGCATATATAAATTAGACTGAATTGCACTAAATATCTATTAATATTGTATAAAGCATTATATCTAAAGTTTCTGATTTTGAAGATCACTGTTAGACATTAATATTTTAAAGCTGTGTCTCCCTAACCAAGCATTTTTAACACCCTCTATTAACTATTGTTTTTTCCCGTATGCTATAGCCTCTGCTCAACATAATGCCAAAAATAATTTTTTAATGTGTTATTATAAACTCCTGTCTACATACCCCCTTTCCCAAACTTATCTCATTTGTTGTAAGAGCAGCAAGGTTTAGCTGACTGACATCCTGTTAGACTCAACAGATAATATGCATATTACTTTCTGACCCATCTTTATTTTTAAAAATTAATAAAAAGGAACATGAAAGATAATCATTACAGACTAAGGAACAGTCATTACAATGGAGGAGATAGATTTACTCAATGACAGAGAAGTGAATGAACCTAGGCAGTTAAGACTATTGAGGAGCATGAAAAGCCTTACTGATTATTTTAATTTCCTAAACTCTTTAGTGTTCTGAAAGGCTCTTTAAAACTTCATATTCTTTCACATTTGTCTGTCGCTATTATCTTGTCCAAAGCTCTCACTCACCTTCATGCTACCGAGAAAGACCGTTAGCATCAAACTGGCAAGATTTAATCAGAGTTTATTGCCTCAGATAAAAACACTGCCACATTTTTTATCTTTTTATTAAATTTACAAACTTGGGCACCCACGTTAGGGATCAAAAGGTGATTGCCTGTTTCCTCTACCGGAATACAATGTTATACTTCTCATATAGTAAAAAGCCCTTTCTTTTGGTTTGGTAAAGAGAAATGAGGTTTTTTTTAAATTGAAGCAGGGCCCAAGAACTTTCCTTGAGATTATATTCAGGATGATAATTTCTTTAACAAAAAAAAAAAAGAAAGAGAGAGAAAGGATGAATTTAAACATCTGGCCCTCGTACGTGGATATATTACAAAAGCAAAGTAAGTACTATATTCTTGGAATACAGCAATAATACTGCTGATTCAGAAGTCAGACAGTAGGAGGATTTTAGGGTGCCCATGTCTACACAGATACATGATAACAAAAATTAGAACTTTCCTTAACAAGGTTTAATTTTAGCCCAGTTTTAGATCTCAAAGAAAAGTGTAACTTCTCCCGCCAAAAATATTTTTTACTTTATAATGACTATCAACTTCCACTTTTGAGATTAGATGGTTAGATGTTCTGATTTGGAAACGGATTCCAAAATTACTGGGAGTATCCATTAACTGTCCACCAGCACCATGGTAGGCATTGGTCAAAAGAAAGCAAGATATGAATGTCATTAAAATTACATTTAGTAAATATTAACAATGTTTCTTAATTATAAGGAAATTACAAGTATGTAAAGGTAACTGCTATTTTTCTATATCATCTCTTAATAATAACCACCATTTGTTGAGCCCATTAGATGCCAGGAACATTACATACATTAACCAAATAAGATGGACATTACTCTGTGTGTGTGTGTGTGTGTGTGTGTGTGTGTGTGTGTGTGTGTGTATAAATGGAAAACAAGGGCAGAAAATTGTCCGAGGCCACAGATAATTACTCAGCATGCAGTAAACTAGGATTCAAACAGGTTTCTCTAACTCCAAGACCACACCATCTTGTTTTGTCACTTGCTTCTAATGAATCAAAAATTGTTCAGCCTGCGGTAGCTCTTCAAAGTTGGTTGAATAGCTCACTATGCGTAATTCACGAGTCCCCTGCCTTACTTCCAAAGTTTTATATAAAAGCTTACATGTTCTTGAAAATAAGGTATTCTATATATAAAATTTCAGAAATGCTAGCCACATGTGCCTCAAGAATATGTCATATATTTTATAGTTGAATCATAGCACATTCTTAAACTGAAAGCAACATATCCAGATAGTTTTACATTATAAATCCAAAAATCTACAAAGACATATAGATCATTTATTTTACCAGCTGCTGCATGTGCATAATACCACATTGTACTATCAAATAAGCTATTAGACTATGCATATTTTTGGAATCTTAATATTTTTGAGCCTTCATATCCCTCTGATAAGGCAGATTTAAATCTTTTTGAAAATATACAAAAACTTATATATTCAAATGACTGTTGTTCTTCAACAATGTAATCTTAGAGGACTTTCATGTATATTCTTGTATACCAAATGATTTGTAGAGCTCGTCTTTAAAAATTAACTTCAGAGATGATTAACCACAGACCTACCCTCCTGACTTTATACTTATAACTGCTTTGGGACAGCAACAGCTTCATCCATCCAAATATTATTACCCTGTCTTATTCAACAGGCCTGAATTTTAAATATGTTTGGCTGATTTCAAGAAGAAAATCTTTCTCCACAATATTCTCCATACTACTCAGAATATTCAAGAGAATGTGTGATAGGCTTGGAAAGGAAATCCAAGACTGTATTCATTGGAATAAGAGATCTTCTCAAGATGACAACTTCCAAAGGAACAAAAATTGGAGGTATGTAGTAACATTAAAAAAATAATTTGTATGACTTTGTCACATCTCATGATACCTTAAGAGACTTTGGTTAATGAAATTTATGCAGTTCAAATTTATCTTCCTGAAAAGGAACGAGTGTGGGAAAAAAATCATTCCAAAGTCATTTTCAAATTAGATATGAAAAGAACTATCATTAATTTCTAGAAATTTACAATCAGATTTCTAGATTTAATAAACAAAAATCAAAAATTGTATAGAATTTGTGAACTCTGGAACTGGTTGGAGCAAGGGTGACCTGACAGATAATGTTCATGGGAAAAGGCAGCCTATGATTAGAAATTGTGGATAATCAAAAGTTACCTGAGTGTGAGAACACAGCCTTAACATCATCTAGGTTGTCCTATTCTGATGAATTCCACTGACCCTCAGCATATGGTTTTGAGAAATCTAAATACCCAGGAAGTTTAAACCCCGATGCTTATTCATGATTTCTCAGCTTTGAACCCTCATGATCATGAACCCTTATTCTTCTACACATACTTCCCAGTTTTATACTTTGGCATACTATTTTCTAGGACAGTAATGATGAGACCCATGTTATGTGCTTCCATAGTACACTATACATTATAGAACCTCACACACTTTGAATAATTACTTATTTAACATCCCCAAAGGGTAAATCTATTTTGCATCCGTGAATGCAAAACCCAGATCTAACTGGCTTTCCGTTACATCTCCGGTGCCTAGCAAGGTGCCTGGCAAATAGCAAATGAATATTGGAAGGAATAAAGGAATGAAGGAAAGAATGCAGGGAGTAAGTGATTTTATTCTCTGTAGAGCAGACCTTGATGCATAGTACAAGTAAATGTCTTTAAACTGGCAATACAATTTTTTTTTTTATCGATGAGTATATTGCTTAAGCTTTAAGTATTTTACTGATAGTTTATTAAATATACATTTACTATTTTCATTTCTCTTACTCTTATCCCATCTCTTTCAGATAATGACCAAAAATTCTCATAGTCCTTTTATTGATAAGAGACACACACTTACACACACACACACACACACTTTTAAACAAAAGACTAAAAAAAGAAAAGTCTGTCAGAAAATCTCATAAGTTCTGGGGAAATAACACATTTCAACAAATCTTTTCACTTGATGAAGGATAGTTACTTTGAAAGGGAAAGTTTGCCTTCATAAATAGATTTTAACACTAATGAGCCCACAAGAAAGGCTTAGGAATGACTGCTCTTGAAAAAGATCAAGACTATTGTCACACTGAGAAACCACATTAAGAGCTTGTTAAATGGCCTGACTTAAAATGCTATACGAGCCCGAAGTATTCATAGTATATCTTTCTGCTTCTTTACGTGCCCAGGTATTAGATAATACCATGAAGCATTCTCCTGTAAAGGAATAGCTGAAACCTCACCTCCTTCATATGAAAGAGGCAGCCATTACTCAGCTCCAGCTACGGTTTTGCTAGAAAATTTAGGCCCACTCTTGCCAGTACATCTTGTTTTTCAAGAGAAACCAGAGATAAGATTGTTACATAAATCTCTTAAGCTTTTAGTGTTGGTAACTAATCTAAATTTTCTGGACATGGTAGAGGGCCTCTACTTCTGGTTAGGATATCAGAAATTCACAAGACAGCCTTGTTCTGGGCGGATGAAGGGAACCGGAATAGAGAATATAGAGCAAAGCTGAAATGGCTGCTATAGGGGCTGCCAGATGCCTCCTCTAATAACTGGAACAAGACGGCTAAGCTATTAAATCACACGTTTGTTGTTGTTTTTAAGCCATCAGGGAGAAACCTAAATGAGATGATGTGCCCTTCCTAGGACAAAAGAGATGCACAGCTATTTTCATACTTGATAAAGTAGCAGGAAAAAGAAGTATCTGCCATAGACAGCAATAAGGAGAAACCAGCCAAACTTTTCACAGTCGTGTGTGATTAGACTTCTGAGGAGCTCCAGCCATAGAACAAGTGTGCACCCATCCCACCAGCTGTGTCTTCACGAAGTACATCCAAGTGATACCATGAAGGCTGAGAGTGGAACAGGAAAAATAAGAGAGGTCCTCTGAGGTATGCACCACTTTCCCTGATGCAAGGGGGCAAACCCTTGGGACTGAGGGCAGGAGAGAAATGCTAAGAAAAGTTCCTTCAAGGCCTTCACCCTTCACTGATGCTTGGAAGCAGGTCTCCACAGGTGGGATCAGATCAGCAGAAGGTTGAGAGACTTCGCAAAGAAAAAAAGGCTGGAAATGGGACCTGTGGGAAATACCACATGGCCTAACAAACATGTGTATGGGAAAAAGGTGAAAGCAAATAAAGATATTTCCAGAGAAACAAATAGACAAACCCAAAACCCTGCTGTGGATGCCAAGTAAAACACCTAAGGGCCAGTCATGACTACCAGTGTTCAGAACTTTCCTCTAAACCATATACAATATTGTCCGTAATTCTCAAAATAGCTTATTGCCAATCCTATCACAAATGAGCATGTAGCCAATAAACCATTTAGCTCAAATTTACCAGTCTCATCTTCAAATTAGATTATCTGGAGACGAGATTATCTCCTCAGTGTCTGGAGCTAAAAGTAGTCATAAGAATATGAATTGACTGAGAATTTTTTTAATGACAGGGTCCCTGTTTCTTCAGTCTTTAAATCCCCAGTTCTTGGTGCATGCACAGAAGTTCCAAACAAATATTTACTGATCAGAAGAATGTAACATAATTTTATGAGCATTCTAGAGTCAATAAATTAACAAAATACTGCTTTTATTATCTAGGTCAGTTGCTCTTACCTCATTCAAGCTTTTATTTTTTTTATAACCTCTATCATACATAGAGAAAACCACATACCAAGGAAACAATTACACTAGTTGCAAGGTCAATGGGACATGGTTCATTTCTTATCGATTTAACATCATCATATAGCGTAAGCCCGCACTGCTGATATTTCATGGCTTTAGGGGGTTCAGGCAAAACTTTCCTACATTTAGTCTCTAAACAAGTTTATAAGGGTAACGTCTATTTGCAAAATTGGAGCCGGAAGAATTAAAAATGAGTTGAAAATATCACCCATTTTTAGCTGGAAATGTTCCAGAGTATCCAACAACCAGAAAACCAAACTCCTAAAGACAGGTCACAGAGGAGAGCATATTCCATTGTAGGTCTCTGTAAGGCAGCTGTCATCCCATGATATATTTCAGCCAAGTAGAGGACAGCCCAGATGCATTGTGGGGTGATCAAACTCACTTTGGAGAAGCATAATGGTTAATTGGCAGCACCAATATAGCTGCAAATGCATAAAGGAGATAAAATCTCAGTTTCCTAACTATTAGAGCCTACATGTCAGAGTGAGTTTTAATTAACAGAATGCTCTAAAGGCTTCTCAGAAACAACTAAATAATATAAATAAATTGTGGTCTGTGTAAAACTTGGTGAAGAGAATTTTTTTGCCAATGTGGTAGAAAATCTAACTTAATATTTATAGGGTTGATGGCGATTATATCTGCTCTATCTGATTTAGCAAGAAATATAATAAAAGATCTAGGAACACTCTGTTGCAAAGATGTTGTCATAAAAAAGTCAGGCCTTAAATATTTTTACACCAACTTTAAAAAAACCGGGGAATTAAATGAAGCAAAGAAAAATCAACCTATGATGCCATTGTGAATTCAGTGTTTGTTAACCCTCCTATAAAATGAATCGTTCATAACCCTCAGGGAATAGACTATGCTAAAAATCAATGCCCAAACTTGTCACTACAGAATTTCCACGATTCTAAAGCTCTTTCTAAGAGAAAAAAAAATTGAGCATAAATTTCTGTTACATAGAGTGTTTGATAGAAAACAGATCAAAATAAATAAAGCTGAACGCTATTGACAATGATGGAGGGAGCAGAGAGCGTCACTGGGAAGTAAAAGTTAGGATCACAGAACATACCACAGAGTTATACCTCTTGGAATTACTATAATTTATAAAGCGTGAGCTCTACTGACTGCTTGAATAAGGCTGCAGAAGGAAAATTATGCCTGGCACCTACAGATGACATTGGAAAATTACTAATTAGCGTATTTTTAATCTGAAGCCCCTAGAACTGGCTTTCCTGAGAACGTGTTCTCTGAGCACAGTCATTCTTGGGTTGCTCCAGACCCTGCTCTAGGGTGATAGATGGGCTGTACTTTGGAGGTTTGCGCATCATTTTGGAGGGTAGTTATAGGAAGCATTCAAGTGGGCTGTCCCAAGGGCTGTTCCTCCCTAGAGAAGCCCTATTCAGCCCCAGAGCTAAACTTACTCAGTGGTCGGACTTTCTGCAAGTAGGATCCTAAAGTTATTTTAAAATGCAGCAATCCCAGGATTTTTACAAAGATTTTTGCTCACCATTTTAATCTTTTTTATTTGTTTTTAATTGGAACTAGGGCCAAATGACAGCTCTGACATTTACTTCCTGTGATTTTGGACAAGTGTCTTAACTTCTCTATGCCTCAGTTTCCCCAACTATGATGTGATTAAAATAGTACTCATAGGTTTCTTGTGGGAATCATAATGTCTGGCACATAATATTGATGATACAAGCATTTGCTATTTTATGGAAATGTCCAAATCAAATCTTCTTATTACTTCAATCAGCTCTGAGCCACGTGACAGAAAACGAAGTAGCTGCTAGAAATTTTTATCTAATGAGGGATATAAAAACAATTTCCAGGTAAAGATCTCTGTGTAAAAAAAATTGTGAAGAGGGCAGACAGTAATCGATAGGGGAATCCACTTGAACAAAACCACCCTTATAAGTTCAATAGGTATAAATTAACACCTACATAACATGATTTCCAAAGACATCAAGAAGTTTTCTTCTCCCTACTTTTACACCCCCCCAACCTCAAGACATACCTCTTCTCCAGGTTCATTTATATTTTAAATGCTAATAGTTAGTGGTATAATTTTTTATTCAAAAATGGCAATCATTCCTGGAGGTATTGGAGGGTAAGGTAGAGATGGTTTCACATCAAGCATTATTAGTACTTTATTCCTTAGAGTAAATGAGTATTGGTATTTCCTGAGAACCAATGTTAATAAAAACAAAGCATGCAAAGAATAGTTCTGAAAAAACTAAAGCACAGAAAGAGTAGATTAAAACCTCCAAAGACAAACTTCATCTTCTTTACATTCTTGCCCTGGGCTAGCAAAGCCATCTTACTAATATAAATTCTGATGAATTATAGAACGACATTCCATAGAAGACTTTTTTTTTTGAAGTCCAATTTATTTATTTTATTTATTTATTTATTTATATTTTTAACATCTTTATTGGAGTATAATTGCTTTACAATGGTGTGTTAGTTTCTGCTTTATAACAAAGTGAATCAGTTATACATATACATATGTTCCCATATCTCTTCCCTCTTGCATCTCCCTCCCTCCCACCCTCCCCATCCCACCCCTCTAGGTGGTCACAAAGCACAGAGCTGATCTCCCTGTGCTATGCGGTTGCTTCCCACTAGCTATCTATTTTACATTTGGTAGCGTATATATGTCCATGCCACTCTCTCACTTTGTCACATCTTACCCTTCCCCCTCCCCATATCCTCAAGTCCATTCTCTAGTAAGTCTGTGTCTTTATTCCTTTCTTGCCACTAGGTTCTTCATGACATTTTTTTTGTTTTGTTTCCCTTAGATTCCATATATATGTGTTAGCATACTGTATTTGTTTTTCTCTTTCTGACTTACTTCACTCTGTATGACAGACTCTAACTCCATCCACCTCACTACAAATAACTCAATTTCATTTCTTTTTATGGCTGAGTAATATTCCATTGTATATATGTGCCACATCTTCTTTATCCATCCATAGAAGACTTTTTACCAAGCTCCACATAACAAAATCACCAGATTCCCTGATTGCCTCTTCTCCCATTACAAAGAAGACTTTGCATGTAAAGCAGGGCATGCTGACTGCTGGAGGGTGGCGGGTTCCTCCCTGTTACTTCGGCTCCCAATAATTACAGTGGATATTTACCAAGGGCAATTAGGTTTGTTCCCAAACCAGTTTGCTCCAGTTGCACTGGTTATAAAGATGCAATACAATTAAATTTTTGGTAAAATAATGTAAGTTTTAAAAAGAGAGGTGTTGCTTATGTGTCTTAGTTTGGCTTTCCTCCCAGAAAGTCAAGCCTAAGACAAGGGTTTACATGCAGGCAGTTAATGTGATCGCAAGAGTGGAGAACCAGGAGGAGCAGAAAGCCAAGATCACAGTGCGTTACTGAGCAGGTTATTGCTGTTAGCGGCTGAGGCCAAATTCCCCCAAACCCTCTAAGAAGCCATGCAAAATGTATCTACAGGTCCCATACCCCATTGATCGAAAGTTTCTCTTGGGGCATAACTCCCCTGCACATGCGTGAGGTTGCTGAACCCATGTGTTTAGGGAGTTTCCCTAAAGGCATACCAGAAGCCTCTCATGCTATGGCATTAGACAGCCCTGGTAAACAGTACAGCTGAGACTGAATACTGTCAGTTTATACCTGCAAAATGCTTGTGGCTGCAATAATAGCTGAAATGAAAAGTGGACCAAGATGATGTGAGGTGTCCCATACACTACTAAAAAAATCAGGTCATTGCTTTACAAAACCATAAAGGCAAGTAGCTGATAATATATTGCTATCATGTTTAACGTGGGCAAAACAACTATAGGAGTTTGGAAAAACAACTGTAAAAGTTTTCAAATTGCTTCACCAGGGTCTGTCATTTCTCACTCCCCTTGAGCAAAAATGAATTTGGAGATCATAAAAATGCATTATGTCTTTGATGTATATAAAAAAGGACTACATATAACTCTAATGAGAAGATCTGCGCTCAGTGAAAAGGTTTCTGGCTCTAGATCTAAAGACTGGTAAATGAATGTGTACTTATATTTTTAGGTTAGGTAAAACATTTAAGATACGTGTGTGTCATGTGTTAATCATGCCTCACTTTATCCGACTTTTTGTAGTGGTTCCAATTGCATTTAGGTAAATGAGCTCTTACTCTATTTTCCTGAAATCCTTAATTTCATAATATTGCCAGGTAGCATGGTAAAAGCACTTCTCAGTTTATCTGAGACACATAGTACAAATTATTACCACATAGTTATATGAACTATTGTAATTAATAGAAAATGTTAAATATATAATATTCCAAAAATTAATTTAGTAGCCACTACATTTACTTAGGACACCAGCAAAACCTCCCAACTGGCCTCCCTGTCTCCAACCTGAATCCACTCTCCAGAGTGCAAATCTTTTGGAAGTGCAAAATTGATCTTGCCATCCTCTCTGCTGGAAATCCATTGGTCTGGAGCAAAATTCAAACTACTCATTCTGGCCATGGATTCATTCATTGTTAATTGAGCATCATCTGTATACCAGACCCTGTTTAACTGTCTATCCTAATCACTTGCCGCTGCCTCCTCACAATTCAAACTCCAACCATTTGAATGTTGATCTTTCCCCCAGGGGTTAACTAGACGGTGAGATGAATCCCCCAGCTCTTTTAAGGCTCTGTTGAACTCTGTACCCCTTCAAAGTGGCCAGACATTCCTCCTGAGTAATGCCTGATCAAATGGTCACTTCCCACTTGTCTGACTGCATCTTCATGGAAGATGTTCCTTATAAACTTCCAAAAAGCTACATGCTGCATTTTAGCTACCATGTCTCTTGTTCATTTTTCTTTCCACTCCAGAAAAATACTTCTCTGCAACCCTTTCTAGTGCCAGTGGAGGAATGTGTTCAGCATAGTGTAGATGGGAGCATCATTTATTACGCTTAACTGGTTGTTCTAAGGATTCCTCTGCTTCTACACCTTCCAGCCCCACCTCTTTCTATAGCACCTCAGCTTCACTGTCTTGTTACATTTATTATTGAACAAAAAATTAAAATATGTCTCTGTTACATTAAAATGTCTCATAAAAATGAAAGCAGAATTATAGGAGAATAGTTGAAGTAGTTGAAGACAAGTTGATAGTATTCTTAATACTGGATTCTTTGATTTTTTTTTTAAGCTACTTATTTTATTTTTTTTTAATTTATTTTTTAAAAATGTTTGGCTGTGTTGGGTCTTCATTGTGCGGGTGGGCTTTCTCTAGCAGTGGCGAGCGGGGGCTACTCTTCGTTGCGGTGCATGGGCTTCTCATTGCGGTGGCTTCTCTTGTTGCGGAGCATGGGCTCTAGGTGCTCGGGCTTCAGTAGTTATGGCTCGTGGGCTCTAGAGCGCAGGCTCAGTAGTTGTGGCGCATGGGCTTAGTTGCTCCTCAGCATGTGGGATCTTCCCGGACCAGGGCGTGAACCCGTGTCCCCTGCACTGGCAGGCGGATTCTTAACCACTGCACCACCAGGGAAGCCTTAAAGCTACTTATTTTAAACTAAACTGACATTACTTGTCATGTGAGGGAAGAACAATTTTTAAATTATTTTTTATAATCATAGAGTCTGAGTTACATCTAAATTAGAGTTAATTCTGAATAACCAATATTTTATAATTTTACATGAAGTATAACCTATAAAAATATTGAATCACCATGTTGTATACCTGAAATTAATATAATATTGTAAGTCAATAATTTTTAGTAAATAAAAAAAAATAATAAGTAATTTAAACTAAAGAAGCTTCATTTTTGCCTTTTATCACAAGAATAAGGCTGGATCAATCACCAGAGATAGTCATGTGCGGAATGTTTATCTGTATATCACCCATAGTTAATATAAAATCAATTCTCACTAAATGTTTGGGGAAATAATGTCTATAATTCAATTTTATATTCTAAAATTCCTGATAAAATTTAAATACAGCATTGGGTACTAAGTGCTATGGAAATGAATATGGTACTGAGGAAAACAGTAGAAAAAGCCCTGGCTGCTATATTTGGCGGGGGCAGGGTCCAGAATTTCCTCATCTGTAAAATGAGTAGGTCAGACTGAATTGTCTCAAAGATGGTTTTTTAACTCTCAACACTAACTTGACTTGTTTCCAGTCATCCTTTTCACACTGGTTGACACATGAAGTTGACATGTCTTTTTTTTTGAACATAGAGTTGTGCAATTACATATTATACACATTGGATTTTATCCTCTGCCACAGTCTTCTTTTTCTTCATTACAAAACGTTTCTCCTACTCTCTAATGTGGGTGTTGACAAGCAATGATGCAGATCCCTCACATGTCTAAACCATGTTTGTCACGGTTGCTCACTACCACAGCCATGAATTGTCGTCTCCTTAGAAATCTACAGGATCTCTCTTCAAAAGTCAGGGCAGGGACTTCCCTGGAGGTGCAGTGGTTAAGAACCCGCCAGCCAATACAGGGGACACGGGCTCAATCCCTGGGCCAGGAAAATCCCACATGCCCCAAAGCAACTAAGCCCATGCGCCACAACTACTGAGCCTGTGCTCTAGAGCCCGCGGACCGAAACTAATGAAGCCCGTGCACCTAGAGCCCGTGCTCCGCACCAAGAGAAGCCACCACAATGCACTGCATTGTGCACTGCAACGAAGAGTAACCCCCACTCACCACAACTAGAGAAAGCCTGCACGCAGCAGCAAAGACCCAGCACAGCCATAAATAAATAAATAAATAAGTCAGGGCAGACCCAACACTCTTCCCAACATCCAAGCCACCAAGAGAAGAGTGATGGAAGCTCTGCACACTGCTGGTGAAAATCTCCAAGATCTGCTCTAGCAGCCTGACCTCAGTGCATTTAGTAGAGCAAAATGGAGCAAAGCTTGCTGCAAGTGGTGAATGCAAAGGAACAGGCTTCAGTCTCAGCATGGTGGGAGGTATCCATCTCATTGGTAAATGCTGTTTTGTAGCTTTGAATAAATACTGACATGAGTTTCAAAATGTTTCAAACCATGACCTTTCTTTTCAATTGAAAGGGAGATTGAATATATCTGACATTAAAAGTTCAACCCCCACCCCAAGACACTTGTTACAGTAGACTTCAGAAACAACATTAATGATCACCTCAATAGTTTTGCTATATTGTCCATTCATTTATTCATTCTACAAGAACTTTTTGGAATGTCTACCAGGTGTCAGGTCCTATACTAAGCACTGTGGGTATAGAGATAAAAGACAATCTCTGCCTTTAGGGGTTCACCATCAAGTGGGAGCCAAGCAATTGAATAGACAGGGATGCAAATAAATAAATCTTGTCTGTTAACTTGAAACTTGTCACCAGTTTTATGGGCTTACTAGTAAAAGGCCTCTGAACTGAAATGAACCAAGAAGCAGTAAAAGATCATTACTGAATACACTGCTATGCTATTGATTAGCTCCTATTTGTCATACACATTAATGATGGAAAGCAACATGTTAAGTGCTAAGTATGAGTATTTTCCCCATCCAGTTAATAACTTAATTGTGACATTTGGGTTATATGTTGAGCTTCAGGCAGCATTCAAACTATCACTAAAACACAACAACATGGTGTCATCAAATATAGTGATCCAAAGATGATAAAATTTTATGTATGTTTTTATACATTGCCTATGTACAAGTCAGCAAATCTATAACAGTAATTTGTAATAGACATAAAATTGATATTAATATAATAGCTATATTTAAGGTAACTGTCCATTTTGCCACAAAATGTGTGGTAATCATGAGATGCATAAAGTCTCCCTATGGGAGCCATGGACCTGACTCAAGAGAGCAGCCAACCCAAGGGAATTCAGCAGGGACGGAGCTAGGAGAAAAGATAGCCTGACTTTACCCCTCTTCCCCCTTCCTATCTCCAGCCAGTACTCCATGGGTGAACCCAGTTAGAAGCCAGAGAGCTAAGGAGCCCACTAATGTGGTCCCTATAGGCCAGCCTGCCAGTATACAAAATAGGGTGGAGAAGGGTAAGGTGTGCAGGGGCAGCTAGAAGAGATCTAGCACAGTACTAGGAGTAGTAGTAATAGTAATAGTTGAAGTAGTAGTAGTACTGAGAAATGTGGGCTGAATGCTAATACAAGTAGGTATTTATTCAACCCCATGACCAAGGGTATGGATTTTGAGATTGTAATCAGGATGAGTGTTAGTGCTATTGTGTGCCATCTTCTATGAGTGACTGAAGAATACTAAGGTAGGAAGATAATTAATTACGTAAGTGAAGCAATAAATATCCAAAAAGATGTTAATATATTAGAATGATAAGCTGAAATGAACATAATAACATCTATTTAGGGAAAATAAATGTTACATTTTACATGTTACAAATTAATGACAAAAAAAGAATAGAAGTAGATGTGATAAAACTTGAGAGCTTTAATTGACCAGAAATGAAATGTGAGAATATTATACCTCAATCTATGAATAGAAATACAGAATCAAAACCAAAGAAGGGACTAGGTCTAGAGTCATAATGTAAGGCAGAGATGGGGACTGATAAACATGGTGAAGGTCAGAAATATCCAGAAACAATTCTTCTGAACCCATAACTTCTGAGCCCTGATGCAGGCCATTGTCTTACCAGAGAGGCTCTGAGTTGGCTTTGTGTTAATAATCAGTTAGAGCTTTCAGTCATTCTGCTTTTAGATATAGTTTGCATCATATTTTTATGCAGCTTCAATTTGTCCCAGGTGAGAAATTTGAGATATTTCACAGGACTGGCAATATGCCAGTAATTTTCCATTTAAATCATATGCATAAAAAATATCTGACACAACTCATTTATCCTGAGACTTCTTTTTCTTTTCAATTTAAGATTTTAAAATGGAGCATTTTAAAGTAGAGATTGACATGAAAAATGTTCTCACAGACTCTTTGAACATGTCGTGGGGGGGGGGAAGAAGAGGAGAAAGCTAACAAGCTCTGAGCATTTATGTATTGCTGTATTTAATCCATAAAATTATCCTATAATGTTTACAGTACTTATTTCCATTTTATTGATGTAAAAAATCTTAGCTTAAAGAGGCAAATAAATTAACCTATCTGTAAATAGCAGGATTCAAACCTAGGAAAAATAATATCTTCTTTGTTTTGATCTGGGATATTTTAAACCTTATTTCCCTTTGTAAATCCCCATTATAATTTTGCTGTAGTTAGCTTGCATGAGCCATAACTGGGAGACAAAACACAAAAGATACTCAGAAATGTTCAACTGAGTAATGATCAATAGAGGAGAATAGCAATGAAGTTCATAAGACCTTAGGCTGACCAAACAAACCTGTCATCAAACTAGCATTTGTCAATGCCAAGTTATTCCACTACTATACATCTATATTTCCAATCCAGGTGTTGCATAACTAGCTAGCAGATCATATTATACCAAGTCTAGTCAAATGCCTTCATCCATGCACACAAAATATTCTAAATTGCTAAGTTATTCCTAAGAGGAAAGTGGGATGATACTTATTGTAGACTATATTAATGAGTTATCATTTACGATCATATATAAGCCATGTTGATTTTTTGGATCTCTAGTGAAAAAATATTATTAGGTTCCATTACAATAGCTCAGATCTATTTTTAAAATAAGCTGCATTTGGGTAACATTAAAAGCAGTTGATAAATTCATCACAAATCCCACCCTTTAAAAAATAATAAATTATTTAAGAAGCTCTAACAGACAATGCTTGACCAACCAAATTCAAACATATGAGGAAGAAATACAGGTGCACTTTTAAAGGATGTAATTCAATTGCTTGCATTATTTCAGATGCTGTGTTTTGAGCCTGTTGCAGACACACACTGACTTAGGTCCATTCAGATTTCTCTGAAGCCCTGTCCAGGGCATGAAAACAGTCTTGCTGCACAGGAGCCCAAATTCACTCCCCAAGGGCACCAAGAATTTTCCCCAAGGGCAGCACTTAGCCCTGGCCCGACTGCCTGGCTACAATGCTTGTTTTCAGTCATCAAAATACAACATTTAGTTGTGCTATTGTCATGGACCTCTTGTGCCTTTGGGAGAGAATTATAGTCTGCCTACTAACCGCATGACCCAGCGCTTCAGTCACAAAGCTGCTAATGTTGATCATATGACAAATAACTAAACCACCCCATTAAATGCCTTCTAGGAGCCCCTTCAGAAGCTAGAGCCAAAAAGAAGAGAGATGAGCAGTCAGGGAGGCTTCCACCTATTTCTCCCCCTTGCCACTCACAGTTCCGCGCCGTGTGCAGAAGGCAGCCCTCAGTCACTTAAGACTGTCTTGATGAGGGAGATGCTCATGGTGTTTGACTTTATTACAGCCGAGCCAAATCAAATGCACAGGCACTGCTTCCTTAGATGTCTATATTTCACTTAAACTGGGATAAAGCAAAGAAACTGGAATATTGTCTCATCATGCATTCTAAATCAGCCAGGGTAGAATATAATGGGGAGTTAATCAGATCACTGAGACTCTAATTCACTTGGTATTGATCGGGCAGATTCCTAATGGGACGGCAGACCAATTTCAAATTACAGTAAGTTGACTTGTCCTGGAATACCAATGACCAGGCTGGCGGATGAGCCAGGAGGACAGAGAGCTCTGCTCTCCTGATGCTCCCGCCTACCTGGCAGGCATGACTGTATAATCCGATGTGGCATTTAGCTAATTAATAGGGGATTGATGAAAGGTTTGGTTTTGAAAGCAGCCATCTCACTTAGATAAATGTGGGATCAGATCCCCATGGGCATGGGTAGTAGGGTCCTGGGAAGGTAGGTATACAATGAAAGCTAATGGAAAGTAATGCAATTAACTCAGGCTTTTAATTGTATTAATCAGTGACTTCATAGGAGCCACTGCATACAGGATGTACTCCTTAACTCTTTGCTAGCACCATGTTTGTGATTCATGTCTGAACCAAACTCAAACAGCAGTTTGAAGAAATAGATGTAGGCACATTTATATCAGTTAATTTTCCCCATGACTATGGGTTTCTTTGGCACGGAAGAATAGAGAGAGGAGAGAAGAAGAAGCAAGAAAGGAAAAGGGGAAGGGAGGCAATGGGTGATAATGAAAATTTTCTAAAGGAGACATGAGCTCGAAACTGGGTTTGTTAAGATTGGTTGTTACTTTATATTTACTTTCACTTTGGATTATTTGGCCTGGGAGTGTGAACAAATGACCAGTGTATTTACATGTAGTTAGAGGAGCTGAAAGACTGAATTGATTAATTTTTACATTTTAGAATCAACCTGCTGAGCTATTTGATGAAATACTCAAATGGATGAATTTATTCTAACAATAACTACTTGGCTTAGTTCCCTTCTTTAACCATCTTTCCCTCTCCTGTGTGGGTCTGTGTGTAAATTGTATTTGTGTGTGTGTGTACATGTGTGTGGTACCTGTCTATCAGGCTCCCATTTTCTTTCTAGAGGCAGAGAAATCACAGCTCCAGGCAGACATCAGATAGAGGGGCCTACGGTGAACAGCTTGCAGCGAGCCCAGATGCTACGTTTCATGCAGATAGATGGACCCCAGCCTCCTTGCAAAGAAAACAGTCATATTTTTCTCCCATAGGGGCTCTTTGTTTAATTTTCAATCTCCCAATATATCCCTCAGATTATTTGCCTTAGAAAGTGAAACTTGACTTTTAAAAACCAGAGCTTTACTGCTTAACCAGAGCTAACACTCAGTATTTTAAGAATTTTTCCAAGTATTGCAATATTAACAGAATGTATTATTATCTCCATTTTACAGAAGAGAAAACTGAGACACAAAGAGATTCATTAATTTGCCCAAGTTCATATATCTCACAAACCAGGGAGCCAGGGCTCAGACCTACTCCACAGTCCAGATCTATAACCACTCTAACAGCCTGGACTCTACCAAGTAGGAGTCCAGAGAGTTGCAGAGGGTGAATGGAAAGAAAAGGGGAGCTATTCATGATAATAGATGGGTTATGACCTGTTTTAAGTCCAGCATTATAGTCATCAGGAGCAATATAGACATACAATCCTGGTGATAATATCAAATTAGTCAAATTCAGTTCTCATTTCTAACATGGATGTCATGTATGTATACATTTCTAAAACCAATACAATTCCGTGAAGAATTCGATAGGCAAATCACAGCATATTAATATTATGTAATATTAATTTCTATTTAAATGATAAAATTTTGGTCTGTGTGATTATATGAAAATAATGAATGATCCAAGAAGGCCAGGATTACTTTCTCTGTCCTCAGAAGCTAGCCTGTCTCATGGGAGGCACCAATTAAGCATCTACTGAATGAATGTGTTGAATGAATTAAATATTTATATGCAATTATGTTAAGTGAGAAAATAGAATAAAAAATTATGCATACCAATTGATTACAGCTCTGAAAGAGTTTTTTGAACAGAATGAAGAGAGGATAAAGTAGAGGTTATCAAAAAGTAGGTTGTTTCCTGACACTGCAGAAATACAAAGGATCATGAAAGATTACTACAAGTAACTATATGCCAATAACATGGACCACCTGGAAGAAATTCTTAGAAAAGCACAACCTTCCAAGATTGAACCAGGAAGAAATAGAAAATATAAACAGACCAATCACAGCACTGAAATTGAAACTGTGATTAAAAATCTTCCAACAAACAAAAGCCCAGGACCAGATGGCTTCACAGGTGAATTCTATCAAACATTTAGAGAAGAGCTAACACCTATCCTTCTCAAACTGTTCCAAAATATAGCAGAGGGAGGAACACTCCCAAACTCATTCTACGAGGCCACCATCACCCTGATACCAAAACCAGACAATGATGTTACAAAGAAAAGAAAACTACAGGCCAATATGTCTGATAAACATAGATGCAAAAATCCTCAACAAAATACTAGCAAACAGAATCCAACAGCACATTAAAAGGATCATACATCATGATCAAGTGGGGTTTATCCCAGGAATGCAAAGATTCTTCAATATACACAAATCAATCAATGTGATACATCATATTAACAAACTGAAGAATAAAAACCACATGATAATCTCAACAGATGTGGAAAAAGCTTCTGACAAATTTCAACACCCATTTATGATAAAAGTCCTACAGAAAGTAGGCATAGAGGCAACCTACCTCAACATAATAAAGGTCATATATGACAAACCCACAGCCAACATCGTTCTCAATGGTGAAAAATTAAAACCATTTCCTCTAGATTAGGAACAAGACAAGGTTACCCACACTCACCACTATTATTCAACATACTTTTGGAAGTTTTAGCCACTGCAATCAGAGAAGAAAAAGAAATAAAAGGAATCCAAATTGGAAAAGAAGAAGTAAAACTGTCACTGTTTGCAGATGACATGATACCATACATAAAGAATCCTAAAGATGCTACCAGAAAACTACTAGAGATAATCAATGAATTTGGTAAAGTAGCAGGATACAAAACTGATGCACAGAAATCTCTTGCATTCCTATACACTAACGACAAATCTGAAAGAGAAATTAAGGAAACACTCCCATTTACCATTGCAACAAAAAGAATAAAATACCTAGGAATAAACCTACCTAAGGAGACAAAAGACCTGTATGCAGGAAACTATAAGACACTGATGAAAGAAATTAAAGACAATACAAACAGATAGAAAGATATACCATGTTCTTGGATTGGAAGAATCAACATTGTGAAAATGACTATACTACCCAAAGCAATCTACAGATTCAATGCAATCCCTATCAAACTACCACTGGCCTTTTTCACAGAACTAGAACAAAAAATTTCACAATTTGTATGTAAACACAAAAGACCCCGAATAGCCAAAGCAATCTTGAGAAAGAAAAACGGAGCTGGAGGAATCAGGCTCCCTGACTTCAGACTATACTACAAAGCTACAGTAATCAAGACAGTATGGTACTGGCACAAAAACAGAAATATAGATCAACGGAACAGGATAGAAAGCCCAGAGGTAAACCCACACACATATGCTCACCTTATCTTTGATAAAGGAGGCAAGAATATACAATGGAGAAAAGACAGCCTCTTCAATAAGTGGTGCTGGGAAAACTGGACAACTACATGGGAAGGAATGAAATTAGAACACTTCCTAATGCCATACACAAAAGTAAACTCAAAATGGATTAAAGACCTAAATGTAAGGCCAGACACTATCAAACTCTTAGAGGAAAACATAGGCAGAACACTACATGACACAAATCACAGCAAGACCCTTTTTGACCCACTTCCTAGAGAAATAGAAATAAAAACAAAAATAAACAAATGGGACCTAATGAAACTTAAAAGCTTTTGCACAGCAAAGGAAACCATAAACAAGATGAAAAGACAACCCTCAGAATGGGCGAAAATATTTGCAAACGAAGCAACTGACAAAGGCTTAATCTCCAAAGTATACAAGCAGCTCATGAAGCTCAATATCAAAAAAACAAACAACCCAATCCAAAAATGGTCAGAAGACCTAAAAAGACATTTCTCCAAAGAAGATATACAGATTGCCAATAGCCACATGAAAGGATGCTCAACGTCACCAATCATTAGAGAAATGCAAATCAAAACTACAATGAGGTATCACCTCACACCGGTCAGAATGGCCATCATCAAAAAATCTACAAACAATAAATGCTGGAGAGGGTGTGGAGAAAAGGGAACCCTCTTGCACTGTTGGTGTGAATGTAAATTACTACAGCCACTATGGAGAACAGTATGGAGGTTCCTTAAAAAACTAAAAATAGAACTACCATATGACCCAGCAATCCCACTACTGGGCATATACCCTGAGAAAACCATAATTCAAAAAGAGATATGTACCCCATATAATAGTTCAATGCAGCACTATTTGCAATAGCCAGGACATAGAAGCAACCTAAGTGTCCATCGACAGATGAATGGTTAAAGGTGTGGCACATGTATACAATGGAATATTACTCAGCCATTAAAAGAAATGAAATTGAGTTATTTGTAGTGAGGTGGATGGACCTAGAGTCTGTCATACAGAGTGAAGTAAGTCAGAAAGAGAAAAACAAATACCATATGCGAACACATATATATGGGATCTTAAAAAAAAAAAAAAGGTTCTGATGAACCTAGGGGCAGGACAGGAATAAAGATGCAGACATACAGAATGGACTTGAGGACAGGGGGAGGGGGAAGGGTAAGCTGGGACGAAGCAAGAGAGTAGCATTGACATATATACACTACCAAATGTAAAATAGATAGCTAGTGAGAAGCAGCTGCATAGCAAAGGGAGATCAGCTTGGTGCTTTGTGACCAACTAGAGGGGTGGGATAAGGAGGGTATGAGGGAGATGCAAGAGGGAGGGGATATGGGGATATATGTGTACATATAGCTGATTCACTTTGTTATACAGCAGAAAGTAACACAACATTGTAAAGCAATTATACTCCAATAAAGATGTTAAAAAAAATCGGTTGTTTCAATGTGAATTTTTAATAAAATAAAAGATTTAGTTGTCTGATTATTTCCTTTGGCTTTTATGTTAAATATACAATTTTTAGATTACAAATGCACAGGTCTTAGTATATAGCAATGTCGCATCTAGGTGATGAAACCTAAAGAAACTCTAGTACACCTGTGTGATTCAACAGTATTTTTATTAGCTAAAAAAAATTGGTTAGTACCTAATAATCATCATTAAAAGAATAAGTTGTGGTCTATAGAAGGGAATACTATACAGAAGTTGCAGTAACTTAATTGGAGCAACATGAATATCAAAATCAATGTTGATTTTTATAAATCTACAGAGGTATACATACAGTATATACCATTTACATAAAATTGAAAAGTGCCTAAAACAACACTATTTTATTGTTTACAGGTAAGAACGTAAGTGGTAAAAGTTTTAAAATATGGACATTAAAGATTTGTTAAAATGTGGTAAAATGTTAATGTGTTAATACAGCAGTGTGTGTTCATATGTGTCTGTTTTATATTATTTTCTGTACTGTTGTGTGTATGTGAATTACATAATGTATATAATTTAACAATCTTAATAGGAGTACACATTCACTATTTAATATAAGTAAAATAATTATTTATTGACTTGAATAGTACCTAGCAAATCATTTAAAAATATTATTTCATCTCCAGATACTTTACTCACCCATTTGAGTATGTGTTAAAAGTTATTTGTGAGAGGGAGGAAGGAAAGCTTTTTTTCCCTGATGGAAATTGTGCCTGGAGTGGATTTTACCTGTCTGCACTGGCTTGTATAATCCTGATCTGTCTAAGGGAAATGAATGGGGACATCAAAAGCAGTGATCACTAGAGAACACAAGGTAGTAGACAAAGGTGAGACCCATACCCAAGCAGGTCAAACCAGTTTCCTAAGAATGTAGTTCCATATCACCTGCATCAGAATCACCCAGGATGATAGTTAAAAACAAATTCCTGGGCCTAAACCCAGGTCTATATAATTATAAACACTAGGGTGGAGCCCAAGAATTTGTATTTGTAACAAGAGCTCTCCAAATGATTCCCATGCACATTGAAGTTTCAGAACTACTGAGTTAAACCACTCAATGGGTTCAGAGCATTTTTCTGAGGACCCTATGAACTGGTGGTTTCCCTTCAATTAGGAACCAAAACTCGTTGAAAAGTCCAAGAAAACATGTGAGCTCTTTGAACGAGGAAAGGGACAAATCTTCTAGCATTATGAGAATGAGAAAATAATGAGGAAAGCATGAAGGCTATAAAACCAATTTTAGGGTCACACAGCCATTCTAAAGATGATGCTCAGATGTTTGCTTGGAATAATAGATGGAAAAATCTGCTTACAATAAAGGTACCATCAGCCTTACCGACACACTGCTGGAAAGGAAGAAAACAAAATCAAAAGGACATTTACAACCGATATAAAGTGCCCAGCCCAATGCTTGGTTTGCACTGCCTGGTCAATACACTATGCTGTGGTGATGGCCAGTAAGAGTCAGGCAAAAGAAAAGGATGCTATGAGAGCTAGCAAAAGAAATTTCTGGATCAGTGCAGGATGGTCTGAAACCCAGGAGAAGAATTCCTGCAAAAGAACAAGGGCCTTCCTCGGCTCTCAGCTAGGGGAATCTTCCAGAGAGATGAGGGCATTGGCAAGGGCTGCAAGAATGGCTAAGAATATTAGAAACCAATCCCACAAGGGCCTTTGGCACAGGGCAGAACAGATGAACAAAGTGGGAAGAAAAACTGGGACACAGGTTCTGAAAAAGACTGAGACTCTCGCCAAGCACTGGAATGGTGTCAACCCACATCTCTCTAGGGCTACAATTGAGCAGCTTGATCTCACATTCAACCTAGATGGGCAGGCTTCGAAGATCATCAAGAGACTTCCAGCACGAGATGCTTCAGCAGTTGCATCAGAGAAATCAAGTGTAGGACTATAGACCATGAACAAGCACTATGAAGACTGTATAAGGTTTGATAATGCCGACTTCTGTCCATGTTTGTTATTTTTGTACCTCTATTTCTTCACAGTGATTAAGAGTAAATCCTTCAAATACAAAAGTCCAGTACACTTACTGCAGAGTACAGCAAGGAGAAAGATGAAAATTCCCCCATTTTGCAGTAAATTTGAAACATGGGTGGTAAAAGCTTGTAATGGGAAAGAATGTGGATTAAAAACCTGTGACCAAAGGAAACAAGCAAGAAGTGGGTAAGAAGCCACCTAAGAATTAGTTAGCCAAATAGGCTTAAGGAGGCTCCTCCATGGTTTTCTGACCCTGAAAAACATTCTTCATTATTTATTTTTATTAGACTAAGAACAAGTTGCTATTTTCCGGGCTGATTAAAATAAAGAATGAAGTAACACAATATGTAAGAGATGCAATTAAAACTCTGCTGATGAGACTTAAAAAATATCCTGAAACTCAAAACATGTATTTTACTCTATGGATTTAGGAACAATGAGAGTGTTTCTCCCCCAAAACAGGGGTTAGGAGGAAGCCTCGTTGGAAGAATTCAGCTGACCCAATTAAGACCTTCTTAGAAAACTCAGACTGGGGAACTGAGGTTACAAGGTGTTAAAAGACAAACTAAGGCATACTAAAAAATGTAAGAGTTTATCTGAGCAAAAATCTACTCAAATCAAGCAATGCCAGACAGGAAGTAGTTAGAAGCACTCCACCAATGGGAGCTTAGGGCAAGACTTTTATAGAGAAGAGGAGGAAGCAAAGCAAGAAAATTATTTGATTGGCTCTATCTTAAGCGGTTGCATTATTTTTGGAAAGCCTAGTTGGCTGTTTATGATTGGTTGTCCTTGGGTTTCCACTTCTTAACCTTGAGGCATTTACAGGCTTAGGTTTTGGTTTGCTTACGTAGTCTTCTAAGTCATTAGAATCACCTCAGTGTAATGGCCCCCTTGTTTAATTAGTTTAACAAAGTAAACCTAGAAACCCTTTTATAACTTTTCTTAACGTACCTAACTACAATGATGAAAATAGTGTACTTTAAAAGACGTCAATTCCTTTTTTCAAGCTTAGAATATTGTTTATATTGACCCCAAATCAGTTTTATCTTACTCTAAGACTTTCCAGGATCTCTCTCCCAAATTATGATAAAATACTGAAAATTAGTTTTGGGGTTTTTTTTGGTTTTGTTGTTGTTGTTATTTGCTTATGTGTCTGTTTGCTGCAGCTAGTATTCTTCCTGCACCCCCTCTCCCACCTGCATCCAGATGCCTGCCGCCCTGCCCCACATCCCCATCCCTCCCTCCTCACCTCCACCTGTTAAACACTGTAGGAGATTTCTACCTGCTTTTCACCACACAGTTCCTAATAGCTTTCTTTTTTTTCTCTCTCTCTCTTTATACAAATTGTAGACTGATTAACAGAAAACAAACTCTTGCCTTGACTTTGAGGAAGAAGTTCCTTGTTCGCGCAGTCACTGCACAACTCACTCTCACCCCTGAGTATGCGATACTTAAGATCTAAACAACTTTAGACTAATTTATAAATATTTACAATTAGTTAAACAGATTACTGAATAGTATGTAATATTAGTAACATGATATTTAAGCACCAGGAGAGAAACTCTAAATCAATGATTGCTCTAAATGGGTTTTAGTGGGGCTTAGCATGCATGTGACCCCTTGAATACAGATCAACACCAGAAGAATGAGTTAAAGCAAGAGCCCCAGAGGTCTATCAACTCTAAGGCATCCCAATTCCTTATTTCAAAATCCTGAATGAAACTTATTTACAGAACAGAAATAGACCCGCCAACATAGAAAACAAACTATGGTTACCAAAGGGGAAGGGGGGGAAGGATAATTAGGAGTTTGGAATTAACATATACACAGTTCTA
Source organism: Eubalaena glacialis (assembly GCF_028564815.1). Lineage (NCBI taxonomy): Eukaryota > Metazoa > Chordata > Mammalia > Artiodactyla > Balaenidae > Eubalaena > Eubalaena glacialis. The sequence continues at coordinate 106,105,788 of NC_083720.1, read as the reverse complement.
TATATAAAATAGATAACCAACAAGGACCCACTATATAACACAGGGAACTATACTCAATATTTTGTAATAACCTATAAGGGAAAAGAATCTGAAAAATAATATGTGTGTGTATATATATACACATATATATGTATAATTGCATCACTTTGCTGTACACCTGAAACTAACACAACATTGTAAATCAACTGCACTTCAATAAAAAATTTTAAAAATAAAAAATTCTGCATGAGAAGAAAGAATGTAGAAACGAATACATGTATACTGGAATGTCCTGTATCTCTGATATAGGAGAGAGATAGAAGGGAAAAATTACTGCATCACCTCCTGTCTTTTAGTCTTTCTCCTGTTTCAGGCAATGACTTCAACTTTTTTAGCAAGATGAAGTTTTAATTGCCACAGGCTTTCGTAATCATTAAATAGTGTTTAGCGTCTCACCCCAAATGAAAAGGGATTCAGTGGAAAAGAAAAACACTGTTTCCCCTCCATCTCCTTTCCTGCTTCTCTTTGTGAGACAAAAACAGAATAATTATAGTCACATAGTCTGTTTCTTTATCAATAGCATGAACCTACAAAATTGTCTTTTCACTTATTAGAAAAGTACTTTTCTCCACCTGACTGCCTTTAACTTTATCCTTTGCCATTTTTCAATTTCAGGAAAACTCACTACATACTTTTTCTTGTCCCTCTGATCAATACATTCTTTCACTGGGTTTACTTTTAGCTACTACTTCTGGAAATTTGCTTAACTGGTTTTTTAGTTATACTCCCAAAAACCCAGTGCCCCTTCCAAATAAATTCTTTTAAAACATTTGGATATTTACTAACAGTAATGAGGGGTTGTGAACAGTGTTAAAGAGATTTCACCAGCTGACACACTTAGTAAAAGATGAGGCAATAATATCAACAGGGCCAAGAATTCATTTCATTAATGAGAAACTGGACCCTATCTGTTAACGATTTGATGTAAAATGGTAAGAGGTAGCAAAGTACTGATGGAAGTAAGATTCATGGAATGCACAGACAGCAAGAAAAGGACAAACAAGCAGGCTTCAACTTGAATCCTAGGTCAGTTGATAAATTCTCTGCTCTGTCTTATATGCTGTATGCTATTAGAGAAGCACTAGGCTCATAGTTACATATTTTAACCTGGAGGTCAAGGATCTTCAGGTGAATTCTGTCTCTGACGAAGGTATCAATAGGTAATCTCACAATATCCCAGAACACCCCGATGGTAAGGACATATAGGGATGGCTACTCAGATTACTATTGCCCAATCTCTCTCTTCTAATGTGTGAATTACCAGGTAGAGGGTCATCACCTGAATTCCTCTTTTATCAACAGTGCCTACTAGTAGTATGTTTGTCAAAATCCAGACTCTCCAGTGAGGCAAACTTCAAATGGACCCATGATCATTAAACTCTGAGGATTTTGAAATCATGGCAACATATTATTTTAATCAGTGCAGGCTATGTTATATTGCAGTAACAATTTAACCACTAAATCTCAATACATTAACACAACAAAAAGTTCATTTTTTCTTGATGTTACATGTCCAGTGGAGTTTGGTAAAGGGGTTTCATCCCATGTTTACACATTGTATTTGGCTGAGACTGGCTCTATTTTCTTTCAACACTGCCGTCTCAGCATGTGGTTTCCAGTATTGCTGAGGCAGAAGACAAGAGAGCTTTTTCTTGTGTTCATGTCAAATCCAGTAACAGTCCATTGGACTGAACCAATTACAAGGCCCCAGCTAACAGGAAAGGGGCTGGGAAGAGTAGCCTTCCATTCATGTATGGTGTCAATTTCATCCAAACAATATTTCATCAGAAAAACTCTCATCTAGTTATAGACTTGAATAACATCCCCTATGGTAACATATTTTATAGTCTCAATTTTTGAAAGTCTTCATTCTTTAACACATTCTACACATTGCAAATTCTGAATTGCAATTTGAATGTTTTGAATTTTTATGTTAACTTTTTAATTAAGATATTAACATAAAATAAAATCATTCATGTTAAGTGTACAGTCTGATGAGTTTTGGTAATTATACATAACTGTGTAATTACCATCACAATCAAGATACAGAACAGTTCCCTTACCCTCATGCTGCCCCTTTGCAGTCAGTCAATTCCAACTCCCATCCCACCTCTGACACCAAGTAACCATTAATCCATTTTCAGTCAATGTAATTTTGAATATTTTGAATTTAATTTGTAGAATATGTTTCATTATCCAAAAGAGAAAATTAGAAGTCTTTTGTTACCTTTTGAAATTGAGACAAGTTATTTGATAAATATGTAATGCTACTCATCATTCGCAGTGTCTCTTTCATATTGTTTAATAGTAGTCCCTTGCATTCAAATAACAAAAGATATACAGTCCAAAACACTTTCAAAAGGCAACATCCTGGTGATTTATTTATTTAGAATGTGCCTATTGGTTTCTCAGTGCTATTCAATGTTGAATAAAAGTGTTCCTTCCTGTCTGTGTCTACATTACAATCAAAATTGAGCTGAGAAAAATAAATAGGTGAAATTAGGAGGTCTTCCAAATTTGCTTTGGGATTTATAGAATAACTGCTCTGTATATTGATGACAATAGATAACGATGTATCAACACATGTGAGTGAGTGTGTGTGTGTGTGTCTGTGTGTGTTGGAGGGTCACTACAGGGAGCTACTACATGTATTCACTGCACGGATGAAAATTCCCTTAACTTCTCCCTCATCACGGAGCTGTGACAAGGGATCACAGTAAATCCAGGCTTGGGAAATGAACTGTATCAGCCCTCCAGTCAGTGGGCACTACAACAGGAGGCTGTCAAAACCCCAGGGACAAGGTGAGCTACCCATCCCTTTCAAACCCAATTGTAATTTGCTCTTCTCATCTTGTGGGAAGACAGATGATTGTCAGGAAAGGATTTGCCACAGAGCTCTGGGCATGCACAGTAGTGGCTGGTGGCTTTGTATTAGGGCACCATAATGGCAGTCGAAAGGAAAATTGTTGAACCAATACAAGTGCAAAGGGCACGAGTAACATAATGTTACTCATAATGTTACTCCTTGAAAGAGAGAGAAGACAGCTATTTGTGTCCTAGGGAACCAATGAGTTGGAGGAGCGTGCAGATGGTGCTAGTGAAAGAGTAATGCATGAAAAGCAGGTGTCCCCATGCTTTAAGTGAAGATCAGTATATAGATATTTGCTAATACTTATTTGCACTGTCATCCAGAAATCTACATGGAAATCATACCTTTCTGCCAGCAACATTGCAATCTCAATGACATGCCATCCTGACTGAAGTATTCATCTTTTCCTTTAATGGCTCAACAAGTATTTTGTGAGTACCTGCTCCCTACAAGGCAAAATATCAGGGTCAAGAGAGGAGAGCCACATCCAGCGGTTGAGTTTCCCCAGGTAACACTATAATATTATAAGTGCTTTGCTTCACTTTCACCCCCTCCTTCAGGGTTCCCTCTCCTGCTACAACATTACTCCCAGGCCTTTCTCCCATCTTCATCTTTCCTGAGAATCTCCACTGTAGCTCTTACACGTGATGGGTTCTAGACTAGAACTGTCCAAAAGAACTTTGTGCAATGATGGAAATGTTCTATTTCTGCCTTGTCCAATAGAGTAGATATTAGCCACATGTCACTGTCAAGTATTTGAAATATAGCTAGTGAGACTGAGACACTAATTTTTCTATTTTTTAATATTTTAATTCATTCAAATTTAAATAGCCACAGGTGGCTAGTGGCTACTCCATTGATCATTACTATTCTGAACATTTTCTATTTCTCCATCTTTACCCCCCTCCCCATACTTATCTTTTCTATTTTCTTCTAAGTAACAGCAAGTTCTTATATTAACTTGGTGCATTAAGGAGTGTATCAATGAAGGACCATAATACCCTCTTAGGTACTGTACTGAGTTCATAGCATCCCCTCAATTCATGCCCTTCCCAGAACCACAGATTTTGATCTTATTTAGAAGTAAAGTCATTGAAGATGTAATTAAGATGACATCATATTGGACTAGGATGAGCCCTTAATTCAACATCATTGGTGTCCTTATAAGAAGAGGAGAAGACAAGCAGAGACACAGAAAGAACACCATGTAATGACAGAGGCTGAGATTGGAGTGATGTGTCTACAAACAGGGTACACCAAGGACTGCCAGCAATGCCAGAAGGTAAGAGAAAGGCATGGATCACATTCTCCCCTAGAGCCTTCAGAGAGAGCATGACACTGCTGACATTTTGATTCAGACTCCTAGCCTCCAGACTGTGAGAAAATGCATTTTTGTTGTTTAGGCTACCCAGTCTGTGGTAATTTCCTATGACAGCCCTAGGAAATTAATACAGGTACTTAGGTTGCCTTCACCATTATGTCATTTAATAAAGGCTTTATGGTCTTAAATTTGACACCAAAATTATTAATGGTGAAAATTGTAAGGTCCATGGTACAGTAACCAGCAATAAGGACGTTTAAGGCTAGTAAAGGACAGATGGTGCCTTGATAAAGTGAGAACTTCCCGTTTCTTCCCATCTAGATTTTCTCCCTAACCAGACTTTACCTCAGAAGCCTGCTTTGCATAGTCTGAGACATCTTTTTGAATCAAAGATGTGAATTAAGTCTTAGAAGGAAGTCTGGCTTCTGTCTGCAGCCCATTACTGACCTAAGGCTGCGATGATCACATTAAGAAAATAAAGCATTATTCATCCAGAGAAAAAGCATGACAAGTAATGATGTATTATTCCTAAAATGTAATATTCCTAAAACATCTTTCCTAGAACTCATGGCAATACATACACATGTGTGTGTGGATAATGTGTGTACCTTTATAAGCACAAGTGTGCATACAAATGTGGCTATGTAAGAGTGTATATTATATTGTATGTGTACACCATGGAAATGAAATCTGTTTTCCCTAAATGATTGAGTGCTTTTTCAGGGAAGCTGGAATCCCATCAATAACTTCCCAAGAGTGAGCTAGAGACCTGTCTCTCAAAGAGATAGCCTTGAATTAGTTTAGTATATATTGAAGTCAGCCTTGAAAACACCATCAAGATGAACTAGAATCCACCTGACGGAGACACAAAGACCCCAAGACCCACAGTTCTGCGCCTCACCCCCACTTCTGTTGAGGAGGCCAAAAATTTGCAGCAAACGTGTATCCAACGTACCACAATCTACTCCTTTTCTATGGATCCTTGGATTATTTCAGTCAGATAATATTCAATCAGATGTCCATTTAACAGGTTTTAAACATGCAGGGAATGTGAAATATTTTATGGGCAAGTTTTGTTTTTTTTTGTTTTTTTACCTCAGAGAGCTCTTAGGAACTAGTGTCTGGCCCTTAAGTTTCACTTGAACAAACAGATCCAGTGAAGGAAACCACAGGGATCTATCAGAACCCAATAGGTAGGTCGATGAAGCCACAGGAGATGTCTCTCTCAGGCGGGCCACAATAGAACAAAGAAATAGCTGTTTTTATTAATACAGGTACACCTGAGAGGTAGTGACAGAATGAAAGCCTTTTCCTATGACAGGAAAGACCTTATTAGACCATAACTGATGGGATCCAAGAAAGGTTGCAGAGAATGCCACTGCATCTCAGAGGGGTTCATGGCATTCCCATAAATTTCACTGATGACATTGATCCCGGTCCTGGAAAAAACCTTTGTGGGGGCTGCATTGTTAGGCTTCAGTGGATTCCTACTCTTTTCCAGAAAGCTATACATCAGCTATAAATTGTTATTGATAAATGTTGGAACGCAATTCTGATGTTTTCAGAGATTGTGCAGCCTGAAAACACCCCGCGTGTGGGAGAAACTGAAAAAGGACACAGACAACCTGACAGGTGTGTTCACATCTACTGGGAGCTCGACAAGCAGCAGGGTGTTTCAGTGCCCACAAGAAGGGAGGGCACTCACACAACTGACACAGATTTGCCCCAAGCAGCACTTTTGTTCCAGCCCTCTCTGACAGTCATCAGCGCTCTATGAGGGAGCTTGGACTGCTCCTTGTCAGCTTTGTGTGAGTTTCAGAGGTCTGGGGGTTCAGAACCCAGTCATTTGCTCTTATCAGAGTACTATTGTTGATCTGCCTCCGACCTGAAAAAAGATTTGCAGGAGAGCAATTGTACTGTAGGCTGAGAAAAACCTACATTTATAGTTGGAAGTGTGGGGCGTTGATGAAGAAAGATATGAAGACGGTGAATACAGGGTACAAAATTTTATGTCCTAGAATGCCCTGATTTTTATTCAGAAGACATCGTCTATTGATTCTGAATAAAGGCAGGGTAACTTTTCTTTTATTGTGTGTGACTAAGATATATAAGGCTCTTTTAGTGCATGTTTTTAAACGATGATTACCCAGTTCAAACGAGAACCAACGCACTCCCAGTAGGTGGAACTCAATGCCATGCAGATGGCGGTGAAAGATCTACCAGTGTGTGATGTGTTTATTTAGCAGGACTCCGGTCAACATTCTGCTTCAATAGCTTTTCTTTACCTATTGAGGCCTCAGTTGTGAATTGGGCATTTGGCCTATGAGGTCCTATTTTCTAACAAATACACTCATCTCTTACATCCACATGAGAGGCACATTTTAAAAAGTCCATAACTTCAGAAATTCCTAATTTTCATTATTTAGATCTGTGTAAGTATCACTCTTCCCTAAAAGCTTTTAACTTCTCTCATTGAAAATCTAAATCGGAGATTAGAAAATGATGAGATCATGTAATATATTCACAGCTGAGCTATTTTAGTGCTTAAAGTAGAGTAAGGTGCACAACCAATATATTCCAATGTGCATTAAAATATATTTGTTTTTAAAAATATGTCTTTCTGTTGGATAGACTCTTATACATATTAATATAAATAACGAAAGAAGGAATTTGGAATTTCCTATTTGCTGGGGGAAATACTAGTAATCATCATTTTGTTCCTTAAAATATGTGATTGTTTTAAATTTAAAACTTGACTTCCAGAATGTTTTAATACATCATTTAATGCTCTATTACTCTTAGCTTGACATTTCAAAAAGTAGTAGATAGAATTCCTAAGAACTTTTTAATAAGCATCTCAATTATTATTTATTAAGATTAATGGAGATGCATGCACAGTTTAAGAACAAAATTGCAATTACTTATTATATCTAAATTTATGACTGCACCAAATTTGAAGGCAGAATAATCACAAGTCAAGGTCCACAACTTAAAAGTGTAGGGAATAATATATTAACCATTGATCATACAAATAATTAGGGAAGAGTATAAATAGTGGTGAAGACCAAGGACTTAAACACCAAAGATACCCAGATTTAAACTCCTGTTCTGCCACCTCATTGGCTGTTGCGAACTAGAGTCACAGTTTTCTACTCCATGAGATGGGGCTAATACTTCCCATAGGTTGTTTTGTGTGTGTGAGAATCAAATAAAGTAACCCATGTAATGTAGATATCACAGTGTATAGCACATAGGAAATAGTATTTGGTAGCTATCATTTTTTTATGATAAAATGATAGCTATGATAACATTCATGATAAAAACATAACATATAAAGAGTGTTTATAGGCATACAAATTAAACAAACTTCAGAACTGTTGCGTGATAAAACAAACAACTTATCCTGAATTAGAGGAAGCTACAGAAGTGAGGAGTGACCAACTACAAGGAGCGCATGTAAACCGGACGAGTGGAGGGTCAGGATAAACTGATGAATAGTCCGTGGAGCACCACACTCATGCTCCAAACTTTTGCTCCTCAAACCACTTCGAGTTTTGTGAGCGAGCAAACATTTTCAAAATTCAGTGAAAGTGTTTGCTGCAATTGCCAAAATAAAGCATAGCAATGTATCTTATTTAATTCTTTCCCTCACTTTTGAAGGAAAGACTGACTCCACAGCTCCTCCCCCAAAATGCACTAACTTTGGGGGATATGGAAAAAAGTTGGATAAGAAACACCTTAGCTAAAAATGTTGACTAATTTTCAAATAGGAGTCACTTTGATAAAGAAAGTTTCAAGCAAACTTACAGTTATTACCTAGCCTTAGAAACGGGTATATTACCTCCTGAGGCCAGCGCAGTGAGTGTTTATCATCCTGATCCTGCCTGACCGCAATGCGGCATTTAGTACATTATTTCTACAACACTGCTGCTTGCTCCACCTCTGCTTTCTCAGTCTTCTTCTATGACTCCCCTACCCTTACTGCAGCTATTATTTCTCAGGATTTTGTCCTCCATCTGCATTTTATTACTAATACTCTCCCAGGGAAATCTAACTGAGCCAATCACTTTTATATCTATATGCTGACAAGTCCTGAATATGTAATTCCTTTTCCTAAACTCCAAATTCATATTCCTAATTTTCTTTGGACCTCTATATCTGGCACACTGGCATGGAGTAGAAAAAAGTATCCTCCTGTTATTGTTAGAGCTTATTATCCAGCATATTGTTATGGAATTATCATACTTTCAGGAAAAAGGATCAACACCATAGTCCTAACAATCAGCCACGAGTGAGGCAAGTCTCTCAGACAAACCAGAACTCCAGAGGAAGAGTCAACTTGAAATTTTCTCTGCTCTTTGAACCAGGAAAAAAGGGCAATATCACCAAGAACCAGTTCTGAAGTGGTAGAAATCACAATGGGGCCCACCAGGTAAAAATAACTTAGAGCTGGAAAGGCAAAATGTCAGGAAAAATTTCAGCAAGGGTCTATGACTGAAGGTAGCTGTCTTAGAAGGCAAGGTATATATTGAGGAAAAATCTAAGACTTGGGAAAAGTTAGTTATGATGGGGTCAAACTCCAGCCTTTTTTTTATCAACTTCTTAAATTCTCTTTATTTTTCTTTAGCCTTTAGTGACCCTAATGTTGAAAGCCAAGACTTTCTATCTCAGTTAGAAGTAACCAAGTGTAAGGGTTTGCTTATGCTTGTGTAGTAGATTTTATAGGGGTCCTTGGCCCAGAGGTGGCAGAGAGGTTCAAAGTGAGAAAACTCCAGGAGAAGGTCAAGTCAGATCCAGGAGAAGGTCAAGTCAGATCCAGGAGAAGGTCAAGTCAGATCCAGGAGAAGGTCAACTCCACCAGAAGGTAAAACTGAGGGTCAAATCAGGGCCAGTTGGTAAGCAGCCCTCTGGACTGAAATTCTCCTTAGTTCTCATATCTGCTAAAGGCACAGAGGGTTCTGGGTTTGAGTTTCATTAAGGAATCTGTTCCTTTACATCTAACATTCAACAAATCCACTAGGGAACTTACTTATTGCTGCTGGTTATCAATTCCCATTCCCCAAATCTGTGTTTTATATCTCTCTTAATACTGTTATGTGACTTCTCTGAATCTGTTTCCTCACTTGTAAACATGCAGTGCCAATACTTGACCTAACTACTTCTCAGGATTTACCCTCTACAGGTTAGGCCTTAATCTGTGCTCTTTTTATCATGTCACTCCAGTGTTTTCAAAAACAACAAACTGGTTCAAATATATATTCTTCATTAGGTTTTTCAAGGGTCACTAAGAGTATTCCAGCTCTGTCTATCCATTCTCTTCCATGATTACATTACATTGAACAGTCTTATTATTTTCATTCTCCTTGCATGCATTCAGTCCTGGGTTTCTATCTAATTGTCATAAATTCTTGAAACAGAAAAATATATGCCTGCCTTTAAATACAGTTTTCTGTTTATATGGTCTTGACAAATTCATGTTGATTGACTCTCTTCCTGTCTTTTTTAAAGGCCAAACACTTAATTTTGTATTTTTAAAAGGCTCTATCTCATTTTTTATATAACACCGTCTGCTTATTCACTCAAAATAAATTTAAAATTTCATACAGCTCTGTATTTGCACCTTCTCTATCACATGAACCTAAGATATACCCTCATTCTCTAATAAATTGCTAAGAGACAGTTAGCTAGGGTAAGTGAGAGTCACTTCAAGACTACAAAGCATTGTCTTGCTGCTATTATGGCTAAATTAGCCTTTGCATCTGTGCTCAAAATCTCATGTAAAACATATAAACAAAGAAAAGCAACTGTCTTCTATGAGTGCAAAATATGCTTCACTTATTAAAAGAGTACCCAGCAAGTAGAGGAAGTTTCCTTATCTCTTCAGGACCTTTTAACCTACACTGTGCCCAGAATACTCAGACTCACACACACACACAAACATTATCGATTTCCAGAATCTTCTCCATGGAATGCCAAAAATAATAAACAAAAAATAAATCAAAAACAACAGCCTCCTTCCATTATGTATTAAATATCTTCCCCACGAAGATAGGACAAATAGAGATGTATATAGAGAGCAATGGAAACATAAATCTAGTGTCAGAGTAATCGATTTCTGCCTTGTTCCTTTATTTCTAGTAAATAATGATCTTCAGATCTTTCATGGTGGTTCTATAGAAAAAGTCAGCTCCAAGATCCCTGGAAGTGTTTCACCTTTGATAAAACCAATGATGCTGCTTCCTCTCCAAAATCATTACATTCACTCATTTCTTTTCATGGAGTGAAAACAACATTTAGTAGAATGAAAAGAAATTTAAAAGAGTATTCACTTTAAGAGTTTTCTGTCCAGTCATGTATATGGTTAATAAAACATTTTATATTGTTCTATGTCAAACCAAAAGAGAATTTCTCTAGAAAATGTGGTCCCTGCATATTACCAATAAACTGCTAAAAATAAAACATTGATATTGATTATTAGAAACGCACTGAAAAGTCTTAAATATTAAGTAGGCCTGATTAGACCTGAGGCTCAGGCAACCTGAGAAGTCTCAGCTAATGAGATACAAAGAAAAATAATTCAATCTGCTTAATTATGTGAATTCAGTAAGCAAAGACCACTACCACAATTTTTATACAGACCTCCATGTTCTTTCCCATGGCTCATTTCTTAACAAAATTCATAAGATGATACATGATCAAGCCAGATCATTAGATTTTAGAACACACAGGAAGATGTCAATTTATTTATAAGATAAACAATTGAGGTTGAATTCTGAATCTGGCACTTAATTATCTATATGCCTTGAAAAAAATCATGTAACCTTTTTATATAATGAGATAGCATAGAGATATAGATGGAAAGTAATAGATAACTGTCAAGCATCTATTTAAAGCATGTGGCTTGTGTATCTTAGTTTGAAACCAAGATGCTTTCTGGGGCAAAGGAGAAGGGATTCCAAGAGGGACAGATAGAAAGTAACATGGGGCCAAGATTAAGATCTGATCCAGAGTAAAGTTTGACCTGGCAAAAATAAGTCCTGTAATTTGAGCCTTTCTCTTTATTTTAGTAGTAGTAGTAGTAGTAGTAGTAGTAGTAGTTGTAGTAGTAGTAGTAGTAGTAGTAGTAGTAGTAGTAGTAGTAATAGTAGTTGTAGTAGTAGTTGTAGCAGCAGCAGTAGTAGTAGTAGTTGTAGTAGTAGTAGTAGTAGTAGGTGGTGGTAGTTGTGGTGTTGGTGGTGCTGTTATTTCCAAAGGCAAAACTCACATGAGGTTGTCACTCATGTTCTCAGTGGCCTAGTCATTAAATCTCATATATGTCTTAATAAGTCCAATTACTTCAGTGAATTGTCCTAAGCAGGACTCATGCTTTGTTCCAGTCCCTCACTTCAGGGTATACACCTTTATAAAGGGCTACCTTTCTCTGACACAGAGATGTAGGAACTGAGTTTTTGTGGGACCTTGTAGGTGGATGTCAAACATAAAATAAATGCTGAATGAATCTTATGGAGAAATCAATTGTGTCAACCACAGATTTTCTGGGTCAGTAGGTTGTATGTAATAGAAGTAGTGACAGATGCCTAGGAGGATGACTCTTGTAGTCACCAATCAAGCCAGTCAAAAACACAGTGTTTAAAAGAAACAGATACCCTACAACCAAAGAGTTTAGAAGAAATGATGTGCTTTGTACGATAAATGAAATCTGTAATGCCATTGATGAAAAGCCTCCACGTTCCTCTAATATTCCTCCCCCTGCACAATTACACCCATCACATTTGGGTAACTGTGCTATGAGGTCAACTAAAGCCCATGGACTCAGTGATATATTAATACAACTTTACAGTTCTTAGGGTGAGGATTTTTTTCTTTTAATGAAGTCTTGATATCTGTGCCCCACGCACTCACTTTAACCCAATGGTCATCATGCAAAAGAGGAGCTACCAGTGACAATTCAATTTGCTTTTTCAAGAATTTGCAAATGTAGTCAAAGTCGACTGGGAATGATGCATCCTTTACACAACTTTTACATTAAGGAGAAGTGTGCTCTATTGGATTACTATCGTAGAGGCAAGAACAGTAAAAACTAAAAATGACATGTTACCTAATCATTACTTTGACAATAATTGTCATGAACAGAATTTCTTTATAGATTTTGGATGTAGCCTTTGAAGCAAGAAAAGACTCAGATGCTGTGTCGGCCTGAGCTAAAAGGATTTTAAAAATTTAATCTTTAAGAGAAGCTCCTGAGATACAGGCTAAAAGAGTTTATAAAGGTCATAAAAAAATTAACTTATCTTGCTGACTGAAGCTTTTTTAATGCACTCTAAGTTACAAAGGAATTGCATCTGGAGCCTTTAGGCCAACGGTCTACTATATTTTTCTCTCATTAGTAAGGACAGCAAAAAAACTGCACTGGGATTTTTACCACCGCAATCATCTCGGATTCATTAGTCTTCGTGACTGAATATGCGGAGAGCGTGGAGCCTGTGGTGTAGGAATATTTCGCACTTATCTCATTTGCTAACACTGCAGGTCAGGAGACAGCCGGAATCGTGGGTGGAAATGGACCTGCTACTGGGGCTAAACATGGTTAAGAGTCAGACTGACTTCCATCAGGCTTATCTGAAAGAAATAAATACAATAAAATGTCTTTAAGGCAAGGACTATTACTTATGCAAAGGAAAGTCCATACCTCTCTTGATATGTAGCATCAAAAACAAAATGCGAGGGACCTCTACAGATGTCATTGGCATGGGACGGAGCTCATTCCTGAGAATTAGATCCAGGAGGCCCAAGGGAAGGGAACTTCATCTTGCGAATTTCAGCTCCCTCAACTATAAATTAGGGATAATCAACTGGCCCTGCCTACCTCATAGGAAATTGTAAGCCATAGATGATATAATATATTTGAAAACATTTTATAATGATTAAGCTCCATATAAATATGTGCATTATCATCATATTGACCATGAAGACCATGATTATGCCTAAAAGATAGATAGATGAATATAGTTACACCTTAGTTTAAATTAAACCAGTAGACATACAGAGCATTTTCTATAGTCAGGGGCTGCATTTTATCCTTCATCTTCTTAACATCCACAGTGCTAGGCACACAGCAGATGCTTACTAGTTTTTAAATGAATGGATGACAGTCATTTTATAAACAGAATAACTTTAGGAATCTCTTAAGTAAAAAAAGTCTCTTCCAAGATTAAAACAAGGTTCAATTTTTAAAATCTGTCTATATGATTTACATTTAGGGGACTATAGCATAACAGATGGGAGAACAGAATGGAAATCAGACTGCCTGAGTTTGAGACCCAAATCCACCACATTTTAGCCAATGCAAGTTATTTAACCTTTTCCCTCTTTTGTAATACAGAGGTAATAATAGTATCAACCTCCATTGTCGATGTCAGGAGTAAAGAGATCACCCATGCCAAGTGTACAGTACAGTGACTGGGTCATGGCAGGTTATTAATAAAAGTTGTGATTGATGTTGTTTTAACTTCGGCTGTGGTCTTTCTTGTTGTTGTTGCTGTTGTTATTTGATTCATCATTGTTTAAAAATGGGCTTCAACAGAAGGAGAGTTTTTCAGACAGTTCAGTGACGAAGTCAGCCAGACTGGATGTTTGACATCACACTGACACTCTCTGAGGCTCTCAAGATGAGAGGCTGGCATTCACTGCTGTCACTTGGCTCCTTAGAACTGACAAGGAAAGAGCTAATGAACACTTGTCAGGCCTGTTAAAAAAAAAATGCCCATAAGGTTTTGTAACCCAGCTGCACTACTGGTTTAGGCATTTCCTCTCATGCTGAAGTCTTCCGTTCGCTGGAATTTTGATTGGACCGCCTCACTCAACTTAAATGATTTTTCAAATTAAAAAACTTCCAATAAGCCAACCTTTAATGAGGAGGTCATGTGAGGGTGCCTCTCTGAAGTAAATTACATTCTTCTCATCTGTATTCACAACAGGATCCCCTAACAGCTGAGGATATTACATAGCTGGACAACAGGAAGTAATGTTTGTTAATCAGAAAATCTAGCATCATTTGCTTAACAACTTTTTGGTTAAAGATCTTGCTAGAATTTTTATTCACTTGGCTAAACTCTGTGATTGGATTAGAGGTTCGTGGCATCCTTATTATTTATTACTGCTTCCTCCACCCGGGGATCACTCTCTTCTACCCTTTTTAATCATGATGATGACAGTTGAGAATTGACACCGTGCACTATTGTGTACTGTCAAATGCATAACAAATACCTTAATCAGGCTTAAATAGCTCAAGAACCACAACTATTTATTGCCGGTCAGAGGATAATTTCTGGAGATGGCAAGAGGAGATGTGAGGATACTGATTATGACGTGCCCGCCCCGCCAATGATATCACCTAATTTGGTAGAACAGTTGCTTCATTTAATACGAAACCATGTCTCTTTTACAGTAGCAATAACCTAGATCAAATAATCTAGGCAGAGGCACCAACTAGAATTAATAAGCAGATTATACTAGCTGTTTTACTGGTTTAATAAATTTACAAAATCAGAAACTTGACAGACAAATTAAATGCAGCTCATTCCCTTAATAGGTTGAGGAATCTTCAGAGAAAGCAAGGGCCTTCTAGCATTTGCTTAGTGATAAATAGACTCGACAATTGCACTATCTGCTTTTCCTCTTCTTCCTCTGTTTTCTAAGAGCAAAGAAGAAATTTTCAAAATGGAGTACCTTCATTCCTTCCATAGTCACGATTTCTAGGGCTTATACGATTTCTCCCAAACTGGAGGCAACATTTTTTAAAAGGTGGTACATGTCAAATTTTAGAAAACAGGATCATAATGATCACTAAAGAATCACTTTCTGTTTCCCATTAAAGTAGATGTATTTCAAATTCAGAGGGCAGTGGTAATAGGCAGCACAATCCACATGGCCTGACAGGTAGGATTAACTCTATCAAGACTCTATTTCAAAAATGAAAAGAGTGCTTTTTGCTCCTTAGTACTTTTAAAGCAAATTCTTTGTGTCTGCTCTGAGCATGCCAAGGTGGGAGGGCATTTATTTCCACAGCAGGAGGCCTGTGGCAACACTCCCGTCGCTGGGGACTTTGCATTTATTGTGCTAAATGACCGATGCACAGTTAATCACTGGGCCTGAGAGACGGCATGGGGGGAGGCACTGGTTTTCTCTGTGTGAGTATTGACAGTCTGGCTTAGAGATCAGCCTGCCTGGTGTTTCAGTCAATTAGAAGACACCTGATCCATGAAGTAGACTGACTGTACTTTCAAAATAAACTTGGATTGGACTAGATGCTGTTCTACTCCAATACGAATCTTTAAGTCATTATCAACGAGGTCAATGTACCTGCAATTGTCCATTAGTTCTATTTGGGACATGCTAAACTCTGGCTCTTTGTGATGATTTCTAAAGATATTAGTGAAATAATCAGCATGATAAATGCCAGCAACTCTGACGCTGATTTTATAACCACAGCAACCATTTAGAAGCATTTTATTCCTCCTCTTTCTTCCAACACAGAATAAGTCCCTTAACTTTCCCCAAATGACTGTGTGAAATGGGGAGACTACAAGAGCAGTTGCCTGTAAACTACATTTTGAACTCAGGTAGAAGACAGCAGCCAACCACATTGCATTCTGTTTTACAAAAGCATACAGCTTTTCAAGATAAAGGAAAAAAGTGTAAAGGTTTTGTGTTTTTATTGTAACCATCTATGATTTTTCTATTCACCCAATCAAAACTTGAGAAAATTTTCCTTGACCCTCGTAGGTCCCAGGCTGGGTAGGTCTGAAAAGTAAACTTGACAAAGGCAGATAAACACCAGAAAAGCATACAAATTTATTTAATATAAGTTTTATGTCACACGGGAGCCTTTGTAAGGAAATAAAGACTATTTCATGGCAGGTTTGATGAAGAGTGGACAGCCTTGGAGGAATATGATAGGTTATGGAGTTTGAAGTAATTGTAGTAAACTGAAGGGAACTTAGCAAGGCACACTTGTTAGGATTCTTATTGTTGTCCCTTTGTCTTCAGAGGTAAGGATGGTCTTTTCCTCCAGGTATAGGAGGGCACCTCTCATAAGAAGGTTTTATGGCCTGTTTAAGGGGAGAAGGCCGGGGGGTGGTGGGGGAGGTCAGAGTGAACTTCCTACTTCTTCCATTTTCTCAAAGTCCTTCAGCTTAAATATTCAATACGCAAAGGTACCATATTTTGGGGTAGCCTGTCCTGAATCACATCAACCCTCTCCTGTTGCTCACCAATCTGTTGTCATCTTGTAGATTCTACTTGTATAATACTCTGTCCCTTCTTGTCTGTTCCCACTGCCACTCTCCTAGTTTAGGCCTTCATTACTTCTCTCCAGGGCTAACCAGCCTCCTTCATACCAGTCTTTCAGCTCTTTAGTCTACTTTATATGCTATGACCACATTAATCTTCCTAAAGTATATATTAGATTATGTCATTTCCTTGCTCAAAAATCTTCAATGGCTCCATATTGCTTAATTTTAAAAGTCTAAACTGCTTAGTCCAGTGTTCAGTGGCCATCCCCCATCCCATCTACCTTTTAATCTTATTTCCATTTACCTGTCTTCATTCACTCACTAGTTCAGTAACGTGGAATTAGTCACTATTCATCACTCATGGTCTCTACATGGGATTCTCCCTTTGCACATGTTTGGCCCTGCCCTCTTCCTCCACCCTCACTGAATTTCCCTTTCTTGCCCCAATTTAGTTTGCATAACCAAACCCTGTCTGCTCAGTCTTCCCTAATTTCCTCCAATTGGAAACTACGTATCCTTCTTCTTATGCCACATAGAACTGTATCTGTATATCTTATGACACTTTTACCTTGTACAACAGTTCTGTATATCTCATATGCCTTTATATATAAATTCCTTGAAAGCACAATCTAGGTCTAATTCATTTTTACATCCCCCCATAGTACCTATCACTGGCATATTGACTGGCATATTGTATCCATTTACTAAATATTTTTTGATGTATTCTATTCACAAATGAGTGGATGATTCCTAATTTACTGTCATTAAACCATCGTAAATTTATTTTTTCGGACACCTGCTTTCACCTATTCCAATCTTGAAGCATCCCAAATTTTAACAGATGTTTGTGGGCAGCTGGGAGAAATTACACTGCAGATACCAAATCATCAGCATAGCTCTCAAGCTCACATCCTCACCTGGTTATGTGTTCCAGACAGCCGTGCCTTCCTGTAAAGGCCCTTGGCTTCAGGAGCAGGTTCTGCTTATAATACCACTATAGCATTCCAGAATACACATGACGGGCCTTGATGCAGAGTAGAATGTGTGCAAGTTTGTGATCTATTTATGTTCTTTGGGGACTTAGGGTGGACTCACTTTGCATTTGTAAAAATGCTTCTTGTCTTAGGGCCTCACTCAATTTCAGAGCACACTGATTTTACTTTTAGTAAGAAAAATAGTACAGATACACTGTGATGGGGAGTAAATGAGTGAAGAAAATGTATAACTCAGCATATGCTGGAGGCCAGAAACAAGACCAACTGATGCATATTTAGGCTCACTTTTCCTGAACTGGATGCATGTTCTGCCTCCAAATGTACGTTAACGTTGGCTATTGAACCATTTTTTAAGCTTGTCTGCTCTGACCCTGTTCTTAGCATTCTCTTGGGACTGTGGCCAGAGGCAGAACATTAGTGAATATCCATGTTTCCTAATCTCCCAATGTGTATTCTATTTAATGCCCTTTGTTTTGTTTCTTTCCACTTGATTACTCATATGTACCCCTTCCTGTACTCTATGTTGGGTGGGGTAGATGGAGAAAGAAAATAAATATGCCCCATGGTTGTCGTTAGTAGACACCAGTTTATAAATAGTACTGGTTTGTGCACTGGTTTTCTGAATACAGAAAGGTCAAGAAAAACATTTTCTTTTGAAATGAAAAAAGGAGGTTAAAACAAGAATTTTAATAACAGGCTTGACACAGAGCAGTGTAATACCAACATGAATTACACTTGG
This sequence comes from Eubalaena glacialis, assembly GCF_028564815.1. Taxonomy (NCBI): domain Eukaryota; kingdom Metazoa; phylum Chordata; class Mammalia; order Artiodactyla; family Balaenidae; genus Eubalaena; species Eubalaena glacialis. Next base: position 106,087,532 of record NC_083720.1, on the reverse strand, counting down.
TACCAGACTTGTATTGGAAGTCCTAGATTGCTTTGTTCGTGTCCCTGACATAATATTCAGAGTTGGGTTTATATTTGTCCAGAAGGGAGCTGCTTTCCACAGTCCATGCAAATCCAATACTTGATTTATGCACCGTTCTACTGGAGGGTGTAACATTAAATTTAATTTTGTGAGGAAAGCCTGAGGTGTTTCAATGCCTGGGCCTGACACTGTGAACTATGCAGAAAGGTGCACAAGAATTCATTACAGTTTCCAATATGCGCAATGCAGCATTTGAATGAAACATTTGTCTCTTGTCAAAAAGGCGTAATGTCTATTCTTGGTAAAATATTTCCACCCTCACCCCGCAGGACACACCCAGAACATTTCTGGCTTTCATCAGAGATCTTGATGGAAAATGAGTGACTACAGGCATTTGGTGGACTGAGGGGACATCAAAAAACCAGGTGTCTGTGAAATGATCAATTATCAATAATATCAACCCCACTGTCTTCCCCTTGATTGTTGAATGTTGCCACAAAAAGTTTGTATAACTATGCTCAACAACTATATGACAAATTGGAGGTTTTTCATCTTTCGCTGGATGCAATTTGCCAATCTTCTCGCTCATTACTGGTTTGCTTCCTTTCACATCCCTTACAGCGACTATTCAACACTTACCTACACTGTCCAGGGTATCACAACCTCATTACTAAACTCTCAGGCTCAGTAGAAATTTTGCCATTTACTATTCCAGGAGACTAAAGGGCCTCAGAAATCAACACCATTAGCATTCTTTCCATGTATTTCACACTCTTCTGTTAGCATGGTTCTTCCCCCGTTGCTCGCAGAAGAGTCTATACCCTTTAACAAGCAGGTAAGGCCTTTAGTAACCTGCCCTGCTCTTACCTTCCAGCCTCATCTCTTTCACATCCTGCCTACACTCTAAGCCTTCCTAGATGTACTGGGGCCACTCGGGCCTCTGCCTGGAGTCACCTTCCCCTGCTTCATCACTAGCAAAATCCATTTCTCTGTGAAGCTCTCCTCTGTCAGGAGGGATTTGCTTACTCTATTCATAGCACTAGTATAAAAGCAATATTATGTTTAGTTGTCCTGGGCCTGTCTTGCTCCCCAGTTTTAAGTGCTTCTTATTTAATTTTGAATCACCCAGAGCACCTGGCACATAGTTGTGTACTTAGTAGGCACTCAGTCAATACTTCTAGAGTTACAATGAATTAAATGATCACTGTGATAGCAAGAGGGAAATAAATGTGTGTGAGGCAAAGAGAATCTATAACTATCATCTCAATTTTTCCTTCATTTTGCCAAACTAATAAAGGTGAGCCAATCACAGACCCACACTTTTGTCTTTAGAAATTCTGTTTGGAGCCTAGCAGTGACATAGATCAGCTATCCTTTTGAGCATTTTCCTTAATTATTATGTATGCATTTGTTCCAACCTATGAAATGAATACAGATGTTCAAAGTCTTAAACACATTTTAATTTCCCAGTTTCTTGAAAGGTTACATTTTACTCCAATTTCCTGAGGAATCTTTCCTTACAGACATGTCTCCTAAGTACTCTCTTCATCTAAATGGTCAGAAACCTTGATATTTGTGTTTTAATATTTAAATATTTAATTATACATTTAAATAATATTGAGTATTTAAATAAGTCCTTTAGACTCCATTATGTTGATACAAGTTATTTAAAAATAACCGCATCCCATGTGTGAACTATATCTAAATACTATGCCTGTCAAAATTCCATTGAAATATATTTGTTTACATTCTGTATTGCCTCTTACTATGCAATCCGAGAGACAAATGTTTAATTTTGGACTTAAAACAGAAGTGAGAACATATTAGCTTCCCATCCTTGCCTCTGTTCAACGAAACAGGTGAGAGAAAAGCAAAGCCCTTCTTTGAAATGCCAGAAAGAAGCAATAAAATTACCAAACTATGTGGCCACTGGCCAAAAGTGACAAAAGGATACTCGTGTGGTAAGCAAGTCTGTGGGTGGAAGAAACCAGGTCAAAAGGGAAAGACTTCCTGAAATGTTATATGCTCAAATACTCATTCAAAACAAAATTACCCTTATCAGTTAAATATTGCCCTATCCGTTAGTTTTATTTCCCACTCTGCCTCGCAAGTGTGCGTGCACATGGGCACACAGACACACATACACACAGACACACACACACACACCCCATCCTGAAACTCACTGATTACTTCCAAGTGTTTTTAGGGTCTCTTGTCTATTGGGAGATAAGTGAAAAGCAGGTCCTAGTTACAGAAAAACACATGAAGGAAGGGAAATTCATCTGTATTCTGGAACTTAACCACAACAGCTAGTAGGAACAAAATCACTAGACTAGAAATCAGAATTCTAGGACCAGCTCTGCCATGGTACAAGCTAAACATGTCAACTTAGACAAGTCCTTTCACTTCCCAAGCCCGTTTCTTCATCTTATGCGGGGGACAGTTAGAGACAATATTCCCCTGTACTAAGAAGGAAAGGTATTAGAGATAAAAAGAAAGAAAAGCTCTGGAGAGAGAATGAGCCGGTACAGCGAGGAGACTATCTTAATGGATAAGTAAAGGAAAATAAGGTTAAGGTGGTAGTGAAGCCAGATTCTGTTCAAAGCTGAGCTAGAGTTAGAAGCTAAAACAAAGGGAACTGCTTTGAAAAAAAGTTTCACTCTGTTAACCCTGCTAGTTAACTTCATTGTGGGCAGAGAAGTGTGGTAGGTTCTTCAACAGAAGGATGAGAGGATGAAAATAATTGGAATACTAGCTGCAAAGATGAATTGCTAAGCAGCAAGTTCACGGAAATCAAATATTTTGCATAATGCAAATCTTTTAAACTAAACTTGGGTGGTGGCAAAGAATAATTACAGATTATTAAAGGGGACAAGCTCCCTTCAGACTCAAGTCATCCCTTATAACTGGGTTGCTTCCATGGATTTTCTTGAGAACTTGAGTTACTATGCAATTAAATGCACCTATCATGTGAATTTAGACCCAATCCAGTCACCTGTGTATCTAGAGTTAGAATGATGTGTAGATGGTGTAGCCCTTTAAAAAAGAATATCGCTAATGGCATAAATCCAGCTTTCACTTAAACTAGAATTAGATCAGTCTCAGAAATAAATATTGTATACATTTGTTTAAACCCATGAAATTATTACCTTTGTTGATTTGCACACTTCTATCATGCCCTTAATGACCATTAGACAAAAGAGTGAAACTACTACTTAATTTTTTTGTGTTTTTCATGTGCCAGGCATGGTTTAGGCAGTTTACATGCACTATCTCATTTAATAATTACAAAATCTCTATGAGACAGGTACTATTATGATATCCACTTCACAGATGAGTATACTCTGTACAGAGAGACTCAGCAACTTGCCCACATTTGAACCACCAATCAGTTACACACCTGGGAATCCAACGTTGGGGATTGGGTACAGAGTCATTTCTCGCTTCTAAACACACTGCCGCCCACCTGAAAGGGTTGGACCCCAGGGGCAGCTAATGTTTTCTCTCCACACCTACTCCACCCTCAATGAGAATAATTGCTGATGGCTCAGGTCGCTTTGAGACCAAGAACCTTATAGAGGGTGAAGATTTTTGTTACCCTTGTAGCAGAATGCTCTGTTGTTCACACCAGAACTCAAATTGGTCAGTGCTTCAACTAAAGACCCGTTCTCAACAGTATACCAGGGGTGGGATGGTGCCAATGGTCCAACCCAGTCACTAACAAACAGTCTTCCCAGAAAACTCTTTTGTTGATCTGTATTTAAAATAATTTCTGCAGATGATGTTGAGCTTTAATAATACATATAAGTTTCAAAGAATTACATTTGTATTGTACAGTATTTCTTATCCATTGATAAACATTATATTCTACATGGAAGTTAATTCAGAGAACTCCAATTATACAGTCAGTTCAAGTTTGCTGTGGCCACAGTTTGCATCTTTACCCCTGTGATATTACATATCCCTGTCTTGAAACAGTAGATTCTAAATAAACAATTATAGCACAGTGATTGTAAAGGCAAAGAAATAGAACTTGAGTTAGTTTATGTAATTCATTCCAAAGCAATGGATTAAATCATGGCAATGTTTACTAACATCCAGACAATTTATGATTTTTGCAGAAGATGAAAACTTCAGAAGTTTTTACAGAATATAATTAAAAGTTAAGATAAACTTTTGCTGATGACATTTTAGTGTAAATTTTTAGACTGCAGAGACATTTGCAAGCTTCTAAAATTGATCCTGAAGGAACAACAATATGGACAGTATTGAAATTTCTGGAATATTATTGTGAAAAGGTATTATTTAGGAATTTCTGATAAATGTATTATGTTTAAGTTTTTTCTAACTATTTTAGATATTTGCTTCTTCATGTGAAAGAAACATTTCAAATGTCAAATTAATAAAAAATTTTCTTCAATAAACTATGAGCAAAGACGGATTGACATATCTGACAATATTGTATACTAAACATTAATATGCAAAGGTGATCAATTTTAACAATTTCATTGACAAATATGCAGAAGTTAAGGCTTAAAAACCTACAGAGGCAGGGCCTCTGTTAAAAAAAAAAAAAAACCTACAGAAACTGTAATGCTATTATTTAGTACCATGACATACACATTTTTCTTTTTTCAAAAAACGTTAACATAATTAACATATTTTAATCTATAGCTTTTTTCTTTTTGTACTATAATATTTATTTCATTTTTTATTTTTAAATTTTTTACTGGCATGATTATATATATCAAGTTCAATTTTTTAAATGTCAGTATCTACATTTCTTTTCTGGTTCATTATTTTTTGTTTCATTTCACAGTTATTACTGAAAATACCTTTGTCATATAGGGCAGGGTTATTAAAAACTTATTCTCTCTGGATATCAAATGTGATAGGTATTACAGAACCTATCTGAGCATTGAATGTGGAAATGAAGACTCACACCCAGACAGACTGCCACCCTGTACTTGAGTCTTATGTATTTCCGTACTTCCAAGATGCTACCTAAAAAATTCCTGATCACCTTGCTACAATGCACCCTAGGATGTTAACACACAGGAAAACTTGGGGCCTAGTGGGTCGCCAGACATTTAATGAAGATGAGGTAGGGATATAGTTTGGATTGAGCCTATTACTGTGCTCAAGAATACATGTGTGAGGACTTCCCTGGTGGCCCAGTGGTAAAGGATCTGCCTTCCAATGCAGGGGACACGGGTTCGATCCCTGGTCGGGGAACTAAGATCCCATATGCCACTGGGCAACTAAGCCCGCGTGTGGCAAACTACAGAGCCCACACACCCTAGAGCCCATGCACCATAACTAGAGAGAGAAACCTGCACACCGCAACTAGAGAGAAGCTTGGCACCACAAGGAAAGATCCTGCACGCCTCAATGAAGACCCCGTGTGCCGCAACTAAGAACCAACTCAGCCAAAAAAAAAAAATACATGTGTGCACAGCCACTATGGAGAACAGTATGGCGGTTCCTTAAAAAACTGTAATAGAACTACCATATGACCCAGCAATCCTACTCCTGGGCATATACCCGGAGAGAACCATAATTCGAAATGATACATGCACCCCAATATTCATTGCAGCACTATTTACAATAGCCAGGACATGAAAGCAACCTAAATGTCCATCAACAGAGGAATGGATAAAGATATGGTACATATATACAATATATAAAAAAAGAACAAAATAATGCCATCTGCAGCAACATGGATGGACCTAGACATTGTCATACTGAGCGAAGTAAGTCAGACACAGAAAGACAAATATATGATATCACTTATATGTGGAATCTAAAAAACAGGGTACAAATGAACTTATTTACAAAACAGAAGTAGATTCATGGGCGTAGAAAACAAACTTATGGTTACCACGGGATGGGGGGGAGGGATAAATTGGGAGATTGGGATTGACATATACACAATTCTATATATAAAATAGATAACTAATAAGAACCTGCTGTATAGCACAGGGAACTCTACTGAATACTCTGTAATGGCCTGTATAGGAAAAGAATCTAAAAAAAAAAGAGTGGATATATGTATATGTATAACTGATTCACTTTTCTGTACACATGAAACTAACACAACATTGTAAATCAACTCTACTCCAATAAAAATTCAAAAAAGAAAGAATATGTGTGTGTTGCCAATAAATAAATAAATAAGAATACATGTGTGTTATTGTATCTGGACCTTTGGCCCTGAAATCACGGAAGCTTTTCTCTTAAACATATAAGGACTTAAAGCCCAGGCTTCAGTGAAAGTGGGATCTCCTTGCACTTGCTGTCTTTAGTGCATTAATATACATGGCTTGTCTCCTGGAAGTTGTGCTAGTCTAATAGCTCATGTCTTCATTGAAACCCAGAACTTCTTCTATTGAGAGGTGGCACATCCTGGGACACAGGAAACCAGCTCTGCTCAAAGCCTTAGAAAAAGATCCTTCCCTTTCTCTTCCTTTTGTTTCTTTTTCCTGGTATCTCTCACTTTGGATTGGCTAGAGGATGGTGAGAGGGCACATTATAATCATTAAGGGAGATTTTACCTCCTAAACACGTCAGATCATCTAGGGACAGACATGCGTTGAAATTTGAAACATTCTCTTGATTGAAAACCATTGATTTAATGTATTATTTTTCAAGCTTTTTGGAATCCTAAGGAAATAAATAGAAAAAAATTTTTAAATAAAGTATTATTTTTCAAACTATAGGATGTGACCAATTCATGGGAGCTAAAATTAATTTTTTAAATTGGTATAAGTAGCAATTAAAAATAAAATTGAACAGAATTTTAAAAATCACAGTGCCTCACTCACGATATTAGAAAATATTATTTTGGAAAGTTGGGGAAATTTTTGCCTCAGGGGTGTGTGTGTGTGTGTGTGTGTGTGTGTGTGTGTGTGTGTGTGTGTGTTAGGTGGCAATATAAAATATATTTCTAACTTGGGAGCATGGTCAAAAATGTCTGCAAGTCATGAATATGAAGGACCAAGACTAGAGGGTAGGCTTGGGGAATGGCTGAGAAAACCATCTCTTCTGCCTTCTTCGAAGACCCTGAGCTTTCCTGTCTTTGCAAATGAGACCCTATAGCTCCACATGGTTCCAACCAGGTTTCCAAGGCCCTGTCCTTTGTTCTCTCCCTCAGAAACCTAAGAGGATGGAAAGGGACTGATGGAGAAAGATTTCTGGTCACACTAAGCACATCCAACACCAACAACAAAAATCAGCCTTTGTTCTAAAGCTATTAATGAGGAAGTTGGCCATTATACTATTCCCTGCTCTCTCACTGACCGTCCAACATGAAGAATTTTTTAGAAATTAGATGTAAGAAAACCCTCATCTCTTCCATAAATTGGTAGGTGTTCTCCCCTTTGGCCATGACTGCTGGAAAACTCAAGGCTTCTGGAGTGTTTGACGCTTGTCATTGTGATGTGGTTCAGTGTCATTCTTTCCTTAGTCCTGGCTTTCTTTCATGTGTTGCACTGTGTTTACTCCATTCTAGTGACAGACACCCAGACCTCTTTTGAAAAGAGGAAAGATGTGTAGGGAAAATATAAATATTGCTCTGTAACTTACTGCAGTAAGTTTTTCTACAGCTGGAACTGGGTCTTTCCTCTCTACACCCCTAACACTTGGCTAGCAGAGTGTGGTGACTAAGTCACAACACAATTCCATATTATTGACATAAAAAATGCAGGTAAAAGCAAGCAAAAGAAAGAAAGCAATCTTAATTTTAATACAGACTTTTAATGCCTACTTACCTGTAAGTAACTCTTATCTTTTTTTTCTGTTCTCTTTTCTTTATTCACTTCTAAATCCATATCATGTTGGTGACTACTTGCTCTATCCACACAACATGCAAACTGCAGAGACATGCTCTTGCCTGGGAGAAAGGGGATGGAACTGGTAGAGGAAAAACAAGGCAGCCGAAGAATTGTAAGTTGACACAATAGAAAGTTGAATCATGAAAATTTACCACGGACCAAAAAAGAGGGATAAATAGCATTCTCTGTCTCCTTCCCTGACTGATTTTTCTCAACAGCACTTATAATCTTCTCATATACTATATCACTTATTTATTCATTTTATTTTTGTCTTTTTCCCCTTTTTTTAGGGGGAAAAGCTCCATGAGAGCAGGGATTTTTCTCCACCACTATATCCCCAGTACCTTGCACATAGTAGGTACTCAATTAGCTCCATAGTAGGTACTCAATCTACACTTTTAACCAATATTCCATTCTCCTCCTTGAAACTATCAGTAGTTTCTACTACCTCATCTTCCGCCAGCCCCACCACAGATAAACTGCTTACGTGAGTCTGTTAGGAATGAATATGTCTAACATGAAAAAAGGGGTGCAGAGGATTTGCTTTAGGTTGGAAAAATCCTAGATTGACTTTCATGTTTCTTCTAAACTTTTCTCATGCTACAGCTAGTCCCCCAACACCCACAGGGAGGCTGTGGTGTTCTTCAGACCTATGGTATCCAGTGACCATGAGACCAGCTATTCTGCAGTGCACTGGGTCTCCCTGCAGCCCTGTGTGCACATCAACAGCTGCAAACACAAACATAGCTGTCAGGCTGAATTGACTATTTCTCCATTTCTCCTCTTCCTCATTCCACCTATAAACAAACTGCTGAGATAAAAAAAAAAAAGTGCCTTAAATGTACTAGTGTAAAAGCCACACAATCAGTTGGGACCCCAGTCTCCTTTCCTTTGTGTTTCATCAAAAAGAACTGGGATGCAGAGATAAATAAATGTTTGGTTCATTTTAGAAATCCTGATCACTGAGAAAGCACCAGGGCAAAGGGCAAACCCTACCAGATGTTACGTCAGAAGATCTAGGTTCTAGACATACTTTGGTTGTTGCTGTGAGTTTGGGTAAATCAAATTCTTTCTGGGACTCAGGTTTCTGATCTGCAAAATGTAGATGATAACTTTAATGCCTTCAGATGGTTGCTATGAAAGTAAAATTAAACAGCATGTTGTAGAAACATAAGGAATCTTATAAATATAAAATAATATAATGTGTTACCCTTCCCTGAAATTACAAAATATATAAAAAGAGATAATTCAGAAGATTACAAGTATGTAGAAAGGGCAGGACAAAAATGACAGGTGAATATCCAAAAGCATGTTTGTAAGACATCAAAATAATTTTCTACCTTCCTGAGTTTGCTAGATAGGATATTTAACAGCACTGTTAGGTATATATTTTTGCCCCATTTTAGGGAAAATAAAAATGAGGTTTAGAGATCATTAATTCACTAATTTATTCCACATATATTTATTGAGCACCTCCAATTCAGGCCCTGAAAGTTAAGTTACTTTCCCAAGGCAACTCTACAACCAGGCAGCAAAATCAAGATTCATACCCATTTTGGGTCTGTCTGAGCTCAAGGCCCATTTTAACAGAAATGAAGCTGTAAGGAACATTAAAGTTCATACATTCCCAGCCCTCTATTCCAAGCAGGACTAAATACCATGGAAGAATCTTTGCATGAATAATAACTAAGGTGAGGGAATTAACAGGCTGCTGATAATATTCCCAGATGACATAACCAGTATTAGATGACAAAGTAGAACACATCAATTCAGCTTAACAATTATTTACTGCTCACCAAGGATGAGCCAGGTAATATGCTAGGTGATAGTGGAGATAAAAACATGAGTCAAGTCTGTCCTTGCCCCAGAGAAACTCAAAAGCTAATAGGGGAAACAGACACAGAAGGGGACAAAGGCATTGAAGGACAGCTGGAGGTCATCCTTTACAAACTTCTTTCTCAGCACATGAGAGACAGCCCCTGGGTATAACCCTATTGTGTTGTTGTATTTAATGTGTGTGTGGAGGGCAGGGGGGTGGGGGGGGGGACACTGACGTTTCTGTGAGCTGAAGCAAGTAAATTTTGTGTACCCCAAAGGTATATTACATGAGGACTGGGTGAAACTCAAGTTGTATTAAAAATAATCAGTCTTTGGTTGTATATTCTAACATTTGATCAGCACTTTACCATTCCCAAAATACTTTCTCAAACACATATCCCTTCCAAATAAAAATTCTATAACTTACCAAAAAGGCTTGATAACTTCCCATTCAGAAAGTTGAGACAGAAATTCTGTTCTTTTTTCACTTTTCTTCTCCCTACAAAAACAACCTTCATTAACCCATCCCCCCAAGATTGTCAGTATCGAGAGTTTCATGTTAAACTCATTTCCACTGGAGGTGGGGGATCTAGGGGAGAAAATACATGCCCCCCCTTCTTTAATATTCTGAAATATACATGGCAGGTATCTCAGAAAAATGAGTCACATTTCCATATGAAGATTCAGGATTATCAGTAAACGTGATGAAAGCTAAATTCTCTTTTCCAAGCATAATTGCCATACAGGAGCTTTTCTCTCTCCCCTGTTCTCAATTCCTTATTACTATGCACACAGGAGCTAGCATACTGCAGAACAGGAAGGCATATTTAATCTCTGAAGGTTAAAGTTTGTTAAAATGCACATAACTGTACATATTAAAAATCGTAGGTTCTTCTGTCTCCCAAATGCATAGGGGAACTAGGCTTGAAATTAAAGATAAAAAGGAAAGTGCAGTAAATTGCTCTGTTTCTCTCTCTGTCATATGCTCATCAGGATAAAACTGCAAGACAAATTCAATGAAATAAAATGAGTTTTTATAACTCAATGGGGGTTCTAGAAAAGCACCTGAACACAAAATTTCCATGGACATTTGGAAAGGCTTAGTATCTCAGCCCCAAAGCACTGATGTGGCTTCTATGAATATTAATGAAGAGTAACCACACCAAGGGGCAAATTGTTCTCTAACTTTCATTTCCCCCTTCCTTTTTTTTTTTCCAAAATTGTCCTTTCAATGCCTCCTGAACAATTCAAGCAAATGTCTCATGCTTTGTGTCCTGAACTTGGAATTATATTTGTTAACTTAATTTCATATGGGAGGCTTTAGAATTGGAGTTGCCTAAGAAGTCACTGATTACTTCAGTGGATACTTCCATGCCTGGGCTGGAGTGAATTGATCCAGGCATAGAAAGAATAGCTACTGAAGATTTTGTCTCAAAACAAATGTTAGTCACTGATGGGTGTCAAAGATGGATACATGAACAGCAGAAACTTGTTCAGGAAAGGGGACCACAGTGAGAAAAAGGGAATGAACACTTATGGAGTGTCTGCATTGGGTCTGGTGCTTTGCTGCATTATATCATTCAATTCTTACAACAGCTTCTTGAGGTTGTAAGGAGCTCTTTACAAAGTAGTCAGTTCAATCAACAAATATTTTTTGAGCATCTATTACATACAATACATTGTTTATAAGTAAACTAGACTATAAGGTCCCCTACATTATGGAGCTTCATTGGATGATATAATTTTGAAGGGCTTTAAATCTATAAAGCATTCATGCATATATATTAATAAAGGGCTACCAAATTAGTAACTAGATACACCTAATAGCCTGATACACATTCAATATTTTTGAAGTGCTTTGCCAACAATAAAGCAAATTTGAGCTTCACTTATAGGATATTATTAATATATTAGAATGTTCCTGATCTGGAAAGTGGGGATAAGAATACCTACTCTGCCTTCGGGGTTACAGGAGATAGCATATATACATTTATGAGCTCAACAAATATTGTTTGCACTCTATTTCACTTCCTTTCCCTGCAATTTATTCAAACACCACTTACCACTAAATAAAATGCAATATAAATAGCATTTATATTGGCTTCCCATGAAGGGAGAGTAATAAATTTCTAAAGTAATGAAAAGTTACCTTTTAAGGGATCTTTTCCATAAGGTAATTCCATTGCCTGACATCCAAGGACAGCATTAGAGAGCTTTATCGATTCTAAAAAAATACTTTATGCATCTATACCATTCTATAATCTGTAAAAAATATATGAAATTACAGACCAGCTTTATTGCAGCAAACTTTTATGAAAGTCTTCTCCACATTCTTCTTCTAGTATATCTAAAACTTGTAGTTTTGAGAAAGACATAAGAAAGAAAAAGCAATATTTCGTAAAACACCAAAAAGAGTCATTGATGATACCATAAAGAAATATTTAGTAATAAACCTATGCTGAACTTATTAATGTACATGGAGTTTTCATTTTTCATTCTCTTGCTAATTTCTGCCAATTTTCTCAAAGATAGTACAGGATTTGGAACAATATATTATTAAAAATCTCCAGGTTAAAGAGAAAAGGTAAAAGTCTTTACCTTTCTCTAGGATTTGGACTTAGGATTCTCTCACCAGTTGAAAAGATGCTGGGAGCACTGTTCCTTCACCAGTTTGGCTACTCTTCCAGCAGTCTTCAGTGAAGGTTGAATATTTACCAGTATTTTTTTTCTTCTTCCTGGCTAACTCTGTCAAAGAAAATTCCAAAAGAGAAGCAATCTCAAAATAATCCCCTTAGTATAAATCAACAAACCCACGGGATCCTATTATCCAAGCAACTGTTTTCCAAATTTCCCTGAAGTCCAAAGACAAGCCTGTGGGGTGTTTTCGTCTTTATTTTAAGAGCCAACATGGAGCACTATTTCTTCTTGCAATGAGTATCCACAGTAGAGGTGATCTAAATAATTTGTCCAAAAACCGTCTTTATCCTCATTTCCAAAATCTTTTCAACATTCAGTTTCAAAGATGAAGTATAATTACACATAATTACCTATGTTTTGGGATGATATTCCCCAGGAGAGTATAGAAAACAATCTTGACATAGCCCTGTGACCTTATATATATGATTGCTCCTCTCTCTGCCTGTTCTTCAACTATAGCATGAGAGAACCATTGGATCATTGGTTCTCCACAGGAGACAATCCCTACCTCCACCCCACACCCCCATACTCCCTGCCTTTGGACATTTGGAGAAGTCTAGAGACTTTTTTGGTTGTAACAACTGGGGGGTGCTACTGACATCTTGTGGGTAGAGGCCAGAGATGCTTCTAAACATCCTACAATGCACAAGACAAACACCACAACAAAGAATTACCTGGCACAAAAGCCAATAGTGCCAGGTGAGAAACTTTATGTTAGAGGATCTGAAAAGATGATTTCAACTTTGAATTTTACAAATTTAATAGGTGTATTATACATACTATATGATTTGTATTACAACCAAATCTTTAGCTTAAATAAATCTCAAATTTATTTTGAAGTTCTAATCAAAGAGGAGGAAATGCAATAACTTAGCAACTAGCCAATTAAGTGATATGCATTAAGTATCCACAGTAAACCTATAGCACTTGAGCAGGAAAAGATCTTAAAATGTAGTTCCAAATGAAATAAAAAGTCATTCATCATGGGCCCCACACAGAATAACCTCACTGGAGAACTACTGGAAGACCTGCATGATCTATCAACAACCTTTTACTTCAACCCAAACTGAAGCAATACAGTTGTGAAGAGCTAGTCCTTCTAGCAGAGAAGTTTATAAATATTTTCAAATAATTTATTCCTCAAAGGAATTGGGAGGTAGTGGATCAGAGGAGGTGGTAATGGCGGTAGCAGCAAAGGCTTAGACTATTCCCAACTCTCCCATTAAAATAGCCATAGCAACTATTAGCCAAATTAAAAACTCATGAACTACATTTACAACAAAACAAGGTGACAAGGTATCCACGTGATATTTATCCAAAATACAAGCAAGTGGGAACAAACTACCAATAGTCACAAGATGTGCATGCTACCAATGTTAGTGCAGGAAGAAACAGAGGAAAACAATAGAGGTCTATGGACTGAGGACAGGAGACCCTCCAAATAGCTAGAAGGTATTATTGGAAATTGTGGCAGGCCAATTTGAAAGTAGTTATTGTCACTGGAATGATTTTGCTCAGTGCAATAGTACATGTGTACAAGGGTTTTAAGGAATGGCGTAAAAGAGCTGGAGCTATCCAGCTACTGTGCACACATGAAACTTACCAGCTGGGAATCCCTTCCAGGACAGGGTGTCATACTGACTAGTGGAATCAAAATTAAGCTGGACAGGGACAAAAGACATAAAGAAATGAAATGGTCCATATAAAAGTGGATCCAGGGAAAAATATCAAGGAATCACAGAAATCAAGCTACCATGTTTTTTAATAGTATATGAAAATAAGCAAACAATAAAACAAAAAGAGAGAGTTCTATAAAGTTAGAAAAGCTATATGAATTGTATCATTGTAATATTTCTGAAAAATTAAATTTACCTAAAAATGATCAGCAGAAGAGGATTGAGGTCTATATTTGGATTAGTTACTGTAGGAGAATAGGTAATAAGGAGCAGAATAACAGCCCTATAGTCCAGACTGTCCAGAAGAACTTTCTCCAATAATGGAAATGTTCTATACCTGTGCTGTCCAACAAGCAGCCGTTAGACATATGTGGCTGACTAGTGAGTCTGAGGATCCAATGTTTGTTTATTAATTTTTAATTAATTTAATTTAAATAGCTACATGAGGCTAGTGAGTACCATATTGGACAGCACAGCTATAGACAATAAAAGCATCCCAGAAAGACTTACTCAAAAACAGATCAAAACTGTAACAAAATATTTCAAAGTAAGTTAGGCATTAAGAAAATCATGCAATATGAAAAAGCAACATAAATCAAAATTAGAATCACTCAGAACTGAGATAACACTTCAGAAATGATTAGAAATTAAGAAAAATTATTTTAGAAATGAAGACTAAATTAAAAGAAAAAATAAACCCACAAATAATATGTTAAGAGAAATAGAAGATGAGGAGAAAAAAAATTAATGAAAACAAAACTAAATGAAGAAACAGAGGAAAGTGATTTAGGAAAATAAAACAGTTATTGAAGAGTGGCTAAGAAGACCCAACATACAGATTGTAGGAATACCTGAAGAAGAAAACCAATGTTGATAAGTATTAAAACAAATTCTAAAGACTGTAATTTAAGAACGAGTTCCTGAAATAAAAGAGACTTGAAACCATGTGTTGAAAATACACATGATATACTGAAAATATAAACCCAGAATGACCAAAACCAAGAAATACCTCTTCTAGTAAAATAACTGAAATTTAAAGAAAACCAAAAAAATTCTTTTGGAGTCTAGACTGAGAAGCACATAACTTATATAATAGATTGGCTTATTGGCCTGTCATCAGACATTTCAACAACAACACTATGTCAAAGGAAGCTGAGTAACTGATTTTAAATACTCAAGGAAAAGAATTGTGAGGCAAAGATCATATATTTAGAAAAATTGACCTTAAATTATAAAAAAGACAGCAGCAATAATAATCCAGTTACTATTGTCTTCATAAGTGCTTCTTGAGGAATCAGAGAACAAGCTTCAAACAAGCAAGATGACTAGAAACTAGTAGAAAGCATTAAATATATAGCTACTTATAGAATTAAGATTTAGTGAGGGAGAGATTACAGTATGTGACAGCTATGTGATCTGATAGTATATATTCGGTACAACCATTTAAAACTGTGGGGAGTATGGGACTAGCACAAATAAAAAAACACTTATTCTTTCTAATTATTTACAGCTACTAATTATAATTAATTAATTAATTTTAGTTTTTTTAATAGGCAGTGGTAGTATTAATATTGTTATTCTGACATGACTGTATTATAAAGAGAGACTTTAAATAATTATGGGGATTTTCTGATTCTGTTAAACCTTGAGAGCTAAGATTCTTGGTCTGAAACTAAAGGGATAGAGATATAACATAGATCCATTTAAATAAAAGCACAGTAATCCTAAATATAAATTGGAAATATTGATATGAACTTATAAGTATTTTATGTTTACATACTAAAATATTTATTCTGGCATTATTTTACATCTTTATATTTATATAACATGCAGTACACATTATATATCATTAATATTATAACATGTATACATAATATAATATATTACATAATACATAATAAAACATTATATAATACAATATATATATGCATACATAATACATATATATTGTGTATATATGTGTATATCTTAGCTCTATCCAATGAAAAGGCCTATAAAAATGACCACTCAAGTAGAAATAAGGATCTCTAGAAGCCAAGCTGTGGTCTTGAAAAACCATTTCCATGAAAAGAAACCAGGGCTTCTTAAAGATATGGCTGATTCAGGTCAGGATTAGGAAAGGTACATGATGACCTTGAAACATCTTGACATATCAAACAGAGAGCAAGGAATCTATCTAAGACTAACAGCATCATGTCAAAAAGACTCAGAAACTAATTTATGAGGCCTCACTGGCCAAAGATGAAACAATTTAAACTCCAACAAGGATAAGCCTTGCAATGGATTGAAAACCATCAAATATACTTAAATTATGTTTGAAACCCATGAGTTCCTAAGAACCAAATTATCCTGAATACTGGGTAAATATAAAGACAGAACTATCACTAGATAACCAAATGATATATAAGGAGAATCATCTCCTTTAAAAGTGTTCACAGCCATTAAATTAAAAGAAAGTGATAGAATTAAACAGAATGATAGAATTAGAAATAACACCATTTTATAACCCCCAATGAATGAATAGATCTAAGTGTCGAGCATCAACAGCTGCTAATGTCCCAAAAGAACAAAAACTAGATTTGATATATCTTCTGGTAAAATAACACAATGCCAAAGGGGTTGAATCCGAGTTCTACAAATGTTAAATAGATGGAGGGATGCATATATAGGTGGATGGATATGTAAAATAATAAGGCCATATAATAGGAATTCTAAAGTGACTTCAAGTTTCAAAATTGTGTAACTTTATTGTAACATTAGTTGATGAGCAGGGCCTTTGATGAGGTATCTCCGAGGACTTATAGTGTGGAGAAAAGATCTCACTGTGCTCCTGTCACCCCTGAGGAACTGAGACGTTTTTCCCTATGGACAGCATAAGTGACAGTGCTTCCCTCTGGCCTTATCATGTGTAATGACAAGTTTATTCCCTTCTATGTGTGTGTGTCTAACTTGTGCCATTGTGTTTTCCTTCTCAGCCTCATGGGCACAACCATCCACTGAGGATAAAGAGTGAAAGATTAGAAAGGAGGCAAAAGGTGAAGCCTGAGCCTGGACTGAATGCATAGATGTAGTGTTACTCTTCATACTGTAAAGAAATGAAGTGTAAGAGGAAAATGCAGAGAATGGGAGATAGGAGCTAGTTTACAATTATATGCATTTCCTATACCAGTCACCAACTCTTCCCTTCTGCCCACCAACTTATCCAAATGCAATGATGAAAATATTCTTCCATGAAAAATAGTACAGTTGTAGGTAATTAACTTCATTCAAAGGACCTGTAATTAGTGCCTGTGGAAGACCATTATATTTAGAAGGAATCATACTATTTAGACCAAAAAAAAAAAAAAAACCATAACATTTTGATTTGGATAAAGACCAGATTTCCTTCAATAAGAAATCATACAATTCCCTCTGCTACATAGAAACTACATTTTAAAATTCTCCTTCTGCTGAGCTACACATGAACCTAACAATCTATACAGCATTTCAGTTGTTTCCTTATTTTTATGGCCTTTTCTTGATCTATACAGAATTCCAATTGTTTCCTTATTTTTCTGGCCTTTTCTTGATCTATACAGCATTTCAGTTGTTTCCTTATTTTTCTGGCCTTTTCTTGATACTTGTTTAAAAATCTCTTTGCATTGGCCTCCTGAGCCTGTTGGAGTAATATTATGAAGCAAATGACCAGACATAATGACTTTCCAAGGTCCTTGTGCTTCCTTATTAACATTCAGTTAGCATAAGTCCTGACTTTATTATTGACTACATTGAATACACAAGACACTGACCTCTGCCATCTGTGACTACATCTCTTCTGGCAGATCTATCTGAATAGTTTCATATAAGGAGGAAGCAAGAGAAAACAAAGCAGCAGCCACTTATCATTTCTGTCCCTAGAAACTTTAACACACTCACATCTGCAATCCAAAAAAAAGGAAAGAAAACTCCCTTTGCATTAATTACTATAAAATCTGGAGTGAGGGTTGAAGCATAACCAAGAAGAAAAATTCAAGACGGCCATCCTAGACTCATCTTCCTAAACTAAGACCACTGAATAAACAGAATCAGATATTTCTGCCCACCACAAAGCAAAATGACCAGCATATATAATTCATTACACAGCCTTAAAATCAATTGATAGGACCCAGGGAAGGCTTTGATTGGATAATAATGACTTTATCCTGTGTGAAAATGGCAAAATTTGCCAGTTTAAGACTGTTTTACATTCCCGTTTATTCCTACACACAATAATACTCACGGAACGGCTGATGGTACTTTCTGAGTAAAGTATAAGATGTTGAATTATATACCCTGGCCTTGAAGCTTTTGGTGAGGACAGAAAGGGAGGCCAGGAGACAACTATGATATACACTGAGCTCTGTTCTGAAGACCTGGGCTTGCATCTTGATTCCACAACAAACTTTGTGACGGAAAGTGTCTCCAACTCCTTTCATCTCCATTTTTTAACTTGACAAATGATAGGATTTTAGATGATCTCATGCCAACATGATCCATTTATGTAGAAATGTATCACCATTCCTTTTTTTTCTTGCCTCTACTAAATTGGATTATACCTTTCTGGCCTAACAAAAGTATATGGTCCCATACATCTCTGCTACCAGAGGTGAAATGACTTGGTTACTTCTCAATTTTCAGAGATGGTAAAAAAGAAATCCATGCCAATATAGGCTGTTTAAAGGGTGACATTTCTCGTAGCATATACACATATATATATTTTTTAACATCTTTATTGGAGTATAATTGCTTTATAGTGTTGTGTTAGCTTCTGCTGTATGACACAGTGAATCAGCTATATGCATACCTGTATCCTCATATCCCCTCATTCTTGCAACCTTGTCTTCTTCCTGATCTTAGAGGAAAGGGTTTCAGTTTTTCACCATGTAGAATGATGTTGGCTGTGGGTTTGTCATATATGGCCTTTAATATGTTGAGGTAGGTTCACTCTATGCCTACTTTCTAGAGAGTTTTTTATCATAAATGGGTGTTGAATTTTGTCAAAAGCTTTCTCTGCATCTATTAAGATTATCATATGGTTTTCATTCTTCAATTTGTTAATATGGTGTATCACATTGATTGATTTGCGTATATTGAAGAATCCTTGCATTCCTGGAATAAACCCCACTTGATCATGGTGTATGATCCTTTTAATGTGCTGTTGGATTCTGTTTGCTAGTATTTTGTTGAGGATTTTTGCATCTATGTTCATCAGTGATATTGGCTTTAGCTTTCTTTTTCTGTGACATCTTTGTCTGGTTTTGGTATCAGGGTGATGGTGGCCTCATAGAATGAGTTTGGGAGTGTTCCTCCCTCCGCTAATTTAGGAAGAGTTTGAGAACAATAAGTGTGAGCTCTTCTCTAAATGCTTCATAGAATTCACGTGTGAAGCCATCTGGTCCTGGACTTTTGTTTGCTGGAAGATTTCTAATCAGAGTTTCAATTTCAGTGCTTGTGAATGGTCTGTTTATATTTTCTATTTCTTCCTGGTTCAGTCTCGAGAGGTGGTGCTTTTCGAAGTTTGTCCATTTCTTCCACATTGTCCATGTTATTGGCATATAGTTGCTTGTAGTAATCTCTCATGATCCTTTGTATTTCTGCAGTGTCAGTTGTTACTTCTCCTTTTTCATTTCTAATTCTATTGATTTAAGTCGTCTCCCTTCTTTTCTTGTGGAATCTGGCAAATGGTTTATCAATTTTGTTTATCTTCTCAAAGAACCAGCCTTTAGTTTTATTGATCTTTGCTATTGTTTCCTTCATTTCTTTTTCATTTATTTCTGATCTGATATTTAAGGTTCCTTTCCTTCAGCTAACTTTGGGATTTTTTTGTTCTTCTTTCTCTAATTGGTTTAGGTGTGAGGTTAAGCTGTTTATTTGAGATTTTTCTTGTTTCCTGAGGTAGGATTGTATTGCTATAAACTTCCCTCATAGAACTGCTTTTGCTGCATCCCATAGGTTTTGGGTCATCGTGTTTGCATTGTCATTTGATTCTAGGTATTTTTTAATTTCTTCTTTGATTTCTTCAGTGATCTCTTGGTTATTTAGTAGCATATTGTTTAGCCTCCATGTGTTTGTATTTTTTACAGATTTTTTGCTGTAATTGACATCTAGTCTCAGAGCATTGTGATCAGAAAAGATACTTGAAACAATTTCAATTTTCTTAAATATACCAAGGCTTGATTTGTGACCCAAGATATAATCTATCCTGGAGAATGTTCCATGAGCACTTGAGAAGAAAATATATTCTGTTGTTTTTGGATGGAATGCCCTATAAATATCAATTAAATCCATCTTGTTTAATGTGTCATTTAAAGCTTGTGTTTCCTTATTTATTTTCATTTTGGATGATCTGTCCATTGGTGAAAGTGGGGTGTTAACGTCCCCTACTATGATTGTGTGACTGTCTATTCCCCTTTTATGTTTGTTAGCATTTGCCTTATTTATTGATGTGCTCCTATGTTGGGTGAATAAATATTTACAATTGTTATATCTTCTTCTTGGATTGATCCCTTGATCATTATGTAGTGTCCTAATTTGTTTCTTGTAATAGTCTTTATTTTACAGTCTATTTTGTCTGATATGAGAATTACTATGCCAGCTTTCTTTTGATTTCTATTTGCATGAAATATATTTTTCCATCCCCTCACTTTCAGTCTATATGTGTCCCTAGGTCTGAAGTGGGTCTCTTGTAGACAGCATATATACAGGTCTTGTTTTTGTATCCATTCTGCCAGTCTATGTGTTTTGGTTGGAGCATTTAATCCATTTACATTTAAGGTGCTTATTGATATGTATGTTCCTATTACTATTTTCTTCATTGTTTTGGGTTGGTTATTGTAGGTCTTTTCCTTCTCTTGTGTTTCCTGCCTAGAGAAGTTACTTCAGCATTTGTTGTAAAGCTGGTTTGGTGGTGCTGAATTCTCTTAGCTTTTGCTTGTCTGTAAAGGTTTTTATTTCTCCATTGAATGTGAATGCGATCCTTGCTGGGTAGAGTAATCTTGGTTGTAGATTTTTCCCTTTCATCACCTTAAATATGTCCAGCCACTCACTTATGGCTTGCAGAGTTCCTGCTGAAAGATCAGCTGTTAACCTTATGGGGATTCCCTTTTATGTTACTTTTTGCTTTTTCCCTTGCTGCTTTTAATATTTTTCCTTTGTATTTAATTTTTGATTGTTTGATTAATTTGTGTCTTGGCATGTTTCTCCTTGGATTTATCTTGTATGGGACTCTCTGTGCTTCCTGGACTTGATTGACTATTTCCTTTCCTATATTAGGGAAGTTTTCAAATATAATCACTTCATATATTTTCTCAGTCCCTTTTTTTTCTCTTCTTCTTCTGGGACCCCTATAATTCGAATGTTGGTGCATTTCATGTTGTCCCAGAGGTCTCTGAGACTGTCCTCAATTCTTTTCATTCTTTTTTCTTTATTCTGCTCTGCAGTAGTTATTTCCACTATTTTATCCTCCAGGTCACTTATCCGTTCTTCCGTCTCAGTTATTCTGCTATTGGTTCCTTCTAGAGAATTTTTCATTTCATTTATTGTGTTGTTCATCATTGTTTGTTTGCTCTTTAGTTCTTCTAAGTCCTTGTTAAATGTTTCTTGTATTTTCTCCATTCTATTTCCAAGATTTTGGATCATCTTTACTATCATTACTCTGAATTATTTTTCAGGTAGGCTGCCTATTTCCTTTTCATTTGTTTGGTCTGGTGGGTTTTTACCTTCCTCCTTCTTCTGCTGAGTATTTCTCTGTCTTCTCATTTTGCTTAACTTACTGCATTTGAGGTCTCCTTTTCGTGGGCTGCAGGTATGTAGTTCCCTTTGTTTTTGGTGTCTGCCCCCAGGGGCTAAGGTTGGTTCAGTGGGTTGTCTAGGCTTCCTGGTGGAGGGGACTGGTGCCTGTGCTCCAGTGGATGAGGCTGCATCTTGTCTTTCTCGTGGGCAGGACTGCATCTGGTGGTGTGTTTTGGGGTGTCTGTGACCTTATTATGATTTTAGGCAGCCTCTCTGCTAATGGATGGGGTTGTGTTCTGGTCTTGCTAGTTGTTTGGCATAGGGTGTCCTGCACTGTAGCTTGCTGGTCGTGGAGTGGAGCTGGGTCTTAGCACTGAGAAATAGATCCCTGGGAGACCTTTCGCTGTTTGATATTATGTGGAGCCTGGAGGTCTCTGGTGGACCAATGTCCTGAACTCAGCTCTCCCACCTCAGAGGTACAGGCCTCACATCTGACTGGAGCACCAAGACCCTGTCAGTCACATGGCTCAGAAGAAAAGGGAGAGAAAAAAAAGACAGATAGAAAAAAATAAAATAAAAAAGTTATTAAAATTAAAAATTAAAAAATTTATTAAAATTTAAAAATTTATTAAAAATTTGAAAAAGTAAAAAGTAATAAAATAAAAAGAAAGAAAGAAAAAAGAGGGCAACCAAACCAAAAAACAAATCCACCAAAGATTACAAGTGCTAAAAGCTATATTAAAAAAAAAAAAAAAACAGACAGATAGAACCCTAGGAAAAATGGTAAAAGCAAAGCTATACAGACAAAATCACACAAAGAAGCGTACACATACACACTCACAAGAAGAGAAAAAGGAAAAAATATATTTATATATTAAAAAAAGGAAGAGGGCTTCCCTGGTGGCGCAGTGGTTGAGAATCTGCCTGCCAATGCAGGGGACAGGGGTTTGAGCCCTGGTCTGGGAAGATCCCACATGCCACGGAGCAACTAGGCCCGTGAGCCACAGCTACTGAGCCTGCGCGTCTGGAGCCTGTGCTCCGCAATGGGAGAGGCCGCGATAGTGAGAGGCCCGCACACCGCGATGAAGAGTGGCCCCCGCTCGCCACAACTAGAGAAAGCCCTCGCACAGAAACGAAGACCCAACACAGCCAAAAATATAAATAAATAAACAAATAAATTTAAAAGAAAAAAAAAAAAGGAAGAGAGCAACCAAATCAATAAACAAATCTACCAATGATAATAAGCTCTAAATACTAAAATAAAATAAATAAAAAACCAGAAAGAAATTCGATGCAGAAAGCAAACCCCAAGCCTATAGTTGCTCTCAAAGTCCACTACCTCAATTTTGGGATGATTCGTTGTCTATTCAGGTATTCCACAGGTGCAGGGTACATCAAGGTGAATGTGGAGATTTAATCCACTTCTCCTGAGGCTGCTGGGAGAGATTTCCTTTTCTCTTTGTTCGCACAGCTCCTGGGGTTCAGCTTTGGATTTGGCCCCGCCTCTTCGTGTAGGTCACCTGAGGGCATCTGTTCCCCACCCAGATAGGAGGGGGTTAAAGGAGCAGCTGATTAGGGGGCTCTGGCTCACACAGGCTGGGGGGAGGGAGGGGTATGGAATGCGAGGCAAGCCTGCAGCAGCAGAGGCCAACATGGCATTGCACCAGCCTGAGGCGCGCCATGTGTTCTGCCTGGGAAGTTGTCCCTGGATCACAGGACCCTGGCAGTGGCAGGCTACACAGGCTCCCAGGAAGGGAAGGTGTCAATAGTGGCCTGTGCTTGCACACAGGCTTCTTGGTGGCCACAGCAGCAGCCTTAGCATTTCATATCCATCTCTGGTGTCTGCGCTGATAGCTGCAACTCACGCCCATCTCTGGAGCTCGTTTAAGAGGTGCTCGGAATCCCCTATCCTCATGCACCCCGTAACAATGGTCTCTTGCCTCTTAGGTAGGTCCAGACTTTTCCCCGGACTCGCTCCCTGCTAGCTGTGGTTCACTGGCCCCCTTCAGACTGTGTTCACACAGCCAACCCCAGTCCTCTCCCTGGGATCTGACCTCTGAAGCCTCAGCCACAGCTCCCAGCCCTCACCCGCCCTGGTGGGTGAGCAGACAAGCCTCTCAGGCTGGTGAGTGCTGATCTGCACCGCTCCTCTGTGCGGGAATCTCTCCACTTTGCCATCTGCACCCTTGTTGCTGTGCTCTCTTCCATGGCTCCGAAGTTCCCCCTGCTCACCCCCCATCTCCGCCAGTGAAGGAGCTTCTGAGTGTGTGGAAACTTTTCCTCCTTCACAGTTCCCTGCCAGAGGGGCAGGGCCCATCCCTTTTCTTTTGTCTCTGTTTTTCCTTTTTTCTTTTGCCCTACCCAGGTACGTGGGGATTTTCTTGCCTTTTGGGAAGTCTGAGGCCTTCTGCCAGCATTCAGTACATGTTCTGTAGGAGTTGTTCCACATATAGAAGTATTTTTGATGTACTTGTGGGGAGGAAGGTGATCTCCACGTCTTACTCCACTGCCATCTTGAAGGTCCCTCTCTGTTTGTAGATTTTTTGATGATGGCCATTCTGACTGGTGTGAGGTGATACCGCTTGTAGTTTTGATTTGCATTTCTCTAATGATTAGTGATGTTGAGTATCTTTTCATGTGTTTGTTGGCAATCTGTATATCTTCTTTGGAGAAATGTCTATTTAGATCTTCTGCCCATTTTTGGATTGGGTTGTTTGTTTTTTTGATATTGAGCTGCATGAGTTGCTTGTATATTTTGGAGATTAATCTTTGTCAGTTGCTTCGATTGCAAATATTTTCTCCCATTCTGAGGGCTGTCTTTTCATCTTGTGTATGGTTTCCTTTGCTGGGCAAAAGCTTTTAAGTTTCATTAGGACCCATTTGTTTATTTGGGGTTTTATTTCCATTTCTCTAGGAGGTGAGTCAAAAAGGATCTTGCTGTGATTTATGTCATAGAGTGTTCTGCCTACGTTTTCCCCTAAGAGTTTTATAGCCTTACATTTAGGTCTTTAATCCATATTGAGATTATTTTTGTTTATGGTGTCAGGGAGTGTTTTAATTTCATTATTGTACATGTAGCTGTCCAGTTTTCCCAGCACCACTTATTGAAGAGGCTGTCTTTTCTCTCTTGTATACTCTTGCCTCCTTTATCAAAGATAAGGTGACCATATGTGTGTGGGTTCATCTCTGGGCTTTCTATCCTGTTCCATTGATCTGTATTTCTGTTTTTGTGCCAGTACCATACTGTCTTGATTACTGCAACTTTGTAATATAGTTTGAAGTCAGGGAGTCTGATTCCTCCCTCTCCGTTTTTCTTTCTCAAGATTGCTTGGGTTATTCGGGGTCTTTGGTGTTTCCATACAAATTGTGAATTTTTTTGTTCTAGTTCTGTGAAAAATGCCAGTGGTAGTTTGATAGGGATTGCATTGAATCTGTGGATTGCTTTCGGTAGTATATCATTTTCACAATGTTGATTCTTCCAATCCAAGAACATACTATATCTCTCCATCTCTTTTTATCATCTTTAATTTCTTTAATCAGTGTCTTATTGTGTTCTGCATACAGATCTTTTATCTCCTTAGGTAGGTTTATTCCTAGGTATTTTATTCTTTTTGTTGCAGTGGTAAATGGGAGTGTTTCCTTAATTTGTCTTTCAGATTGTTCATCATTGGTGTACAGGAATGCAAGAGATTTCTCTGCATTAATTTTGTATCCTGCTACTCTACCAAATTCATTGATTAGCTCTAGTAATTTTCTGATAGCATCTTTATGATTCCCTGAGTATACTATCATGTCATCTGCAAACATTGACAGTTTTACTTCTTCTTTTCTGATTTGGATTCCTTTTATTTCTTTTTCTTCTCTGATTGCAGTGGTTAAAACTTCCAAAACTATGTTGAATAATAGTGGTGAGAGTGGGCAACCTTGTCTTCTTCCTGATCTTAGAGGAAAGGGTTTCAGTTTTTCACCATGTAGAATGATGTTGGCTGTGGGTTTGTCATATATGGCCTTTAATATGTTGAGGTAGGTTCGCTCTATGCCTACTTTCTGGAGAGTTTTTATCATAAATGGGTGTTGAATTTTGTCAAAAACTTTCTCTGCATCTATTAAGATTATCATATGGTTTTCTTTCTTCAATTTGTTAATATGCTGTATCACATTGATTGATTTGCATATATTGAAGAATTCTTGCATTCCTGGGATAAACCCCACTTGATCATGGTGAATGATCCTTTTAGTGTGCTGTTGGATTCTGTTTGCTAGTATTTTTTTGAGAATTTTTGCATGTATGTTCATCAGACATATTGGCCTGTAGTTTTCTTTTTTTGTGATATCTTTGTCTGGTTTTGGTATCAGGGTGATGGTGGCCTCATAGAATGAGTTTGGGAGTGTTCCTCCCTCTGCTATATTTTGGAAGAGGTTGAGAACGTAGGTTTGATCTCTTCTCTAAATATATGATAAAATTCACCTGTGAAGCCATCTGGTCCTAGGCTTTTGTTTGCTGGAAGATTTTAAATCACAGTTTCAATTTCAGTCTTGTGATTGGTCTTTTTAAATTTTCTATTCCTTCCTGGTTCAGCCTCAAAAGATTGTGCTTTTCTAAGAATTTGTCCATTTCTTCCAGGTTGTTCATTTTATTGGCTTGTAGTTGCTTGTAGTAATCTCTCATGATCCTTTGTATTTCTACTGTGTCAGTTTTTTCTTCTCCTTTTTCATTTCTAATTCTATTGATATGAGTCTTCTTTTTTTCTTGATGAGTCTGGCTAATGGTTTATCAATTTTGTTTTTCTTCTCAAAGAACCAGCTTTTATTTTTATTGACCTTTACTATTGTTTCTTTCATTTGTTTTTCATTTATTTCTGATCTGATCTTTATGATTTCTTTCCTTTTGCTAACTTTGGGGGGTTTTGTTCTTCTGTCTCTAACTGCTTTAGTTGTAAGGTTAGGTTGTTTGAGATGTTTCTTGTTTCTTGAGGTAAGATTGTATTGCTATAAATTTCCCTCTTAAAGCTGCTTTTGCTGCATCCCATAAGTTTTAGGTGGTCGTGTTTTCATTGTCGTTTGTTTCTAGGTATTTTTGGATTTCCTCTTTGATTTCTTCTGTGATCTCTTGGTTATTTAGTAGCGTATTGTTTAGCCTCCATGTGTTTGTATTTTTTACAGTTTTTTCCCTCTAATTTTTACCTAGTCTCATAGTGTTGTGGTCAGAAAAGATACCTGATACAATTTCAATTTTCTTAAATTTACCAAGGCTTGATTTGTGACCCAAGATATGTTCTATCTTGGAGAATGTTCCATGAACACTCGAGAAGAAAGCATATTCTGTTGTTTTTGGATGGAATGCCCTATAATTATCAATTAAGTACATCTAGTTTAATGTGTCATTTAAAGCTTGTGTTTTCTTATTTATTTTCATTTTGGAAGATCTGTCCATTGGTGAAAAGAGGGTGTTAATGTCCCCTACTATTGTTGTGTTACTTTGGATTTCCCCTTTTATGTTTGTTAGCATTTGCCTTATGTATTGAGGTGTCCCTATGTTGCATGCATATATATTTACAATTGCTATATCTTGTTCTTGGATTGATCCCTTGATCATCATGTAGTGTCCTTCTTTGTGTCTTGTAATAGTCTTTATTTTAAAGTCTATTTTGTCTAATATGAGTATTGCTACTCCAGCTTTCTTTTGATTTCCATTTGCATGGAATATCTTTTTCCATCCCCTCACTTTCAGTCTGCATTTGTGCCTAGGTCTGAAGTGGGTCTCTTGTAGACAGAATATATACGGGTCTTGTTTTGTATCTCTTCAGCCAGTCTGTGTCTTTTGGTTGGAGCATTTAATCCATTTACCTTTAAGGTAATTATCAATATGTATGTTCCTATTACCATTTTCTTAATTGTTTTGAGTTTTTTATTGTAGGTCTTTTCCTTCTCTTGTGTTTCCTACCTAGAGAAGTTCCTTTAGCATTTGTTGTAAAGCTGGTTTGGTGGTGCTGAATTCTCTTAGCTTTTGCTTATCTGTAAAGGTTTTAAATTCTCCATCGAATCTGAATGAGATCCTTGCTTGGTATAGTAATCTTGGTTGTAGGTTTTTCCCTTTCATCACTTTAAATATGTCCTTCTTCTCCCTTCTGGCTTGCATAATTTCTTCTGACAAATCAACTGTTAACCTTATGGGGATTCCCTTTTATGTTATTTGTTGTTTTTCCTTGCTGCTTTCAATATTTTTTCTTTGTATTTAATTTTTGATAGTTTGATTAATATGTGTCTTGGCTTGTTTCTCTTTGGGTTTATCCTTTATGGTACTCTCTGTGCTTCCTGGTCTTATTGACTATTTCTTTCCCATGTTAGGGATGTTTTCGACTATAATCTCTTCAAATAGTTTCTCAGTCCCTTTCTTTTACTCTTCTTCTTCTGGGGCCCCTATAATTTGAATGTTGGTGCACTTAATATTGTCCCAGAGTTCTCTGAGACTGTCCTCAGTTCTTTTCATTATTTTTTTCTTTATTCTGCTCCCTGGAAGTTATTTCCACCATTTTGTCTTCCAGGTCACTTGTCTCTTCTTTTGCCTCACTTATTCTGTTGTTGATTCCTTCTAGAGTATTTTTAAGTTCAGTAATTGTGTTGTTCATCACTGTTTGTTTGCTCTTTAGTTCTAGATCCTTTTAAAATGTTTCTTCTATTTTCTCCATTCTGCTTCTGTGATTTTGGATCATCTTTAGTATTATTACTCTGAATTCTTTTTCAGGTAGGTTGTCTGTTTTGTCTTCACGTATTTTGTCTTGTAGGTTTTTATCTTGCTTCTTCATCTGTAACCAATTTTTTTGTCCTTTCATTTTTTTGTTTTTTTTTTATGGGTGGTGCTGTGTTCCTGTCTTACTGGTTGTATGGCTGAGATGTCCAGCACTGGAGTTTGCAGGCAGTTGGATAGAGCTGGGTCTTGGTGCTCTGATGAGGAGCTCTGCAAGGCCTCACTCCAATTGATATTCCCTGGGATCTGAGGTTCTCTGTTAGTCCAGTGGTTTGGACTTGTAGCTACCATCACAGGAGCTCAGGCCCTACCTCTGGCCTGGGAATCAAGATCCCACAAGCTTCATGGCATGGAAAAAAAAGTATAAAGAATAAAATAAAAGATTTATTAGGGAAAATAAAAATATAAAAGAATCAACAACAATGAATCAACAGCTAAAACAGAACCCCAATCTAAAAGAGGAAAAAAGGAAAGAGAAGAAAAAAAAGCCTTGGCTAATGGGGGCGGCATTTAGGTGGAGGTGCAACTTAGGAAGGGGTGGGGTTTAGGGTGGGATGGGACCTAGGTAGGTGGGGGGGGTTGATGTTCAAGCGTGAGGCAGGGCCTCTGCTTAGGACCTGTGCAGAAGGGGAGAAGCAGCACATGGGAAGGAAGGCCTCTGGAGTGTGGAGTTCCAGAGTTTGGAGGTAGGGCCCTGAGTGAGGGTGTGTGGGTGGGGTTTAGGCCCAGCACAGTTGGAGGGAGTCTTAGAGGGGGTCTCCGAGTGTAGAAGTAGGGCCCTGGGTGGGGGTGTAGGGGTGGGACTTGGGCTCTGTGTGGCAGGAGGGAGGCTCCGAGGGCAGATGATTAG
This sequence comes from Eubalaena glacialis, assembly GCF_028564815.1. NCBI lineage: Eukaryota > Metazoa > Chordata > Mammalia > Artiodactyla > Balaenidae > Eubalaena > Eubalaena glacialis. Next base: position 106,058,141 of record NC_083720.1, on the reverse strand, counting down.
GCCCAGGAGCCCAACAGGCTCCCTGGGGCCTAAGTGGACAGGGAAAACACTGGCTCCATTCCCTTCCACTCCTTTGCACCCCCCTGTCTCCCCCAGAGTCTCCCCCATCCCCTCTGGACCCCTAACCATGGATGAGTCCCCCTGGGTGTAGGAACTCCTCCCCTCCCCCAGCCACCCCTCAGGGCTGCTGGTCCCGGAGGTCTGGCCTTTACTTTTGCTCCCCCTTCCCTCCCCCCCACTCCCTCAGAACCCACATAGCTGGAGGGAGCCTAGGTGGGCAGAGGATCAGGCCCAGGATCTCAGCAGGTTCCTGAGGGCCCAAGTGGGCATGGGAAACCTGGCCACCCTCCCTTTTTATCCTCTGCCCTCCCAATGGTTCCCCAATTTCCCCCTTCGGGTGTGGGATCCCTTCCCCTCCCCCAGCCGCCCCTCAGGGGCGCCAGTGACGTCCCGCCTCCACCTCTCCTCCTCTTTCACTCCCCCCAAGCCTCACGTCCTACCTGGTTGCTAGGGGTTCCTCTCGTTCCTTTAGGTATCCGTGGTCCCCGACTGGTGCCTGATAGGTGCCCTAGTTATGATGAGACGCAAATTCTGCATCCTCCTAGTATGCCATCTTGACTCCACCCCTCTCCTAGTATATTTAATTGCGTTTTTAATGGGGAAGAAGACAAAAGGAAAGGCAAAGGTAGAAACGTGAATAAGAAGCCATGGTTTGACCCAATTTTGGTGTATCCTAACATCAACCATCCATTATTCTCATACTTCAGGAAAACTGAGGCTCCTCTGCTTCCCTGAAGTGCTTCCTTCTCCCCATTCCTTTGCCAATCTACTTGACCAGAGAACAAATACAACTCAGATCTGTAGAGCACGTTGGGGTATGTAAAACTCTCTCAAATATGTTATCACATTTCGCTGTTAACATAGTCCTTTGACTTCAATTAGGTCTGTCTGTATGTATGTGTGTATTGTTATTACCATTTACAGATAAGAACACTAAATTTGAGGGAGGTTAAAGATTTCTAAAAAGTTTATAAGACTAGGAAAACACTGAGCTGAGACCACAAACCAGGTTTTCAGACTGTAAATACCCAATGTCTTTTTATTCCATGGTATGCCACCAATTACCCCAACCTCGGTGCACATAGAAACCTCATCTTAGGAAAAAGAATCTTATCTCCTTCCTAGATTCATGTCACAGAAATCTAAAACATGAGGGAGAGAGGTTAATGACTTCAGAAATAACTACAGTACAATACCAAAAGAGAATCAATGAAAGACAAGCAAGTTGCAAATTAGGAGAAAAAATAAGAAACTTGCATTGGTTTTAACTGGCCATTTGTAAGAGGGAGCTGTGAAAAGATCCCAAATTATGGTGACGTTCTGTATGGAAGATGTTCATCAACTCTACTCCACTACATTAAAATTTAAGAAGAAACAAGAAATATTGAAATCAGATGTAAACATAATTTTAACAATTTTATTCTTATTATAAAATTAATGCATGTTTACTCTTTTAAAAGTTAAAAACCCAAACAAAAAATAAAATAAAATTACAAGCTCCCATTATCTCTTCACCCCCAAATAACCACAATTATGCTGGTATGAGTCCTCTCTGGCTCTGTTTTCTATGCATAAAAATGTATCCTTCTTTCTGTACTCTAGATATAATTTTATAAGTTTTCTTTTTTCATAGCAATTTGATGTGAACATTTGTCTATATTAGTGACAATATTAAACAGGTTAAAATGTATCCCCTTACATAAATATGCTAAAATTTAGTTAGCCATTTCCATACTTACATTGTCTCCAATTTTTGATATTTATAAATAATGCTTCAATAACACCCTTGTAAACATATTTTTGCACCTATTGATAACTGGGGTGGAGGGGTACACCATGGGAGAAATTTCTAAAAACAGAACCAATTAGTAAACATGTATGCAAATATAAGCTTTGTTACCTACCGTCAAATTGCCCTCCAGAAAGCTTAAACCAAGTTACTCCCCACTTGGATTACCACTCCCTCTGCAACACCAGCTATTATCATTCTATTTACTTATCACATTGTGATACATGACGAATAATATTTCACTGTGCTTTTAATTTGCATGTATTTATCTATCTGTTAGTGTGAAATTTTTTTCCACATGTTCATTGAACATTTGTATGTCTTCTTTTATGAATTACTAATTTATATCCAAGGAAGAAATTTTTGACAGTGGCATACTACAGTAAGCCTGAGTTGTAAGAATTCTTTTCTCTGGAGTTCTTTAATATAATGATCTAAAAAGTTCTAGGAAAACTCTTTGAAAACAGGAGGAATGAACTGGATGAATTCTTAAGATCCCTATCAATCCTAAGCTTCATTCATTCATTTATTCATTTAATACTTTGCTGAATGCCATCTTACTTCATATTACATAAGTATATATAGAGTTTTCCTATGCAATATTTTATCTGATCCTCACAGTAACACTGTGAGAGGGATTATTGACCCAGGTCTATGAATGGCTTCAAGAAGCAAAGGAATTCCTTCAACTGAACAAATAATTTGTTTATTTGTGCACAAGTACATTTGTTCAGTGGAGAACGTCCAGTAGCTTTCACCAGAATCTTAAAGGCTGAGAATCAGTGCCTTGTGAGAAAGAGAAGGAAGCTCTTGTTAGCTCTATTTTACAAGTAAGAAAAAGTTTCTTTACTCATTGAAGTTAATTTCCTTGTCTAAGGTCTCAAGGACAATAAGTGGTGGGATGAGGGCCAGCACTGCTAGTTCCAAGTTCAGTACAATTCCTACTGTACCTTAAGTGTATAGAGGAGTTATGGAAGTGTAGCACATCATCCTTGCCTCAAGGAGCATAATGGCTATTATAAGAGCCAAGGCTTACGCATGAAAAGTTAAACAAGGTAAGTAAAGAATATCACACTCCAATATGAGATTTTCTAAGACCTATTGCCAGATAATAAATGATTTGAATTTCAGAAATTATCTGAAAAGTTCAAAGTAAGCTTCATAAAGGAGAATATTAGACTGAGATCTGAAATTTACTAAGATGAACAGGGGGGAAGGAAATTCGTGAAGAGGAGAGAGAACGAAATGTGAGAGCGTAGGTCCAAGAGTGGGAATGTGCATGTTCCAGAGGCATTCAACAGACCATTGAGACTTTGGGGAAGAATTCATATATATACATATTATGCTGAGTGTTAGAACCACTCAGTGCAGTTGTGTATCCTGAGTCTACCATTTGTTTGTTGTGTTACACTGGAAAAGCTATTTAACGTACCTAAGCCACAATTTATTCACCTGGAAAATAAGGATGTTAGTACTCACCTTGATGGGAAGATTTAACGATATTGCCAACCAGGCATATAACACAGCACCTCTGACACAGCAGAGGCTCTATGAATTACGCACCCACCCCCAAGAAAAACATACATTTGAAAAGATAATTTGAGACAAAATTTTTGAGAACATTGAATGCAGGGCTAAGAGTTTAAAAAAATCCTTTAAGATTTGTTGCCCTGAATGGCAGTGATATGATAAAAACAATATTTTACAAAGGTAACTTTGACATTTGAGGTCATGATCGATTAAAAACTAGAGAGAAATGGAGTTGAGAAGGATAGCCAAGAGACTATTTAAATACTCCAGGCCTAAGAAGTGGTAATGTCTGGTCTTAATGCTTGCATTAGGACTAGAAAGAAAGGTACAAACAAAAAAGAGACACTTTGAAGGATTTGATTGGCTATGAAAGAAAAAAAGGAGGAGAAAGATAATCATGAGTGGCAATACTTAAGCATGTCAGAAATAAGAGCTAATTAGGAGAGGTGAACATTGTTTCATTTTAAACAAATTGAGTTTGATGTAACAATAGAATGTTGTATCAGTCAGGTTTCAGCCAAAAAACACTCAAGTTAATGTAAGTGGAAAAACGTTTAAAACAGGGAATTAAATGCTTAAAAATAACTGGAAACACTAGAGGAGAGGATTCCACCCTGGCCCTCCAGAAATAACTACTAAAGAAATACTACTACTAAAGGTAACCAGGGAAGTTGTTACCTTTGCCACTAAAAGGACAATGGGAATTCAGGAGTCGGCCCGGTAATTCTTAATGTCAAGAATCCACCACCATTAAGAGAACGAAGAGGTCCCCTGCTGAAGAGAAATTGGCTGCCTGATAAATTGGCTAATAAAATTAGGAGGTCTCCCATGCAGCTGGGACCTAAATCAAGCATGGCAAGTTAAAACATCCATCAACAGGGAAGGCCAACTCATACTGCCAGATCCATGGCCAAGTCATGAATAGCCAGAAATACTCAAAAGGGGCAAACTTTCTGGAAGCAGCAACAGATGGAAAGAGACAACCCAAAACAAAAAGAAGGAAGATGGTGTTGGCTACAAATCATCCTCATATTTGTAAGCCACATACCTGCTAACCCTCAGTGTAATCTCCAAGAGCAGCACATTTTTCCACTGAGAGGGGAAATTAGCAGATGTTACTTTTTGTTAAGCATCTACTATCATACACTGAATGTTAATTTACTGAGTGATTACTATGTATAAGAACCGCATTGCCTGCTTTATGACATCAGATAATTTAATCTTCCTACCACTGACTTGAGGCAAGTTTGATCCTCGCCATTTAATAGGTGAAGAAACTGAGTCAGATACTACCCAAAGCAATCTACAGATTCAATGCAATCAAACTACCAATGGCATTTTCACAGAACTAGAACAAAAAATTTCACAATTTGTAGGGAAACACAAAAGACCCCAAATAGCCAAAGTGATCTTCAGAAGGAAAAACGGAGCTGGAGGAATCAGACTCCCTGACTTCAGACTATACTACAAAGCTACAGTAATCAAGACAGTATGGTACTGGTGCAAAAACAGAAATATAGATCAATGGACCAGGATAGAAAGCCCAGAGATAAACCCACACACATATGGTCACCTTATTTTTGATAAAGGAGGCAAGAATATACAATGGAGAAAAGACAGCCTCTTCAATAAGCAGTGCTGGGAAAACTGGACAGCTACATATAAAGGAATGAAATTAGAACACTCCCTAACACCATACACAAAAAAACTCAAAATGGATTAAAGACCTAAATGTAAGGCCAGACACTATCAAACTCCTAGAGGAAAACATAGGCAGACCACTCTATGACATAAATCACAGCAAGATCCTTTTTGACCCACCTCCTAGAATAATGGAACTAAAACCAAAAATAAACAAATGGGACCTAATGAAACTTAAAAGCTTTTGCACAGCAAAGGAAACCATAAACAAGACAGAAAGACAACTCTCAGAATGGGAGAAAATATTTGCAAATGAAGCAACTGACAAAGGATTAATCTCCAAAATCTACAAGCAGCTCATGCAGCTCAATATCAAAAAAACAAACAACCCAATCCAAAAATGGGCAGAAGACTTAAACAGACATTTCTCCAAAGAAGATATACAGATTGCCAACAAACACATGAAAGGATGCTCAACATCACTAATCATTAGAGAAATGCAAATAAAAACTACAGTGAGGTATCACCTCACACCAGTCAGAATGGCCATCATCAAAAAATCTACAAACAATAAATGCTGGAGAGGATGTGGAAAAAACGGAACCCTCTTGAACTGTTGGTGGGAATGTAAATTGATACAGCCACTATGGAGAACAGTATGGAGGTTCCTTAAAAAACTAAAAATAGAACTACCATACAACCCAGCAATCCCACCACTGGGCATATACCCTGAGAAAACCATAAAAAAAAAAAAAAAAAAAAAAAAAAAAGAATCCACCACCATAACTGTGATCCAGGATCATGAAGTTTGTGCTGTCACTACAAATACTCTCCATAGCCACAAAGCAAGTGACTAGACACTGATCCAGTGTTGCAGAAAAGCCCAACATGTGTCCATGGCCTTGCTGGGTAGAAGCAGCTCAATGCCAAAGCAGCTGGAGCATGCTTTGCTTCATGTCCTGCTTCCCAATCTCACAAGAACACATAGGCAGAACCTATTTTAACTCAGGAGCCTGGCTACAAATGAGTCTAGGAAATGTAGTGTTTTGTTTTGTTTGATTTTTTTTAGTTTTCCAGGCTCTGCACTTTAGGAAGGCCCAGGAGAAGGCAGTTGGAATGGAGACAATGCCAAACCACTACATCCACCATGATGTTTCTGTGTAAATATCCAGTAGGTAATTGGATAAGCATGGCTAAAGTTCACAAGAGAGATTGCAGCTAAAGCTAAGGGTACTGGAGTAAATAGGAGAGAGATAATATTTGACCTAATTTTCTGTTTAAATATCTTATAGAAAAGAATAACAAAGCCAAAAAGACTTACAACTGAAGTTTGCAACTACCTGTACACAAGTTGTTGAATTTATGACGGAATGAATATCTCTAGGTGTCCATCAGGGCCGGACCAAAAAGGCGAGGGCCAGGGACACCCAACCACTGTCCACAGACAACTGACATACTCTGTGATTTCAGAAGCACTGGAGTAGTCCTGATGGCTAACTCCTCAACATCCCTTCCACCCCATGTGATTAATCTAAGCCAATTAAGCTAGTATTGTTCCCCTTGCAAGTAATTGGTTTAAAAATGCACTGAAGAGTTCATTCTGGGCAGTGTCACTGCCAGGGACACTGCTTGGCAGTGGCAGGCAAAAGTTTTCTCACTCAGAGAAAGAGAAAGGGACAGAGAGAAAGATATGCTCTCATGGTTCTTCTGGACATTGTCGGTTTTGGATGTGACCCCTGAAACCAATGCTGTGATCCTGCCTGAGAATGAGACCAACAAATGGCCAAGGGTGGAGCCAAGAGAATCACATAGGAAAAAATCTAGCACCCTAAAGAACTATTACACCTGGAACTCTATTCCCCCTACACTCCTTGTTAAATCGGGCAATCTGAGCAGAGATTTCTGTTAGTCACATCATCCCTGATTCCAGCACCATGTTCCCCATGACACTGTCCTTTAGATTCTTAGGGAAAATCTTTTCTAGCCTGGAATTTTCTCTACAAACAATAATCAGTATATCTTAATGGTATAAAAAATTATATGTATGGAACACCATTTGATAGCTGCATTTATTCTTCAAGATTATTTTATTCAATTCAATTATTGAATCCAATTGAATCAAAAGGCTCACATTTATTCTTCAAGATTTAACTGGATTCTAATTTGAGCCTAAGTTGGGTTCACTGTGGGGACTCTGACATGTGTGGAAACATGTGGTGAACTGATGGGGTGGGTGCCCTCAGGCATTCATTTGAATGGACTAATTTTTAGTAGAGGTTGAGGAAAGAGTCTGCCTTCAGAGGAAGGGAGAGAGCATGCATATCTCGTAACCCAGCCCCATGAATCACTAATGCCCCCGCAGAAACAGTCTGAAGTAAGAAAATGAAGGAGATATTTCTTCTACAGACTCTTTGAGACAGGCCACAGCAGCCCTAACTGGTACCTTGGTGAGGAAGTGTGACTAACAGTAGATGAGATACATACTCTCCATACCTCACCACAGTTAAACTCAGCTTTGGCACATTGAGGACTCCAAAGACTAGTGTCACCTGAAATCTGTGGTGCTTGGTCCCTTTGGGAATGCTGAACAACCAGGGCATTTGGGAAGCACGCTTAGCTCTGACACCATTAATGATGCTCATGCAGGATACTGGCTGTAATGGCTGCACACAAACTTTCAAATAATTTCAAGGTCAAAGTCTTGGAAAGAGAGACCAGAGCAAGAGAGGGAGAACTCAGCAGATCTTGTGTGGACATTATAGTTCACTGGATTGTGTGTGAATACATGTGAGACTGAGCTGCTACTTCAAGTACTAACTGAGGAGACTGGCTCTGGTATGATCAGGAGGGATCCCAGAACACATCAACCAGGGATTACTACCATTTTGTATTCTAGGATTTATCCCTGGATAAAATCTTTTCATCAAGAAGGTAAGCCACCAGAAGTCATGTTCTGGCCCTGAACAGAACAGGTATTCTTACTTCACAACCCCAGCTTAGGTTAGGGCATGCTATAAACATCTGGAAACCCACCATTGCTTTAATTGTAAGGATCTTACTGAGAACAAAATTTTTGTGTCTCCTGTAAGATTCAGGTAAGCAATTTGCCTCAGACCTAATTACCAGGAAAGTTTTGTCTTTCTTGAAGAATGTATGTTTTCTTCTTCAAAGACAATGAGAATGTTTTATCCAATCACATTTTTCTCGCTCCTTGTCCAGCCTCATACTAACTTTTCCCTTAGTGTTATCATCCTATTTGTTGTATGTTTTCCCTCATTGTACTCCCCCACTACACACACTTCATTGTATAGGAGCCTAGTGAACAACTGCACATCCTTTAAGAACTGAAGTGCAGGGGCAGGGTGAAGTAAGAAAGACAGAAAGGCCACAGGAAGGGAGGAAGTTTAACTGAGAGAGTAGGGGAAGGCAAAAAGGAGGGAAGAAATGGAAAAGAGGAGAGAAGAAGGGAAGAGAAGAAGGAGGGAGACAGTAAGTAAAAGAAGCAGAAAGAGGAAGGAGGGGAGCAAAGATATAAAGTGAGATAGAGCCTCACTGTGGAAGAGTGCCTCACAGTTTGCATGGCGCCTACACAGGTGCCCCCTCACTGGATCCTGCCCATTTAGAAGATGGTGAAATTCAATGATCAAAGAGATAGCAATTAAGAAACTTTCAAAATCAAGCACTAGTAATAACTGTTAGAAAGAGGACATAAAACTCCTTCCTGTTTTCTAATCAGGTTGTCTTTCATGTGTACCGTATGAGGTGATAAGAAAACACACAGAAAGACATGGTCTCCACAAGACCCCTCATCCATGATGATTGGTGTCAACGGAACAGAGGAAGTGCTCTGTTCTCACCAATTAACGTGGCAGAATACTAGCCGAGTCTGGTTGTCAGAGGAGTGAGTTGATGACTCTGTGCTCAGAGAACCCAGCACTGCCAGGATATAAGAGGGGACAGAGAATAAGCCAACCGACCTGCAAAACTTTGGAGGGGCAACCTGAAGACCTTATAGGGGAGGGCAGACAAAAGAAAGCACCTAAATTATTTATTTCCTTGGTCAAACTGTTAAACACCAATCCCAATTTGAGGATTGTTTTTTACCTTCAGCCACTTATTTCATATATATATGTATAATATATATAATACATATTTTTTTTTCAGCAAAGGAGATCCACTATCCTTTAGAAAATTCTGCAAGATATATAGACATCATTTACTTCATTACATAGCATTGTGTTTGTTATCATGGTGAAACAAAGGAAAATCAGTCTTTGTTTTTCCTGGAGTATAAAATCTAGCTGACTCATGAAGGTGAATGTGGAGAATAAATGAACTCTCTAAAGTTCCTCATCAAAACTCTTCCTGTGGAATCTAAGAACTCACCACAACTTTATTGGGTGTTGTGTGGCTGACAGGTTCTAGGTGCTCCAGCTGGGTGTCAGACCTGAGCCTCTGAGGTGGGAGAGCCGAGTTCAGGATATTGGACCACCAGACACCTCCTGGCCCCACGTAATATCAGTCGGCGAGAGCTCTCCCAGAGATCTCCTTCTCAGTGCTAAGACCCAGCTCCACTCAATGACCAGCAGTTCCAGTACTGGACACCCCATGCCAAACAACTAGCAAGACAGGAACACAACCACAGCCATTAGCAGAGAGGCTGCCTAAAATCATACTAAGTTCACAGACACCCCAAAACACAGCACTGGATGCGGTCCTGCCCACCAGAAAGAAAAGATCCAGCCCCACCCACCAGAATACAGGCACCAGTCCCCTCCACGAGGAAGCCTACACAAGTCACTGAACCAACCTCACCCACTGGAGGCAGACACCAAAAAAAACTGGAACTATGAACCTGCAGCCTGCGAAAAAGAGACGCTAAACACAGTAAGTTAAGCAAAATGAGAAGACACATACACCAGGGAGCCTACACAACCCACTGAACCAAACTTACCCACTGGGGCAGACACTAAACATAATGAGAAATACGAACCTGCAGCCTGCAAAAAGGAGACCCAAATACAGTAAGTTAAGCAAAATGAGAAGACAGAGAAATACTCAGCAGATGAAGGAGCAAAGTAAAAACCCACCAGACCAAACAAATGAAGAGGAAATTGGCAGTCTACCTGAAAAAGAATTCAGAGTAATGATAGTAAAGATGATCCAAAATCTAGGAAATAGAATGGAGAAAACACAAGAAACGTTTAACAAGGACCGAGAAGAACTAAAGGCCAAACAAACAATGTTGAACAGCACAATAAATGAAATTAAAAATTCTCTAGAAGGAATCAATAGCAGAATAACTGAGGCAGAAGAACGGATAAGTGACTTGGAAGATAAAAGAGTGGAAATAACTACCACAGAGCAGAATAAAGAAAAAAGAATGAAAATAATTGAGGACAGTCTCAGAGACCTCTGGGACAACATGAAACACACCAACATTTGAATTATAGGGGTTCCAGAAGAAGAAAGGAAAAAGAAAGGGACTGAGAAAATATTTCAAGAGATTATAGTTGAAAACTTCCCTAATACGGGAAAGGAAATAGGCAATCAAGTCCAGGAAGCACAGAGTCCCATAGAGGATAAATCCAAGGAGAAACACACCAAGACACATATTAATCAAACTATCAAAAATTAACTATAAAGAAAAAATACTAAAAGCAGCAAGGGAAAAGCAACAAATAACATACAAGGGAATACCCATAAGGTTAACAGCTGATCTTTCAGCAGAAACTCTGCAAGCCAGAAGGGAGTGGCAGGACATATTTAAAGTGATGAATGGAAAAACCTACAACCAAGATTACTCTACCCAGCAAGGATCTCATTCAGATTCGATGGAGAAATTAAAACCTTTACAGACAAGCAAAAGCTAAGAGAATTCAGCACCACCAAACCAGATTTACAACAAATGCTAAAGGAACTTCTCTAGGCAGGAAACACAAAGGAAGGAAAAGACCTAAAATAAAAAACCCAAAACAATTAAGAAAATGGTAATAGGAACATACATATCGATAATTACCTTAAATGTAAATGGATTAAATACGCCAACCAAAACACGTAGACTGCCTGAATGGATACAAAAACAGGACCTGTATATATGCTGTCTACAAGAGACCCACTTCAGAGCTGGGGACACATGCAGACTGAAAGTGAGGGGATGGAAAAAGATATTCCATGCAAATGGAAATCAAAAGAAAGCTGGAGTAGCAATTCCTATAGCATACACTTTGACTTTAAGATAAAGACTATTACAAGAGACAAAGAGGGCAGTACATAATGATAAAGGGATAAATACAAGAAGAAGATATAACAATTGTAAATATTTATGCACCCAACATAGATAAAAAATTGTAAATATTTATGCACCCAGTACATAAGGCAAATGCTAACAGCCATAAAAGGGGAAATCGACAGTAACACAATAATAATAGGGGACTTTAACACCCCACTTTCACCAATGGACAGATCATCTAAAATGAAAATAAATAAGGAAACACAAGCTTTAAATGACACATTAAACAAGTTGGATTTAATTGATATTTATAGGACATTCCATCCAAAAACAACAGAATACAGTTTCTTCTGAAGGGCTCATGGAACATTCTCCAGGATAGATCATATTTGGGTCAAAAATCAAGCCTTGGTAAATTTAAGAAAATTGAAATCTTATCTATCAAGTATCTTTTCTGACCAGAACGCTATGAGACTAGATATCAATTACAGGAAAAATACTGTAAAAAATACAAAGACATGGAGGCTAAACAATACACTACTAAATAAACAAGAGAAAACTGAAGAAGTCAAAGAGGAAATGAAAAACTACCTAGAAACAAATGACAGTCAAAACACAATGACCCTAAACCTATGGGATGCAGTAAAAGCAGTTCTAAGAGGGAAGTTTATAGCAATACAATCCTACCTCAAGAAACAAGAAAAATCTCAAATAAACAACGTAACCTTACACTTAAAGCAATTAGAGAAAGAACAAAAAACCCCAAAGTCAGCAGAAGGAAAGAAATCATAAAAATCAGACCAGAAATAAATGAAAAAGAAATGAAGGAAATAATAGCAAAGATCAATAAAACTACAAGCTGGTTCTTTGAGAAGAAAAACAAAATTGATAAACCATTAGCCAGACTCATCAAGAAAAAAAGGGAAAAGATTCAAATTAACAGAATTAGAAATGAAAAAGGAGAAGTAACAACTGACACTGCAGAAATACAAAGGATCATGAGAGATTACTACAAGCAACTATAGGCCAATAACATGGACAACCTGGAAGAAATGGACAAATACCTAGAAAAGTACAATCTTCCAAGACTGAACCAGGAAGAAATAGAAAATATAAACAGACCAATCACAAGCAATGAAATTGAAACTGTGATTAAAAATCTTCCAACAAACAAAAGCCCAGGACCAGATGGCTACACAGGTGGATTCTATCAAACATTTAGGGAAGAGCTAACACCTATCCTTCTCAAACTCTTCCTAAATATAGCAGAGGGAGGAACACTCCCAAACTCATTCTACGACGCCACCATCATCCTGATACCAAAACCACACAGAGATGTCACAAAAAAAGGAAACTAAGGTCAATAACATTGATGATCACAGATGCAAAAATCCTCAACAAAATACTAGCAAACAGAACCCAACAACACATTAAAAGGATCATACCCCTTGCTCAAGTGGGATTTATCCCAGGAATGCAAGGATTCTCCAATATACAGAAATCAATCAATGTGATACACCATATTAACAAATTGAAGAATAAAAACCATATGATAATCTCAATATAGGCAGAAAAGGCTTTTGACAAAATTCAACACCCATTTATGATAAAAACCCTCCAGAAAGCAGGCATAGAGGGAACTTACCTCAACATAATAAAAGCCATATATGACACACCCACAGCCAGCATCATTCTCAATGGTGTAAAACTGAAACCATTTCCACTAAGATCAGGAACAAGACAAGGTTGCCCCCTCTCACCATTATTCAACATAGTTTTGGAAGTTTTAGCCAGAGCAATCAGAGAAGAAAAAGAAATAAAAGGAATCCAAATCAGAAAAGAAGAGGTAAAACTGTCACCGTTGGCAGATGACATGACACTACACATAGAGAATCCTAAAGATGCTACCAGAAAACTACCACAGCTAATCAATGAATTTGGTAGAGTAGCAGGATACAAAATTAATGCACAGAAATCTCTTGCATTCCTATACACGACTGATGAAAAATCTGAAAGAGAAATTAAGGAAACAATCCCATTTACCATTACAACAAAAAGAATAAAATACCTAGGAATAAACCTACCTAAGGAGACAAAAGACCTGTATGCAGAAAGCTATAAGACACTGATGAAAGAAATTAAAGATGATACAAATAGATGGAGAGATATACCATGATCTTGGATTGGAAGAGTCAACATTGTGAAAATGACTATACTACCCAAAGCAATCTACAGATTCAATGCAATCCCTATCAATCTACAAATGGCATTTTTCACAGAACTACAACAAAAAATTTCACAATTAGTATGGAAACACAAAAGACCCCGAATAGCCAAAGCAATCTTGAGAAAGAAAAACGGAGTTGGAGCAATCAGGATCCCTGACTTCAGACTATACTACAAAGCTACAGTAATCAAGACAATATGGTACAGGCACAAAAACAGAAATATAGATCAATGCAACAGGATAGAAAGCCCAGAGATAAACCCATGCACATATGGTCACCTTATCTTTGATAAAGGAGGCAAGAATCTACAGTGGAGAAAAGACAGCCTCTTCAGTAAGTGGTGCAGGGAAAACTGGACAGCTACATGTAAAAGAATGAAATTAGAACACTCCCTAACACCATACACAAAAATAAAATCAAAATGGATTAAAGACCTAAATGTAAGGTCAGACACTATAAAACTCTTAGTGGAAAACATAGGCAGGACACTATATGACATAAATCACAGCAAGATCCTTTTTGACCCACGTCCTAGAGAAATGGAAATAAAAACAAAAATATGGGAGCTAATGAAACTTAAAAGCTTTTGCACAGCAAAGGAAAACATAAAACAAAAAGACAACCCTCAGAATGGGAGAAAATATTTGCAAACAAAGCAACTGACAAAGGATTTATCTCCAAAATATACAAGCAGCTCATGCAGCTCAATATCAAAAAAACAAACAACCCAATCCAAAAATGGGCAGAAGACCTAAATAGACGTTTCTCCAAAGAAGTTATACACATTGCCAACAATCACATGAAAGGATGCTCGACATCACTAATCATTAGAGAAATGCAAATCAAAACTACAATGAGGTATCACCTCACACCGGTCAGAATGACCATCATGAAAAAAAATCTACAAACAATAAATGCTAGAGAAGGTGGGGAGGAAAGGGAACCCTCTTGCACTGTTGGTGGGAATGTAAATTGATAAAGCCACTATGGAGAACAGTATGGAGATTCCTTAAAAAACTAAAAATAGAACTACCATATGATCTAGCAATCCCACTACTGTGCATATACCCTGAGAAAACCATAATTCAAAAAGAGTCATGCACCACAATATTCATTGCAACACTATTTACAATAGCCAGGACATGGAAGCAACCTAAGTGTCCATCAACAGATGAATGGATAAAGAAGATGTGGCACATATATACAATGGAATATTCCTCAGCCATAAAAAGAAACGAAATTGAGTTATTTGTAGTGAGGTGGATGGACCTAGAGTCTGTCATACTGAGTGAAGTAAGTCAGAAAGAGAAAAACAAATACCGTATGCTAACACATATATGTGCAATCTAAAAAAAAAAAAAAAAAAAAAAAGGTTCTGAAGAACCTAGGGGCAGGACAGGAATAAAGACACAGATGTAGAGAATGGACTTGAGGACACGGGGTGACAGAAAGGTAAGCTGGGACGAAATGAGAGCGTGGCATGGTCTTATATACACTACCAAATGTAAAATAGAGAGCTAGTGGGAAACAGGTGCATAGCACAGGGAGATAAGTTATGTGCTTTGTGATCATCTAGAGGGGTGGTATAGGGAGGGTGGGAGGGAGACGCAAGAGGGAGGGGATATGGGGATATATGTATACGTACAGCTGATTCACTTTTTTTTTTTCACTTGTTGAATTGTATTTGATGTTCAGACAGTTTAAGATTTCTGCATATTGAACATCAAATTACAAAAAGAAAGTATCTGTTATCATCATATGCCAAGTAACATATTTAAATCCTAAGAGAAAATAAAAATCACTATTAGAAAGATGATAACACTGATAAATACAATACAATAATACATAATTAGACAACGAGAAATGCCTTATAAAGCTGCTGGAATCGTGAAAAGGAAAACCAAAAGTGTTTTATTACTTATTAATTTTAACTTACAGTATTATGCATTTTCTTTCTATATATTTTCTTAAAAATGACTCCTAGTACTTCAGTTCCACAAAACAAGTCTAGTTTTGAACAACAATAAAAGTTTTAACTGCTTAAGGATATTAACAAGGATAGATAAATATGGGATCATTCTGCCTAAAATAGTTTATTTTTCCATAAGGCAAAGTTATTCAAGAATTAGAGCAAGACTGAAAATGCATGAGGTCTGAGCTGGTGGCAGGTAAACTGTGTAACACTATCTGGCAGAGACTAAACTCTTCATGTCAGGAAGGAGTGAACACATTAGAACAGGAAGGTTCTAAACTGGGGGTTGACAAACTTTACCTGTGAAGAATCAGAGTAAATATGTTAGCCTGTGTGGGCCACAGGGCTTTCCCCAACTACTCAACCTCTGTCACTGTAGTGTGAAAGTAGGCAATGCATAAACAAATGGGCAGGTCTGTGTTCCATTACATTTTATTTATGGATGCTAAAATTTGAATTTTATATAATTTTGTGTGTTATAAAATATTTTACTTATTTATTTCAACCATTGAAAAAGAGAAAATGTATTCTTTTTTTTTTAAACATCTTTATTGAAGTATAATTGTTTTACAATGGTGTCTTAGCTTCTGCTTTATAACAAAGTGAATCAGTTATACATATACATATGTTCCCATATCTCTTCCCTCTTGCATCTCCCTCCCCCCCACCCTCCCCATCCCACCCCTCTAGGTGGTCACAAAGCACAGAGCTGATCTCCCTGTGCTATGCGGCTGCTTCCCACTAGCTATCTATTGTACATTTGGTAGTGTATATATGTCCATGACACTCTCTCACCCTGTCACATCTCACCTTTTTTATATAGCAGAAACTAACACAACATTGTAAAGCAATTATACTCCAAAAAGATGTTAAAACAAAACAAAACCCCCCCAAAAATAAAATAGTAACTAATGCTCTGTATTCCCTACTTGTTCTTACCTTTAGTGTTTAAGCTTATAATTATTCTTTGTAAGGTAATAAGATTGAAGACTGTAATCCCTCACTAGAATAAGCCCCAATAGCAACAAAACATGGGTAGTGCTGCAATAATAAATTTATTAAGCCAGAAAAACAAACAAACAAACAAACAAAACCTCCTCCTTATTCACAATCAGGGGCCATCTTAGAAAGTGAAGTCATGGTGATAGCTCACTTATTAACTGGAACTGCAATTCAGGGCTACAAACCTCCACTTCTAGTACTACAGATGTTGTAATAAGACATTCTTACTTGCTCACCATAAGTGAGGAACATGTGAAAATATTAATCCCAATTTTATGTATTACAGAAAAGAAAGCAAAATATGGTCTGGTCAATTCATTGTCCCAATTTTCAAAGTACTAGGCACCGCCTATTTAAAATTAAATGGGGGGAAGAAGCAACCTAGGTAAGAGGAATGATTTGGATGACTTTATTAAACTCATCCTGTAACCTAAAAAAAGAGAGAAATGGACAGGTCACCAGGCTGTTGGGAGGTAAGCACTAAAGCACAAATAGAAAATGCAGGCCATGTTGCTGATACGGCTCTGTGTTGACTGATGGCACTCACTGCCATTAGCAACATCATTGTTATCTCACCTTCAGTGAGACTGAAAACTACCTCAGGGACTGCAAGGGAGGCATGAAACTACTTAAGCAAATATCAACAATAAAATTTTAGGTCTATCTTATTTTATTTTATTTTTTTGCCTCCCACAAAGTTACATGAATAAAGTAGTCTATATTAAATGTCATGGATGAAGAAGTAAAATTTTGAGCCACATTACAAAACAAAGCCAAGGAAATTAGTATACAAAAAAAAGTTTGCAGTCTGAATGAAAATTACAGTTGCCAATATTGCAAACAGATATAGAAAGCTAATAAATCCCAGGTGACAACCAATTGATAAAATATTAAGAACTCTAAATGAATAGAAGTAGCAAAGCTTGTTAAAAAAAAAAAAAAGGAAACAACTTCATTGGATAAATCAGGTAACTATGTAGTTCATCCCAGAAGAAGGAATAAAATAAATTCTGATTTCTTAATCTTACTTTTAAATTGTGATATATATTCATCTTGGGGTTGAGAGCAGAAGAAATTCTGATTCTAAAATAAACATTGCTGTCACATGTTGGTGACCTCAAGGAAATATTGTGGGTTAGGAGGAAAGATAGGAAACCCCGATTTAATGTCCTTAGGGAAAACTAATGACCTGGTGATTTACCTCAGGAGACTGGAGAAACTGAAAACTCAACTCAAAATATAAAAAGAATACATCAGTGCTTTGTTCTCAAGTTTCTTTAGAAAGTAAGTGCTCCGCTTAAAAGCAGTAAACGCAAATGCATAGCATTCTTAAGAAACAATAAAATTTATACCTATGGATTTTATATTCCTTTATATTTTAGCTTCTGTAATATTTTACATCCTCTTCCCAATCTGTGATTCTTGTTTTCCATATCCCTTTTTTAACTCAAGAATTTATGTTGAAGGAGACCAAAAAAAAAAAAAAAAGTAAATTAAAAATCCTTTACAGGAGAGGGAGCATCAATATGGCAGAAGAGTAAGACATGGAGATCAACTTCCTCCCCACAAATACATCAGAAATACATCTACGTGTGGAACAACTCCTACAGAACACCTACTGAATGCTGGCAGAAGACCTCAGACTTCCCAAAAGGCAAGAAACTCCCCACGTAACTGGGGAGGGCAAAAGAAAAAAGAAAAATCACACACAAAAGAATAGGGATGGGACCTGCACCAGTGGGAGGGAGCTGTGAAGGAGGAAAGGTTTCCACACACTAGGAAGCCCCTTCGTGGGCAGAGACTGCACATGGCAGGGGGAGGGCGCTTCGGAGCGCAGCAACAGGGGTGCAGAGGGGAAAGCAGAGAGATTACCGCACAGAGGATTGGTGCTGACCAGCACTCACCAGCCCGGGAGGCTTGTCAGCTCACCCGCCGGGGCGGGCGGGGGCTGGGAGCTGAGGCTCGGGCTTCGGAGGTCGGATCGCAGGGAGAGGACTGGGGTTGGCGGCGTGAACACAGCCTGAAGGGGCTAGTGTGCCACGGCTAGCCGGGATGGAGTCCAGGAAAAAGTCTGGAGCTGCCGAAGAGGCAAGAGACTTTTTCTTCCCTCTTTGTTTCCTGGTGTGCGAGGAGAGGGGATTAAGAGCGCCGCTTAAAGGAGCTCCACAGACAGGCGCGAGCCGCGGCTATCGGCGCAGACCCCAGAGACGGGCATGAGACGCTAAGGCTGCTGCTGCAGCCACCAAGAAGCCTGTGTGCAAGCACAGGGCACCCTCCACACCTCCCCTCCCGGGAGCCTGTGCAGCCCACCACTGCCAGGGTCCCGTGATCCAGGGACAACTTCCCTGGGACAACACACGGCGTGCCTCAGGCTGGTGCAATGCCATGTTGGCCTCTGCCACCGCAGGCTCACCCCGCACAACGTACCCCTCCCTCTCCCTGGCCTGAGTGAGCCAGAGCCCCCGAATCAGCTGATCCTTTAACTCTGTTCTGTCTGAGCGAAGAACAGACGCCCTCAGGCGACCTACACTCAGAGGCGGAGCAAAATCCAAAGCTGAAAACAGGAGCTGTGCGAACAAGAAGAAAAAGGGAAATCTCTTCCAGCACCTTCAGGAGCAGTGGATTAAATCTCCACAGTTAACATGATGTATCCTGCGTCTGTGGAATACCTGAATCAACAACAAATCATCCCAAATTGAGGAGGTGGACTTTGGGACCAACGATATATATATTTTTTTCCCTTTTTCTCTTTTTGTGTGTATGTGTATGCTTCTGTGTATGATATTGTCTGTATAGCTTTGCTTTTACCATTTGTCCTAGGGTTCTGTCCATCCGTTTTGTCTTTTTTTTTCATTTTTTTAGTATACTTTTTAGCGCTTGTTATCATTGGTGGATTTGTTTTTTGGTTTGGTTGCTCTCTTCTTTCTTTCTTTCTTTTTTGAATTAATTTTTAATTTTTTTTAATAATTATTTTTTATTTTAATAAATTTATTTTATTTTATTTTATTTTATCTTTTTCTTTCTTTCTTTCTTTCTTTCTCCTTTTATTCTGAGCTGTGTGGATGACAGGTTCTTGGTGCTCCAACCAGGCATCGGGTCTGTGCCTCTGAGGTGAGAGTGCCAAGTTCAGGACGTTGGTCCACCAGAGACCTCCCAGCTCCACGTAATATCAAATGGCAAAAATGTCCCAGAGATCTCAATCTCAACGTGAAGACCCAGCTCCACTTAATGACCAGCAAGCTACAGTGCTCGACACCCTATGTGAAACAACTAGCAAGACAGGAACACAACCCCACCCATTAGCAGAGATGCTGCCTAAAATCATAATAAGGTCACAGACACCCCAAAACACACCACCAGACGTGGACATGCCCACCAGAAAGACAAGATCCAGCCTCATCCACCAGAACACAGGCACTAGTCCCCTTCACCAGGAAGCCTGTACAACCCACTGAACCAACCTTAGCCACTGGGGGCAGACACCAAAAACAAGGAGAACTATGAACCTGTAGCCTGTGAAAAGGAGAGCCCAAACACAGTAAGTTAAGCAAAATGAGAAGACAGAGAAACACACAGCAGATGAAGGAGCAAGGTAAAAACCCACCAGACCTAACACATGAAGAGGAAATAGGCAGTCTACCTGAAAAAGAATTCAGAAAAATGATAGTAAAGATGATCCAAAATCTTGCAAATAGAATGGAGAAAATAGAAGAAACGTTTAACAAGGATCTAGAAGAACTAAAGAGCAAACAAATGATATGAACAACACAATAAATGAAATTAAAAATTCTCTAGAAGGGATCAATAGCAGAATAACTGAGACAGAAGAACGGATAAGTGACCTGGAGGATAAAATATTGGAAATAACTACTGCAGAGCAGAATAAAGAAAAAAGAAGGAAAAGAATTGAGGACAGTCTCAAAGACCCCTGGGACATTAAACACACCAACATTCGAATTATAGGGGTCCCAGAAGAAGAAGAGAAAAAGAAAGGGACTGAGAAAATATTTGAAGAGATTATAGTTGAAAACTTCCCTAAAATGGGAAAGGAAATAGTTAATCAAGTCCAGGTAGCACAGAGAGTCCCATACAGGATAAACCAAAGGACAAACACACCAAGGCACAGATTAATCAAACTATCAAAAATTAAATACAAAGAAAAAATATTAGAAACAGCAAGGGAAAAACAACAAATAACACACAAGGGAATCCCCATAAGGTTAACAGCTGTTCTTTCAGCAGAAACTCTGCAAGCCAGAAGGGACTGGCAGGACATATTTAAAGTTATGAAAGAGAAAAACCTACAACCAAGATTACTATACCCAGCAAGGATCTCATTCAGATTTGCCGGAGAAATTAAAACCTTTACAGACATGCAAAACCTAAGACAGTTCAGCACCACCAAACCAACTTTACAAGAAATGCTAAAGACACTTCTCTAGGCAGGAAACACAAGAGAAGGAAAAGACCTACAATAACAAACCCAAAACAATTTAGAAAATGGTAATAGGAACATACATATCGATAATTACCTTCAATGTAAATGGATTAAATGCTCCAACCAAAAGACACAGACTGGCTGAATGGATACAAAAACAAGACCTGTATAAATGCTGTCTACAAGAGACCCACTTCAGTCCTAGGGATGCATGCAGACTGAAAGTGAGGGGATGGAAAAAGATATTCCATGCAAAGGGAAATCAAAAGAAAGCTAGAGTAACAATTCTCATATCAGACAAAATACTCTTTAAAACAAAGATTACTACAAGAGACAAAGAAGGACACTACATAATGATCAAGAGATCAATCCAAGAAGAAGATACAAAAATCGTAAATATTTATGAACCCAACATAGGAGCACCTCAATACATGAGGAAAATACTAACAGCCATAAAATGGGAAATAGACAGTAAAACAATCATAGTAGAGTTAATCATAGTTAATCATAGTTAATCACTTTAACACCCCACTTTCACCAATGGACAGGTCATCCAAAGTGAAAATACATAATGAAACACAAGCTTTAAATGATACATTAAAAAATATAGACTTAATTGATATTTACAGGACATTCCATCCAAAAACAACAAAATACACTTTCTTCTCAAGTGCTCTTGGAACGTTCTCCAGGATAGATCATATCTTGGGTCACAAATCAAGCCTTGGTAAATTTAAGACAATTGAAATCGTATCAAGTATCTGTTCTGACCACAAAGCTATGAGACTAGATATCAATTACAGGAAAAAATCTGTAAAAAATACAAACACATGGAGGCTAAAGAATACACTACTTAATAACCAAGAGATCACTGAAGAAATCAGAGAGGAAATCAAAAAATACCTAGAAACAAATGATAATGAAAACATGATGACCCAAAACCTATGAGATGCAGCAAGAGCAGTTCTAAGAGGGAAGTTTATAGCAATACAATCCAACCTTAAGAAACAAGAAAAATCTCAAATAAACAACCTAACCTTACACCTAAAGCAATTAGAGAAAGAAGAAAAAAAAACCCCCAAAGTTAGCAGAAGGAAAGAAATCATAAAGATCAGATCAGAAATAAATGAAAAAGAAATGAAGGAAACAATAGCAAAGATCAATAAAACTAAAGGCTGGTTCTTTGGGAAGATAAACAAAATTGATAAAACATTTGCCAGATTCCACAAGAAAAGAAGGGAGATGATTCAAATCAATAGAATTAGAAATGAAAAAGGAGAAGTAACAACTGACACTGCAGAAATACAAAGGATCATGAGAGATTACTACAAGCAACTACGTGCCAATAAAATGAACAACCTGGAAGAAATGGACAAATTCGTAGAAAAGTACAATCTTTTGAGGCTGAACCAGGAAAAAATAGAAAATTTAAAAAGACCAGTCACAAAACTGAAATTGAAACTGTGATTAAAAATCTTCCAGCAAACAAAAGCCCAGGACCAGATGGCTTCACAGGTGAATTCTATCAAACATTTAGGGAGGAGCTAAAACCTATCCTTCTCAAACTCTTCCAAAATATAGCAGAGGGAGGAACACTCCCAAACTCATTCTACAAGGTCACCATCACCCTGATACCAAAACCACACAAAGATGTCACAAAGAAAGAAAACTCCAGGCCGATATCACTGATGAACATAGATGCAAAAATCCTTAACAAAATACTAGCAAACAGAATCCAACAGCACATTAAAAGGATCATACACCATGATCAAGTGGGGTTTATCCCAGGAATGCAAGGATTCGTCAATATACGCAAATCAATCAATGTGATACACCATATTAACAAACTGAAGGAGAAAAACCATATGATCATCTCAAGAGATGCAGAGAAAGCTTTCGACAAAATTCAACACCCATTTATGATAAAAACCCTCCAGAAAGTAGGCACAGAGGGAACTTACCTCAACATAATAAAGGCCATATATGACAAACCCACAGCCAACATCATCCTCAATGGTGAAAAACTGAAACCATTTCCACTAAGATCAGGAAGAAGACAAGGTTGCCCACTCTCACCACTATTATTCAACATACTTTTGGAAGTTTTAGCCACAGCAATCAGAGAAGAAAAAGAAATAAAAGGAATCCAAATCGGAAAAGAAGAAGTAAAGCTGTCACTGTTTGTAGATGACATGATACTATACATAGAGAATCCTAAAGATGCTACCAGAAAACTACTAGAGCTAATCAATGAATTTGGTAAAGTAGCAGGATACAAAATTAATGCACAGAAATCTCTTGCATTCCTATACACTAATGACGAAAAATCTGAAAGTGAAATTAAGAAAACACTCCCATTTACCATTGCAACAAAAATAATAAAATACCTAGGAATAAACCTACCTAAGGAGACAAAAGACCTGTATGCAGAAAGCTATAAGACACTGATGAAAGAAATTAAAGATGATACAAATAGATGGAGAGATGTACCATGATCTTGGATTGGAAGAGTCAACATTGTGAAAATGACTATACTACCCAAAGCAATCTACAGATTCAATGCAATCCCTATCAATCTACAAATGGCATTTTTCACAGAACTACAACAAAAAATTTCACAATTAGTATGGAAACACAAAAGACCCCGAATAGCCAAAGCAATCTTGAGAAAGAAAAACGGAGTTGGAGCAATCAGGATCCCTGACTTCAGACTATACTACAAAGCTACAGTAATCAAGACTGTATGGTACTGGCAGAAGAACAGAAATATAGATCAATGCAACAGGATAGAAAGCCCAGAGATAAACCCATGCACATATGGTCACCTTATCTTTGATAAAGGAGGCAAGAATATACAATGGAGAAAAGACAGCCTCTTCAGTAAGTGGTGCTGGGAAAACTGGACAGCTACATGTAAAAGAATGAAATTAGAACACTCCCTAACACCATACACAAAAATAAACTCAAAATGGATTAAAGCCCTAAATGTAAGGCCAGACACTATAAAACTCTTAGAGGAAAACATAGGCAGAACACTCTATCACATAAATCACAGCAAGATCCTTTTTGACCCACCTCCTAGAGAAATGGAAATAAAATCAAAAATAAACAAATGGGACCTAATGTAACTTAAAAGCTTTTGCACAGCAAAGGAAACCATAAAGAAGATGAAAAGACAAGCCTAAGAATGGGAGAAACTATTTGCAAATGAAGCAATGGACAAAGGATTAATCTCCAAAATATACAGGCAGCTCATGCAGCTCAATGTCAAAAATAGAAACAATCCAATCCAAAATGGGCAGAAGACCTAAACAGACATTTCTCCAAAGAAGATATACAGATTGCCAACAAACACATGAAAGGATGCTCAACATCCCTAATCATTAGAGAAATGCAAATCAAAACTGCAATGAAGTATCACCTCACAGCAGGCAGAATGGCCATCATCAAAAAATCTACAAACAATAAATGCTGGAGAGGGTGTGGTGAAAATGCAACCCTCTTGCACTGTTGGTGGGAATGTAAGTCGATACAGCCACTATGGAGAACAGTATGGAGGTTCCTTAAAATACTACAAGTAGAAGTACCATACGACCCAGCAATCCCACTCCTGGGCATATACCCTGAGAAAACCATAATTCAAAAAGAGTCATGTACCACAATGTTCATTGCAGCTCTATTTACAATAGCCAGGACATGGAAGCAACCTAAGTGTCCATCAACAGATGAATGGATAAGGAAGATGTGGCACATATATACCATGGAATATTCCTCAGCCATAAAAAGAAATGAAATTGCGTTATTTGTAGTGAGGTGGGTGGACCTAGAGTCTGTCATACAGAGTGAAGTAAGTCAGAAAGAGAAAAACAAATACCGTATGCTAACACATATATATGGAATCTAAAAAAAAACAAAAATGGTCATGAAGAACCTAAGGGCAAGACGGGAGTAAAGACGCAGACCTACTAGAGAATGGACTTGAGGACACAGGGAGGGGGAA
This sequence comes from Eubalaena glacialis, assembly GCF_028564815.1. Lineage (NCBI taxonomy): Eukaryota > Metazoa > Chordata > Mammalia > Artiodactyla > Balaenidae > Eubalaena > Eubalaena glacialis. The sequence goes on along the minus strand of NC_083720.1, from coordinate 106,033,249 downwards.
GGGTAAGCTGGGACAAAGTGAGAGAGTGGCATGGACAATTATACACTACCTAATGTAAAATAGATAGCTAGTGGGAAGCAGCCGCATAGCACAGGTAGATCAGCTGGGTACTTTGTGACCACCTAGAGGGATGGGATAGAGAGGGTGGAGGGAGGGAGACGCAAGAGGGAAGAGATATGGGGATATATGTATATGTATAACTGATTCACTTTGTTATAAAGCAGAAACTAACACACCATTGTAAAGCAATTATACTCCAATAAAGATATTAAAAAAAAAATCCTTTACAAATCTTCATTAACTATCTTATAGGGGGAGCTTGTATTTCATTGACTGTAGTTTATGCAAATACGATCAGAGGAATTAACATATTGGAAGGAGCTGACATTTTTCCTGATATATTGAATCATTAGCATGACAGAATCACTTAAGCTGGATTCACTAACATCAGGTAGCCTCTCATTATTGACCCCTACAGAGTAGGCTCTGACAAGTGGAACTGCTGCAAAGTTCATTAATAATGTGGGATAAATCAATTGTTCAGGAAATACTGAAAACAGATGACACTGACATCATGCATTTCGAAAGTTCAGCACAAATACATCCCCACCAAGGACACAGAATCTCCCCCATGTCCTTTTCTGACCTACCCATGGAACCTGGTCTTCAACCTCCCCTGTCCTCAAGCATCCCAGGGGGAAACAGCTCCTCAGCCCCCTGTGAACACAGTAGACCAATGGACATTCAAAAAAGAAATAGCTTCAGGCCTGAAAAGAAAGAACATGGAGGCTTTTACAAGATTTACAAACATAAAATGAGTGATGGCCATGACTTAGGGTGTGCACTTGGGCTTTTTTTCACATTTGTAGCTAATATTTCAAAAGGACTATTTCTATTTCCTAACTAACAAGAACACAGCTTATGTGGGTTAAAGGGTATGATCAGGAATAGGGAAAGGCCAAGAACATAACCTGGTCTATTTTTTATGATGCAGGGTCAGCTAGTTCTAGGATGTGAAGAATCCCTTATGTAGATGTTGTATCCTATGACTACAGGCAACAACATGCTTTCTAAGTACAATCTCTGTTTGTATTACTAGCATCACCTCAATACTTTTCAAATTGTAATCATTTAAGTAACTTTGTCACCTAGAAGTTTTAGTTTAAATATGTCTGTGCTCCCAAAACCTTTTGCTGTGTGTGTTTCTATGTTATACAGTATAATCAGTTTGTGTTAGTCTGGGCTATTGGGGCAGAAATAATATGGGCAAAGGAAATCCAGAGAATCCAAAAATAATCTGATTTTAGCCAATTGATTCAACTTCTCACCCACCAAGCCTCAAATTGAAGCTCCTTTCCTTGATTGATTTTTCCCCTCCTCAGAATTGCTTAATAGTAATGTTAATGAGCAGTGTAATAACCAAAAGAGGGTGGAAAGAGAAAAGGCGGAGAATTAACAGAAGAGAATAATCTACGAAGTAGGAAACTGGCCATAATCTACTGAGAATGAATTATCTAGGTTCGTAAATTAGCGACATATTCCTCTATACGTTTCCTTTCTCTTTTTTTTATCAGACTACCTATAAATATATATATATTTAAAAAGTGAGTTCCAACATTATAGACATTACACACAAGAATTCTTGAGAGAAAAATGGACGTAAAACATTCCCATTAAACCATTTTTTTTGGCGGGGGAGGACTTGGTAGGGGATAGTAATGGATAGTGTTTACATAAAACCTAAATTGCCTTGGTATTTAGGGGATATCTCCACTGGTTTCATTTCTTCTAATTTTTTTAAATTGGGTTATCTGTAAAGATTTCATATGCCTCAGAGCTTCTTTGAAATAATTAGCAGAAGTCTCAGAGCACATAAAACTGAGGCTCCCTCTGTGAATGCATCCTTCTCTGGTCCCTGGCTGGCTCCTTCTTCTCCTTTAGATCTCAATATAAATCTTACCTCTTCAGAGGAACCATCCCAGACCAGTCTTCCCTCTATTTCTTATATTCACACCCTTTTTATTTCCTTTCTAGGCCTTATCATATTATAATTGCTATGTTTGTTCATTTAATTAGCTCATTTCAAATTTTTTAGCTCCTACCTAATTAGAATGTAAGCTGCATGAGGACAGTAATATTGTCAATTTTTCATCATAGTGACTGGCATATTGTAGAATGGTAATAAGTATTTGTTAAATGGATGAATAAATAAGAATGTGAGTACTTTACATACATCCATCTATCCATCTATTAATGTTTTCTTTCTTGGAATTTGGCATAAAAACTCATTCTAATTCCATTTTGTTTTATCCTCTCCAAAACCAAAGTAATTCAACCAACTTAAAATTCTGTACAGAAGAATTCTGTACAACAACAACAACAAAAAGTTAACAACCTCTGTTTTAAGTATAACCACTAATCATTACAGAGAATTTGAGTAGAACCTTCTTTTGTTAGGAAAGCAAACGAAAAATTCTCCTTAAGTTTCTACTAAGAATGCAGTAAGAAGAAATCAGTTTCTTCTTAAAATACGACAGTCCAGAGAAATCCTTTACATACAGTGTTCTATACCACAGTGTTTAAGATAACATAAAATAGCATCAGAAATCACACTTACTCTATAGTGGTAATCATTTCGCAATATATAACACGTGGTACCTTTTAAACGTAACAACTCTGTATCTCAATAAAAATTAATTGTTTAAAAAGAAATCACACTTAAACTGTCTCTCAGTTTTAATTCACTCATTCGTTTATTGAACAAATATTTATGTTGGGCTCCACTTATGTTCCAGAGACAGGGCTTCACTGTGGTTGTGAAGACAATACAGACACAGAGCTTAAAACCACCTCATATATAATAACTTTTTGCAACATAAGAAATGCTTTTCAATCTACCGTTTCTTTAAACTTCCAAGCCCAGTTTTATGCTTTTAGAAAATCTCAAAGCATGGCTTGTAGGCCCAAGCCCCCAGGTAACTAAAGCAAAGAAAGCCTGAGGCTCAAAAACTAGAAAAATAACTAAGACCTCTCCAAACTTAAACAAAACAAAATCACGTTTGTAGAATTCCATTTATTTCCTTCTGTGTAGCTATAGGCTTCATATTTAAAGTAATTAAATGCGAAAGTGAAAAGAAAGATATCAATCATTATTCTGAAAACTAATTTGAATGCTTTGGAAATACTTGATAAAGGCAAGTCATTTTGATGGACAACTGTGAAAAAAAGAAAATTTTAAAATCTGAAAGAATTCTGAACTCAGATTTCTCCACAATTTATCGAGGTTCTTACTTCTCTTCAAAGAAAATGAAACAGAAAAACACATAAAGCACTTGACATGTCATTTATACAAGAAACATGAAAATAAATTCCAAAAGCAGGCCCATACTAAAATAAAACCAAAAGTAGTGAAATAAGTCAGACAAAGACAAATACTGTATGATATCACTAAAAAAACTGAACTCATAAAAAGAGTAGAATTGTGGTTACCAGGGGCTGGGGAGTGAGGGAAATGGGTGAAGGTGGTCAAAGGATACAAGCTTCCAGTTATGAGATAAGTTCTGGGGAATCTAATGTACAGCATGGTCATTATAGTTAATAATACCATATCATACAATTGAAAGTTTCTAAGAGAGTTGTTCTTAAATGTTCCCACCACGAAAAAGAAATGGTAATCATGTAACGTGATGGTGGTGTTAGCTAACACTACAGTGGTAATTATTTCACAATGCATAAGTGTATCAAATTAACATGTTGTACACCTTAAACTTACACAATGTTATATGTCAGTTATATCTCAATAAAGCAGGAAATAAATAAATAGATTAAATTTTTGAAAAGGAAAAAATAGAGAAAAACCATAAATAAAATAAATAATTTTTTTTATAAAAAGTAAATATATATACAAATTCAACAAAGGAAAAGCCTTTACCCTACTTTTTTTTTAAATGACTAATAAAATACACTTAAACACTTGAAGCTAAAATAAAATCTTTAAATTATGTATGACTTTTACAAATTCCAGTTTTAATAATTTTTCAATTAATTAACCAAGTACTACTCTGAACACTTTGGAAAAGAGGGCTTCTATTGCATCTATAAAGAAATGATCATCAGATTGTCAAGAGGACTCCACATTGAATATTAAAAACAAATAGACTAAAAATTTCACTGTGGTGACAGGAAATTGGAAACAATCCAGGTGTCCACGTGTAGACAAGTCCTGTGTAGACAGGACAAATGTGATGGAGGTACCCCATGGAGCACTTGGAGCAATTAGAAGCAAGGTACACATAGAGCAACATGAATGGCTCCTATGGTCAAGCGATGCGTGAAGAAAATTTAGGAATAGAATGAAATATATATTGTGTGATAACCCTTATGTAAGTTAAAGATATATACACACAGAACAATTATACACTTTCAAACAATAACATATACATTAAATACATTATAATGGTTACCCAACATGAACAGGAGAAAGGAAGAGAGTTGTTGGAAGTGAAAGGTAATAAATACAAGCACACATAGATTCATGCATGTACATATACATTCACATATATAAACATACATTCATATATACATACATACATTCATTCAAGAGGGGGCCCTTGCAAAGACCAATGATGATAATGAGAGTATGATTAACTCAATCCTCTATATCTCAATTCAAAGAAAAATCTTAATACTCTTGTTTGTTTGTTTTTTTTTCTTTTTTTGTCTGTGTTGGGTCTTCATTGCTTTGAGTGGGCTTCCTCTCGTTGCGGGGAGCAGGAGTCCACTCTTCTTTGCGGTGCGTGGGCCTCTCCCTGCAGTGGCCTCTCTTGATGTGGAGCGCGGGCTTCAGCAGCTGTGGCTCACGGGCTCTAGATTGCAGGCTCAGTAGCTGTGGTGCATGGGCCCAGCTGCTCTGCAGCATGTGGGATCTTCCCAGACTAGGGCTTGAACCCACGTCCCCTGCCTTGGCAGGTGGACTCCCAACCACTGTGCCACCAGGGAAGCCCTTCTTGGTTGTTTAATTTTATTTTTGTCTTACGTTCACAGACTGAAACCATAATTCTGGTCACCATTTTCTTGGATAGAATGTTTATCAAAAAACTGACAAAATAATTTAAAGTCCATGTCTTGACAATGGATCGAGATGTCATGCTACTAATTTAAGCAGCTTGTTTTGTTAGGAAAAAGCAGTCCTCACACAACAATTCACCAATTTCTTTTAGTAGTCTACAGCTACATGTTCCCATTAGATCTTATTTTAACAGATATCTATGTGGTGCTAAATATATATTATAGACTGTTCCAAGTACTTTACAAAGGTTAATTTGTTTAATCCTCATAACACCCCAATGAGGTAGGTACTACGCTTACCCACATTTTACAGAAAATGAAGCTGAAGTAAGAAGAGGCTCTCTAATTCATCCAAAGTCACAGCTAGTTAAGTGGCAGAACCATAATTCAAACCCATGAGGTCTGAGCCCAGAGTCTGTGTGTTAACTGTTCACACTATGTAAAGCTGCCTCTTGGATGAGGCAAAATATCCAGATGCACAAATGTCTATTCTAATACAGATCCAGAGTCAATGCCTTCTTACAATTAATTAACAAGTGGCAATGTGGAAAAATCACCAAATACGAGCAAGACACTATGCTAGATACTGTACATACTACTGTGTTATCCAACTTAATGCTCATACCAACAGCAGAGGAAACTGAACCAAGAAAGATTAATTAACTTGTTTCATGTCTCACAGCTAACAGGTAGCAGAGCAAGTATTTGAATCCAAGAAGAACCACCGTTTTGTACAACTCCGTGAAGGAACACTCATATTGGAGTCTATGTGAACGGCATCCCTGATATGTGCTGGCCATGAATCTGGGTCTATTTGACTTCAAATCCAGTACTCTTTTCACTGCAAAGACTTAGAATCCAATAAGACCTTATAGCATAATCAAACACAGTGACAAATGACTCTGCAAGGCTTTGCCATAGACTGGCATTTCAATACTATTAGATCTTGAATACTTAATGGTCAAATTTCTCTCTTAATTCAGGAATATGATTCCAGCCTGCTCCTCTTTGTTCCATATCTGGTCTTCAAATTACAAATTCCATCAGACCACCACGACATTATAAAATTCATTAAGGATCTAGGGAAACAACTCTGACACATATACCACAGAGCTGAAAAATCTCCTCATTCTTAGTAGAATAATCAAAGTATAGTTTTTAAATGGTTTTCTCTGATAGCATGTAATCAATGTTAGTAAGCATTTTCATAACCTTATCATTTATTCATCCATTCATTTCAGTTATTCAGTTTTCAGTATGTGCCAGATATTCTTTGAAAATACTCTACCTATTATTTAACTCTCTTTAAATTTAGCCAGAAAATTCTAAAATTATACAACCACAATATATTTGAGGTGACTTCTACCATCTCATTATATTCTTTTCAGTGGTTCATCTTTCTTTGCTCTATTGATTACTTTTGTTAGCATCTTTCTAACCAATTGCTAACACCTGCTGGAGAGAGTAAACACTACAATCTAAGGATCAGCTACTTCTCTGCATAATCAAAAACCAAGTGGTACAAGAAGATGCAGTGGGGGCTGTCGTGTGATGTGCCCATCACCAAGGGAGAGATGAGTGTGCAGGTCTCTCAGGAGAGGTCAACCCTGAGGACCTGTTTTCCTAGCACACTGCAACGTCAGGATCATGTAAAGCCCCACCTCTCAAACACTGCCTTGGAATTTTTCTCAAGAAAACTCGACCCTCCCACCGTTCTCCCAAAGGGAAATACATAAGTAAATTATGGCCTTTGCCGAGTGAAAGAGAAGACTATATGATGAGATGTAAAATGTTTTTGAACTCCTAGAAACTAAGAGCAGATGGCTTTAGTTCTTTGAAAAACATGATATAAACAAAATAACAATAATGTATACTTCCAATGTACTTACCATGTTCTATCACTATTGAAAGTCCCTATTCAAAGTGACTTTCATATATGTAATTTCATTAAATCTTCACAACCACCCTGTCAGGGGTGGTAATTTTCTTTTTTAACATCTTTATTGGAGTATAATTGTTTTACAATGGTGTGTTAGTTTCTGCTTTATAACAAAGTGAATCAGCTATACATATACGTATATCTCCATATCTCCTCCCTCTTGCGTCTCCCTCCCACCCTCCCTATCCCACCCCTGTAGGTGGTCACAAAGCATCGAGATGATCTCCCTGTGCTATGCAGCTGCTTCTCATTAGCTATCTATTTTACATTTGGTAGTGTATATATGTCCATGCCACTTTCTCACTTCGTCCCAGCTTACCCTTCCCCCTCCCCGTGTCCTCAAGTCCATTCTCTACATCTGTGTCTTTATTCCTGTCTTGCCCCTAGGTTCTTCAGAACCTTTTTATTTTTTTTTTTAGATTCCATATATAAGTGTTAGCATACGGTATTTGTTTTGCTCTTCCTGACTTACTTCACTCTGTATGACAGACTCTAGGTCCATCCACCTCACTACAAATAACTCAATTTCGTTTCTTTTTATGGCTGAGGAATATTCCAATGTATATATGTGCCACATCTTCTTTATCCATTCATCTGTCGATGGACACTTAGGTTGCTTCCATGTCCTGGCTATTGTAAATAGTGCTGCAATGAACATTGTGGTACATGACTCTTTTTGAATTACGGTTTTCTCAGGGTATATGCCCAGTAGTGGGATTGCTAGATCATATGGTAGTTCTATTTTTAGTTTTTTAAGGAATCTCCATACTGTTCTCCATAGTGGCTTTATCAATTTACATTCCCACCAACAGTGCAAGAGGGTTCCCTTTCCTCCCCACCTTCTCTAGCATTTATTGTTTGTAGATTTTTTTTCATGATGGCCATTCTGACCGGTGTGAGGTGATACCTCATTGTAGTTTTGATTTGCATTTCTCTAATGATTAGTGATGTTGAGCATCCTTTTATGTGTTTGTTGGCAGTCTGTATATCTTCTTTGGAGAAATGTCTATTTAGGTCTTCTGCCCATTTTTGGATTGGGTTGTTTGTTTTTTTGATATTGAGCTGCATGAGCTGCTTGTAAATTTTGGAGATTAATCCTTTGTCAGTTTCTTCATTTGCAAATATTTTCTCCCATTCTGAGGGCTGCCTTTTCATCTTTTTATGTTTTCCTTTGCTGTGCAAAAGCTTCTAAGTTTCATTAGGTCCCATTTGTTTATTTTTGTTTTTATTTCCATTTCTCTAGGAGGTGGGTCAAAAAGGATCTTGCTGTGATTTATGTCATAGAGTGTTCTGCCTATGTTTTCCTCTAAGAGTTTTATAGTGTCTGGCCTTAAATTTAGGTCTTTAATCCATTTTGAGTTTATTTTTGTGTATGGTGTTAGGGAGTGTTCTAATTTCATTCTTTTACATGAATGTAACTAGCTGTCCAGTTTTCCCAGCATCACTTATTGAAGAGGCTGTCTTTTCCAGGGGAGGTAATTTTTACCCCTTCTTTATAAGGGAGAAAAGAGAAAATGTCTGGGGGAAAAAACCCAAATCATTAAAAAGAACTAACAATTAACGAGCACTTACTATGTGCTAAGCCTTACCTTTATAGGTATTAATAATGCATTAAATCTTCACATTGCCATCACCATTTTACAGAAGAGGAAACTGAGGCACAATTAATAAACAGTGGAGCTGAGATTCAAACCCAGGCAATGTAGGTCCAGGGCCTGCACTCCTAAGCACTGCTCTATACTTCCAGGTACTGACCAAAGGCTAGCAAAGAAAAGCATGCTAGGTTATCATTTCCATAATTCAAATAACAAATTCATATTATGCCTATGAAAGATCAATACCCTAAGGCTGTATTACATGACAGCAAATCTTAATAATCCTGGCCAGAGGTGTCTAGACACAACTACTAAATAATTGCATATCCAGATAAGCGTTCAGTCATACATTCCTCCAAGAAGGCTTTTCTTACCTGGCTCTGCCACTGACCCCCTCTTCCACATGCATAATCACTTTCTCCTCTGCATTTTATAATTCTCTAATTGTTTCACTTCTATTGTTACACCCTGGGACTATAATTTTTCTACTGCACATTTGTCTGCCCGACTAGACTCTGGTTTTCTAGGTCAGAGAATTTATCTAATTCAGTTCTTTATTCCTAGCATCAGGCACAATGTCTGGCACAGAGTTGACCTTAAACCACTATTTGTTTAATGAGTGAATGAATGAATGAATGATCCACCTTCTGAGGAAACAATAGTCACTGACATAGGTGATCCTAATGTATCATTCACAATTTTAGCAATAGGATTATGAACATGGTAAGAATACAAAGTTAATGTGGTCAGAAGAATCTGGCACTGAGATAGATAAAATTCCAGCTGACCACAGATATATGAATGAGTCTAGCTGAGACCAGCTGAGCCCAGCCCAAACCAATGGAACAACACAGCTGACCCAAGAGCAATAATAAATGACCATTGTTTCAAGGATTTAATGTTGGGGTGCTTTGTTATACAGCAAGAGCTCTCTCACACAGGCAACTTTGAAAAAGGTTGTTTTGTTGGATTTGTTGGTATATTGAGAGAGAAAAAGAAATGAACTGTTTGAATCCAAACGGTAATATAACGTAACCAAAACATTCTCTTGGGTCAACAGACAAAATATCTAAGAAATGTTACATTCAGAACTTTTACTGTGTTCAAAAGCCAGCTTGGAACTCCATAATCTCAGGAAACACTTATGCATCTATTCATTCATTTATTTATTCACTCATTCATCAAACATTTTAGTGCCTATTATGTATCCAACACAGTCTTATACTCTAGAAATGCAGACAATAAGAGATTCCTCAGCCTAAAAGTGTTTCATACTAGTGCTTTACACCAGTGAGGGACACAGACCTATCTGGAAGAAGTGCAATAAAACATTACAGGTGCCATGATAAACACAGGGTAGAGGTCCAAAGAAGGGAGTGGTTGGTCTGCATATTTGGGTTGGGGGGCAGGAAGGGGCAGAGGTTGGGACAATCAGGAAAAGTTTTAGAAAGATTTAGCCCCTTTGAGTTAAACCTTCCTAGATGCGTATTTATTCTCCAGCTGGGGAACATTCCAGGCAGAGGAAGTGAACAAAGTCAGAGAAGTATGCTTAGGGGGCTGCAGTTTGGATGACTGGAATATTCAGTACCAGGTGAAGCTAAGGGAGAAACAAGAAATGAGTTAAGGTGCCATCACCCCTTCCTTGATTCATCTACCTTGGACAATGCCACAGGGACAAAATTCTCACTAGCTTCCTTTGCAAACTGGGTAACATGTGAACTCCTGACTATGTGTACCAAGACCTTGCCAGCTTCATCCATTGCTGGTGTTCTATTCTAGGCACTCATATTACTCACGATCTCTTTCATGCCTTTGTGTAGCCTGTTCTCCTTGCATAATTCTCTTCCCCACCTTCTTTGTCTGCCTAATCCAGAGGTCTCAACCTGGTGGCACGTGATCTGTTTGCAGCTCATGATCGCGTTTTGTTTGATCCATAGAGGGCTTAATTTTTAAATTATTTGCCAACATTTAAAATCTGGGATATTTTAGGGAATTCCCTGGCAGTCCAGCGGTTAGGACTCAGCACTTTCATTGCTGTGAGCCCAGGTTCAATACCTGGTCAGGGAACTAAGATCCCGCAAGCTTCAGAGAATGGCCAAAAATAAATAAATAAAATAAAATTGGTGATATTTTAAATGAAGGGAGGGGAGGCTTGATTTCTGGCTTCTCTAGAGGCAAAAGAGAATTCTCTAGCTATCATTTCTGAAAACAATAGTTGGTTAGAGTCTCCATCACTCCCTACTGTTTCTTGAACCCTAAGGCTGAGTATCAGTTGCCACTGATCAAGTAAACTTGCATGATTATCTTTTTTATAGAAAAGTGACAGTTGTGGTGAATGATATGGGCATCAGACCTAGACTGCATACGTTTGAGTCCTGATTATGCTACTCCAAGGGAACATGACCTTAGACTAGTTGTTCAATCTTTGTGCCTCAGCCTCCGCAACAGTAAAATAGAGATAATAATAGTAAGAAGAAGAAGAAGAAATATGGAATGAATACAAATAAAGTACCAAGAACAGTGAATGCCTTGTACTGAATTGCTGTTTTGCTTTAAAAAAAAAAAAAAAAAAGATGTTTTCATTTACATTATGTTCCCGACTGTTCTAGGAGTTTGAGTTTGCGATCTCTGTTCTAACCAAATCCTACTGTCCTTTTAATGATAACTCAAAGGCCATTTCTTCTGGGCATTGTACAAGTGCTCCTAAGTGTGCCCTATATTCATTTGGTTATATGGTTGCCTCTCTCATCAGACAGAGAGTTTCATGAGAGCATGGACCATGTCTTAATTCATTTTAATTTTAATCTCCTGCTCCAAGCACAGTGCCAGCTACACAAAAACTGCTCAATAAATGTCACTGAATCAGTGCTAATCTCTCCTACTCTAAATACCTTAAAGCACTTATGTACAGTTTGATTTGTATTAAGTAATTTGTTCTCTTTTGTCTGATGCTTTGTAAAAGTTCTTCCATCATCTTCTGTGTGTGAGCCTTGGTCCTCACCTACCTTGGGAGTGGACGGCAGGGCCATAACTTCCTTTCTTTTGAATTAAGCTTTCACACATGACATAGTTGCATGTGCTCCTATTTGGATACATACACACTACACACAGTAGAATTGTAAATGTTTGAATAGTGTCAGAGTGGTCCAGGAACTGATCATATCATCATACAATGTCACTGGCATCCAGAATTAGATGGAGGATAGGAATGAATGGGGTTCATCAGTTGTTGCTTTTTCTTTCATTCTCTTTATTATCTCTAGCTCATCTACCAGGAATGGCAGGAAGAACACGAGAAAGATTCTCTGGGATTATCTAGGCTCTAGAAGTAGTTAAAGACCAGGAGAACACTGTTCAAATGGAGGAAAGAAGGGGAGAAAATTAACATTCATTGAGCAACAATTACTTATATTACACATCACACACACGATACCTAATTAGATACCTAATTTCCCAAAACAACTTTATGAAGTATAGGAAGTACCTTCACTTCATATGAGGAAACTTGGGCTTCAGGTAGTAAGGTTATTGCTCAAAGTCACCCAGCCTGTAAGGGTTAGAACCAGATGTTGGACCCAGGCTTGCCAGTCTCCAGTGTCCATGTTCTTTCCACACCAACCCAGGACAGCAGAGTGAGAAAGGAGGTGTTAACTTTCTAAACAGAATATGGGCAATAAACAACTACCCAACAGAGGAGAATTGAATACAAGTGTCACGAGAACAGAGGCTAAACATGAAGCACCATTTGTAATACTATAACTAAAAATCAGCAGAGCACTGAGAGCTCTAAAAGAGATCTTCACATACGACATTCATTGAGATATTTTTCCATTTTACTCAGCATGAATAAACAATTTTCTCATAGACTGTATAACATGGAAAGATTTTGGGAGTTTGGAGTACAGATCACAGAAAAAACACATATAAAGTGAGTAAAGAGTTAAGTGGGGATTTTCTCCCTTTCTGACACCGGAGGAACAGGCATAATGGTTGCCTTATATGACAAATTCATCATTTTCCAAATACTAACTCGTATTATATTGTTGATGATTTTGAATCACTGGTTTCTAGCTTTTCTGCTTCTTTTCTTAAATGAAAGAAAATATCCAGCTGGTAATGACTACCCTCATTCTTCATCTCAGATAGCTATTAGACAGCTATTTCACTTTTGGAGTTAAATCCAGCACCAGTGGCCTGCAAGATCTAGATAGTCTGCCTGAAGATCTGGCATCCATTGGTCTATCTTAAAAAGTTCTTCAACTCTACTAACTTCTACTAATACTAATAGCTAACTTTTATTGATGCCCACTTTGTACCAACACTGTACTAAGCATTCTGCACAGGTTATCTCATTTCATCCTCATGACAATCCTAAAGATTAGAATATTATTATTGCTCATGTTGTGATAAAACTGAGGCAGAGATATTCAGAAACTTATCAAAGGTCACAGAGTTAGGAAGTATGATGGTGATGCCAGGATGTTATTATTTTCTGGACATGATGGTTAACTGAAATCACTGCTGCAAGACCAGTCTTCCCTACATACAAATGGCTGTGGAGTTCCTAAATAAGGAATGATAATCCCTGAACATGAGAAATTACTTTTAATAGCTATGTTCATAAATCAAGGAATGAGAAGCCAGTTAGGAAGGTTAAACAATTGTTTCTTTCCTTTTTTTTTTTTTTAATATCTTTATTGGAGTATAATTGCTTTACAGTGTTGTGTTATTTTCTGTTGTACAACAAAGTGAATCAGCTATAAGTATACATATATCCCCATATGCCCCTCTTGAGCCTCCCTCCCATCCTCCCTATGCCACCTCTCTAGGTTGTCACAAAGGATCTTTACCTTTAATGGCTCATCCTGAGTCATTCCAGGATGAAATAATTCGTTACTGTGAAATGTGACCTCACACTAAGGATCAGGAAAGCCCAATTTTGGCTGTTGAGGACCTAGAATTATGTGATTCTATACCTAAACTCTTATTAACTTTCTGAATTTAATCAGACACTCTGATCTACTCCCTTCAAAAAGAGTGTCTAAGTTTCCAAGTCCATTCTGTTTAAGGATTGGAAGAGCTGAATAAAAAGGCAACCAGAGGCACAGACTTGACTATGGCAGAGGAGGGTAAAAGTGTGGGTATAGATTTCAAATGGGAAGAAACCTGGGAGCAAATTAATGTAGAAAGCAAAGATATCGATCAGGGATGGCAGATGACAAGGATGATCAGAATCTACAGATGGGGCAGGATTTCAAATCAGGTTTAAGATCAGGAGAAAGTGACACAAAGGAAACGCTTGAACAGGAACACCTGAGTGACAAGATAATCAAATGTAGTTTCTTTGATCTTGTTTTTTGACGTCTGAAGATTACCCAAGATAGCCGAGTCTTAATTAGTGAACACAAGCTCAATGTGGATCAAGGGATCTGGCAAGACAGATTCCATGTTTATAAGAAATTCCTTCAAAAGTTAGAACTTCAAGTGACCAGGATGTGCTGTCTTTTTTGTGGAAATTGAATGGGTGGAACCCTAGGGAAACAGTAACTATCTGAAATAATTTTGACTTCTATCTATAATACAAGCACTTTGGGCAACCAATTAAGACAGTGAAGTTCAAACTTATTTTTAGCAGTTCGTATGTTTTTTTCACTTGTGAACATCAAATAAGTGAACCAAAAACAGACTGGTTGGTGAGGACAAGCCAGAGCCACATCTGCTCTCTGCCCTCCAAGCACTCCATGAAATGATGTCAATCTCTATTGAAGACTCTATTGATCATGACCACCCAAATGTTAGCCAACTTCTCCTTTATTATAATACTAAGGAAGCAAAACTAAATAAAATACTTTAAAAGATGTTTAGAAATACTAAAAAAGAAACTGAGGAATACCCAAAATAGGAGAATCCTTTAACATTCCTGTTATAGTGGGAAGTGGATCCGTCTTCTGTAAATGTATTCTAGGGACAAGTTGATGCATAATAGTTCTAGAAATAATTAACACACTAAAATCTTTCTCTAGACATATATCAAGTTGTAAGGGAGCAAATTTCCCACCCCAAAATATCTCTTTGGCATGCAGATTATTTCGAGCTGGAATCAATCAAGGCCTAAAACATTCAGGAAGAATCTTTGACCTTTGCCCTAACTGCCTAAAGATTGTAGATAGAGGTATCACCAAAGATAACTGCGGTATGAACTAGGTGTGGTAGACAGGGAAGAACCTAGCAAGGTCTGTTTGCTAAAATACCTCTCTGTGTCCCACTATCTCTGCATAGCCCAGCAAACATTTTTTTACCAAGCATTTGCTCTTCCATCTCCATGTCAATTGCCTTCCTCTCCTTTGAAATCCCAAACTAACAAAATCCTCTTTTGTCTTTAGCTGAAGATGGCATTTAAGGTGAGGGCTTTGGCCATTTGGGCAATTTACTCAGTTTTCCTAGATCTAGCCCATGTATACATGCCATTAAACTTTTGGTTGATTTTCTCCTGTTAATCTGTCTCATGTTCATTTATTCTTAGACCAGCCAGAAGAACCTAGAAGGACTGAGGAAAATTGCTTCTTCCCCAACAAAGTATAAGGGCAAAACTAGTTGTAAAGAGCATCTGTATTCTGAGGTCTTTTCTGAGTTTTTGCTCACTTTTTTCTCACTTGAGTTCAGCAGCTCCAGATAAGATCAAAGGATTCTGTGAACCAAAAGTCAGTGCATTTGATTATTAGTTGTTTTTATATTGGGACCATGGAATTCTATAAATGAAGAAATAAAACTGTTTCCAAATCGAGATTTATATCAGGGATTGGAATCTGACTTAAAACACAACGTATTTACTGAAATGTATATTTTAAGTGGGATATTATCAACTTTTCTAAAGGGAATTTTTTTTAACATCTTTATTGGAGTATAATTGCTTTACAATGCTGTGTTAGTTTCTGCTGTATAACAAAGTGAATCAGCTATATGTATATATATATCCCCATATCCCCGTCCTCTTGCATCTCCCTCCCACCCTCCCTATCCCACCCCTCTAGGTGGACACAAAGCTGATCTCCCTGTGCTATGCGGCTGCTTCCTACTAGCTATCAATTTTACATTTGGTAGTGTATATATGTCAATATTACTCTTTCACTTCGTCCCAGCTTACTCTTCCCCTTCCCCATGTCCTCAAGTCCATTCTCTAGTAGGTCTGTGTCTTTATTCTGGTCTTGCCCCTAGGTTCTTCATGACCACTTTTTTTTTTTTTTAGATTCCATATATATGTGTTAGCATATGGTATTTGTTTTTCTCTTTCTGTCTTACTTCACTCTGTATGACAGACTCTAGGTCCATCCACCTCACTACAAATAACTCAATTTCGTTTCTTTTTATGGCTGAGGAATATTCCATTGTATATATGTGCCACATCTTCTTTATCCATTCATCTGTCGATGGACACTTAGGTTGCTTCCATGTCCTGGCTATTGTAAATAGTGCTGCAATGAACATTGTGGGACATGACTCTTTTTGAATTATGGTTTTCTCAGGGTATATGCCCAATAGTGGGATTGCTGGATCATATGGTAGTTCTATTTTTAGTTTTTTTAAGGAATCTCCATACTGTTCTCCATAGTGGCTGTATCAATTTACATTCCCACCAACAGTGCAAGAGGGTTCCCTTTTCTCCACACCCTCTCCAGAATTTCTTGTTTGTAGATTTTTTGATGATGGCCATTCTGATCGGTGTGAGGTGATGCCTCATCGTAGTTTTGATTTGCATTTCTCTAATGATTAGTGATGTTGAGCATCTTTCATGTGTTTGTTGGCAATCTGTGTATCTTCTTTGGAGAAATGTCTATTTAGGTCTTCCACCCATTTCTGGATTGGGTTGGGGTTTTTTTTTTTTGATATCCAGCTGCATAAGCTGCTTGTATATTTTGGAGATTAATCCATTGCTTTGTTTGAAAATATTTTCTTCCATTCTGAGGGTTGCCTTTTCATCTTGTTTATGGTTTCCTTTGCTGTGCAAAAGCTTTTAAGTTTCATTAGGTCCCATTTGTTTATTTGTGTTTTTATTTCCATTTCACTAAGAGGTGAGTCAAAAAGGATCTTGCTGTGATTTATGTCATAGGGTATTCTGCATATGTTTTCCTCCAAGAGTTTGATAGTGTCTGGCCTTACATTTAGGTCTTTAATCCATTTTGAGTTTATTTTTGTGTATAGTGTTAGGGAGTGTTCTAATTTCATTCTTTTACATGTAACTGTTCAGTTTTCCCAGCACCACTTATTGAACTGGCTACCTTTTCTCCATTGTATATTATTGCCTCCTTTGTCAAAGATAAGGTGATCATATGTGCGTGGATTTACCTCTGGACTTTCTATCCTGTTCCACTGATCTATACTTCTGTTTTTGTGCCAGTACCATACTGTCTTGATTACTGTAGCTTTGTAGTATAGTCTGAACTCAGGGAGCCTGATTCCTCCAGCTCCATTTTTCTTTCTCAAGATTGCTTTGGCTATTCGGGGTCTTCTGTGTTTCCATACAAATTGTAAAATTTTTTGTTCTAGTTCTGTGAAAAATGCCACTGGTAGCTTGTTAGGGAATGCATTGAATCTGTAGATTGCTTAGGGTAGTATAGTCATTTTCACAATGTTGATCCTTCCAATCCAAGAACATAGTATATCTCTCCATCTGTTTGTATCATCTTTAATTTCTTTCATCATTGTCTTATACAGGTCTTTTGTCTCCTTAGGTAGGTTTATTCCTAGGTATTTTATTCTTTTTGTTGCAATGGTAAATGGGATTGTTTCCTTAACTTCTCTCTTAGATTTTTCATCATTAGTGTATAGGAATGCAAGAGATTTCTATACATTAATTATGTTCCCTGCTACTTTAGCAAATTCATTCATTAGCTCTAGTAGTTTTCTGGTAGCATCTTTAGCATTCACTATGGATAGTATCATGTCATCTGCAAACAGTGACAATTCTACTTCTTTTCTGATTTGGATACCTTTTATTTCTTTTTCTTCTCTGATTGCTGTGGCTAAAAATTCCAATACTATGTTGAATAATACTGGTGAGAGCTGGGAAACCTTGTCTTGATCCTGATCTTACAGGAAATGGTTTCAGTTTTTCACCATTGAGAACGATGTTGGCTGTGGGTTTCTCATATATGGCCTTTATTATGTTGAGGTAGGCTTCCTCTATGCCCACTTTCTAGAGAGTTTTTATTATAAATGGGTGTTGAATTTTTTTGGAAGCTTTTTCTGCAGCTACTGAGATTATCATATGGTTTTTATCCTTCAGTTTGTTAATATGGTGTATCCCATTGATTGATTTGCACATATGGAAGAATCCTTGCATTCCTGGGATAAACCCCTCTTGATCATGGTGTATGATCTCTTTAATGTGCTGTTGGATTCTGTTTCCTAGTATTTTGTTGAGGATTTTTGCATCTATGTTCATCAGAGATAATGGCCTGTAGTTTTCTTTCTTTGTGACAACTTTGTCTGGTTTTGGTATCAGGGTAATGGTGGCCTTGTAGAATGAGTTTGAGAGTGTTCCTCCCTCTGCTATACTTTGGAAGAGTTTGAGAAGGATAAGTGTTAGTTCTTTTCTAAATGTTTGAGGGAATTCGCCTATGAAGCCATCTGGTCCTGGGCTTTTGTTTGTTGGAAGATTTTTAATCACAGTTTCAATTTCAGTGCTTGTGATTGGTCTGTTTATATTTTCTGTTTTTTACTGGTTCAATCTCAGAAGGTTGTGCTTTTCTAAGAATGTGTCCATTTCTTCCAGGTTGTCCATTTTATTGGCATATAGTTGCTTGTAGTAATCTCTCATGATCCTTTGTATTTCTGCAGTGTCAGTTGTTACTTCTCCTTTTTCATTTCTAATTCTGTTGATTTGAGTCCTCTCCCTTTTTTTCTTGATGAGTCTGGCTAATGGTTTATCAGTGTTTTTTATCTTCTCAAAGAACTAGCTTTTAGTTTTATTGATCTTTGCTATTGTTTCCTTCATTTCTTTTACATTTATTTCTGATCTGATCTTTATGATTTCCTTGCTTCTGCTAACTTTGGTTTTTCTGTTGTTCTTCTCCTTTCTCTAATTGCTTTAGGTGTAAGGTTAGATTGTTTATTTGAGATTATTTTATTTCTTGAGGTAGGATTTTACTGCTATAAACTTCCCTCTTAGAACTGCTTTTACTGCATCCCATAGGATTAGGGTCGTTGTGTTTTCATTGTCATCTGTTTCTAGGTATTTTTTGATTTCCTTTTTGATTTCCTCCGTGATCTCTTGGTTATTTAGTAACGTATTGTTCAGCCTCCATGTGTTTGTATTTTTTATAGTTTCTTTTTCCTGTAATTGACATCTAGTCTCATAACGTTGTGGTCAGAAAAGATGCTTGATATGATTTCAATTTTCTTAAATTTACTGAGGCTTGATTTGTGACCCAAGGTGTGATCTATCCTGGAGAATGTTCCATGAGCACTTGAGAAGAAAGTGTATTCTGGTTTTTTTGGATGGAATGTCCTATAAATATCAATTAAGTCCATCTGGTCTAATGTGTCTTTTAAAGCTTGTGTTTTTGTTTTTGTTTTTTTTTTCATTTTGGATGATCTGTCCATTGGTGAAAGTGGGGTGTTAAAGTCTCCTACTATTATTGTGTGACTGTCGATTTCCCCTTTTATGGCTGTTAGCATTTGCCTTATGTATTGAGGTGCTCCTGTGTTGGGTGCATAAATATTTACAATTGTTATATCTTCTTCTTCGATTGATCACTTGATCATTATGTAGTGTCCTTCTTTGTCTCTTGTAATAGTCTTTATTTTCAAGTCTATATTGTCCCTGGGTCTGAAGTGGGTCTCTTGTAGACAGCATATATATGGGTCTTGTTTTTGTATCCATTCAGCCAGTCTGTGTCTTTTGCTTGGAGCATTTAATCTATTTACATTTAAGGTAGTTATTGATATATATGTTCCTATTACCATTTTCTCAATTGTTTTGGGTTTGTTTTTGTAGGTCTTTTCCTTCTCTTGTGTTTCCTGCCTAGAGAAGTTCCTTTAGCATTTTTTGTAAAGCTGGTTTAGTGGTGCTGAATTCTCTTAGCTTTTGCTTGTCTGTAAAGCTTTTAATTTCTCCATCGAATCTGAATGAGATCCTTGCTGGGTAGAGTAATCTTGGTTGTAGGTTTTTCTCTTTCATCACTTTAAATATGTCCTGCCACTCCCTTCTGGCTTGCAGAGTTTTGGTTGAAAGCTCAGCTGTTAACCTTATGGAGTTTCCCTTGTGTGTTATTTGTTGCTTTCCCCTCGCTGCTTTTAGTATTTTTTCTTTATATTTAATTTTTGATAGTTTGATTAATATGTGTTTTGGCATGTTTCTCCTTGGATTTATCCTATATGGGACTCTCTGCTCTTCCTGCACTTGATTGACTACTTCCTTTCCCATGTTATGGAAGTTTTCAACTATGATCTCTTCAAATATTTTCTCAGTCCGTTTCTTTTTCTCTTTTTCTCCTGGGACCTCTATAATTCGAAAGTTGGTGCATTTCATGTTGTCCCAGAGGTCTCTGAGACTGTCTTCAATTCTTTTCTTTCTTTTTTCTTTATTCTGCTCTGTGGCAGTTATTTCCACTATTTTATCTTCCAGGCCACTTATCCGTTCTTCTGCCTCCGTTATTCTGCTATTGATTCCTTCTAGAAAATTTTTAATTTCATTTATTGTGTTGTTCATCATTGTTTGTTTGCTCTTTAGTTCTTAAAGGTCCTTGTTAAACGTTTCTTGTATTTTCTCCATTCTACTTCCGAGATTTTGCATCATCCTTACTATCATTATTCTGAATTCTTTTTCAGGTAGACTGCCTATTTCCTCTTCATTTGTTTGGTCTGGTGGGTTTTTACCTTGCTCCTTCATCTGCTACACATTTCTCTGTTTTCTCATTTTGTTTAACTTACTGTGTTTGTGGTCCCCTTTTCGCAGGCTGCAGATTTGTAGTTCCCATTATTTTTGGTGTCTGCCCCCAGTGGGTGAGGTTGGTTCAGTGACTTGTGTAGGCTTGCTGGTGGAGGGGACTGGTGCCTGGTTCTGGTGGGTGGGGCTGTATCTTGTCCTTCTGGTGGGTGGAGCCACATCTGGTGGTGTGTTTTGGTGTGTCTGTGAACTTAGTATGACTTTAGGCAGGCTCTCTGCTAATGGGTGGGGTTGTGTTCCTGTCTTGCTAGTTGTTTGGCATGGGGCATCTGGCACTGGAGCTTGCTGGCCTTTGGATGGTGCTGGGTCTTAGTGTTGAGGTGAAGATCTCTGGGAAAGCTCTTGCCGATTGATACTACATGGGGCCAGGAGGTTTCTTGTAGTCCAATGTCCTGGATTTGGCCCTCCCCCCTCGATGGCTTAGGCCCAGCATCCGGCTGGAGCACCAAGACATTGCCTGCCAAATGTCTCAGAAGAAAAGGAAGAAAAAAAAACAAAAAAAATGAACAGAGAGAACCCTAGGAGAAATGGTAAGAGCAAAGCTATACAGACAAAATCACATGAAGAAGCATACACATACACACTCACAAAAAGAGAAAAAGGAGAAAAAAATATATATATATTAAAAAAAAAGGAAGAGAGCAACCCAGCCAATAAACAAATCCACCAATGATAATAGCACTAAATACTAAACTAAGATAACCATAAAACCAGAAACAAATTAGATGCAGAAAGCAAACCCCAAGTCTACAGTTTCTCCCAAAGTCCACCACCTCAATTTTGGGAACATTCATTGTCTATTCAGATATTCTTCAGATGCAGGGTTTATCAAGTTGATTGTGGGGATTTAATCTGCTGCTCTTGAGGCTGCACGAAGAAATTTCCCTTTCTCTTCTTTGTTCGCACATCTCCTGAGTTTCAGCTTTGGTTTTGGCCCTGCCTTTGTGTAGGTCACCCTCAGGAGTCTGTTACCCGCCCAGACAAGAGGGGGTTAAAGAAGCAGCTGATTAGGGCTCTCTTGCTCACTCAGGCCAGGGGGACGGTTGGGTACGGTAGTCATAATTGGAATGCAGGGTGAGCCTGAGGTGGCAGAGGCCGGCGTGACGTTGTATCAGCCTGAGGCATGCCTTGTGTTGTCCCTGGGTCATGGGACCCTGGCAGTGGTGTGCTGCACAGGCTCCTGGGGGTGTGTGGATAGTGACCTGTGCTTGCACACAGGATTCTTGGTGGCAGCGGCAGCAGCATTAGTGGTTCATGCCCATCTCTGGGGTCCGAGCTGATAGCCGCATCTCACGCCCGTCTCTGGAGCTCGTTTAGGCGGTGCTCTGCCTTCTGTGTGCACACTGGGAAGGAATCCCCTCTCCTTGCACTCCCTGAAACCAAGATCTCTTGCCTCTCTGGCAGTTCCAGCCTTTTCCCTGGACTCCCTCCCAGCTAGCTGTGGTGCACTAGCCCCCTTCAGGCTGTGTTCACGCAGCCAACTCCAGTCCTCTCCCTGGGGTCTAACCTCTGAAGCCCAAGCCTCAGCTCCCAGCCCCCACCTGCCCTGGTGGGTGAGCAGACAAGCCTCTCAGGTTAGTGAGTGCTGGTTGGCACTGATTCTCTGTGTGGGAATCCCTCCGCTTTGCTCTCCGCAGCTCTGTTGCTTCACTCTCCTCCATGGCTCTGAAGCTTCCCCCCGGCCCACCCCCCATCTCCGCCAGTGAAGGGGCTTCCTAGTGTGTGGAAATGTTTCCTCCTTCACAGCTCCCTCCCACTGGTGCAGGTCCCGTCCCTATTCTTTTGTCTCTGTTTTTTCATTTTCTTTTGCCCTACCCAGGTGCATGGGGATTTTCTTGCCTTTTGGGAAGTCTGAGGTCTTCTGCCAGCATTCAGTAGGTGTTCTGTAGGAGTTGTTCCACATGTAGATGTATTTTTGATGTATTTATGGGGAGGAAGGTGATCTCCACATCTTACTTCTCCATCATCTTGAAGGTCTCCCTTCGGGAATTTCTTTAAAGTTTGCTATTTGATTCTAGGGTGAGGGATTAATGAATATTAATAAAGTAGCACACATAATTTTACAAACAAATCAAACTGAAAATGGACTATGAAAATAGTACTTATTTTCCATAATGAAAATAAATAACAAAAGATTTCAGAATTATAATCCAGTAAGTTGTTGGATAGAGCACAAAGTAAAGCTCACCACATAGAACAGAACCTAGAATAGGTTTTGCCTATTGGTTGGCAGTGTCTGTTTGAAACTCTGTATGGAGAATGATCCAGAAGACACCCTGGGCCCACCTTGGAAGAGTGCTCTTGTTGACCAGCAATATCTACTGTGACCCTGGTGTCAGGGAGAGGCAGTAATACATCAGTTGTTTTCTATTGCTGATTTGGGCCCCCCAAAAGCTTAAGATACTAGGGATGAATAAATCTACTTTATATACCTATTAGTCAAAATAAGCTAGGCAGGTCTGAGGTAAAAAATGTAACCCAAAATCTCAGTGACTAACACAATAAAGGTGTGTTTGCCAGTCAAAGTCTGAAGCATGTTGAGCAGCCCTCCTCCATCTTGTAACTGGACCATCTGTACATTGGCCTCCAAGGTCACTGTGGCCAAGGAGGAATAAGTGGGAGGACAGTGGAAGGTCTCTTAAAAGGCTACCCCTGAAATTGGCCTGCATCAGTGACACCCACCTCCCGTGGGCCAGAATCCAATCACAAGGCCCCAGTCTAAGTAAAACTCATGGATATTGGATTAACTTTAACAGTTTCTGCCACAGTACATGAAGGCAATTTGTGAAACGGATTCTGGACTTTTTCTAGGACATGGAAGCTATGGTTATTCAACTAATTCAACTTCATATTGGCCTGTGTGGCTCGCAAAGAGCGTTTCCTCTTACCTTAGCCTGAAGGTGAAAATGAACTTTAATCAATCAGGACAAGATGATAGCTTCAAACCAGTCATGAGCCAACAAAAATACATATTGTCTAACCCTAGACCCTTACTCCCCTGTCCTAATAGTTAATAGAGTGTTAAAAGTCCATTTCCAACAGAAAAAGGAATCCAACACAGGTGGCTCAAGAGGTTTTAATGAAGAAACTGTTTATAAAGGTTTGGACAGAGTTAAGGGAATCACCAAAGGATGGTGAGGCACCCAGAAACCAGCACTAGCAGAAAGCTGTTACTACCTAGAATTCGTTCCAAAGGGCAAGGAGAAGAAATAATGTCTCCAGAGCTCAGTGAGTGCTGGAACCATAGAGAAAGAGTATCCTGACAGGAACTATAGTCCTAGAGGGATGCAGCCATTACCAGAGACTATGCCTAGAGCACTGATGGAGCAGGGAAGAAATACCCTGACCTCTCTCTTCCAGCCTTTCCAGCCTCCTGCCAGTACCTCTCACAGGCCTGAGAGAACAGAGGCTAGCTGACCAGGAAACCAGGGAAATCTATCATGATGATCAGCCCCAGGGGCAATGAGTAAACAAAACAGTTAGAGTTGGGGTTGGGGAGAGGATAGGGAGGACTGACAAACAGAAAAGAACCAATTCATAGGCCATGGAAAAGACGGCTGAAAAATGAAAATGAAGAGACAGCTTTTGGAGAAATGGGAAGATTTATCAATCCTCATTATTAATGAGCAATATCCTTTTTACCATTCCAATTGGCTCCATTCCTAGGTTGGCTATTCAAGTGCAAGAACTACTATAGTGACTATATATAGATATGACAAGTATCCTAGCAAAAGTATCCGCTAAAACAAATGCACTCCTATCAAAAAGACTCCTGGGCCATATCAAAAGGAGACTCACAAAGGAGTGGAGACCTTCCTTAAGCCATCTATTTATTCAACTACCAAATCAGCAAATATCTTTTGAGTATCGACTAAGTGCCAGGGACTTCATTAGGCACTGAAAATGCAAAGATGAACAAGACTGATATGATTTCTTCCCTCCTTTGGTTGTATAATCTGTGGGAAAGGCTGAAGCACAGTAAGCAAAGCATCTTCTGCAGATAGGTTTGGAGAGAAGGCACACACCAGGTCATGAAGAGCCTTGGAGGTCATGGTTGGAAGAGGGTATTTTACTCTGATTTCCATGGGAAGCTATTGAAAGCGTGAGACCATGACTTCTCACTGTACTTAGAATAAAATGATCCATTGAGGGTTCAAGACAATCCATCCATTCTTGCCGTGTGAAGAGTGGACTGATAGGAGCCATGTTTGGAAGCAGGAGTGCCAGTTAGAAGATTTTTTTCAGGATCCATGTAAAAGAGGTCAATGAATGGGCCAGGAAGCGAGCTGTAGAGATAGAAGTGCACAATTTCAAAGTACATTTTCAAGGCAGATTTGGTTTGTCAGACTTGTTAAGATCAGGGCAGCCTCCAGCCTGGAAAAATCTGTATAAATCCATTCCTCTTAAGTGTTTGCCAGCTGGGTTTATGGATGGTCTCTAGGCTCAGTATTGCATCTTTGTGAATTCACTGAATGTATTAGTTTCCTAGGGCTGCTGTAACAAATTACTACAAACTTGGTGGCTTAAAAAACAGAAATTTATTCTCTGTAGTTCTGGAGGCTGAAAGTGCTAAATCAAAGTGTCAGCAGTTTTGGTCCCTTCTGGAGGATCTGAGGGGAAGCCATTCCATGCCTTTCTCCTAGCAATCTTTGACATTCTTTGACTTCTAAATGCATTACTCTAATCTCTGCCTCTCTTCACATGGACTTCTTCCCTGTGTGTCTCTGTGTCTCAAATCTCCCTCTCTTTTCTCTTATAAGGACCTTAGTCATTGGATTTAGGACCCACTCTAAATCCAGGATGATCTCTTCTTCAGGTCTTTAACTTAATTACACCTGCAAAGACCCTATTTCCAAATAAGGTCACATTCACAGACATCAGAGTTTAGGGCTTAGACATACATTTTGGGGAGGGGGTCACAATTCCATCACTGCCCTGAGCTTTTTGTTTTCTTGTGTGAATGTGACAATTATATCAAATCAAATAAAATCATATTAAATAATGCTACTGGGTATAATTTATAACCCAAAGTACTATCTAAATGATTATTAATATATTAAGAAATTATTTTATTTGAAGGGCAGAGTTAACAGTCAACATATTATTCAACCATATGCTTTTTCACAAAGTAATTTTAATAACAACAGCAACAATAAAAGGAGAGTTCTATCACACTTAAATTTATCTAATGTATAATATTAGCATGTGGCTATAAATGCACATGCATCGAAATCAATAAATGAGAGAGATGGAAAGATGAGAGGAAAAGAAGAATAAGAAAACATGAGAGAGGGAGGGAAGGGAGGAAGGAACAGAGGGAGAAAGAGGAATGAAGGGAGGGAAATCCCTTTATATATTACATACCATTTTCCTTCTCTGGTCAAAGGAAACCCAGACTTTCATGGCCTAAAGAAAGGAAGACCGTAGGCATGTAAAATGTAAAAAGAAACAAGAAGCTAATTCTATGAAGCACTGAGCTCAGGGCTTTAATGACATTATTGCATGAAATACGCCTCACAACCCAGTGATGTTGACACCACTTTCCTCCTCATTTTACACCTGAGGTTTACAGAGATTATATAACTTGCCCAGGGTCATGTGGTTGCCAAAAAAGTGGCAGACCGGGGATGTGAACCCAGGTTTACCTGATAGTTGATCCATAGTGCTCGAAACCACAGTACCATATCACAGTGTTTCATTCCTATGGGTTACTTAAACACTTTCATTCATCCAACAAGCATTTATTGGATACCTGTTACAGGGGCAAGAAACAAAGATGAACAATGCAGAATAGGTCCCTGTTTTCTTGGGGCTTACATTCCAGTAGGGGAAATAGGCAATAAGTCAATTAGTACACAAAGTCATTCTCAATGATACTATGGAATCATTGAAACTGGGTACTGTGATAAAGCACAATTGGAAAAGGGAAGCCCACTCTTGACAGCAGATTGAAGAAAGCCCCTTAGGAAAGTGAACTTTGCACATAGACCTGAATAAAATGGGGGGGGGGGAGGAAACCCCAGGAAGATATAGGGGAAGAATATTCCAGGGAGAAGGAAGAGCAAGTGTAAAGAATCTGAGGCAAGTGTGTACTAGAAACGCCTGACAATAAGGCCAATGAGGCCAGGAGAAAGGGACCATGAAGACATGAGGGTGATGAGGAAGGCTGGGCTGGGGTGTATAGTTCCTGTAGATGAAGCAACGACAAGGGGGAGAAGTGGCTTTATTCTAAGTGCAATCCAAAGACCTTAGAGGGCTTTAGGAAGGGGAGTGACAGGATCTGCTGATAATTTTTAAAGATTTATCTGACGCTATTGTAGGGGACCAACTCTAAAGTAGATAGATACAAAGAGACCAGTCACAAGGCTGTTGTTTTCTCCCCAGAGCGAGGTGTTGGCAGTAAGTTGGTGGTAATAGACAGGGAGAGAAGTCAACCGATATGAGTATATATTCTTGATGGACTTAGATGTGATTAGTAAGGGAAAGAGAGGAATCAAAAATGATGACTTGCTTTCGGCTTGATTAACTGTGCACTTGCTTCACATCAAGGAAGTGAGACTTACAATGACTGGCCTTTGCTGTCATATCTGAGAGTGCCGCACCTTTCCATTTCTATCCTTCACAGTTCTAAACCCATCCTTCTCCTGCCTCCCCTCCCCTTCCTCATAAACCTCACACCTCCAAAACTGCCCCTCCCTAACACACACACACACACAAACACACACACTCACTAACACACTGTCCATGCATGGCCATTTCTTACCCCCTTTTTCTGGGACATCTCCCCCAGTGATTTAGGCTCACAAAGATTCCTCCTTTACATTAGAATATTAGCTTTGGAAAGACCTTAGAGATTGCCATCTCTGATCCCCTCATTTCACAGAAGGGGAAACTGAGAAGAACCCAGAGAGAGAAATTTGCCTATCCAAGGTCACATAGCTAGTTAGTGGCAAAACCAGGAATAGAGCATAAAAGTCTCTTGATACCCAATCAAATTCTCTTTCTTATAATCCAGCTGCCTTCTAAAATTCCTTTCCCTGTATAGTCCCTCTTCTTCAACAGGCACTTTATGACAAAGTGTTTGGTTCTCTCATTTGTCTGCTCTATACTTCCTTTGCCTCCCTAGATAAGGACAGAGACCGTGTCATCATTTGGCATTACACACAGTGCTGACTCTATTACTCAAGGCTATTCAATACACTTAGGGGTTGGCTGATTGATTATACTGTAGTCCCATATTTGCATACCTAAACCCTCATGTTTTTAAGTCTACAATCTAAATTTCCATGGCAGTCAGCTACATCCAGTTCTGGTCTGCTCTAGGGAAAAAGTAAAATCTTGCTCATTTTATATCTTTATTATTATCAAATGGTGTTAATATATCTGATCAACCTAGCACAAAGGAAATTGCAGTCACTGTATTCTTTGATTTTTATTGCCATCTCTGCATAAACTGGGCTAAACTAAGGTCCTAGATTCTGTCTACTTGTTACTAAATCCTGGACATCTCATTAGTGATCGATGGCCTAATCCTTTTAATATGCCTTCCAAGAAGACTCTCTTATTATCCATGCTCCTTCAGGAAGGAGCTAGGGATGTAGGAGGGGAGGGGAGTGGAGAAATCTGCTAAATTCTCTGAAATTACATTTTGGGTTTAGAAACAAGTCTTGGCTATGCAGAAATGTGTTCACCAGCATTTTCAGAACACAACCGGAATCTCTCCTCTATCCACTCTCATTGACGTTAAAAGCTTGTTCTTTTCACCTTTTTCATCTGAAAGCTGTACTGCCTTTTGCTTTGTCCATAGATGCTGCCCCTGAGGTCTAAGTGGAACCAAAAGAAACAACACAGCTCACCAGACTTGCCCTGGTTCAACTCTGATCGCCAGCCTCATTCCAGATAACCCATGGCTCCCTTCGAAACCAAGACCTTAGGGCCATCTCTAATTTGTTTTTGTTGTTCTCTCCCATATTGTCTGGATAATTCTGGTCTCTAAATGGCCTATAACAAATGACGATTCACACACATACACACGTCAAGCCATGGATATTTTCAGAATTAGTATTTTAACTTTCTAGTCACATTAATAATGAGATCCATAAAGCTATACAGCTTAGGGG
The DNA here is from genome assembly GCF_028564815.1 of Eubalaena glacialis. Lineage (NCBI taxonomy): Eukaryota > Metazoa > Chordata > Mammalia > Artiodactyla > Balaenidae > Eubalaena > Eubalaena glacialis. The sequence goes on along the minus strand of NC_083720.1, from coordinate 106,004,581 downwards.
TTAAGAGATCTACTTCGGAGTCAGGCAGACTGGAGCAAAGCCTTGATTTTCTATTTATCTGTATGACAAAAACTTTAACTTTCCAAGCCTTAGTTTCCTCTTCCATTATTTAGGGATTAAAAACATCTCCAAATAGGGTTGTTGCAGGAATGCTGGGATTTAAGGCACATGAACCTTTGAGCACAGTGTCTGGCATAGAATGACCCTCTCAGTAATTACAAGCTGCTCTTAGCATTACTGGTATTATTGTTATAAAACAATAAAATGTTCCTAGAAGTTTTAATAGTGATGGACAAAGTCAGAACAAGGGTTCCTTCAGTGACTTTCTAATTTAGATGAGGAAACAAAAGAACCTCTGGGAAAAGTTGGAAACTGTGTGGCTGCTCCCCCAGCCCCCGATCCCCACCCTGTGGGTGGCATGACCGATTGAAAAGGCTAATTGATCAGCAACCCCAGACAACTTCAGGGATGATAAGTTTCATGAGCATTATCTGGAAACTTTATCTTGCCAACAAAAATAAGCAGGGTCTCCCACACAAAGAATCTAAAATCTGTTCACTAAGCAGTGTTTTGAACAGCAAATACAGATGGACAGTAATATTTACGGTCAATTTACCAGAATCAGGTATCAGATGACCTCTGACACTAGCCCTCGCTTACTAAAGAGCTAATTAGCTGTAAAAATGAGGTGACAAGTCAATTGTATCAGCACAAAGGATGAATTTGTCATGTGGGATTTCGCTGGTAGTAAGGCTTGCCATTACAGCTTCTGGGTGGCTACTTGGCCTACAAAAAAGCGAACTTTCCCTTAGGGGAAGAAGGAGGTAGAAGCCAAGTGTGAAGGAGGCTGCGGAGTGCTCACATCGGAGTCAGGGTGTGACACAAACGGTAACCTCAGGAGCCCAGAGATACAGGGCCTCCACATCTGGCAGGTGAGAGAACACCTGGCTCCTCAGGACTGTTATTCAGTAACTACCAGAAACACTAGCTTAAGCACTAATAAAAATGCTATTACTCACTATGTTCTCCCCTCTGCTTTGGCCAGCAGAACTAAATTTTGCTTTCTACAATGCAGTTTTTTCCCTGCTTGAGATGTTGGAAAACTAGAGAATTTAAAAGAAGGAAGAAAAATCACCTATAACTCCTCCATAAATGCCTAAATAATCAGTGTTAACATTTTGGTGTGGCTCTTTCTTACAGCGCTTTAGCAAACAAAATTGGAATCAAATTGTATATACAGCTTATGGTCTTTCTTAACTTCATATTATATCAAAAAAGTATGTTTTATGTTATCAACTATTTTCAGTAATATTATTTAAATCATTGAATGATATATCATATGGGAATATCATAATGTATTTAATCCATGTGTTTCCAAGTTCCCCAGCTTTCAAAAGTCACTCTTTCTATGATGCTGAAATAACATTGTCTAATTCCCCAACCTGCCATGCAGAATATTCAGATTTTCTTACTCACTACATCTGGGAGTTCCCAAAAATACCTATCTGTTCCTGAAAATGTTCTGTTTGTTGTCATAGTCTATGCCTCTTTTCTTAACTGGCTCCTAACTACTACTCTTTGTTCTGGCACAGACCAGCCCTCAAAGACACTTGGGCCCATATCCCCTTGAAGTAGCATAGCCATCATCAACTAGGCTTAGAGGAGAGGATCGAGGCTGGGTGGAGAAGACATGCTCCTTCATTCCTCTGTCTGCACAGTGAACACATCTCCCCCTTTAAGTCCTTAAAGTCTAGATAAAATCAGGATGTAATATTACAGAGTTTTAATGAAAGCTTATGGTTAACATGTGTTCAGTACAGAATGATTTACTACTAGGTGGGTTCTTCCAGGATTCTCCACATGGAAGGGGCCACCAACAGAAATTTCTATGTATCTCCATCCCCAGAGTCCCACCTCCTCATCTAACTTCAGAGAAAGAGTAACATCTTCCCTCTCCAACTCCAAGACACCTTAGTCTTTCTTCCCAGAATGACTAAAACCCATGTTTTTCTGAGAAAATGCCTATCTTCACTCAGAGGCTTTGGCCTGGTGTTCACTGCCCAAGCAAGTTGATCACAAGGGTTGACCATGTATTTCCCAAAGTCAGGAGTATGTGTGTTAGGTAGCACTGTGCCAAAATCAGGCAAACTATTTCATATTTTTCTCCAGAAGAAGTCAAAGACAAGTCTCTCCTGGTTTGGTCTGGTCTCACTATGTCTTGATAACAAATATTTAGGAAAAAAATACACATACCCCATCTCAAGATCTGCAAAAGTTTTAAAGAACCAACGAAATGAAGTTTACATTAGAGTAAAAAGTATTTCTATTAATTTGAGAAATCGCTATCTATTAAAGATCCCCCAATTTACAGAGCTAGGATATTTTACCATTCAGTCTAAAGAGTCTGCGTTCAAGCTCATGGTGACTCCACAGCTTTTTTCCAAGGACAATTGAGAAATGCTCTACCTACATGTGATGCCTCTACTTCTAAATGAAAACTATTAGCAACAATTGAGTGATAATTCTGCAGCATCAAAAACACTGAAAAACCTTGAGTCACCTCAAAAAGTCACTAAAAGTACACTGTTGCTGCACATTGAATTGTGTCCCTCAGAAACGTACGTATAAGTCGAAACACTGATACCTGTAAATGTGACCTTATTTGGAAATAGGGTCTTTGCAGATGTAATTAAGTTAAGATAAGGTCATAGATTAGAATGGTCCCTCATCCGTGACTGGTGTCCTTATAAAAAAGACGAATATTGAGACACAGTCACATAGGGGAGAATGCCATGTGAAAACGGAGGCAGAGATTGTACGGATGCATCTACAAACCAGGGAACTCCGAGGATTACTAGAAGATTGGATAGAGATATGTAACAGATTCTCCCTCAGAACCTCCAAAAGGCATTGATCTTGCCAACACTTGAATTTTGGATTTATAGACTCCAGAACTGTGAAAGAATAAATTTCTACTGTTTTAAGCCACTCATTTTGTGATGATTTGTTATGGCAACCCTAGAAATTTAGTATAACTCATATACTTATTTAACCCAGTATTTCTCAACAGGGACAATTTTGCCCCCCAGAAAACATTTGTCAGTGTCTAGAGAAGTTTCTGACTGTTATGACTGGGGGTGATGCTACTGGCATCCAGAGGGGAAAAGCCAGGGATGCCACTAATACATAGGACAGATCCCATAAGAAAGAATTACCCAACACAAAAGATCAACAGTGCCAATGTTGAGAAACCCTTATTTAACCTATTCCTTATTTGGGGATATCCAGTGTCTTTACCATTTTTTTTTGCTGCCATAAATAATGCTGCAATGGCCACTGTAGAACACAATTACTGGTCAACCAGTGATAGCAATTACCTGTAATTTAATTTCTTAGAGAACTATGTGTTCTCTTTTTCTTATTTTAAAGGGCATTTTGCCATTTCCTGTCATCCTATTTGAATACTTTTTTTGAAACAGAGTCTATAAACAGTAAGTACATGAATGAATGAAAAATCACAAACATTTCAAAGGTGTTGGAGAGGCCTCAGTGCCTCCTAGGATTAACCTTTGATCTGTTATATATTCCACCCATATTTGCTCCATCCTCAAACAACACAAGGAGGCCTTAGGAAGAAAGTATTTTCATCATAACAGCTGATATAAACAACATGCTATTACTCCCAGTGTTTTTTTAAAAAAAAAATGTAAGTGTAACAGTTTCAGATTTAAAAAATAGAAAAGTTTATTTTTTTTCATGAGAAATAAATTGATACAGCCACGAGGCAGTCTTTTCTACTAGAAGATAGTAGCACTGCTCATTTTTAAAATGTGAGAGGTGATTACATTGAGGTCTGAGCCTCAGTGCCCATGACCTTACCTTCCTTTTTCTATCAGCTCCCATGAAAATGCTGCTGCTCAGGTGGGGTCGCAGTCTTCTGGGAGGTTATTAGACGGCACAAACATTAAGAGTCAACTGTAAATCTCTGTTTAGCCCTTGACTGGCCAAATTTTCTATTTGGCCCTTGACTGGCCAGTATTTTCTCTTTTCAAGCACAGCATATGTCTTTTACCACATTCAGTCAACAGGTTAACAGTTTTACTTGTTGGGAGACAATTTTCTATGAGTTTCTCATGCTTCACACCCTATGAACACAGGCCCTAACCTGGCTTTCATTCTAGATTATCTTTTTATGGACGTTTGTATAGTGAAGAGCCTTGAGAGATAGAGATATTGTCTCCACCCAGAGCAAAGGACAAACGTACAAACTGTCCAGTATAATAAAAATACTATAGGGCAAAGACTGGGCAATGTGCTTGCAGTCTATTATAAAAGACTTGAATTTGCTAAGCTTGGGGTTCTTAGGCTGTGACACAAACCCACTGTGTAGCCTCCAAATGGCTCCTTGGGACTTGGGGGCCAAGAGGAACGAACAAGAACCTGAAGTCCATCCTACGTGCTTGCTGTGAGTAATAAGGTCTTTTGTCTCCAATCCAGTAGTCTTGTATCTTCTCCCAACATCCATAAAACTATGACAGACTAACACATTAGCTTGTATGTAGGACAAAATCTCAGACACTTCATGTTCCTTGATGTTATTCTACACTTCAAAGTCTATAATTCAGTTTATGAGAATGCTCCCTTCAGCACAGCACCCTTTTTATTTTCCTCCCCTTTCTTCTTCCCTACCCCAGTCCTGTTGAGTCAGTCAGGGGTAACTGAGAGTATAAGGCTGATGACTGGTTTCAGCTCCTGGATCTATGCAGTGTAGAAACTCTGGTTCAATCAAAATGCTACTGTTACCTCTTGCAGCCTTGGCCCCAGCTGGGACCTGGAATAAACCAAGCTCTCAGGAGGCATCTCAGAGGTTGCTCTTCCATGCTTCAATGGAAATGTCAGTATACACTGCTGGGTTATGTGCCAGAGAATGTTACCTGAAACCTTGAACTGAAAAAAATCAATAGTCTACAGACATGGAGGATGAAAACTAAATGGCTAACTAAAAACTTAGTAAAAACTATATGTACATACCTAACTTCTAGCAGAATAACAAATAGAGGTAATTCAGAAACATAAGAGGGAGACTGAAAATTCTAAGCAAAAACAATTCTTTTTATCCTAATCCTTTCTTAATATTATTTAAAATAACTTCTCTGATGGTTCAAAATTGGGATAAAGACTTTACATATCACATTACCTATCAGAATAATACACTCATCCCCGGGCTTCCCTGGCGGGCCAGTGGTTAAGACTCCATGCTTCCACTGCAGGGGGCTCGGGTTCGATCCCTGGTTGGGGAACTAAGATCCCACATGTCGCCTGGCACAGCCAAAAAAAAAAGAATAATACAGTCATCCATAAAATAAGAACAGTTGTAATTCAAGAGGCACAGGCAATCTAGAAACGCAAATAAAAATATGCTTGAGCCTCAGGGAAAAAAAATACTCCAGTAATAACTTTCTCAAAGCTACCCACAACAGGTGAAAAGAGCGTCACTCACAGCACCAGCAATTTGTGACAAAGCACAATTATTAGTTTGACCACACATTCCAGGCACCATCTTGTTATTGTCACTGGACCTCCCCAAGAAGACACTGTGGCTTGTGGCCAACAGCCATTCAGAGGAATCTGATAACTCCAGAATGCCAATGGACCCCACTTAAACAACTTTGTATGAGCAAATCAACCAACATAATAGACATTGGTGGCAATTACTTCTATTACCAGAGAAGAATTTACTTCAAATAAGTGTTCTCCACAGGTTTTCTCTAAGTAGCAGGAATCCAATGTGCCTAAATGTTTTTGTTTACTATCCTTTAAGCCCCAAGTTCACAGGCAGGGAATATAGGTAGCTGATTAAAAAGTTGAAACTGAAGTTGAAACACTTCTGAAATTATAATTATGAAAAGGTAATTACATTAAATTGATTCAGTGTTTTGGAATTATGCCAAATGCTTAAAAATGAATAATGCCTTTTACCTTCTCCCTCAATACCTGTTAGCCAAAGTGACAAAGATATTAACAGAGATGTTACTACTATTCAAAAACCTGATATCACAGACTCACAGAGCTAACTGTAGGCTCGTTCATTAAAAGGGCTCATTTTACAATCTCAGATCCAGAAAGTTTAAGCGATTTGCCACCAGGTAACCAGACCTCCAGACCATTTTTCATAGCATTTATTCTTTTTTATTCAAATTACATAGTAAATAATGTGTTTGTTGCAGAATACTTGGAAAATGCATAAAGACACAAATAAAGAAAAAATTATGCATAATAATCCATGTACCCCAAAGTTAGCCACTATTAACATTCCAATAATGTTCCTATGCATTTTTTTCTACAAAATTAGAACAATGCTCCATTTTTTTTTCTTTTTTAGGAAGCATTAAAGATGTCTTCTTTAATTATTACACTAAATATTCTCTAACCAACAACATATGCTTGCTAATAATTTTTGTCTTGCAGAAAAATGTTTGTTTTCTTTTTCTTTTTATTCTACTTAATTTCTTTTTTCTTTTTTTAATTTTATTTTATTTATATATTTTTTATACAGCAGTTTCTTATTAGTTATCTATTTTATACATATTAGTGTATATATGGCAATCCCAATCACCCAATTCATCCCACCACCAACCCCCTGCCCCCGCTTTACCCCCTTGGTGTCCATACATCTGTGTCTCTATATCTGCCCTGCAAACTGGTTCATCTGTACCATTTTTCTAGATTCCACATACATGCGTTAATATATTTGTTTGTCTCTTTCTGACTTACTTCACTCTGTATGACAGTCTCTAGGTCCATCCACGTCTGTACAAATGACCCAGTTTCATTCCTTTTTATGGCTGAGTAATATTCTATTGTATATATGTACCACATCTTCTTTATTCATTCCTCTGTTGATGGACATTTAGGTTGCTTCCATGTCCTGGCTATTGAAAATAGTGCTGCAATGAACATTGGGTGCATATGACTTTTTGAATTATGGTTTTCTCTGAATATATGTCCAGAAGTGAGAGTGCTGGGTCATATGATAATTCTATTTTTAGTTTTTTAAGGAACCTCCATACTGTTCTCCATAGTGGCTGTATCAATTTACATTCCCACCAACAGTGCAAGAGGGTTCCCTTTTCTCCACATCCTCGCCAGCATTTGCTGTTTGTAGATTTTCTGATGATGCCCATTCTAACCGGTGTGAGGTGATACCTCATTGTAGTTTGGATTTGCATTTCTCTAATAATTATTGATGTTGAGCATCTTTTCATGTGCCTCTTGGCTATCTGTATGTCTTCTTTGGAGAAATATCTATTTAGGTCTTCTGCCCATTTTTTTAAAATAAATTTATCTATATTTTTATTTTTTAATTTTTGGCTGCATTGGGTCTTTGTTGCTGCATGTGGGCTTTCTCTAGTTGTGGTGAGCGGGGACTAGCCTTTGTTGCAGTGCGCGGGCTTCTCATTGTGGTGGCTTCTCTGGTTGTGGAGCACAGGCTCAAGGGGTGCAGGCTTCAGTAGCTGCACAACATTGGCGCAGTAGTTGTGGCTCGCGGGCTCTAGACCACAGGCTCAGTAGTTGTGGCACATGGGCTTAGTTGCTCCACAGCAGGTGGGATCTCCCCTGACCAGGCCACGAACCTGAGTCCCCTACATTGGCAGGCCGATTCTTAACCACTGCGCCACCAGGGAAGCCCCTGCCCATTTTTTGATTGGGTTGTTTGTTTTTTTAGTATTGAGCTGCATGAGCTGTTTATAAATTTTGGAGATTAGCCCTTTGTCTGTTGATTCATTTCCAAATATTTTCTCCCATTCTGAGGGTTGTCTTTTCATCTTGTTTATAGTTTCCTTTGCTGTGCAAAAGCTTTTAAGTTTCATTAGGTCCCATTTGTTTATTTTTGTTTTTATTTTCATTACTCTAGGAGGTGTGTCAAAAAAGATCTTGCTGTGATTTATGTCAAAGTGTGTTCTTCCTATGTTTTCCTCTAAGAGCTTTATAGTGTCCGGTCTTACATTTAGGTCTCTAATCCATTTTGAGTTTATTTTTGTGTATGGTGTCAGGGAGTGTTCTAATTTCATTCTTTTACATGTAGCTGTCCAGTTTTCCCAGCATCACTTATTGAAGAGGCTGTCTTTTCTCCATTGTATATCCTTGCTTCCTTCGTCATAGATTAGTTGACCATAGGTGTGTGGGTTTATCTCTGGGCATTCTATCCTGTTCCATTGATCTATATTTCTGTTTTTGTGCCAGTACCATATTGTCTTGATTACTGTAGCTTTGTAGTATAGTCTGAACTCAGGGAGCCTGATTCCTCCAGCTCCGTTTTTCTCCCTCAAGATTGCTTTGGCTATTTGGGGTCTTTTGTGTCTCCATACAAATTTTAACATATTTTGTTCTAGTCCTGTAAAAAATGCCATTGGTAATTTGATAGGGATTACATTGAATCTGTAGATTGCTTTGAGTAGTATAGTCATTTTCACAATATTGATTCTTCCAATCCAAGAATATGGTATATCCCTCCATCTGTTTTTGTCCTCTTTGATTTCTTTCATCAGTGTCTTATGGTTTTCTGCATACAGGTCTTTTGTCTCCTTAGGTAGGTTTATTCCTAGGTATTTTATTCTTTTTGTTGCAATGGTGAATGGGATTGTTTCCTTAATTTCTCTTTCTGATCTTTCATTGTTAGTGTATATGTATGCAAGAGATTTCTGTGCATTAATTTTGTATCCTGCAACTTTACCAAATTCATTGATTAGCTCTAGTAGTTTTCTGGTGGCATGTTTAGGATTCTCTATGTATAGTATCATGTCATCTGCAAACAGGGACAGTTTTACTTCTTCTTTTCCAACTTGTATTCTTTTTATTTCTTTTTCTTCTCTGACTGCCATGGCTAGGACTTCCAAAACTATGTTGAATAATAGTGGTGAGAATAGACATCCTTGCCTTGTTCCTGATCTTAGAGGAAATGCTTTCAGTTTTTCACCATTGAGAATGAGGTTTACTGTGGGTTTGTCATATATGGCCTTTATTATGGTGAGGTAGGTTCCCTCTGTGCCCACATTCTGGAGAGTTTTTATCATAAATGGCTGTTGAATTTTGTCAAAAGCTTTTTCTGCATCTATTGAGATGATCATATGGTTTTTATTCTTCAATTTGTTAATATGGTGTATCACATTGATTGATTTCTGTATTTTGAAATCAATCAATATACACTTGATCATGGTATATGATCCTTTTAATGTGTTGTTGGGTTCTGTTTGCTAGTATTTTAATGAGGATTTTTGCATCTATATTCATGAGTGACATTTTTCTGTAATTTTCTTTTTTTGTAGTATCTTTGGTTTTGGTATCAGGGTGATGGTGGCCTCATAGAATGAGTTTGGGAGTGTTCCTTCCTCTGCAATTTTTTGGAAGAATTTGAGAAGGATGGGTGTTAGTTCTTCTCTAAATGTTTGATAGAATTCACCTGTGAAGCCATCTGGTCCTGGACTTTTGTTTGTTGGAAGATTTTTAATCACAGTTTCAATTTCATTACTTGTGATTGGTCTGTTCATATTTTCTATTTCTTCCTGGTTCAGTCTTGGAAGGTTATACCTTCCTAAGAATGTGTCCATTTCTTCCAGGTTGTCCATTTTATTGGCATAGAGTTGCTTGTAGTAGTCTCTCATGTTGCTTTGTATTTCTGCGGTGTCTGTTGTAACTTCTTTTTCATTTCTAATTTTTTTGATTTGAGTCCTCTCCCTCTTTTTCTTGATGAGTCTAGCTAAAGGTTTATCAGTTTTGTTTATCTTCTCAAAGAACCAGCTTTTAGTGTTATTGAAATTTGCTATTTTTTTCTTTGTTTCTATTTCATTTATTTCTGATCTGATCTTTATGATTTCTTCCCTTCTATTAACGTTGGGTTTTGTTTGTTCTTCTTTCTCTAGTTCTTTTCGGTGTAGGGTTAGATTGTTTGAGATTTTTCTTGTTTTTTGAGGTAGGATTTTACTGCTATAAACTTTCCTCTTTGAACTGCTTTTGCTGCATCCCATAGGTTTTGGATTGTCGTGTTTTCATTGTCATTTGTCTCTAGGTATTTTTTGATTTCCTCTTTGATTTCTTCAGTGATCTCTTGGTTATTTAGTAACGTATTGTTTAGCCTCCATGTGTTTGTGTTTTTTACATTTTTTTCCCCTGTAATTGATTTCTAATCTCATAACATTGTGGTTGGAAGAGATGCTTGATATGATTTCAATTTTCTTAAATTTACTGAGGCTTGATTTGTGACCCAAGATGTGATCTAAACTGGAGAATGTTCCATGTGTACTTGAGAAGAAATTGTAATCTGCTGTTTTCGGATGGAATGTCCTATAAATATCAATTAACTCTATCTGGTTTATTGTGTCATTTAAAGCTTCTGTTTCCTTATTAATTTTCTGTTTGGATGATCTGTCCATTGGTGTAACTGAGGTGTTAAAGTCCCCCACTATTATTGTGTTACTGTTGATTTCCTCTTTTATAGGTGTTAGCATTTGCCTTATGTATTGAGGTGTTCCTATGTTGGGTGCATATATATTTATAATTGTTATATCTTCTTCTTGGATTGATCCTTTGATCATTATGTAGTGTCCTTCCTTGTGTCTTGTAACATTCTTTATTTTATAGTCTATTTTATCTGATATGAGTATTGCTACTCCAGCTTTCTTTTGATTTCCTTTTGCATGGAATGTCTTTTTCCATCCCCTCACTTTCAGTCTGTATGTGTCCCTAAGTCTGAATTGGGTCTCTTCTAGACAGCATATATACAGGTCTTGTTTTGGTATCCATTCAGCCAGCCTCTGTCTTTTGGTTGGAGCATTTATTCCATTCACATTTAAGGTAATTATCTATATGTATGTTCCTATTATTATATTCTTAATTGTTTTGGGTTTGTTTTTGTAGGTCTTTTTTTTCTCTTGTGTTTCCCACTTAAAGAAATTCCTTTAGAATTTGTTGTAGAGCTGGTTTGGTGGTGCTGAATTCTCTTAGTTTTTGTTTGTCTGTAAAGCTTTTGATTTCTCCCTGGAAGCTGAATGAGATCTTTGCCAGGTAGAGTAATCTTGGCTGTAGATTCTTCCCTTTCATCACTTTAAATATATTGTGCCATTCCCTTCTGGCTTTAGAGTTTCTGCTGAGAAATCAGCTGTTAACCTTATGGGGATTCCCTTGTACGTTATTTGTCATTTTTTCCTTGCTGCTTTTAATAATTTTTCTGTGTCTTAACTTTTGTCAGTTTGATTACTATGTGTCTCGGCATGTTTCTCCTTGGGTTGATCCTGCCGGAGACTCTCTGTGCTTCCTGGACTTGATTGACTATTTCCTTTCCCATGTTAGGGAAGTTTTTGACTATAATCTCTTCAAATATTTTCTCGGGTCCTTTCTCTCTCTCTTCTCTTTCTGGGACCCCTATAATGCGAATGTTGGTAGGTGTAATGTTGTCCCAGAAGTCTCTTAGGCTGTTTTCATTTCTTTTCATTCTTTTTTCTTTATTCTGTTCTGTGGCAGTGATTTCCACCATTCTGTCTTCCAGGTCACTTATCTGTTCTTCTGCCTCAGTTATTCAGCTATTGATTCCTTCTAGTGTATTTTCCCTTTTGTTATTGTATTGTTCATCTCTGTTTGTTTGATCTTTAATTCTTCTAGTCTTTGTTAAACATTTCTTGCATCTTCCCGATCTTTGCCTCCAGTCTTTTTCCAAGGTCCTGGATCATCTCCACTAGCATTATTCTGAATTCTTTTTTCTGGAAGGTTGCCTATCTCCACTTCATCTAGTTGATTTTCTGGGGTTTTATTTTGTTCCTTCATCTGGTACCTAGTCCTCTTCTTTTTCATTTTGTCTATCTTTCTGTGAATATGGTTTTTGTTCCACAGGTTGCAGGATTGTAGCTCTTCTTGCTTCTGCTGTCTGCCCTCTGGTGGATGAGGCTATCTCAGAATCATGCTTTAGATATTGTTTTGTAAACTGTTTTTGCTTTCACATAAGAATATACTCTGAACTTTTCCATGGCATTGAATATTATTTTACTGTATCATTCTTAAAAACTACATAGTATTTCAGAATATGAATATGCAATCAATTATTTAACTTTTCACCTATTGTAGGACTAATTATTTTCAATATTTTATTATTAAAAACAGTGTGCTCAAGAGACATAAATCTCTGTGCTTGTTTCTATTTCCTTGAAATACATTATTAAAAGTGAAATTGCTGGTTTAAGTGGTAAAATGCCTTTAAATCGCCAAGTCCCCTCCCTCCAAAGTTTGCCTCAAAATTAATTTCTGGCACACTCTACTCAACAATAGTAATTATTATTTTTGAAACTCTTTTCCTAACTGATAAGTGAAGAAAATGATAAATGGCTTATTTGCTTTTATTTAATCCCTGGAGCTTAATTTTATTTTCTTTACATTTATTGGTCATTTCATTTTCACAGCTGTAAAATTGTCCAAGACTAATTTATCTGCTTTCCAATTTATTATAAATGCAATGGATTATTATTTTGTTTCAGTGTTTGTTTTTGTTTATTTATTTTTGTTTTGTTTATTTTTATTACTATTGGTATGGCTTCTCTGATAAATAAAGCATGAGTGGTTGCTTTATAAAGGAAAAGTTAAGCAACTGTACATATTCATTAGTGGCAAAGTAGAGCCAGAACTTGTCCAAGACATTCCAAGGACATTGCCCTAATATCCTTAATTTTGGTCTCCAAAAGCTTCAACATAAACAAGTTTCAACAAGACCATTAGGTCTACTTTATTTGTCGGAGAAACTGTAGTAATGTATAATTAACCACTGCCTAGATCCTCCCTGCCCTCTGAAAAATATAAAAATCTATATGCTAATAATTTATGTATCTGATTGCAAATGGAATTATCAGTGATTATTCTGCAAAATTATCTTATTGCAGTCTTTTAAGGAAAAACTAACAATTGTCATGGTTCTCTCTCCTACAAACACAAGTTCAGAAAAAAGCTCCTCAGCATCACCTGAGATCACACATCACTACTTTGACCACTTCTATCCATCCCTGGCAAGGTCTACTATAACTAGAATCGTCTTTGAGAGATATGTGGGTGGCAGGCAGCAAGCCAACCTCAAAAGAAACCTTTGTACCACTGAAAAACATAAGCATATTTCACTCTCCTTTTTCCCTAGTTCTTCTAGAAGTTTTTGTATTATTTTATGGTGTGACTCTTCTCTGCCATTCTATATTTTTTGAGCAGTGAACAAGAAAGACACAGTGAGTCTTATATGCTAGATAAATATGGCTAGTCCTTAGATCTAAAAGACTGAGGCACAAAAAGAAAGAAGACATCATTATTTAAAAACACAAGCAAACCTCAACCAAAGAACATTTAAGTAACAGCTTTTGTTCAAGTGGAAGTGTCTCTTTATCTTATCATGGTGGAAGGATGCCATGCAGATGGTGGGCAAGTTTGTAATAATAGCTCAATTGGATATGCTAGGAGACCATGATAAAAATTTATAAAGGACAAGATCTCTCTAAGATTCTCCTGACACTGTTGTGCCGCAAAACTGGAGTGCTCTGCCTGGAAGTCTACTAAACTTGATAGAATTTCCCCAGAGCTCAAATGTATTTCTCCCCTTATTGCCCCAGAAAGTAAAATTAAGGGGTGGGGAGGAAAAGAGGATGGAGTCACCAACTTCATTCCCTTTTCACAAATTTTAATCCAACTCTTCCTTGTCTATCTTATACTCCCTCCTAGCCACAAATAACATTGAGTACATATGGTAGAAAGACAGGAATTAAATTAGTTATCTTGCAAAACACTTTATAATATATGAGAAATGTGATTGAAGAATGATGAATTAAAATTTTCCCTAGTCATCATTTTAAATGTTCACCTTATGATTTCATAACATTTGTACATTAATATTTTCCCTTTAAAATAATGTTTAAATGATTCTTGGAATTGTCTTTTTATTCACTGTAATCCTGCACCTACATATAATCTAAAATTCCTGCATTTCATGTAAAGCCTTCTTTAAGCAGAAAAGGGAAATAGAGATTGAGATGAAATTATTAATTTTTCATTGGTAATAGTCATATAAAAATGAAAAGTAAAGTGGAAAATTAAAACAATCATCCAGGATAACCAAAGTGGGGAAAAGTCACTTGCAATTCAGATATTGCCTCAGGTTTTCATTGCATTTTCATGGAGAGATATAGTCTTAATTGCTTTTCCAACATGACTTCTAATAGAGGAAAATTAAATAGGTTGGCATATCATTCACAAGGTATTGTAAACCTGTGTCAAAAGTTTCTTCCATGAGTGAAAAAGTAAAAAGGCAGTTTTCCCAAATGCAGGTGCATTCATCTAGGCAAGGGCAGACAGAAACAGGGCGCATTTGTTCTCTAAGCCCTCTTTCCTAAACTTGTTTTTAAGGTTTTATAGCAAGAAAACGTGTGCTTTTCTCCTGCCATTGGGCTTTCAGATGATTTTTCTACACAGAAAAGAAGCCTCTGGCATTTTTTACATTGCAACCAGCAGTTGCTTGGCTGCACTATCAAAGCAGGCCCAGCAGATCCTCTTGAATGGAGAATCCAAGACCTACCACAGACTCTGGCTACACTAATGAACTGAGAGCACAGATTCCACTGGGCCCCAGCAAGGCAGCAGGGGGGACATAAAATCCCACGGAGATGGGACCAGGCTTCGGTCATAAAGAATCAACTTGTCTTAGCAGGTGCTGTAAGTCCCAACATCTGCTGGCCACATAAAACAAAGTGGCTAATGGACAGTGTGAAAATGAAAATACACCATAAAGAGTTATCTTGTTACTCTTCTTGGCACTGTCTTATCAAGGTTTGGTGTTTTTTATAGTAAACAAACTTAGATGTAAATGCTTTTTAGCAAATAGTACAGTCAGATCAACTACTTTCCTAAATCTATTTTAACATAATAATATCCAGAAGTGATCAAGTAGAATGTCTGAAATCAGAGCATATCTTAAAACAGTAATCCTGGTAAAACCAATGGGATTCCTCTCCCAGTGGAAGATTCAGAGAAATAAGCAAACTTCTTATGCAGATCCAGGCAGCACTTGAAGAAAAACACAATAACAAAGGACCACAGCCATTTGCGTATAGACAAGTCCAGTGCAGTGGTTAAGGATGCAGGCTTCCAAGTCAGGAGGATCTGTGTTCCAATTCCCAATCAGTTGTTAAGCAGGCATATAGCTTCTCTGAGATTCAGTGTACCCCCTGTATAAAATGGGAATAAAAATACCTTCCTCACAGAACTGGGGGCAGATTAAAATAAAATAGTATTGTTAAGCACTTAGAACAGAGTCTAAGATAAAGTGAGCATTCCATAAATAGTAGCTTATTGTGGTTGTTATTACTATTATTTATTTATACCCTGGTTTGTCCAAAAATAGATTTAAGGTAGTCTATAAAGATAATAAAGCACAGCAAAACAACACAAGTCAATAGATTAAAAGAAAGAAAGGGAAAAAATAAAGGGAATATTTTCTCCGCAAAGAATCCCTTTTGACCCTATGGTTCAATCAAATTAAAATTTGTGTTCCTTCTTCAGGAATTACTCATCAAATACACAGCAACTAAAACCAAGGCACAACTCAGAAACACAGAAAGGACTCCTGGGAAGACTAAAAACTTCATTTTTATTTCACTTCAGGTCAAAGACTCTTGCTCTTGCTCCCATGAAGATATCAGTTATCAGGAAACAGGCTACTATAAACTTTAGTGGCTGGGGTCCAAGTACCAAGAAGCAGAATAAAGTGGCCTCAATTGATTCTGGCCTAAAAGATCCACCCAAACTTCTCTTTCACTTTGCACTTAGATTTTCCCTCTCCCATCCCTTCACAGATTTCCATGCTTAACAGAGTGTGCAATGCTGCACTGTTATTTAGTGAGACCTCAAAAAACAAGATCCGATAATAAATTTTACTTTAGAAAAGATATGCCACATCACTTTCGGTGTCAGATCTCTAGGGAGGTGAAGTATTTTGGTGTGTAAATTTACGGAAGTCTACTTTTGAATATTAGTTATGTATCACACTACCTCCTCACATAATTATTTTTACTGTAAATTTTACTACAGCAAGCTGTAGGATTAGCATTTTAAAGACTTACTGGAGATGGGAGTTCAACCAATAAACATAAACACTCTTGGCCTCCTGTGGAGATACGCTTTAATTTGTAACGCTCAAAGTACATGTTTGTCCTGACAAACTGAGAACTGGGAAGACTGTATCACAGAAATAGGAAGAAAAAGAGGTTTCCTCTTGATTGCAAAGGCCAGTTGAATGGTTCCCTGGAACCGTGTGTTGAGAAATATCCTGGGGCAGTGCTTAAGCTCAAGAGGAAAAATTCTGCAACCAACTAATGACATCTATCATGGGCAGAAGAACTAGGAGATGGGCGCATGATGGCAAGTATCTGCCCTTCTTGCTATATACTCTGGACCTACAAACCACATACAGTCATTTAAGGCCATGGAAATTTGCTCAGTAGAATTTTAAATGCTAAGGCAAGCAGTTCCTCTAAACCCATGGACCTCTTTCCACTCTTTCAAGCTGTCATGCCCAGTAACTAACAGTGCAGGTGAGCCCTGAGCTGGTGCTCAGCCAAAGGAGTCGGCTGAAGTTACTATTGAGCACAGGAAGTCGCCCTGGGAAAGCACAATACGGTGGGTGAGGAAGGCGGGTTAAGAGGGGAAGTGGTTATTACTGTATCTCTCAAATGTGCTTTCCTTTATAGAGCAAAGAATATTGCAGAATATATCTTTGGCAACTGAAGCAAGGAAGATAACTGCTTCAGACTGGTCATGAAGAATTATGATTCATGCTGATCATACAGAATTAGTACTGAAGAAAAATACTTCCTTTTAAACAAATATATTACTACCACCTGCATCAATCTGAGCTAACCTGACAATAGGCTATGCCTATAATCACAGCCAGTGAGTGTCTCCACTTCTCCCTCCCACAGACCAGCATCTTTACAGTAACTATGGAGACTAGTTCCTAGCCTAGGTTCAGCCTTTCCTAATAACCTAAGAGCCACAAAAGGTTGGGACAAAATCACTGGCCCCTTTTCCTGAGTTGCAGACTACATGTATCTCAGCACACACGGATATTTTTCTTTGTTGTAACTGGGTAGGAGATAAGGGGGTGCCCAGGCAGGCTTGAGATCAAAATGAAATCTTATTTTTAAATGATCATTAAAGGAAGGAATAGTGCATTGATAGCTTTTATTTCTTTTCATATTTAACATTTCTTTAAAAAATAGCTATAAGATAATATAGAAGGACATGAAGTGTCACATATTGGATGATTCTATTTATATAAAATATTGAGAATAAGTAAATCAATAGAGACAGAAAGTAAATTAGTAGTTGGTAGGGACTCAGGGGAGGGCTGAATGGGGAATGACTGCTTATGGGGTGAATCTCCATTTGGGGAGAACAAAAATGTTTTAGAACTCGATAGAAGTGACGGTTGTATAACACTGTGAATGTACTAAATGCCACTGAATGTACATTTTAAAATGGTTGATTTTATGTTATCTGAATTTGTGAATTTCACCTCAATTTTTTAAAAGTTCATTTGGAGGGACATTTGGTGAATTATGAATATGAACTGGATATTAAATGACATTGTGGAATTAGGAATTTTCTTAGGTATAATAATGGTATGGTGTTACATGGAAGAATAAAAATTTTTGTTCTTTTTTAAAAAGATGTATACAAAAACAGGCAATAAGAACAAAAATAGACAAGTGGGAATACATCAAACTAAAAAGGTTCTGCACAGCAAGAGAGACAATCAACAGAATAAAAAGGTAACCTAGAGAATGGGGAGAAAATATTTGCAAACCACATATCTGCTAAGGGATTAATATCCAAAATACACAAGGAACTCCAACACGTCAATAGCAAAAAGCAAGTAGACAGATTTTAAAATGGGCAAAGGACTTGAATAGACATCCCTCCAAAGAAGATATACAGATGGTTAACGGGTATTTGAAAAGGTCCACTTAACTAATCATCAGGGAAATGAAAATCAAAACTACAGTGAGATATTACCTCACACCTGTTAAAATGGCTATTATTGTAAAAGAAAAAAAGATAAGGATTGGCGAGGATATGGAGAAATTGGAAACCTTTTACAATGTTGATGGGAATGCAAAATGATACAAGTATGGAACACCATGAGGAGTATGGAGGTGCCTCAAAAAGTTAAAAATAAAACTACCTTATTATCCAGCAATCTCACTTCTGGGTATATATCCAAAAGAATTGAAATCAAGATCTTGGAATGGTATCTGCACTCCCATGTTCATTGCAGCATTGCTCAGAATAGCCAAGATATGGAAACAACCCAAAAGTCTATAGACAAATAAGGAAAGAACTTGTGGTATACATATAAATGGAATATTCAGCCTTAAAAAAAAACGAAGAAAATTGCCATATGCAACATCGATGAACCTGGAGGACATTATGCTAAGTGAAATAAGCCAGTCACAGAGGATATATACTGCACGATTCCACTTATATAAGGTTTCTAAAGTAGTCAAACCCATGCTTAAAGTTAACAGTACTGTATTATGCACCTAAAAATTTTTATTAAGAGAGTAGTTCTCACATTAAGTGTTCTTACCACATACACACACACAAAAGGGGGACACAAGGAACCTTTTAGAGGTGATGGATATATTTATTACCTTGACTGAATGGTGGTTTCACATGTATATGCATTTGTCCAAACTCATCAAATTGTCTGCAATAAATATGCACAGTTTTTAATACATCAACTATACCTCAATAAAGTTGTTAATTTTATAGAAAAGATGTGTGCAGCAGTCTTTAGCAATAAAGTGTCATGATATCTGCAACTTACTTTCCAATAGTTCAGCAAAAGTCATACATTTCTATATAGAATTAGATTAATGAAAAATCTTTTAAATTGTTGAATCTAAGTGGAGGCTATAAGGCTATTCATTTTGCTATTCTTTCAACCTTTCAATATGTTGGAAATTTTGAAAATAAATATTGGGAGAAATTTTTTTAATGTTCCCCTGAAATTTGGAATGATTCAAGACTCATATTAATCAATAAATTGATTAGTTAATTAATTAATGCAAAAGAATTTGTTGAGCATCTACTAGATTCCAGGTGCAGTGCTAGGTACTCAGGACATAAAAAATGAATGAAATAGATGTAATCTCTACCCTCATAAAACTTATAGCCCAGTGAGGGAACTCACAAATAATTAGGCAGCACAGTATGAGCTCTGATGGGAAGACACAGAATGCTAAGGGAATACACAGGATGGGCTGGAAAAGTCAAGAAAACTTCCCAGATGATTGAAGACAAAGACTGAGACCTTCAGGATCTTATTCAGTCAGCCAAGTAAAGAGAGAGAATGAGCATTCTAGGTAAAACCAGCAGAGTGAAAGTCTAGAGGTGAGATTCTGGCCCAGAGGCTGCAAATCAAAAGGCCCACAGAAGCCAGACAAGTAACATAAATGAATGAAAACAAGAAGCAGCCCCATTTAAAGGAGGCTTTCCAGTATAGCGGACGCTGCCACTCAACTCCAGCCAACAGAAAGCTTCAAGGCAAGGAGAAAATCAGGAACCAAGGCGGTCAAGTAATCACCACAGCTGTAGATAAGTCCCAGTCCAGGGCACTTCCATTCTCCTGTCTTGTCTTTGAAGGTGCAGCCCCTTCCTAAAGGGGAGGAGGGTGGCAGCCAAAAGTATATTCAAGGCATTAGAAAAATACGAGGGCTGGGGAAACAACCATGACCATGACCACTAGCCAGGCATAGATCATTGTACTCATGCATTCTAAGGCCTCCCCACTGTGTGTGTTTTTCTTTTTCTCTTAAACACAATTGGAGAGTGAGGCACAGGCACAGCACAGATGGTAATTCCTAGAGCTGTAAAGTCTTAAGTATTCTGAGTTGAACCATTCTAGAGCTACTTAAACATAATCATGTAGCAAAAGGATGAGAGGGCTCACGGTTCCGTATGTTTTGTTTTGTTTGCCTGACTGCAGCCAGATTGGGACTCATACTGGAGACTTGAGGAGAAAAAGCCCTAACTTTGTTTCTCCCCTATTTTTGCTACAGGACAGACAGAGGTGGAGAAGGACAAGGGGATGGGATTTTAGAGAAAAGAATACTTCAGAAAACCTTGTGATCAATATGGTGTGTGGCATTTTGGAAATAAATAAATTAAGCTAAACAGTTTTGAGTTACCCTTTTTCTAAGGCTACCCTTTTCAATAAGGTTAATATTAATGGAAATGAGGGGATTTGTCAGACTGGGGAGGTGTCCAGTACTACATTTAAGATTTCAGTCTGGGAGCCTTGAGGGGCCTTCTGCAAAATCCATGACAGTCTCCTGCGCCCAGGAAGAGGCCATCGATGAAGAGCTGGGGTGCCCACTTTTCAATTAGAGCCCTTGAAGAAAATTATTCCCATTACCTATCTTAAAACACATCTCTTGGTGGGTTATTTTATTCTATTCTGGGGCCTGAGAAGAAGCCCAACTGCTAATTCGCAGCTCCAGCCCTTTGAAGTGCCATTGATATTCCAAACTTGGGGAGCCTCCCACATCATAATGGAATCTTCAACCCGCCCCCAGTCACACTACAAATAAACTTGCTCCAGTGAACCTTCGAGCAGGCCCTGTGCACCAACGCCAGCTGACCTCTGAGAAAAGGGCTTGGGCAGCATAAGCTTTGCAAAAGAAAACAAAATCCTCAGCATGGAGCCTCAAACAAGAAAAACAGTGAGATATTTAAACCTGACCATTTCTTTTTAAAGACTTGGGTGTTCTTCAGAAAGGGAATTTCCCTCCCACCTCAGAAAGGTCCAAAGTGTTACTCATATTGTTTACAGAGCTTTGAAGTGTGTCTCCAAAGTTTGAGTTCAGCTCTGAGGAATGTGAGGGTCAAATCATTTTCCCTTTCTGATGAAGGAAGGCTGTGAATTTAATACCACAATTTATTCAAAACAAGGAAATACACTGAGGTGTTCTCCACTATGAATGCACAACAGTAGACGCTTGGAACCGTATCCTACTCAGAGTTTATACAGTTTGGCCAAGAGTGGCGAGACGTTTAAATGAGCCTCCTGGTTAATCCATTCCTACCAGCCTCAGCACCTGTAAAATGCAAGACACTTTGCTTCTAATAATAAGAATTGACTTAATTTATTTAAACAACATTAGAGTCATCATTTTCTAAAAGTAAAATAATTAAAGATATATTCCTATAGTATGTGTATATTTTATGAAAACTGGAGGTTAAACAGCACATCTGGGGCATCTGGCTTTTCCTGGTAACCCTCCAGGTGACCTCCCTTTTTAAAAGTGGCTTTTGAGCTTTATTGTCTTAATGAGAACCCCCCATTTATATAGCTGCTTTCTTTATGGAGCTTGAAGCACTTTGTTGACCTTGGAATGCCCTTCATGCATAGGAGGATGCTCTTCCTGGCCTACAGAGATGGCAAGACATTCACAGGCCAAGGACCAAAAGGCTTGGCTGCAGACAGTTGGTGCTGACTGAGCGTCCAGAGCTGTCCTCTCCGCCTAAATGACACAGCAATATTTTAGTCTACAGGACCCAGCAGTGTGCTGCCATTACATACTTGAAGAGGCTATGAGGGTCCAACATTCTGAGTCAAGTGTGTTCTCTCCACTTACTGGTTGGTAATCTTAAACACATAACTTAAATTTCTTCCACTTCTGCATCTGTAAAATGGGATTAATGATACTGACCTCATACATCTGTTGTATAACACTCTATGGCCCTTATATGTTTGCATAGCTGTCTCCCCCTATTAGCTTGTATTTAGCTGAATTAGCGTTCCTGGCTGAATACATACTGAATATTACTTAGATTATTTTATTTAATTCTCACAAAAGCACATGGACTAGGTATAATTATTAGCAGACACAGAAAACTGTCACTTAGAACAGTTAAATAACTTTCCTGAGTTCATAAACTAGTTGGAATCAGAGTTCAAGGCAAAGCACTAGGCCTCCACAGCTTGTGTTCTTAACTAGGATACTACTTCTTAGTCTTGGCCATCTCAGACCCTAACATATATAGTAGGCATGTAAATAAATGATTATAATGTAACACAAAATGCACTTTCTGGTGATATTATGTTTTGTTCCAGTCATTTTAAATAGACCTGGTTCACTTTGGGATGAGCATATTAGACCACATAAAAAGTCCACGACAAGGGAGGGTGGGAGGGAGGGAGATGCAAGAGGGAAGAGATGTGGGAACATATGTATATGTATAACTGATTCATTTTGTTATAAAGCGGAAACTAACACCATTGTAAAGCAATTATACTCCAATAAAGATGTTAAAAAAAATAAAAATAAAAAAAATTTACAAAATTTTAAAAAGTCCACGACATTGTCAAAGTGACATTTCTTCTCCTCCTCACTCTCATCCTGCCTGGTTTCTCGGCAGGCAACCCTCATTTGGTGCTGTTCCTTGATCCGGCCTTCCACCTACCTGGTAACCTGGTTTTGAACTTGTTCTACAGGAGATCAGATACACCGGGGGTCTTTAAACTGGTATATGTGCACCTCCAGAAACACAAAAGAGCTTTCCAAGGGATGGGTGTGCAGGGGAGGTTTTAAAGGAATTAGTTTCCAGATCCTCAACTTTTATATATACTCTTTCCTAAAATTAATTTTGCCTGAGAGAAAGCTTACTGAAAAAGAACAAGCTTTTATTTCTCACTTCCTCCTTCATTTCTCCCTTCTTACAAAAAAGGTATGCTTTTCTCTCTTTCCAATCTTACCCAAGGTGCATGACCCCAGGGCATAAAGACCTCAAGGGTGCCAAACAAAGAGACACTTGGAAAATATTTATGTTTGTTAATAACACTGTTTCTAATTCTTTTCTTTCAGCCACATTGAAGGAGGCCCTAACTGAACTGTCAGCTAATGGATCATTAAAAATACTTTTTGAGGGGCTTCCCTGGTGGCGCAGTGGTTGAGAATCCACCTGCCAATGCAGGGAACACGGGTTCGAGCCCTGGTCTGGGAAGATCCCACATGCCGCGGAGTAACTAGGCCCGTGAGCCACAATTACTGAGCCTGCGCATCTGGAGCCTGTGCTCCGCAACAAGAGAGGCCGCGATAATGAGAGGTACGCGCACCGCGATGAAGAGTGGCCCCCACTTGCCTCAACTAGAGAAAGCCCTCCCACAGAAACGAAGACCCAACACAGCCATAAAATAAAATAAATTAATTAATTAAAAAAAAAAAACTTTTTGATTATTGGTTTGGGTGTATACCAGAATTTCAGACAATTGAGAAATGCTGCTATAATAAAACTTCCTTGCTTCCTGTCTTCTCATTTACTAAACAAGTATTTCAGTGTTTTCATTTATAAAAATAAAAACTAAGAATAGAAATTATGCTGAACCTTGTCTCATTCTAGCAATGCTGAGATACCTACAATTCAATTAAACTAAAATTTAGTTGAACAATTTAAAAAATATAGCCCTAGTCATCTTATATAAGAAAAATGCATTTTCAATAAAAGTCTGTTTTTAAACTAACACAACATGGTAAAACAATTATACCCCAATAAAAAAAAGTCTGTTTTTAAATTATTCATTAAAATGTGTAATATACTTTTTTAACCAATTGTATACTATTAACAATCATAATAATAATTTAGTCAATAGTGTTTCAACATTTACAACTTGATGGTTAGAGGAAAACATTTAATTAAAATGTCAATATATATATATACTTATTTTGTAGCAGAGAATTATGACACAATGTTCTATAAGACTTTTAAGCATAAAATGTATTACATAAAGATAAAATTCTCTGGGTGAA
This sequence comes from Eubalaena glacialis, assembly GCF_028564815.1. Classification (NCBI taxonomy): domain Eukaryota; kingdom Metazoa; phylum Chordata; class Mammalia; order Artiodactyla; family Balaenidae; genus Eubalaena; species Eubalaena glacialis. The sequence continues at coordinate 105,980,696 of NC_083720.1, read as the reverse complement.
GTGGAATAGAAATATGAATTCTAAAGAAAAATAAATGATGTAAATATTCAGCCTATTAAAAAGAGAATTTATTTGTATATTTTTAAATAGGTGATGGTGGATATCAAATCAGTCGTTAGATTACATTTGATGCATTTTTAACAATGTCATATGAAAGCACCCTATTTACAATATTTTATTTAAAAGGCCTATATTTACAATACATTGGAAATACACCCTTTAAACTATTCTATTTGCACTTAAAATATATAAGGGGATATGAAATTTTTCAAAAGTCTCTTAATGGTTACATGTGAGCAAATTCTGAGGACCTCTGCATGTGCAAAAGAAAGAGAGAAGCAATACTCATATTCTTAATCTGGCTACCATATAGTAGGCACTTAATAAATATATATTAAATAAATAAATATTGAAACACTTTTGTAAATTAAAAAGCACTCCACAAATGTTAGAGTTGGTGATGCAGCATTGTCACACCCTATGCCTACCTCAGTCATCACAAGAAATCTCATAGATTTGGTTCAGGATGAAATACTAACACCAACCCTAGCCCTATGTTCATGATGTTCATTATTTTCACAATAACCTTCCAACATTTCAAAAATCACCTGACTTTGACTTTAAAGTGTGTCGTTAGTAGATAAACTTAATATTAAGTTAGTGACCCCAATAAGTACTTTCAACTAGTGAAAACTAGTGAAAGTGCAAATCTTTTCGGAGTGGAATCTGGCAAAAGCTACCCAAATTACAAATGCATTTATACTTTAACTCAGAGATCATACATCTGAGACTTTCTCTACAGATATGCTTAGACTCATACAAAGTAACCTATTTTATGAAACATTGAAAAAAGATCGATAACTACCCAGGCAGGCTTGGTTAAATTATGGCAATCAACGCCATGGCACACTATACAGCAGCAAAAAAAAAAAAAAAAAACTAATGTTTTTAACTGATAGAGAGATATCTCTGCATACATTGTTAAGTGGGAAACAAAATCAAGATGCTTAATAGTGTTTACAGTATGAAAACTTCCAAGCAAGAAAGGCAAGGGAATAAAGACATTCATGTTTGTATCTGCTTGGATTGGCATAAGGAAACACTGGAGGAATAAAAACAGGAGCAAGGGAAACCGAGTGGATAGGGATAAGGTGGGATTGAGACTTTTCAGCATATGTCTCATATCATTTTGATGTTTGAACCATGTATTACAATCGATTAAAAAAATTAAAATATCAAAAAGAAAAATTTTTACCAACCACAGTTCAGTGTTTAAGCTGGTGCATTTTTATTAGTTGACCTTATCTAAGAATATTTTCTGAATCAAGACCCAATCTTGAAGTCCCGTGGACATGTTTTCTCTGTATAATTGTGGATGCAAATTTTATTGATTTTGCTGCAGATACAGTAATTGCTAAATTGGAACTCCATGAAATGCGTGCATATACCCCAGAGCAGCTTAATTTATTTAATGGTTTAAAGCAATTTACAAAAAGTGACTTGGGGGGTTTTTTGGCTAGCTCCCTATATTTCCCCTTTCTTTCTCATTCCAATAGTCAATTGAGTCTGGTATGTTTTGTTGAGCATGCTCGAATGTAGAGCAGAACTATTTTAATTGCACATTTAATGCCCATTTGTAATAATGTTTTTAGTCATTAAAAATATACACTAGGGAGAGCCATGACAGTGTCACTAACTAATTACAGTCATGCGGAAATGGGGATGAAGAGAAGGAGGTTCAGCTCCCTCACACCCTATTCCAGTTTTTCACCAGCATCCTGACCTCCATGAGACCCCCGCTCCCTTGATCCTTCCATTCTCCAGTAGTCCACCAGCCCCCCTCTGGCTTCATTACCTTCCCTACTGAGCCAAGACCCCATGGTGCATCATGTCAACCTCTCTCCTCAGTACCTTCAATTTCCTCAACCCTGTGCCTTCTGCCATGCACCCCCTGCCAACCTCCAACTCCAGATTCCTCCAGCAATCCATCTTCTCTATGCCTACACTGAGACTGCCAAGCACAGCTGGAGAGACCCACACAACCCAACACATTAATGCCACTGCAAATTTATGTTTTCTGATCTCAGCTGAATTCTCAACACTATTTCTCAACCTGTCTTGAGTCAGCTCCCACTCACATTCCCCTAAAGGGCTATTCTGAACCCTTGTACTTCCTCCCCTCATTCTTATGACCTTGGCCCACATTCTGAGAGAAATTAGGCTATCATTTGTGGTTCTCCTCCTATCAGACCAGAAATGGTGATGGTTCTCTGGCCAGGTGGCCCACAGGGCTAAGATGGAGTGAAGAGTGCGAGGCACCACTTACTGCAGGATCAATACCTTCCCTGGGGACCATAATCATGCCTGATTAAGAGCCACTGCCTGAAACGCTAGTATCCTTCTACACTTCCCTCTTCTTCACCTCCTATTCACTCCCTAATTCACCACAACCCTGCTTCCACTTCTACCTCTTCACTGAAATTATAGTTCCCTAGATCTCTTATAACATTCAAGGTCTTAATCATATCTAAATTTTCTACTTGTCCTTATCTTTATTGGCTTCTTCATACATTTGACCATCTCTTCTTAGCTGTCACTCTCTCCTTAATCCTCTTCTAGGGATTGTTCTTGCTCAATTCCCTTTCCCGGCTGCCAATAGCTTAAAGAGCACAATAGCTTAAAGAGCAGCCCATCACATTCTACCCACTGGGCAGCACCTTCCATGGCTTTATCACCTCCATATTCAGGCTCCATATTCCTTCCCTCACGAGACTACCTCCTACCCCAGATATTTCCAGATATCCAGATAGATATTTCCTCTACCCAAAAGCTCACACAAAAAACAGAAATCAATCTAAACATCTTCTTTTGTACATGCAATCAGGGATCAAGTTTTGGTACACCTTCTTCTAAATGTCCCTCAAGTCCCCCTCCTCCTCTCCATCCTCATCTCTTTCTGTTCCATTCACGACCCCATCATCTTTCATCTGAATGATTGTGCAGCAGCAGTGTCTGGTGCAGAGTTAACACTCAATCAGCTCATTGTTGAATGAATAAGTGAGTGAATGAACAAACTGCACTAAACCTTTATCTCATTACCTCTGGTCCATGCTGCACACAGGAGCTAGAGTCCTTTCTAAACAACAAATCTGACCATATCTTTTCCCTGCTTAAATTCCTTTAAAGGTTCACCATTACCTGTAGAACAAAATCCAAACTCCTCATGTCTCTAGCCCCTAACTACCTTTTCTACTTCATTTCCCATCATGCCTTCATAATAATAATATCTAATACTTTGATCACTTGTTACATGTAAGGCACTAATCTAAGCTCTTTATATTGACTATCTCATATAAATCCCACTCTGCGTCTATAAAGTATACACAATTAAGTTTTTTACTTTTCAGATGACAAAATTGAAGCACAGAAAGACTGAGTAATTTCCAAGGTTACATGCATCTAGAAAGTGGCAGATATTGGAGTCAAACCCAGCCTACTGACCCTCGAATTCATGCTCTCTGTACTATAAGCATTCCTCACTTGCATACTCAAAATAAGTCACTGGCTCCACCTTGCACCTGCTAAGTTCCTTGGCTACTCCATGGTCATGCTCTTCCAGAGAGACATTCAAGGCTCTAATCAAATTGTTCTTCCCCCACCATTCTGTTAGTTACACTCCAGTTTAACTCTCAATACACAAATAGACTTCATCTCTACTTGAAGGTCTTCCCTGGCTTCCCCAGACTATTACTGCTCCTCAACTGGATGCCTCTACTATTTTATACCTGAGAGTATTTATAACACTTAGTACACTGTATTGTAAATATATGTGTGTCTCTCCACTACCCTGTGAGCTCAGGGAATAGAGACCTTTTCTTATTCATCACTGATACACGGAACCTAGCACAGTGCCTATACATGATAGGTACTCAATCAACATTAAATGAATGGACGGACGGACGACACTTAATAACTGATATGCATCTTTAACACCAGTAGATCTCAAAGTGGGACTACCCTAAGTTTCAATGAGTGAAAAACATAAATCAAACCCATTCAATTTATAAATACTTGTTAACTGTCTGCTACAATTATCTATTATTCTGGTTCAGAAGGTAGAAACCAGGAAATACAAGGGCAGCTCAGAGAAAATTCATGGCAATACCAGATACAGAACCAAAATGTAAATAATATGAAATGACTAGTAAGTGAATAAAAACCTTCCTTAAGTCATCATCAGGGCTTTTCCCAGCATAACCAAGTACTTTGAACAATCTATTTACTTGGCATTTACGTGGTTAGTGCTGCGTGATGCTCAGTATGAATTACATGACAAAAGGCAAAGAGAGCTAACCATGCCTTGAGGACCTGAATGTTTATGACATTCCTTTTGTGTAGCATTTCTCAGTTTTGCTATTACTTTCACATATAATGTGGTTTCTAGAATTCTTGCACTAAAATAACTCTTTGAAAGATTAATCCAAGTTTTCTTCAAATTGCAAAAAATGAGAGGTCCAAAGACTTAGATGATTTGCTTGAGCCCCATTGCCCTGTGAGATTATCAAGAATTACCCCCATTTTACGGATGAGAAAAATTGAGGCTCTAAGAACTTAAGTGGTTCATCCCATTGTCACGTAGCTAGTTAGTGACAAAGTTAAATTTTAGACTTTAGTTTTTTGACTCCAAGCCCTGTGCTCTTTTTCTTTTTATATGCACTCAGCCAAGAAGACATGGAGAAAACAAATGTTCAAGATCCATCAGGCAGAGGCATTACCTGGAAGTTCAACCCCTGGAGCAAGGTCTTGACTAATTAAGAACCACTCTTACTCATTCCTTCTACTATAAAGTAGAAAACAGAGCCCATGTGTCTACATATAATATATTTTAAATGTATGAGTTTCACATACTGTATTTTTTTAAATGAAAAGTGATGGTTATTTTTGTAATGGGACACTAGCATTCATGTACTATTCTATTTCTTAAATAAAACAGAGACTTAGAAAGCTCTTTAAGTACTAGCATTATTTGTCATTATTTTAATTTCAAATGAATGAACAACCAAAATTTAAATTATTGAAGGACCATGAACTTCTCATGGGAAAAAACAACCAACCAACCACTCCCCTCAAAATGGTCAGATTTTTCTTCTGATACAGAAACAATCCTGCCTGAAGGTAAATGTATATGTATGTGTGTACTAAATACGTTGCTGAAGTAACTGCAGTCAGCATGTTTCATGCCAGAGACGCATAACAGAATTATAACTTAGAGATGAAGTTATCCAGACTCCTCACTTTATAGATAAATTTAAAGCAGTAATAATCACTACTATTTACCAAGTGCCTACTCTGTTCTCATTATGTACATATTATCCCTAAATTTATGCGACAACCATTCTAAATGACTTGTGCTATCTTGACTATACTATGTTCAAGTTCCAAATGAGGACAAATACAAATACACTCATTAGATTGTTGTTTGTGGCACCAAAGAGTTAAAGGCAACCTAAGTACTCATCACTAGGGGAATGTGTAAGAAAATCAAAGTAAATGCATGCAATGAATACTGGCAGCAGTCAGAAGTTAGTGCAAACAGAGCAACATGAATAGATCTGAAAAGTTAAATATTTGGCAAAAATATAAGAAACAAAATGAGATTTATAGCCCATTAGCGTTAAAGCAAATTAATAAGAATATACGCAGATATTTAAACTATAGAAGGGTAATTGAATAAATAGAGTGAGTGATGGTAGAGCAAGGAAGAGGAATTGGAGAGGGAATCATGAATCAAAGGGAAAATTATGAAATAAAATAAAACAGAAGAGAGGCTTGGTTGGACAGATGGTCACAGTGTGTAACAAAATGAGGAGTCTGATCAACTCAATTCTGGGCACCTAATGTCCTAAAAGAAAAGAGGAGAAAAAGAAGAGAATATAAATATAAAGTGTATCAAAATTCCCCAAATTCTGTTAGAGGACAAATGATTTTTTTATATATAAAGATAAGATGGATTTTAGTGCATGTATTTTGAAGCTAGTTTCACTTCCAGTCTTTATGATCACACCTTACCTAATGCATCACTCTTAGAGAGAGTACCACGGCTCTTAAATCTATTCAAAACTTCCACAAACCACTGCAAAATTAGGAGAATAAAAACCAGAAAAGCAAATGCCATTTTCTACAAAACCAGGAGAAATCTGTGACCCTAAACCACAATATGTGAGCATGGCTGCTAAAATCAAGGAAGCTCAGTGAGGAGTGCTGAATGAATATGAGAAAAAATGCCTATGGCTGTACAATGGTGTAAAGCAATTATACTTCAATAAAGATGTTAAATTAAAAAAAAATAATAAAGCCTATGGCTGTGAATTTCAAACAAAACCCCAGAGAACAGCTTACCTAAGGAGGAAAAACTAACGTTTCCACGTTTGGATCAATAGAAACAGGGAGTGAAGGCTGGTGGTGGAAATGTCCCTTGATAACAAACAGAAGCAGGTAAAAAGAAACTCAACAAGAAGTCACATGAGCACAGATATTTGTCGAAAGCCGTATGTCAGTGAGAGAGATGGAAGCTATACTGTGTTGTAAGCAGACTTACAGCTGCTGATCTCCACCAGCTGGGGAACAATCAAGTCTGGAAGAAGGCATATACACAATCTACGTGGTGAATCAGGAATGCTGTCCTACCCAGTCTTCCACCCGGAACTCCTGAAAATACTGTATCCAAGAAATATTCAACACTTTTAAAAATATAGAACTTTTAAAAAGTAATCAGCACAGAATCTATACAAAAATAGAATAAAAAAAAAAGAAAGATTTTTAAAATAATGACAAAGAAACACTCAAAAAATATTATCTTAGGGACTTCCCTGGTGGTGCAGTGGTTAAGGATCCTCCTGCCAGTGCAGGGGACACGGGTTCGAGCCCTGGTCCAGGAAGAGCTCACATGCCATGGAGCAACTAAGCCCACAACTACTGAGCCTGCACTCTAGAGCCCACGTGCTGCAACTACTGAAGCCCACATGCCTAGAGCTCGTGCTCCGCAACAAGAGAAGCCACCACAATGAGAAGCCCACACACCGCAACCAAGAGTAGCCCCTGTTCGCTGCAACTAGAGAAAGCCCGCATGCAGCAACGAAGACCCAACCCAGCCAAAAATTAATTAATTAATTAATTTAAAAATATTATCTTAGATATGACATAACCAAATACATTGCCCAAAGTTTAAAAAGTTCAATAACATAATTAGCTGTATCAAAACAAGAGCTCAAAACAGAAATATAATAGCTCAAGGAAGATATGGAAAGCCAAAAGAACATAAACATGAGTTGGCAGACCTCAGAAAAAAAAGAAAAAGAAAAAAAATCACAAAAATGCAGACTGCATTGAAAGCAGCACAGAGAATAGTAGAAACTGCTAAAAAAGAGTAAAGGACATGGAAGATGGGATAAAAATAAGCAAAATGAAATAAAAGTGAACAGATGGTTAAAACATATTAGAGAGAAAACGTTATGTTTAAAAGAGACAAAAATAATTCAATGCATTGGTAACTGGTGTCTCTGAAGAACTGAAATCTTCAAAAACAAAAGAAAAAGCACAGAAAGAATATATATCAATTTAATTCAAGAAAACTTCCCAAGAATAAGACCTGACTCTTAGACAGACTGAAAGACCACACCAAATCCCAGGGAAATATGACACAGAGTAATTATATCAAATAGGTTCAACTGCAGATAACATTAAACACTCTGGCTCTTTTAAGAATAATTTAATACATGGGGATTACCTCCTAATATAAAAATTGAAAGGGCTATAGAAGAGTAATCTCTAGTCTGACCTTTCAGGAATAACTTCTAGAATACACCACAGAACTGGCCCATCAAGGAGGCTGCAACTTCTACCATGATCAAGAAATTGAGAATTCATGAAGGAGCTGCCTAGTGTGCAGACACTAGTCTACACACCACCTTTGCCCTGATCAGAGATCAAGAAGTGTCTTAGTCCATTTGGGCTGCCATAACAAAAACACCATACACTGAGTGACTTAAACAACAAACACTTATTTCTCACAGTTCTGGAGGCTGGGAATTTCAAGATTAAGATATTGGCAGTTTCTGTGTCTGGTGGTAGCTTGCTTCATGGTTCATAGACAGCTGTCTTCTCACTGTGTCCTGACATGGCAGAAGGATCAAGGGTGCTCTCTAGGGTCTCTTTTATAAGGGCAATAAGGCCACTCTCCAGGGCTTCACCTTCACAACCTCATCAACTCCCAAAAGGCCCATCTCCTAATACCATCACATTGGGGGTTAAGATTTCAACATACAAATTTGGGTGTGGACACAAACATTTCATCCATAACAGGAAGTCACTACCATAACTGTTGGCTCTATTAGCACATACAGTCAGCCATGATCCATGCCAGCCAAATGGTTATTTCACTGACATGTCTGGTACTAGAGCTAAAGAATAAGCAAATGCCTGAACTACTGGGTTTTCCAGCAAAAATGCCAGCAGCAGAAGAAATTTTGCCCTCTTCCACTTTTCAAACCTCAGATGGGTCCTTGGTGGCAGCTAAATCACATGCAGAACCTGAGCTTCAGGGAATTCAAGTATATGCAATCTCTCATAGATGGAATGATTAAAGAGAGCTGGGATGGAATTTTATGAAGCAATCCACAATATCTGCCACAATGATTAACATGATAAATGTCCAGGTAAAATTACTGGATGTCAATGTTCAATAAAAATTGAAAAGACTCTTTTAAGCATCCAGGAAACAGATCAGGTCATCTAGAAGGAGAAAAATACCAGATTGTCCAAAAACAACATTAACAACAGCAACATGAAATGCTAAAAGTAATGCCTTTAATTCCTTAAGAAAAGATCACATGATTCAAATATTTTATTCTTTTACTTGGGTTCAAGTAAAAGGCAATAGGTAAACACTTTAACATGCAAGAACACAAGGAATACAATTTGCATGAGTCCTTCTTGAAGAAACTACTAGAGAAGTAACTTCAACCAATCAAAGGATGAATGGAGAAACAATTCTTTTAAGCCAGGGATCAATAGATAAAATTTAATGCTGACAAATCAACAAATCATGATAAAAGCATACATAAAAATATAAAGTAAAAAACTAGTAAAATAATATAATTGATCAAAACCAGGTATTAGAAGAGAGGAAGAAAAGAATGTAGTAGGTGGAAATGTACTAACTTTGTAACTGATCTTATAAGGAGTCAGTAGATAAAAGAGATAATTAAAAATAAACTAGTTATAAAATCAGCCATTAAAAAAAAAATCACCAAAACCCAACAAAGTTTCCAAAGAATATTTAATACTATTGGTTAATGATATAAGAAGTGAAAAAATAATAAAAACTTTACATAATTGTTTGGAAACCACAAATCTAAGACACAGGCAGAAAAGTAAAAGTTAAAAGATGCAAAAGGGTATACCAGACAAATATTACCCAAAAGAAAGCTGATGTAAAAATGCAAGGAGAACGAAAAACTGGACAATAGTATGCAAGTGAGGAGAGAAAATTATTGACCTAAGGTATTTTAAAGTACCTGTACAGTTTGTGAAGATGGTATAAGTATTGATTACCTGTATATTGACAACTTATATACCCTGCCTGACATCTGATAACCTTCTCTGGGCCTTTGCAACTCTCTCCAGCTGGACTTGATGCCAGGCCTAGAATAACTATAGTAAAAAAGACTGGCAGCCACTTCCTTAGTCTAGTGAACATCATCATCAGTAACAGGACAAATCAAAATGACATGCCACCTGACAGGATGCAATGAGAAGAACATAGCATCACTTCTTGGTATTCCTGCCAAAGATGCATAACCTGAATCTAATCATGAGGAAGCAGCAGACAAATCCAAATTCAGGGACATCCTAAATCTTCAAAAGTGTTCAAGTCATGAAAATCAAGGAAAGACTGAGGCACTGTCCCAAACTGAAAAAGACAAAAGCAACATGACAAATGAAGACAACATGTGATTTTAAGCTGGGTCATTTGCATCTCAAGGACATCTTGGAGTATCACATGAAACCTAAATGTAGTCTGGGGATTAGATGGTAATGTATCAATGTTAATTTCTTGATTTTTTGATTGTTGTATCATAATTACGTAGAAGAATTTCACTGCTTATAGGAAAGACACACAAAAATATGAGGGGGAATTGGGGCATCAGGTCAGGAATTTATTGTCAAATGTAGAGGGGAATAAAGGTCAGCTGATACAGTGAAGAACTTCCAAACAAGCAGAAATGGGGGCAAGGAATGAAGAAGGAAAAAACTATCAATTCTAAAAAGGGTAAAAAAGGAAAAAAAACAAATAAAAAAGAAAACATAAAAGTAGAACAAATAGAGGACACAAAATTAAATGATAAATATAGATCCTTAACTAGATTAAACTCTATGGAAAAACAAAGATTGTAAGACTAGATTTTGTTAAAATATCCAACTATATGCTATTCAACAGATATGCCCAAAACTTAAGGACACAGATGACACAGTTGGAAAGTAAAATTTTAGAAAAATATATACTAAGCAAACATTAACCAAAAAAAAAAAAAAGTTCTCCTATTATATTACAAAAAAGTTAGAAATCAATATCAAAAGTATAACTAGAAAAAGCCTGTGTCTTTGGAAATTCTAAAAAGTCAAATCTGAACAACTCTTGGTCAAAAAAGAAATTCTAATGGAAATTAGAAAATATTTGCAATAGTACAGTAATGGAAATTTTCCATATTAAAATTATGACAATGTGGAAATTAGAGAGTAATTTAAAGGCTTAAGAATCTATATCAGAAAAGCAGAAAATGTAAAAATTAATCATCTAAATAAGCATCAAACTTAAGAATTTATAAAAAGTATAGAATAAATGAAAGGCAAGTAAAATAAATAAATTATAAAGATAATAAAAACAAACATATAAATATAAAAACTAATTTGATTTTAAAATATTTATTGAATACCTAGTATGAGTCAGGCACTACTCAGGCGGGGCCTGGAGAAAGAGCAATGATCAAAACAAGCCAACATTCCTACCCTCATGTAGTTTAAATTTTAATAATTTGAAAAATATGATAAGTAAATAATTTTAGAGAGTTCCTGTATATCCCTCAGCCAGCTTCCCCAATTGTTAGCATCTTATATTACCATGGTACATTTGTCAAAACTAAGAAACTGACATTGGTACATTACTATTAACAAACTGTAAATTTTACTTGGAAGTCATCTAACTTTTCCATTAATGTATTCTATCTGTTGATTTTTTTGTAGATTCAAGTGTTCTGTTGAAATATAACATCTGTTCCTCTATTTCTTGAATGTATTAATCATAGCTATTTAAAAGTCTATGTCTAAGAGAAAGACAAATACTGTATGATATAACATATGTGGAATCTAAAAAATACAACAAACTAATGAATATAACAACAACAACAAAGCAGACTCAAAGATATAGAGAACAAACTAGTGGTTACCAGTGGGGAAAGGGAAGTGGGTAGGGCAATATAGGGGTAGGGGAGTAAGAGGTACAAACTATTTGGTATAAAATAAGCTACAAGGATATATTGTACAACATGGGGAATATAGCCAATATTTTATAATAACTATAAAAGAAGTATAACCTTTAAAAATTATGAATAACTATATTGTACGCCTGTAACTTACATAATATTGTACAGCAACTATAGTTCAACAAATTAATTAATTAAGGAAACAAAAAATAAAATAGAAGTCTATGTCTAATAACAAATTTCTGGATCATCTATGGGTCTGCTTTTATTCTTTATTTCTTCTCTTGGTTTTCAATTATTTGATCTTGTTTCTTGACACTCTTGGTATTTGTGATTGCTCACTGAACATTGTATATGAAAATGTTTAGGTTCCAGATGATATTATCGACCACCAAAAAGGATCTAATTTCTTCTAATATGCAGAGTAAAGGCAGATTACCTTGTTGCAGTCAAGGCTAGGTATCTATCATTGTGAGGGCTGGTCTATTTCTGGTTTGCCCTTACTCTCGAGATGTAGCCCTTACTCTTAATACGTGTCTATTGAGGGAGCTCAAATGAAAGCCTAGGGTGTTCACCTGAGCCACTCCATCTTGTAAAATCTAAACTCCAACTTCCATCTCCCTAGCACAACAACACTGCTGAGGATAGGCACACATATATGCAATTTTACCTACCTGCCCCAATCAGCTGTGGCGCATTTTTGTAAAATATTTTCCTGTACTGTTTTATTTAATCATCATAACAAACCTATGAGGAGGTATGTGAGTATTATTCAGGGATCTTACTAACTAATGTATTTGCAATATTTAAAACAGTTCCCAACAAAAGTAGACCTACAATAAATATTTGTTGAATTAAGGAACTTGAAGAATAAAGATGCAAAGGAAAAATGATATATTATTCTTTTGCCTATCAAATTGAAAAAGATAAGAAAATTATGGTGATTATTTTCAAAAAAGGCCTGGTAAAGTTAGCATACTTTAATATTTTGTGTGACAGTATATACTGATATAAACCTTTTAGAAATCATGTGTTTATTCACACATTTGTTAAACTTTTACTGAGCATCCAGTGGTGTATGATGGATACTTGGCTTTGGGACATCAAGATGTCTTAACATGTTCCCTGTCCTCCCGTATCTTTTTGGAAACACACATTAATAGCTTAAAAAGTATTTATTACCAAGGCAACAAAAGCAAAAATAAACTAAGTAGAATTATGTCAAACTAAAACCCCTCAGCACAACAAAGGAAACAATCAGCAAAGTGAAAAGACAACCTGTAAAATGGGGGGAAAAAATTGCAAAGCATATACCTGATAAGGGGTTAATATCCAAAATATATGTAGAACTCATACAACTAAATAACTGGAAAAAAAAGAATCTAATTTTAAAAATGGGCAGAGGAACTGAATAAACATTTTTCCAAAGAAGGCATACAGATGGCCAACAGGTACATGAAAATATGCTTGACATCACTAATCATTAGGGAAATGCAAATCAAAACCACAGTGAAATATCACCTCATACTTGTTAGAACTGCTATTATCAAAAAGACAAGACATAACAAGTGTTGGTGAGGGTATGGAGAAAAAGGAACCCTTGAGCACTGCTGGTGGGAAGGTAAATTGGTGCCACCACTATGGAAAACAGTATGGAGGTTCCTCAAAAACTTTAAAATAGAACTACATATGATACAGCAATTTCACTTCTGGGTATATAGCCAAAGAAACAGTCACTCTCTCAAAAGGATATCTGCACTCTTATGTTCACTGCAGCATTATTTACAATAGGCAAGACATGGAAACAACCTAAGTGTCCATCCACTGGATAGATAAAGAAAATGTGTCATTTATATACAATGAAATATTATCCAGCCATCAGAAAAAAAAAGGGGGGGGGGAATCCCTGACATTTGCAACAGCATGGATGAAACTTTGAGGGTATTATGCTAAGTGAAATGTCAGATAGGGAAAGATATTGATAAATACTATATCTCACTCATATGTCGAATCTAAAACAATCAAATTCACAGATACAAAGAACAGACTGGTGGTTGCCAGAGGTGGGGGATTGAGGGGTAGGGGTGAGTGAAATGGGTGAAGGTGGTCAAAAGGTAAAAACTTCCAGGTATAAGGTAAATAGGTTGTGAGAATGTAATGTACAGCATAGTGAATATAGTTAACAATACTGTGCTGTATATTTGATAACTGCTACAAGAGTCAACCTTAAAAGTTCTCATCACAAGAAAAAAATTTTACCCATGTGAGGTGATGGATGTTAACTAAACTTACTGTGGTGATCATTCTGTAATATATACATGTATCAGATCATTATGTTGTACACCTTGGACTAATACTGTATAATATGTCAATTATATCTCAATAAAACTGGGAAAATATTAATTACCATGTGCTCAATAATTTCTTTCAAACCAAGCATTTAATAATTCTATTTCTAGAACTAAGTCCTAAGAAATTAATCAGATATTTTATTTCATTCCTTTTTCTAACATATATTAAGTGCTTACTCTAACCATAGTAACTAATATTTAGTAAGTGCTTTGGGCATTAAAAGGTAGTGGTTAAGAGCATGGACCCTGGAGCCAGATTACTTGTGTTTAAATATTGTCTAACTGGGCAAGTCAATTAACTTTTCTATGCCTCTCTTCCCTCCTCTGAAAATGAGAATAATGATAGTAGCTGGTTCATAATTTGGTTGTGAGGATTAAATTAGTTAACGTTTATAAAATGCTTAGAAAAGTGCCCAGCACATATTATGAATTGTTATATATGTTTCTGTTTTAATCCTGTGTTAGCTTCTGTTCTAAATGCTTTACTTGTACTTAGTCACTTAATCCTCACAGCTACCGTATGAGGCAGAGTCTGTTGCTTCACAGAGTGCATGTGAGGCAATAAAATGTTATTTATGTCAGAGGCAATAAAATGGAGGCTAAGGGAGGTGGATCAACATACCCAAGTCAGGATGTGAACCCAGGTAGAATGGCTTCAGAGCCTGTGCATATGATCACTAAGCTCTACCACATTCCAGGCACTTCCCTGGGCACTATAGAGATAGAGCTCCTGTTCCCATGAAGACAAGGAAGACAGATAACAAAAAGAATTAAGAGTAATAAATGAATAAGATAAATTCAGGTAGTAATGAATGCTATGAGGAAAATTTTAAAGGGTAATGTACTAGAATATAGCTGGCAGGAATGCTCACCAGCATTTGACAGGGCAGAGAAGCCCTCTTTGAAAAGCCAATATCTGAACTCAGAAACTAAAAAACAAGGAGATATGCAGACAATTGATTTCTGTAACTGGAAATTCTTCACCACATTACTGCAAAAGCAGTGGGAATGAATAAATAAATAACAATAAATAAATAATTTATTATCATGACATATTTCAAAGATGTTATACTAATCATGCTGTTTAAGAATATTTAATAATATGATAATATAGTATATTATAAAGTTAATTGAAACAAGTAGAAATTCAAATCTATATATAGTTTAATTTCTATTATTATTTACCACATATATGCATAGAAAAACATCTATATACATAGAAAAGCATATATATTAAACATATATATACATCCATAGAAAAGGAACTAGGGGGAAATACAAGAAAATGTTTACATTGATTAACTGTAAGTAGCACTATTACACAAGATATTTTTTTTCTTGTTATATTTTCTGAATTTTCTTTTTCTAGAACCAAAAAAATTTTTTTAATGTTGATTCCTAAATACAATCAATAAGAAAATCTATGAATAGAATGTTAATAATTTATTGACTCATAATGTTCTAGGAATGTCATGTATTATCTTAATTGCTATTTCATAGGTCAGAAAACTGAAACCTAAAAATATTAAATAACCCATCCAAGGTAATACATCTGGTTGAGTTGCCAGATCAGATTCAAACTACATCTGTCTGATATCAAAATCTGTGAGCTCATTACAGAAGTTTATTTTTATAGTATATATTTCTATTCATAATCATATTCATGAAACCAATACATGCTTGTTAGGGCAAGTCAACTAATACTAAGATATAAAAGAAAAAATCAAGCAAAGCTGTCTTTGGAATAAAAAATTAGAAATAATCTAAAATCCAACAAAAATAATATGTCGATCCTTACATATCTACATGCTAAAATATTAAACAGGCATTAAAAACACTATTTAAGGGGAGAAACCAAGACGGCGGAGGAGAAGGAGGATGTGGAGTTCATCTCTCTCCAAAATGCATCAAGAATACATCTACAGATGGAATAATTCTCACAGAACACCAGCTGAACACTAGCAGAAGACTTTGGACACTGGAAAGGACAAGAAAGAGCCCTACATAACCAGGTAGGACAAAAGAAAGAAAGGAAAAAGCACAGGAGAGGAAGCAGGATGGAATCTGCACCCCAGGGGGAGCTGAAGCAGAGGAGAGTTTCCCGCATCCTAGGAAGCCCCCTCACCCACAGGGAAATCAGTTGGGACAGAAGAGGAGCATCTGAGGCTGTCGAAGAAGGGTGAAGCGGCTGGTCTGTGGCAGACAGGACAGAGTGGACCTACATAGACGGTCCGTGCCACAGCCCTGAGCTCCCCGGACTGGGACGTGTGTCCGCCGGTGCACACGGGGGCTGAGAGCAGGAATGTGGGGATTGGAGAGAAAACCCAGGGGTAGGACTGCTGTTGGCTGCAAGGAGACAGCTTGAAGGGATGGGAGGGAAGAAATCCGCAACCAGGAATGCTTGTGGAGGAAACCCAGACTGCCATAGAAGCAAGGCGCCACTGTTGAGTGATGTGCCGGGGATGGAGCCACCATCGTAGCCTCTCTCCCCACCCCACACGCCAGACCCCTGCCCCACCAGGCGCTAGGAAAAGCTCCACCAGGGCTGACCTTCTTGTGCCGGCTGCCAGGTGCTAGAAAAGGATCCTACTAGAGCCAGATCTCTCACACCCTTGGCTGCTGGCTTTCCCGTGTACCTGTCACCGTCGGGGTCCCCACGACCCAGGCAGTTGTGCCACCTCCATGCCCTGTCCTCGCCAGGGCAGACCCAAGTGCTCCAGGGCAGCCTTGGGAGCAGAGTCCTGTGGATGGCCCACACACAGAGGTGGGGCTAAAACCACAGCTGAGCCCCAGGGGTGGGGCGACTAAGAAAGAGGAACAAAAATCTTTCAGTGCAGCTGCACAAACCACAGATTAAATCCCTGCGATCAGCTTGGTAAACCCTGCGTCTATGGGATATCTGAATGGACAACGAGTGTTCCCACAACTGAAACTGGTCTAGCTCTAGCAGCTGTGGACGTTGGGGACTAGTACACGTGGGAGTTGGGCCAAGTCAGAGTCTGAGCTGCACCCACAGTGCCCACAGAGGGACCAGAGACCTACCTGGAGGTTTTGGAGGGCCTCCTGGGGAGGGAGAGGTTGGCTGTGACTCACGGTGGGGGCAAGAACAGTGACAGCTGAGACCCCAGGAAAATACAATTGTTACTAATTTTTTGTTTCTTTTGTTCTGTTGTTATTATTATTATTTGCTTTTATTTTATATAGTTTTTAAATATATTTTAAATTTTTTTATATTTCTATATCTATGTTACTTTTTTGTTGTTCTGTGTTTTTTCCTTGCTTTATTTTCTTTTGTTCTATTTTGTTTATATCTTTTTTTCTTTTGTTCTATAGAAGAAGCAATATTGTGAAAATGACTATACTACCCAAAGCAATCTACAGATTCAATGCAATCCCTATCAAATTACCAATGGCATTTTTCACAGAACTAGAACAAAAAATTTTACAATTTGAATGGAAACACAAAAGACCTCAAATAGCAAAAGCAATCTTGAGGGAAAAAAAAAAAGAAACGGAGCTGCAGGAATCAGGCTTCCTGACTTCAGACTATACTACAGGACTACAATAATCAAGACAGTATGGTACTGGCACAAAAACAGAAATATAGGTCAATGAAACAGGATAGAAAGCCCAGAGATAAACCCACACACCTATGGTCACCTAATCTGTGACAAAGGAAGCCAGAATATACAACAGAGCAAAGAAAGCCTCTTCAATAAGTGGTGCTGGAAAAACTGGAGAGCTACATGTAAAAGAATGAAATTAGAACACTTCCTAACACCATACACAAAAATAAACTCAAAATGGATTAAAGACCTAAATGTAAGGCCAGACACTAGAAAACTCTTAGAGGAAAACGTAGGCAGAAAGATCTTTTTTGACCCACCTCCTAGAGTAATGAGAATAAAAACAAAAATAAACAAATGGGACCTAATTAAACTTAAAAACTTTTGCACATCAAAAGAAACCATTAACAACACGAAAAGACAACCCTCAGAATGGGAGAAAATATTTGCAAATGGAGAAACTGACAAAGAATTAATCTCCAAAATATACAAACAGCTCATGCAGCTCAATATCAAAAAACAAACAACCCAATCCAAAAATGGGCAGAAGACCTAAACAGACATTTCTCCAAAGAAGACATACACATGGCTAAGAGGCACATGAAAAGATGCTCAACATCACTAATTATTAGAGAAATGCAAATCAAAACTACAACGAGGTATCACCTGACATCGGTCAGAATAGCCATCATCAAAAATTCTCCAGACAATAAATGCTGGAGAGGGTGTGGAGAAAAGGGAACCCTCCTACACTGCTTGTAGGAATGCAAATTGGTACAGCCACTATGGAGAACCGTATGGAGGTTCCTTAAAAAACTAAAAATAGAGCTACCATATGACCCAGCAATCCCACTCTTAGGCATGTATCTGGAGAAAACCATAATTCAAAAGGATGCATGCACCCCAGTGTTCATTGCAGCAGTATTTACAATAGCCAGGTCATGGAAGTAATCTAAATGTCCATTGACAAAGGAATG
The DNA here is from genome assembly GCF_028564815.1 of Eubalaena glacialis. Taxonomy (NCBI): domain Eukaryota; kingdom Metazoa; phylum Chordata; class Mammalia; order Artiodactyla; family Balaenidae; genus Eubalaena; species Eubalaena glacialis. The sequence goes on along the minus strand of NC_083720.1, from coordinate 105,962,262 downwards.
GATAAAGAAGATGTGGTACATATATACAATGGAATATGACTCAGCCATAAAAAGGACCAAAAGTGTGACATTTGCAGAGATGTGGATGGACCTAGAGACTGTCATACAGAGTGAAGTAAGTCAGAAAGGGAAAAACAAATATCGTAAAATGTTGCCTATACGTGGAATCTACCAAAATGGTAGAGATGAACTTATCTGCAAAGCAGAAATAGAGGCACAGATGTAGTGAACAAACTTATGGTTACCAAGGGAGGAGAGGATGTGGGATGAATTGGGAGATTGGGACTGACATGTATACACTACTATGTATAAAATAGATACCCAGAGAGAACCATAATTCAAAAAGACACATGCATCCCAATGTTCATTGCAGCAGTATTTACAATAGCCAGGACATGCAAACAACCTAAATGTCCATCAACAGAGGAATGGATAAAGAAGATGTGGTACATATATACAATAGAATATTACTCAGCCATAAAAAGGAATGAAATTGGGTCATTTATAGAGATGTGGATGGACCTAGAGACTGTCCTACAGAGTGAAGTAAGTCAGAAAGAGAATAGCAAATATCGTATATTAACGCATACATGTGAAATCTGTAAAAATGGTATAGACAATCTTATTTACAAAGCAGAAGTAGTCACAGATGTAGAGGACAATCGTACAGATACCAAGGGGGAAAAAGGGGGTGGAGGGGGATGAACTGGGAGATTGGGATTGACATATATACACTATTGATACTATATATAAAACAGATAACTAATGAAAACCTACGGTACAGCACAGGGAACTCTACTCAGTGCTCTGTGGTGACCTAAATGGGAAGGAAATCCAGAAAAGAGGGGATATATGTATACATATAGCTGATTCATTTTGCTGTACAGTAGAAACTAATACAACATTGTAAAGCAACTATACTCCAATAAAAAAAATTTTTTAAGTAAGCTACTAATTATTTCACCATACCAATATATAGAAAACTTAGGATATAGAAATTCATCAAAGATTCTGACATTGTCAAGCCTCACAATTACCTCATTGGTATTTTGTAGAGAAGTAAGTAGAGTTAACATCAGTGACGGCTAGCCAAGTTCTGTTTTAGATAGGCCCACTGTTTGCTGGAAAAGGAAGTAAGGGGATATATAAATTACCGATTGTTTTCTATTTGTTTGAAGTAATTAAACCAAATAATTTCTGTCATTATGGTTTCAATTATTTGATTGTACTATTTACTAAGTAGTAAAACATATTTCCATGAAATTATAATGGAATTTATCTAATTCATCATAATCATTAAAAATATGTTGTTGGTTTCTTAAGTAAGAAAAGAACTATTTAAAATAACTATATGATAATGAGGGAAATGTTTATGGAATGTAAGGAAATTAAGGCAATACAAAAGTATTCAACATCACACAATTTAATTCTAACAATGCAAAAATATATAACCTATGAATTTTTTTAATAAGAGGAGAAATATACTAAATTATTAGTATTTGTATTTCATCAGTAGGATAAGGAGAGATTTCTTTTTGCTATTTTATATTTTTCACACTTTCTGAAATGAGCATATATAGTATATTAGTAAAGAGCATGGTCTCCCAAGCTAGACTGCCTGATTGGAATCCCAGCTCTATCACTTACTAGTTGCATGACCTCAGGCAAGGTTCTTACTTCTCTATGATTCAAATGTCTCACTCTGTGAAATGGCAATAAGAGAACCAATCTCATAGGATTAAATGAATTAATATAAATAAACCAGTTAGAACAGCACTTGGCACATACTAAGTACTACATAACTCAGGTATTATTCCTTCTATAATGGAAAAATAAAGTTGTTTAAGAAGAAAAAAGCATGACTACACTGAAACATAATTCAATAATTCCTTTTTTCTTCTTTATATTTTATGGAACAAATAGCTGAGAGATGGGTGAAATTTGTGCCTCTTTGGACTTTTTTCTTACAAAATGAACACTTTGAGCTCTTTTAATTCTTTATCTCAAATTCAGCTATTCATCACATTCTATTGATGACTGCCTCCATATTTGGAAGCCCAGGTTTACTTAGGGACAGGATTAGCACCTAGTAGGGCTGGTTTAAATAATAGTTACAGATAATAATGGACAATAAGTAATAGATAACTTTCTCAGAGGCCATAAGAGTCATGTGTTCTCCATGTCTACATGGTACACATGTGTTTTCCACCTGCCCAGCATCAACCACTGCTCCCCCAGTGGCTGTTCCCACCTCCCTTCTCAACTCCTGGTCAAGGATGAATAACATTTTCCAAGTCTAGTCAACAAGATTCCTACCCAGGACTTTTTCAGGAACAAGTAGTAGAGCAGTATTCACTTCCCACTGTTAGGATAAAAGCCTAGAACTGCTGTTAGGTCTTTTTTGCCACTGCACTGGGAAAACCTATGAGGTCTATGAAGAAGTCAGAACCAAAGATGAAGACAGTATCTTGGTGGAATCGTTGAACACCTGAATGTTCTGTGGTTGAAGCCAAATGTACTTGTGGACATTCAAGTCCTATCAGCTGACAAATTCCCTTTTATGCTTTAACTAACTGCAACATGTTTGCCACTCACGACCAAAAAAAGTCGTTATTAATTCTCACTTAATATTTAAAATAACACTATAAAGTCAATACTATTATCCCAATTATGCATTAAGAAACTGAGACTTAGAAAGGTCATATATAACTTACCTTAAACTGTCAACCAGAAACTGGTTAGAACCAAGATTTGAACCAGGGCGGTCCAGGCAGTCTGGTCTAACTCCCCAGGTCACCTCCTCGTCTGTGCCCTCACTATGTTCCACACGTGTTTCTATCGGTGCACCTGTAACCTAGCTTAATTTTCCTCTGTCTCTTCCTGTCAGTCAGGGAGCCCATCCTCTTATCATCAGTGGGGCAAATGCTGAATAAATGTTTTGTCAAATACACTGACCTCTGCCCAAACAACTTCTGCTGGAGATTTTTGCCCTCATCAAAAGAAATCATTTCTTTCCTTATGGACCACACATTTAGGGTCAAACTAACTCCTGGACTTTTCAAGGCACATGTTAAGATCTACAGTTACTGAAGGCATTGACTTATAGCCTCACTCAAAATAACTTAGAATACAGCTAAGCCTATAGAATCTCTGAGAGCCTAAGACACATGTCCACATTTAGTAAGACTCTAGCAGTCCCAATTATAACCCACTGTTCTTGTCACACAGAATATGCTACAAGTGTCACAATTGTTTAGTTGTTTTCCCACCCGGGACACCTCTCTCTCTCTCTCTCTTACTTTCTCTCAATCTCAGAATATGACCTTATTTGGAAATAGGATCTTTACAGATGTAATTAGTTAAGGTGAGGTCATTCTGGAGTAGGGTGATCCCTTAATCCAATATGACTGATGTGCTCATAAGAAGAAAAGACAGACACACACGGGGAGAACTATGTGAAGACCAAGGCAGATATTGGCAGCAGGCATCTACAAGGCAAGAAATGCCAAGGATTGCCAGCAATACCAGAAGCTAAGAGAAAGGAATGAAACATATTCTCCCCTAGAGACTTCAGAGAGAGCATGATACCATCAGCACCTTAATTTCAGTCTTGTAACCTCCAGAACTGTGAGAAAATAAATTTCTGCTGTTTTAAGTCACTAGTTTGTGATATTTTCTTATAGCAGCCCTAGAAAACTAATACTGTACCATTGGGCAATAAATAATAATATTTAACTCTCAGGACCATTAAGAGGATTAGATGGCAGAAAGTACACAAATAGTTTAGCAGTGGTGGTACATAGTAAATAGTCAAGAAAAGGTAGCTTCGGACTTCCCTGGTGGTGCAGTGGTAAGAATCCGCCTGCCAATGCAGGGGACATGAGTTAGAGCCCTGGTCCGGGAAGATCCCACATGCCACGGAGCAACTAGGCCCGTGCACCACAACTACTGAGCCTGCGCTCTAGAGCCCACATGCCACGACTACTGAGCCCACGTGCCACAACTACTGAAGCCCATGCGCTCTAGAGCCTGGGTGCCACAACTACTGAGGCCACGTACTGCGACTACTGAAGCCCACACGCCTAGAGCCCGTGCTTGGCAACAAGAGAAGCCACCATAATGAGAAGCCTACACACCGCAATGAAGAGTAGCCCCCGCTCGCTACAACTAGAGAAAGCCCGCACTTAACAATGAAGACCCAATGCAGCCAAAAATAAATTTAAAAAAATAATAATAAAAAAAGGAAAAGGTAATGATTATTACCAACAGTATTGTTAATGATTCCATACTATGAGATGATAATAAGAATTACATGTAACTCTCAGAGAAAGAAACATTACGCCCCCCACTCAATCTTTTAGCTTAAAAGGTTGGAACACCTGGCATCTCCCTACTCAAGAACCTCTTCCAGTAATGGCAACTGAATAGCACAACTAGGGTACAGAAGTTCTTGCCTGGCCATTAAATTCAGCCTTTGGGGAACTCTGGTTGACACCACTGACATCTCTTTGTCTGGAAGTGGAAGTGGGACCTAGTCAATAGATATCCCTCACATACCCCCAAAAAGAACCGTCAATCTTAGCCTACGTGACTGTCACATTGAACATTTTCAGGCAGCTTTTTCAACCTTGGAGGCTTTGGCAACCTGCCAGTAATGAAGATGTATTAATGCTTAATGCAGCTTAATGTAATAGGTGTCATGTTCATAATTTACAGAAGCTCTTTCTAAAGCATTAAATTCATTTATACTCCTTAAAAGCTACTCAATCGTGAGGGCTAAGTTAGTTCGGTTGGGTTTCTTTTTTAGGATCAAATGATATATAAATTGTTAACATATCCAAACTCATCCATTAGTGCATGTGAAAGCAATAAATGTGCCAAAGTAGCAATAACATGATCGAGGAAAGTCATTGTGGTCATTAGGGCTGAAAGGGTTTCATTTATGGCCCTGGGAAAGAGAATGAAGGCTGTAAAATAGACCCAGGAGCTCCCACTGACCAGGGACCCTGCCTCATCACGCTCTGAAAAAAATAAAACAAAATGTATATTTTAGGTGTTCAAAAGTGGTGATAGGTTTTGCCGTCCATTTTAAAGAGAGTTGTCCCTCCTGTTTCCATCCACCATTGTGAGAAAAGAAAAATGGAATGGACTGATGAGAGTTTCACACCCCAACTGTCTGGTCATAGAATATTGATTGGCCTCTTGGTAAATAACTCTAAGCAAAACAGGGGGCACGACTAATGAGAGGCCTTGCTTGTTAGACAGATCTGGGAGGTCAAGAATTGATAGAATTATAAATCCTAGCACCGTGTTTCCAAAGTAGCCCCGGGTTCAACATAGGGATGAGAAGAACCTATAGCTTTGTATATCAGATTAAGGCAAGTACTATTACCCCATTATGATCTGCTGACATTCACCATTACTCAAGTTCCCTCTCCCTCCCAGAAAATATTGCAGAGCACCAAGGAGCACTGTAAAAAGAGAGGTAAGAGAGCAAATTAATAAAATTTTAAAAGTAAAGTTATTCTAAGTTAGTGCTTCTCAGTCCTTGGTATAATTAGAATCATCTGGGAGATTTAATAAACTAGCAATATCCTGACCCCATCCCAGACAATTAAATCTCTAAGGGTGGGGCTTGGCTATCAGTATTTTTTAAACGCTCCAGAGAATTCTCTTGTGCAGCCAGGATGTAAGCATTAATGTAACTAATATTTAGGAGTCATTACAAAAGCTCTAAGTAAAGACGGCATAACACATTAGCCTTTCTTCTTATTTAGAGTTCTCCATGCAGCAATGTGTTGCCCACATTCAGTACTTGCCTAGGTATGACCTCAAGAACTTCACAGTCTGCTCAGGTCTCCTCCGCTGGACGCTTCTGAACTCCGGGGTGGCCCTCTACCCAGGAGTCACGTCAGTGGCTGAAAACTAAGGGTGTAAAGTGTAGTTCGTTCTCCAAGGAAAGTTGTGCTGTTGATAGAGGGGCACTTGCCCTCTCTCAGTTCACAAAATATGCCAGGCCTTGCTGTGGCTTTGGCCCTCACTCACCTGAACGAACAGCTGGATCAGTGATCACCAGAGATTTTACCAAGGGAGAACCTGCTGAAGATGTCTCCATTAGCTCTTGTTTGTCTATGAAAAGTCACACCTTATCTTCATGGCAGGAGAGCTGGATCTGGAAGGAGTCTTTGCTGAGCAGAGGCTGAATAAGTGCAGGGCCAGGGGCAACGACAGGGGTGGGTGGCAGCTCTAACTGAAATTCAGACAGCCCACTAGAGGATCAGGGAGTAAGTGTATCTAACCACCTCTAATTAAGTCATGTCATGTAGCCAGATTTGACTTGGAGAAAGAAATGCCTACAGTAATTGCATTTAGTTCATTTTGTAGCATGCTCCCAATCATAACTGCTAATTCAATTGTACATTCATTCTGCCAGCTCATTGCCATTAAGCACACATTTAATTACTTCAATAAAAGATTAATATGCAGGACACAAAAGGAGGGACAGAAGACTGTGCCAAAGCACACAGCTGCCCCAGCGTTTAGCCCAGAGATAAAACAAGAATATCATTGGGCAGCATAATCCTGTTCCAAATACATCATTATTAGATGAACATTCCAGACTTTTATGTTCACGCTTGTTATGCGCCGTTCCACATGCATATATTCCTGTGGCACGAGAAAGAGCTGTAACAGGCGCCGACAGCTCTCCATTGTTGTCCCTGTCACACACCAACCCCCCACCCTGGCTTCCTCCAGGCTTGTAAGGTTGCGCTTATCTCGTCTCCAGGCGAAGGCTTACAGTCCCTACATTACAACATCCTGAGATAAGGGCCCTCGCTTGACATTGTTCCTGCCCGTGCTGCAAACAAGTGACAAACCTGGCATGTATGAAAAGAGAGAGAGGGAGAACAACAAAGCCAGAGTCTCATCCTCCCGCCCCCTCCCGACACCACCTCAAAGGACAGCCCATCAATTCTCCAGGATGTACACAATCATTATTGTAGGGGAAACAAAGGCCAGTGTCAATTGTGCAGTGTTATAAAGCAGTCCCTCAAATTAAAACCATGTACCTAACTGCATCTGATGGCAGAAGCTATTTAGCAGTGATATTTTACAGAAAGGCAATGAAAAGCAATAACTGCTTTATTTAATGTATCTGTTCAATCCAGCTGCCCTGGATAGGCCTTAATAGAAGCTGTCGATCAATGTCAGGCCCTTAGAAATAACTGCCCCAGACTGCAATAAACATGAAGGAAAGATAACTAGACCTACTGATCAGCCTCTTGTTACCTTTCCTGCACCCAGAGATTTGTCATTTGTTTATACCGCTCATAGTAGCCAGCTCGATGATTATCATCGTACCCACCTGGTATTGTGGTGGGCACATCAGGGTGGGGAGTGAGAGAGGAGAAAAAGCAACGTTGGAAGGAGAGGGAGGGGAAGGGAATATAAAATGTAAGGCAAAAAGACAAGGGATAATGAAAGTTTGTTCAGGACATGTGAGGTTAAACCTCATAAAGTGAGCATTCTGGAACACTTGTTAAAATGCTAACATCACTCTCCCTTTCTTACCACCTCCCGACAAGCCTTCCCTTAAGATTAATTAAACAGGGCATGAATGTTTAGTTGCAGTGTCTTCAACAAATCCTTGTGCTATGAAGAAGATACTAAGGAGACCTATAACTAGGACAACCCACCCCCAACCATAACTTCACTGGCCCCTCTCCATCCATCCGCCTGAGTGGTGGTGCTTCCCTGTGCTCCAGTGTCAGCTCTCTCCAACTGGGTCTCCTCCCTGTCCTTACACAAGCTCATCCACTCTTGAATCCTTACCACCTATAACAGGGGCTAGCCATCTACAACCCAAAGACCAATCTAGCTAGCAGCCTATTACGTAAAGTTTTATTGGAACACAGCTGCCCACATTCATTTAGGTTTTGTACTTGGTTGCTACATTACTAAGTTGGCAGTCAAGTAGTTTGCAGCAGGTACTATATTGTCCCCAAAGCCTAAAATATTCACCATCTGGCACTTTTCAGATAAAGTTTGCTGACCCTTGCTCTCTATATAAATCATTTCAAAATATCTTTCTCCAGCTATACCTTTCTTCTCTTCTCTAGACCTGTGCTTCCATCTGTCCCCCACCCCACCCCTCCATCTGGCTGTTTACATATAAATCTAATTTATTTTTTTTTTCCAAACCTACAGTTTCTCCTGTTTGGTATCTCAAGTAATGGCCTCACCATCTGTTTATGCACCCAGATGAAAAAGCTGAATCATCTTTAGCCAAAACCTCACTCTCTGTTTTTCCTCCCCATCCACTCTCCCACCACCTTCCAATCAGCCCTACCCTGTCCCCTCTGTCACTGAAATGTACCTCAAATACATCCGATCTTGCCTGTTCAGAGACACTGCCCCTGCCCATTGCTGCCCACTCTATTTGCCTGGACTTTTACAACCTCCTAACCAGTCTTCCTGATTCTAATCTCTCTGCTACTACATCCCTGCCAGAACTACTTTTCAAAAGCACAGATATAACTAAAATAATGACAATTCTTTATTTAGTGGTAAGTACTTCCCAGGCACTGTTCCAAGTGCTTTCCATTTATGTATTTACTCATTTAATCCTCACTAAACCTTACAAGACAAAGTAGGTCCTATTATCAGACCCATGAGGAAACTGGGGCTTAGAAAGGTTTTGTGAACTTGCCAAGGTCACACAATTTGCAATTGCTACACTGGGATTTGAACTCAAGTCTGTCAGTCTCTAAAGCCCAAGATTTCTTGCACAACTATAATGCCTTTCCCACATTTTGGAAAGCTTCAGTAGTTCCATACTCCCCATTAAATAAGGCCAACCTTAATTCATATGGCATTCAAACTTTCACTTTTCCTTTCTATTTGTTCTCCAGTCACGTGCTATCTCAAACCACTCTTGATGTGATCTAGTCCATGAACACACCATGTGGTTATGCATTAATGTGCCATCTCCCTGGGAATGTGCCCTGATCCCTATACCTACTCCAACCTCCCTAGCAAAATTAATTTTCCTTCCCTAGTGCTCTTATATTGCTTCAATCATACTATAGAAGAACACTTACCAAACTATACTAGCTTTAAGTATATTATCGATGCCTCCTCAGATAGGTTCCAGATCTTTAAAAGGAGAGTCAATTTCCTACACATATTTTTATTTCTGACACCCAGAACTTAGTAATCAATGAACAAATGCTGGTTGAACATTTCTTCCAAACTCGCACCTTTCCAATCCATTTTTTATGATGGCTCCATAGTGAGCTTTCAGAAGCACGAATCAGGTTCTGTGACTCTTATTTAGGAGGATTCAGTTTCTTCTTTATGTATAGGATTTTAAGGTCCAAACTCCTTTGCATGGCATATGAAGCCTATACCATAACTTTAATTTCAACTTCTCTCCCTCCCACACGCCAGACCCAGGCAGCATCAGCCACACTGAGTTACTGTACCTTTGCACTTGCTTCTCTGTCTTCCCAGAGTGTCCCTCTCCCTCTTTGATAACTCCTGCTCATTCTTCATGACCCATATCATGTCATCTAGTCTATGAAATTTTCACCACCAGAGGAAAGTTGATCTCCCTTATTTTGGGGCTTCCATGTAACAATGATAATAATAGTCACATAGCACTTACTGTGTAGCAGTCAATGTTGGAAGTACTTTAGATATGTTGCATTGCTTATTCCCCACAGAAGAGGTAAGTACTATTATTATACCTATTTTTCAAGTAAGGAAATTAAGACACAGAGAGACTAAGTTACTTGCCTAGGGTCATAGTGCTGCTAAGCTGAGTCCAGGAGTTGAACCTGGGGAGTCTGATGTCAGAGTTCATGCCTTTCACCATTCTACTGCACCATGTCACTATTCTGGTCTACATCTCCTTCACTGGGGTCCAGATCACTTTGTATTTTAATCATTGCTCTGTGTCTGTCCTTGAGTCCTCTTCCATATGTGAGCTCCTAAAGGTCACATCTCAAGGCACATGTCTGATTCATCTTCGTCTGCTCAGACCTTGCACCATGCTCAGAACAAGCAGAGACTTAATAAGTCTTTGTTAAATGACTTTATGAACATCAGTGTTCTTCAAGAGACCTAAAGTAAGGAGACGATGGGGGGTTTTAGTGATTCAGTGATGTGCTTGTCACAAAAAATAGATGATCACAAATAAGAAAATGGATACTGTATTACTCTTAACAGATAGAACCATTGTCCTAAGTTCTAAGCTTAATTCCATCTTTCACTTGCTCTAGGGGTTGGATGTATCGTTGCACTTTTCTATGCCTCCTTTTTAATAAGAACCTACTTATTAAAGCCTTAGGTATTTACAAACAATGCACTTTTGCTTATTTTAAACTATAAGAAATACAGCATTGCTGAATATTCCTTCCCTTCTCAACCTTGAAATGTCACTATGCCCCAAGTCTCAGGTCTTTTTTTTTTATTATTAATTTTTATTGGAGTATAGTTGCATTACAATTTTGTGTTAGTTTCTTGCTGTACAGCAAAGTGAATCAGTCATACGCATACATATATCCACTCTTTTTCAGATTTCCTTCCCATTTAGGTCACCACAGATCATTGAGTAGAGTTCCCTGTGCTATACAGTAGGTTCTCATTAGTTATCTATTTTATACATAGTAGTGTATATATGTCAGTCCCAATCTCCCAATTCATCCCACACTCTCTCCTCCCTTGGTAACCATAAGTTTGTTCACTACATCTGTGACTCTATTTCTGCTTTGCAAATAAGTTCATCTCTACCATTTTTGTAGATTCCACATATAGGCAACATTATACAATATTTGTTTTTCCCTTTCTGACTTACTTCACTCTGTATGACAGTCTCTAGGTCCATCCACATCCCTGCAAATGTCACTCTTTTGGTCCTTTTTATGGCTGAGTCATATTCCATTGTATATATGTACCACATCTTCTTTATCCATTCCTTTGTCAATGGACATTTAGATTGCTTCCATGACCTGGCTATTGTAAATACGGCTGCAATGAACACTGGGGTGCATGCATCCTTTTGAATTATGGTTTTCTCCAGATACATGCCTAAGAAAGAGTGGGATTGCTGGGTCATATGGTAGCTCTATTTTTAGTTTTTTAAGGAACCTCCATACTGTTCTCCATAGTGGCTGTACCAATTTGCATTCCTACCAGCAGCGTAGGAGGGTTCCCTTTTCTCCACACCCTCTCCAGCATTTATTGTCTGGAGAATTTTTGATGATGGCCATTCTGACCGATGTGAGGTGATACCTCATTGTAGTTTTGATTTGCATTTCTGTAATGATTAGTGATGTTGAGCATCTTTTCATGTGCCTCTTGGCCATGTGTATGTCTTCTTTGGAGAAATGTCTATTTAGGTCTTCCGCCCATTTTTGGATTGGGTTGTTTGTTTTTTTGATATTGAGCTGCATGAGCTGTTTATATATTTTGGAGATTAATCCCTTGTCAGTTGTTTTGTTTGCAAATATTTTCTCCCATTCTGAGGGTTGTCTTTTCATTTCATTTATGGTTTCCTTTGCTGTGCAAAAGCTTTTAAGTTTAATTAGGTCCCATTTGTTTATTTTTGTTTTTATTTTCATTACTCTAGGTGGTGGATCAAAAAACATCTTGTGATTTATGTCAGAGAGTGTTCTTCCTATATTTTCCTCTAAGAGTTTTATAGTATCCGGCCTTACATTTAGGTCTTTAATCCATTTTGAGTTTATTTTTGTGTATGGTATTAGGGAGTGATCTAATTTCTTTCTTTTACATGTAGTTGTCCAGTTTTTCCAGCACCACTTATTGAAGAGGCTGTCTTTTCTCCATATATTCTTGCCTCCTTTGTCATAGATTAGGTGGCCATAGGTGCATGGGTTTATCTCTGGGCTTTCAATCCCAAGGCTCAGTTCTTAAACTTCTTCTCTTCTCTTCTCTCCCTCACTCACTCCCAAAGTGATTTATTTGCTCTTTGGGAAAAAACATTACCAAAGCTGAGATTTGGAAAGTTTCACTCCTAGTGATTCAGGGCAAATAAACCTATCAGTCCTACAGGTCTGAATTTGCATGACTGTAGCTATACATGTCCTATGAGGAATAATTCACCCTACCTTCTTTGCTTAGAGGCCCTGAATTTATTTTATTCTAGTCATAGAGAAGGCTCTGTTATCTCCCTCTGATTGACCTCCTGAATTCCCCCTCTGTGAGGCCAGGGGTGAAACAGTACATGTAAGCATGGTGATATGCTGCCGCCATTACAAGCACTAGCAGCTCTTCACAGTGGACAAGTGATCACTCCCTGGTATTGGTTCTGTTGAAAAAGTAAGCAGTAAAACAGAGCAGAAAACTTTTAAAGGATCTCTTTGCAAATAGAGGCTGAAACCATAGGTTGCTTCGGTTAGTTGGAAGCTTTATTTATACTTTGGCCCTTGGTTTGGAAGGACAACATCTTAGAGATTCTCTTACCAGTAGTTAGTCAATGATCACTAAGATAATTGGGTTCTCTGATGTGACGGATGGGAGTGCACAAGATGTCACTCTCAGATTTAATCTCTCTGGGTCTTAAAGCACTATCTTTCTTGGTGCAAAGAAAGACAAAGTCAGATGCAGGAAAAGGGAAGGATACTATACAGGTTATAAAAATCTCGCATTTGTAAATTTAATAGGGCAAATAAAGTCTTGCGAAAATGCTTTTATAACAATGGTATCTGGAATAATGCCAAAAAATAGAAAATTTAGATGTTCTTGTTGATTTCATTGTACTCTAGCAATGAAAGGCAAATCGTTGTGATTCGTCTAATTTTGAAGAAAAAATAGCAGTTCATTTCATCAGCAAATGTATATCTTCTGGTTATGAGACATTATTGATAACATTATGAATATTATGTGTTAGAAAATTACAACAACCCAAATCCCCTGAACCTTAAAGAAATCAAGGTGAGCCTAACAGAAATCAGTGCTCAGATATCTTTAAGTTCACCAGCTTCACATTTACGTTTTATTTTTAGTTGGTTCCTATAGGAATCTATGATGAAACTTGAAGAAAGTTTGCTTATGTCCTTTTAGTTTCAAGAACCTTATTTTTAAAAAGTCCCAATAAATTTTTCCTTAAAAAGTTTTGGTGTTTTTTGGAAATCTCTTTTTTGGTTAGATGAGAGAACACCATCATGTACCAACATTAGTTTAGGTCTAATATTAATTCACCTCAGAGTTGCTTTCCCCAATCCTTTCTCAGGTTTTCCCTGTAGGCTACCCCTGAAATTTTGAATACAGCATGTATTACAGTTTAAGAACTTAAGGGGGACTTCCCTGGTGGCACAGTGGTTAAGAATCCACTTACCAATGCAGGGGACACAAGTTCAATTCCTGGTCCGGGAAGATCCCACATGCCGCGGAGCAACTAGGCCTGTGCTCCACAACTACTGAGCCTGCACTCTAGAACCCGCGAGCCACAACTACTGAAGCCCACGTGCCTAGAGCCCGTGCTCTGCAACAAGAGAAGCCACCTCAATGAGAAGCCCGCGCAACGCAACGAAGAGTAACCCCCACTCACCGCAACTAGAGAAAGCCCACGCTCAGCAACAAAGACTCAACGCAGCCAAAAAATAAAATAAATAAATAAAATTAATTTTTTCAAAAAGGGCCTTTGTTAGAAACTCTCTTTAAAAAAAAAAAAAAAGGAATTAAAGGCACAGTGTAGCCATTCCTTCGCTGGTTAGCAACCCAACACCTACGACCATCCCCAGATGCCCCAGCCTGCCTTATTGACCATGAGATATAAGCTTTTATTAGGTGGGATTTCTGGGAGAGCCTTGGTATCTCCTGATTTGAAAAAAAAGGGTTAGGGGATACATTTGGCTGGCATAGCCCTTTGCTTCTCTCTTCCTCCTCAACTTTCTGACTGGAATGCAAACATTTGGCCTGGAGGTGCAACAGCTACCTTGTAACCACGAGCCCATAAGCAAGAGGATAAAGGCATACATAGAACGGATGGCAGAGCAAACTATAGAAGAAGCTTGGTGCCTGATGACATCACTGAAGTATCATAGCAGTGCTGAACAACCTACCCCTGAACTTCTTATTGTGTGAAATAAACAAACCCTGTCTCTTTAAACTACTGTTAAATTATCTGATACTATCAGCCAAATGAACTCTATGATTAAAAAAACTGCCTGATGAAAGTGAAAACAGGGGGAAAAAATAACAATAAAGTCATGAATTTTTAGAAATATAAGCAAAAAAAGCAAGACAGGAGAGCCAAGTAAGGTTTTCAAGACACAAAATAACTAGCTCCAGATGGAAAGGTGCACCTTTCCAGACAACACCAGCATTGATTGGGTTCTCCAAGTGAAGGGCTAAAGGGGTTCCTGAGACAGTGTCTTAGAGCACTAAGCTCCAATTATAACATTCTGCACTTTGAAATGAGCATGTAGAGTACCTTTTAAGTCAAAACCTTTACCTGTGTGGTTTAGGTCATAAGGGGACAGCGGGTGGGGGAGGGTGGAGAGGGTAGATGCTTCTACGTGGAGAAGTTAAGGTTTCTAAGACCTGATTCTATTTACAATTGACCCTTCATATCCATAGGTTCTGCATCCATGGATTCAACCAACCATGGATTGAGAATATTTGGGGAAAAAATTTCCAGAAAGTTTCAAAAAGCAAAACTTGAATTTGCCATGTGCCAGCAACTATTTACATAGCATTTACATTGTAGTAGGTATTATAAGTAATCTAGAGATGATTTAAAGTATATAGGAAGATGTGTGTGGGTTATATGTAAGTAATACACCATTTTATATAAGAGACTTGAGCATCTGCAGATTTTGGTAACTTCACGGACCTGGAACCAATTCCCACCCCCAGAGAATACTAAGTGACAACTGTATTTAGTTTTCAATTCTACTGTCTGGACAAAAAAAAAAATTACGTGTGTATTATATATGTATATATGTATAAAAATTATATATATATATGTATATATATATAAAAATTATATATATATATATATATATGGAGAGAGACAGAGAGAGAAAGAAATGCAAGATGCTTATTGTTTACCATTCATTTGATGTTCATCTATTCAGAGCTGCACATTCCTTGAGGTCAAAGATTAAGTCTTTTCATCCACTCTAGTGCCTGGCACACAGTGGGACATTCAATAAATACTTGTTGAAGAAATGAATGAATGCCATTTCTATTTAATTTTACTGCTGCAAATTTTTCTGGCTTAACCTCTCTAAAACAATGATTAATATAGTAAAAAAAAAAAATTAATTCCTGATTTTTTCTTCTCTATATTCCTTGACCTTTCCTCATAAAAACACTATTTATCTCTTAATATATCTCCAGTTTCATTCCCATCGGAAGGATCTGAGGAATCTATTGCTGTAAATAGAATAAATGAAGAGGGCAAGAGTGCTTCGTCCTTACATTCACCTCCCCAGAGTCTCTACTCCATCTCTGCTGCTGCTCTGTCTTCTGGGAGTAAATGGAACAAGAAGCTAACACTGTGTTTAATGAGAAAATAATCAACTGTTGCCTATACAACATGCCTAGAGCCAAAAACATCCAAGGGGATCTGTTTCCAACATTTTCACACAAATTGCATAAATACCAGAGATGACAATATAAAACTTAATTTGGATTCCATTTGTTTTTACTTACCAGGGGGCATTTGGAACAGTAGATAATCCCAGAGTTCTCTCTTTCACAGAAAAGTTAAATAAATAGCTTTCTATTTATGGCATGAGGAAATCTCTACCTGACAATTATCAAGCAAGCAGGGCTGAGATACTGCACCAGGAGCTGATCCATCCGTCATGCTTTTTCCCTTGGATATGATTCTGACTGGTGTCAGCCAAGGCACGCTGTGAACTTGAGCACCTTTTACCCAGCATGGTGTCAGTGAGGTTATTTTAAGCCTTGGGAAAAATAATGACATAAGTTTTTATAGCAGCTTTTAAGTCAAAAGATGTCTAAGTGATTTTCCCTACCCACTGGCTTAAATCTTTGTTTTCCCTTGCATTTTCAAAGCATTTCAGCATGAATCTGAGACCATAAGCACAAGTGGCGTAAATGGCTCAGGAAGATGAAGCGATCGGGAAGGCAGAGTGAACAGCCCACGAAAAACAAGCTGAGAGCAATGAGCTCCTGGATGGAGCCACATGTATCTGAAACGTGGGAAGTTGCCTCTAGGGGCACTCAGAGATAATCACCGGTGTTCACTGAAAGAGAAGGTGGAATTTAGCAGACCAAATCCCTCCAGGACAAATCCATCCCAAATTGGCAACATTTAAAGCCTCTGCAGGAATGCCACTCAGAGCATAATCTTCACTCCCAGCATGAAGCCTCATTCTGCACCTCTCTCCCAGGCTGAGACCTCAGGGCCTGCTGCTTCCCTGGGAGAGCATCAGGAAAGAGTTGATGGCTGAGCAAAGTAGCAGGGCCATTATTGAGACAGCTGGCAATGGCCCCATGTTCTGTCATCCCTGCTGCTCTATCACTACAGTGGCTCTCAATTCATAGGAATAAAAAAGGGAAGGGAATGGTCAATTTAACACAGCATCAGGAGGTTTTTTTCTAGGTGACCAACTACTTTGTCAGTGGGAATCAGTTTGTCTTCGCAGAAGTCAAGTAGTTAATCACCACCAAAACCCCAAGAAGAGAAAAGGGATGCAGGTGGTTTAACAAGGACAGGCTGAGGTGTGAACCTTGCTATAGAAGAAAGCAATTGCAGCTCACTTTAAGAATGAACTTGCTGTCCAAGCCCCAGTGGTGCCAGCAGATACACAGCTGACCCAGACCTGACCCAAGGAAAGGGAGGTCCGCTTTTCTTCCTCGCACATACGTCACTGGAGAGGGTCCACGCAATTGGATAAGTTCCCTGGATGCTGAGTTTGAGGTGGAGGTCAGCACCTGACTTTTTCAGAGGCTGTGCAATAAAGAAGCAAATCACAACCTGTAAAGCCAAGCCTACCTGTGGTAAAATTCTAGCTCTGCCACTTGCTACCCATACAGCCCTTTGCAAGTCACTTATGCTCTCTGGACCTCAGTTTCCTCATCTGCAAAATACCTATAATGCTGCTGTGAGTTTAAATGATTTGATTTATGAAAAGAACTAAGAAATATAACTGACATTTAGTAAGTACTCAGAAACAATAGCTATTATTCAGATAACTGGACTGCAATTTGGGGGAACAAAACAAACCAATTGTGGGGAAGATTCAGCATGGAACCAGGTGGTGCACCAGGACTCTTACAAATCAACTACCTACATATGGAAAAAGTTTACAACAAACTTTTTTTCGCTGTTTTTACTTTTAGTTCCAAACTTTCTAGCTCTTAGAAAAATAAGCACAAAGCTCATTTAGAGCTCTGAAAAAAACTTAATTGTAAAATATATTCTTAAAAAGTTTTATATACATGCATTTAAAGAAATGGATACAATGTCATCTTCTTATACACCAGGAAAACCTGTATCTATCACTGAAGTCATCAATTTCAATTTTCATCACTATGCAGAATATTAACGTTTTAAATAGATGATAAAATGGTTTTTGCTGTATTGCCAATAGCGAATCTGCTGAGAATTTTTTTTTTAAATATCTACCTGAAATTTACCATTTGCATAGAAAATTTTAAGGTATTTGTTACATTTAAGAAATCAAGCAACAGGTACTGATGAAAAAAATTCCTTTATGATGCCCAGATCTAGTTTTTGATAATTTAAATTCAAATTTTTATTTTATTCTATTTTATTTTTTAATATCTTTATTGGAGTATAATTGCTTTACAATGGTATGTTAGTTTCTGCTGTATAACAAAATGAATCAGCTATACATAAACATATATCTTCATATCTCCTCCCTCTTGCGTCTCCCTCACACCCTCCCTATCCCAACCCTCTAGGTGGTCACACAGCACCAAGCTGATCTCCCTGTGCTATGTGGCTGCTTCCCACTAGCTATCCATTTTACATTTGGTAGTGTATATATGTCCATGCCACTCTCTCACTTTGTCCCAGCTTCCCCTTCCCCTTCCCCGTTTCCTCAAGTCCATTCTCTATGTCTGGGTCTTTATTCCTCTCCTGCCCCTAGGTTCTTCAGAATTTTTTTTTTTTTTTTTTTTTTTTTTTAGATTCCATATATACGTGTTAGCATATGGTATTGTTTTCTCTTTCTGACTTACTTCACTCTGTATGACGGTCTCTAGGTCCATCCACCTCACTAAAAATAACTCAATTTCGTTTCTTTTTATGGCTGAGTAATATTCCATTGTATATATGTGTCACATCTTCTTTATCCATTCATCTATTGATGGACACTTAGGTTGCTTCCATGTCCTGGCTATTGTAAATAGTGCTGCAATGAACATTGTGGTACATGACTCTTTGAATTATGGTTCTCTCTGGGTATATACCCAGTAGTGGGATTGCTGGGTCACATGGTAGTTCTATTTTTAGATTTTTAAGAAACCTCCATAATGTTCTCCATAGTGGCTGTATCAATTTACATTCCCACCAGCAGTGCAAGAGGGTTCCCTTTTCTCCACACCCGCTCCAGCATCTATTGTATGTAGATTTTTTGATGATGGCTGGTGTGAGGTGATACTTCATTGTAGTTTTAATTTGCATTTCTCTAATGATAAGTGATGTTGAGCATCCTTTCATGTGTTTCTTGGCAATCTGTATATCTTCTTTGGAGAAATGTCTATTTAGGTCTTCTGCCCATTTTTGGATTGGGATGCTTCTTTATTGATATTGAGCTGCATAAGCTGTTTGCATAATTTGGAGATTAATCCTTTGTCAGTTGCTTCGTTTGCAAATGTTTTCTCCCATTCTGAGGGTTGTCTTCTCATCTTGCTTATGGTTTCCTTTGCTGTGCAAAAGCTTTTAAATTTCATTAGGTCCCACTTGTTTATTTTTGTTTTTATTTCCATTTCTCTAGGAGGTGGGTCAAAAAGGATCTTGCTGTGATTTATGTCATGTAGTGTTCTGCCTATGTTTTCCTCTAAGAGTTTTATAGTGTCTGGCCTTACATTTAGGCCTTTAATCCATTTTGAGTTTATTTTTGTGTATGGTGTTAGGAAGTGTTCTAATTTCATTCTTTTACATGGAGCTGTCCAGTTTTCCCAGCACCACTTATTGAAGAGGCTGTCTTTTCTCCATTGTATATTCTTGCCTCCTTTATCAAAGATAAGGTGAGCATATGTGTGTGGGTTTATCCCTGGGCTCTCTATCCTGTTTCATGGACCTATATTTCTGTTTTTGTGCCAGTACCATACTGTCTTGATTACTGTAGCTTTGTAGTATAGTCTGAAGTTCAGGAACGTGATTCCTCCAGCTCCATTTTTTCTTTCTCAAGATTGCTTTGGCTATTCTGGGTTTTTTGTGTTTCCATACAAATTGTGAAATTTTTTGTTCTAGTTCTGTGAAAAATGCCATTCGTTGTTTGATAGGGATTGCATTGAATCTGTAGATTGCTTGGGGTAGTACAGTCATTTTCACAATGTTGATTCTTCCAATCCAAGAATGTACTATATCTCTCCATCTGTTGGTATCATCTTTAATTTCTTTCATCAGTGTCTTATAATTTTCTGCAGACAGGTCTTTTGTCTCCTTAGGTAGGTTTATTCCTAGGTATTTTATTCTTTTTGTTGCAATGGTAAATGGGAGTGTTTCCTTAATTTCTCTTTCAGATTTTACATCATTAGTGTATAGGAATGCAAGAGATTTCTGTGCATTCATTTTATATCCTGCTACTTTGCCAAATTCATTGATTAGCTTTAGTAGTTTTCTGGTAGCATCTTTGGGATTCTCTAGGTATAGTATCATGCCATCTGCAAACAGTGACAGTTTTACTTCTTCTTTTCTGATTTGGATTCCTTTTATTTCTTTTTCTTCTCTGATTGCTGTAGCTAAAACTTCCAAAACTATGTGGAATAATAGTGGTGAGAGTGGGCAACCTTGCCTTCTTCCTGATATTAGTGGAAATGGTTTCAGTTTTTCACCATTGGGAACAATGTTGGCTGTGGGTTTGTCATATATGGCCTTTATTATGTTGAGGTAAGTTCCCTCCATGCCCACTTTCTAGAGAGGTTTTAACATAAATCAGTGTTGAATTTTTTCAGAAGCTTTTTCTACATCTATTGAGATTATCATATGGTTTTTCTCCTTCAATTTGTTAATATGGTGTATCACATTGAAAGATTTGCTTATATTGAAAAATCCTTGCATTCCTGGGGTAAACCCCACTGATCATGGTGTATGATCCTTTTAATGTGCTGTTGGATTCTGTTTGCTAGTATTTTGTTGAGGATTTTTGCATCTATGTTCATCAGTGATGTTGGTCTGTAGTTTTTTTGTGTGTGACATCTTTGTCTGGTTTTGGTATCAGGGTGATGGTGGCCTCATAGAATGAGTTTGAGAGTGTTCCTCCCTCTGATATATTTTGGAAGAGTTTGAGAAGGATAGGTGTTAGCTCTTCTCTAAATGTTTGATAGAATTCACCTGTGAATCCATCTGGTCCTGGGCTTCTGTTTGTTGGAAGATTTTAATCACAGTTTCAATTTCAGTGCCTATGATTGGTCTGTTTATATTTTCTATTTCTTCCTAGTTCAGTCTCGGGAGGTTGCACTTTTCTAAGAATTTGTCCATTTTTTCCAGGTTGTCCATTTTCTTGGCATATAGTTGCTTGTAGTAATCTCTCAAGATCCTTTGTATTTCTGCAGTGTCAGTTGTTACTTCTCCTTTTTCATTTCTAATTCTATTGACTTGTGTCTTCTCCCTTTTTTTCTTGATGAGTCTGGCTAGTGGTTTATCAATTTTGTTTATCTTCTCAAAGAACCATCTTTTAGTTTTATTGATTTTAGCTATTGTTTCATTCATTTCTTTTTCATTTATTTCTGATCTGATCTTTATGATTTCTTTCCTTCTGCTAACTTTGGGTTTTTTTGTTGTTCTTCTTCTTCTTTCTCTAATCGCTTTAGGTGTAAGGATAGGTTGTTTCTTTGAGATGTTTCTTGTTTCTTGAGGTAAGATTGTATTGCTCTAAACTTCCCTCATAGAACTGATTTTGCTGCAGCCCATAGATTTTGGATTGTCGTGTTTTCATTGTCATTTGTTTTTAGGTATTTTTTGATTTCCTCTTTGATTTCTTCAGTGATCTCTTGGTATTTAGTAGTGTAGTGTTTAGCTTCCATGTGTTTGTATTTTCCTCATATTTTTTTCCTGTAATTGATATCTAGTCTCATAGCATTGTGGTCAGAAAAGATACTTGATACAACTTCAATTTTCTTAAATTTACCAAGGCTTGATTTGTGACCCAAGATATGATCTATCCTGGAGAATGTTCCATGAGAGCTTGAGAAGAAAGTGTATTCTGTTGTTTTTGTATGGAATGTCCTATAAATATCAATTAAGTACATCTTGTTTAATGTATCATTTAAAGTTTGTGTTTCCTTATGTATTTTCATTTTGCATGATCTGTCTATTCGTGAAGGTGGTGTCTTAAAGTTCCCTAGTACTGTTGTGTTACTGTCAATTTCCCCTTTTGTGGCTGATAGCATTTGCCTTATGTATTGAGGTACTCCTATGTTGGCTGCATAAATATTTATAATTGTTATATCTTCCTCTTGGATTGATCCCTTGATCATGAGGAAGTGTCCTTCTTTGTCTCTTGTAATAGTCTTTATTTTAAAGTCAATTTTGCCTGATATGAGAACTGCTACTTCAGCTTTCTTTTGATTTCCATTTGCATGGAATATCTTTTTCCATCCCCTCACTTTCAGTCTGTATGTGTCCCTAGGTCTGAAGTGGGTCTCTTGTAAACAGTGTAAATACGGGTCTTATTTTTGTATCCATTCAGCCAGTCTATGCCTTTTAGTGGAGCAGTTAATCCATTTACATTTAAGGTAGTTATTGATATGTGTGTTTCTATTACCATTTTTTAAATTGTTTTGGCTTTGTTATTGTAGGTGATTTCCTTCTCTTATGTTTCCTCCTTAGAGAAGTTCCTTTAGCATTTGTTGTAAAGCCGGTTTGGTGGTGATGAATTCTCTTAGCTTTTGCTTGTCTGTAAAGATTTTAATTTCTCTGGCAAATTTGAATGAGATCCTTGCTGGGTAGAGTAATCTTAGTTGTAGGTTTTTCTCTTTCATCACTTTAAAAATGTCCTGCCACTCCCTTCTGGCTTGCAGAGTTTCTGCTGAAAGATCAGCTGTTAACTTTATGGGGATTCCCTTGTATGTTTTTTACTGCTCTTCCCTTGCTGCTTTTAATACTTTTTCTTTGAATTTAATTTTTGATAGTTTGATTAATATGTGTCTTGGCGTGTTTCTCCTTGGATTTTTCCTGTATGGGACTCTGCACTTCCTGGACTTGATTGACTGTTTCCTTTCCCATATTAGGGAAGTTTTCAACTATAATCTCTTCAAATATTTTCTCAGTACCTTTTTTTTCTCTTCTTCTTCTGGGACCCCTATAATTCGAATGTTGGTGCATTTAATGTTGTCCCAGAAGTCTCTGAGACTGTTCTCAATTCTTTTCATTCTTTTTTCTTTATTCTGCTCTGTTGTTATTTCTATTTTATCTTCCAGGTCACTTATCCGTTCATCTGCCTCAGTTATTCTGCTATTGATCCCTCCTAGAGAATTTTTAATTTCATTTATTGTGTTGTTCATGATTGTTTGTTTGCTCTTTAATTCTTCTAGGTCCTTGTTAAATGTTTCTTGTATTTTCTCCATTCTATTTCCAAGATTTTGTATCATCTTTACTATCATTACTCTCAATTCTTTTTCAGGTAGGTTGCCTATTTCCTATTCATTTGTTTGGTCTGGTGGATTTTTACCTTGCTCCTTCATCTGCTGTGTGTTTCTCTGTCTTCTCAGTTGGCTTAACTTACTGTGTTTGGGGCCTCCTTTTTGCAGGCTGCAGGTTCGTAGTTCCCATTGTTTTTCGGGTCTGCCCCCAGTGGCTAAAGGTGGTTCAGTGGGTTGTGTAGGCTTCCTGGTGGAGGGGACTGGTGCCTTTGTTCTGGTGGATGAGGCTGGATCTGGTCTTTCTGGTGGGCAGGACTGCATCTGGTGGTGTGTTTTGGGGTGTCTGTGAACTTATTATGATTTTAGGCTGCCTCTCTGCTAATGAGTTGGGTTGTTTTCCTGTCTTGCTAGTTGTTTGGCATAGGTTGTCCACCACTGTAGCTTGCTGGTCATTGAGTCAAGCTGGGTCTTCACATTGAGATGGAGATCTCTGAGAGAGCTTTCACCATTTGATATTACATGGGGCCGGGAGGCCTCTAGATCAATGTCATGAACTCGGCTCTCCCACCTCTGAGGCTCCAGCCTGACACCCAGCCCGACAGCCTAGAAGAAAATGGAGAAAAGAAAGAAAGAAAGAAAGAAAAATGAAATAAAGTAAAATAAAGTTATTAAAATTAAAAATATATTATTAAAAATAAAAAAATTAAAAAATAATATAAAAAAAGAGAGAAAGGAAGAAAAAAGAGAGCAAACAAGCTAAAAAACAAATCCACCAATGATAACAAGCACTAAAAACTTTACTGAAAGAAAAAGAAAAAAAAGGACAGACAGAACCCTAGGACAAATAGTAAAAGCAAAGCTATACAGACATAATCACACAAAGAAGCATACATATACACATTCACAAAAGGAGAAAAGGGAAAAAAATATATATATATATAAAAGAAAAAGGAAGAGAGCAACCAAATCAATAAACAAATCTACCACTGATAATAAGCCCTAAATACTAAACTAAGATAAACATAAAACCAGAAATAAATTAGATGCAGAAAGCAAACCCCAAGTCTACAGTTGCTCCCAAAGTCCACTGCCTCAATTTTATGATGATTCATTGTCTATTCAGGTATTCCACAGATGCAGGGTACATCAATTTGATTGTGGAGATTTAATCCACTGCTCCTGAGGTTGCATGGAGAGATTTTCCTTTCTCTTTTTTGTTCCCACAGCTCCTGGGGTTCAGCTTTGGATTTGGCCCCTCCTCTGCATGTAGGTCACCTGAGGGCATCTGCTTCCCACCCAGACAGGAAGAGGTTAAAGGAGCAGCTGATTAGGGGGCTCTGGCTCACTCAGGCCAGGGGGAGGGAGGGGTATGGAATGCAGGGCCAGCCTGCAGCAGTGGAGGCCGGCGTGACATTGCACCAACCTGAGGCGCACCGTGTGTTCTACCAGGGAAGTTGTCCCTGGATCACTGGACCCTGGCAGTGGCAGGCTGCACAAGCTCTCAGGAGGGGACGTGTGGATAATGACCTGTGCTTGCACACAGGCTTCTTGGTGGCTGCAGCAGCAGCCTTAGTGTTTTATGCCCATCTCTGGGGTCCACGCCGATAGCCGAGGTTCACGCCCATCTCTGAAGCTCGTTTAGGTGGTGCTCTGAATCCCCTCTCCTTGTGCACCCCGAAACAATGGTCTCTTGCCCCTTAAGCAGGTCCAGACTTTTCCCCGGGCTCCCTCCCGGCTAGCTGTGGTGCACTAGTCCCCTTCAGGCTGTGTTCACGCAGCCAACCCCCGTCCTCTCCCTGGGATCTGACCTCTGAAGCCCGAGCCTCAGCTCCCATCCCCCTCCCACCCCAGCAAGTGAGCAGACAAGCCTCTCAGGCTGGTGAGTGCTGGTTGGCACTGATCCTCTGTGCAGGAATCTCTTCGCTTTGCCCTCTGCACCCCTGTTGCTGAGCTCTCCTCCTGGTTCTGAAGTTCCCCCCCACCCGCCCACTCATCGTCTCTGCCAGTGAAGGGGTTTCCTAGTGTGTGGAAACCTTTCCTCCTTCACAGCTCCCTCCCAGAGGTGCTGGTCCCATCCCTATTCTTTTGTCTCTGTTTTTTCTTTTTTCTTTTGCACTACCCAGGTATGTGGGGAGTTTCTTGACTTTTGGGAAGTCTGAGGTCTTCTGTCAGTATTCAGTAGGTGTTCTATAGGAGCTGTTACTTATGTAGATGTATTTTTGATGTATTTGTGGGGAGGAAGGTGATCTCCACGTCTTACTCCTCCGCCATCTTGAAGCTCCCATTTAAATTCAAGTTTTTTAATTAACCTTAAATAGATTCTCAGACTCCAGATGGTTGCTTTAACTATTCACTGCCTACATGTTCTGATCAGTCTAAACAAAGATCAATGTGCTAGAAAATTACAGGAGATATAAAAAGAAATGACCTCCCTCAATTGGATTATTAAAATTGAAAAATTGATTTTTTACATGAATTCAAGACAGCCAATAACTTGTTCCTTTCCTCTTCTTTGAATCAATGAAGCAACAAATATGTACTGGATGCCTCCTATAGCCAAGGCTCTGTAACTAAAGCTATGGAACCTCTAGAGATTTGTCAGTTACCCAAATGGATCCTCATCTGGTTGAATGGTGGGGAAATGGGGTACAGTCCTTTCAGGACTGTGATTAGAGTAGCCCTTACTGAGTGAGTCTCTTATTTGAATTTCCCACCACTGTAATGGCATCTACCTATCTATCATCTCTCCCTCTCTGTCTCTCCCCCCCTCATCATATCACTAAAATGATTTAACAGTAACTTGCCAATTGGAAGATAGAATCCAGCAGACATTTTATTAATAGTTCATACAATAGATGGCCAGTGCCTAGTACAAGAAGAGAAAGAGGAGGGAAAAAAATATCAGTTGAGGGTTTGCTATATGTTATATGTTTTATATATGTTTCCTCATTTAATCCTCACAATAATCCTATGTGGTACACATTATTATATCTATTTTATTAGTGAGAAGACTGAAGTTAGGAATGGTAAGAAACTTGCCAGAGTCATAACAAATCACTTACAACATCACTGTTTTTTATGAGGTCTCTACATGTGTATTACTGCTTCGTCCGCAATTACCAAGCCGACTACAGCTCTCCCCCAAACTGTTGCAAAGCATTGAGAAGCAATACTGCATATGAATAAGAGGTTGGGTTTCAGAGTCAGGCCTGCATTAAAGTCTGTGTTCTTCCACTTACTCATACAGGATTTTGGGCAAGTTATTTAACCTCTCTAGGCCTCAGTTTCCACATTTGTAAAAGGAGAAAACAGTTTACTTCATCACAAAGTCATATGAGAAAATACATATAAAATACTTAGCCCAGAGCATGCCGTATTAATACCAAAAATGTATAGAGTGGCTATTATGTGCCAGGCATTGTGTTAAGAGTTTAAGCTCTCTCAACCACTGAGTTCAGTAAATATTCACTGCAACTAATATTTCTTTGTTGGAATAACCTAGCCATGTTTAAACATTGTTTGGTACTCCCCAGTTTCTAAAATCTTTATCTGACTGGCTTATCTTGGGCTTCAAAAAGACTTTTCTTTCTTTACCACATTTAAAAATAGTCTTCATATGGAGGTATTTGTAGTGAGGTGGATGGAGTTAGAGTCTGTCATACAGCGTGAAGTAAGTCAGAAAGAGAAAAACAAATACAGTATGCTAACACATATATATGGAATCTAAGGGGAAAAAAAAAAAAGGTCATGAAGAACCTAGTAGCAAGACGGGAATAAAGACACAGACCTACTAGAGAATGGACTTGAGGATATGGGGAGGGGGAAGGGTGAGATGTGACAGGGTGAGAGAGTGGCATGGACATATATACACTATCAAATGTAAAATAGATAGCTAGTGGGAAGCAGCCGCATAGCACAGGGAGATCAGCTCGGTGCTTTGTGACCAGCTAGAGGGGTGGGATAGGGAGGGTGGGAGGGAGGGAGACGCAAGAGGGAAGAGATATGGGAACATATGTATATGTATAACTGATTCACTTTGTTATAAAGCAGAAACTAACACACCATTGTAAAACAATTATACTCCAATAAAGATGTTTAAAAAAAAAAAAAGTCTTCATCAATGTTGTTACCTATGACCCTAGTACCATGCAATACAGGTTTCTGTAGTATCTACAACTAAGAAACAAGCTATCTAGAAAATAAGACTTTAGAAGTGAGTTGTAAGGTAATAGCTACTTGCAAATCTGGTTCTATCAATATTATGAATTCAGTGACAGAAAGCATGTTCTTGGTCAACCTAACAATGAAATTGAGTAAATGACACATGGTCATTCCAATCCACAGAACAGGCAGAACGCTAAAATGGCCAAAAGAAAACCAGCCCTGCAGATGTTTAATTCAGATGCCACATGAACAAAATAACAATAGATAACAAATTTTTTGCTCTTATTTTGTGCCAGACACTAAGTGTTTTGAATTTATTAATAAATTTAATCCTCACAACATCCTATGGGATAAATACTGTTATTATTATCATCTCCATTGTATATAGTTAGCACGACTTGAACAAAGGTGGGCTAGCTCTAAATTCCATGATTCTAACCACTACACAGCAATCTCTACATAGTATTAAAGGAAAATATAATGTATAAATTCTTTAGCTATAATAGAATCAAGTAGCAGATTTACTAGCTCATCATTTAAATCCAATTTCTTTATTCCATGAGCCCATAGCTCAAAAAACTAACTATTACAGATTTTAGGCAATGCAAAACCTCATTTGAAAATATATTAAAATTCAGGGAACTTTCCCCCACTCCCATTCCCATTATTGCATTAATCAACAGAAAGTTCTACTCAACTGTAGACATCATCTTTCATTTGGAAAATTGGGTTTGCTGTGGTTAATTTTTTAATGCTTCAGATTTAGCTTCAATTACCAATGAAAAATTACAGATCTTGTATATTAAATATTAAAACATTCCTGTAAGATTGCATATAGTGTGTTCTTCTATTTTAAAAAATAGCATAACTTCAGCTTAGATTGCCACCATCTATATTTCAACTCTTTGCACCAAATCTTCCTTTTGCTAAAAGCAAAATCTTTGTGGTTAGAATTGACCATAGAAATCTTAAGAAGCCCAATAAATCAATACCTTTGGACAATAAATGATTCTGTAAATTAGTAATATGTCAAAAGATGTAAGGAGAGTTGTCTCAAAGGAGAACTGAGCATAGTACCTCAGAGCTTGCCAGGGTTATTGTCTTTAATGGGCAAGATTGCACCGACAGGCTGAAATCTTTGTTAATATCAAAGCTAAATTAATTCACAGGAAATGACACTAAGAAGTAGCCAGAAAAATTTAAAACTCCTACAGCCAATTTAGTATAACAGCCAGATATTGTGATGTCACCAGATTGGCCCATAGTAATGAATGATCCCCTAGAAGGAAAAGAAGCTATAAGTTACATAAAACTTAAGGAAACAATTTTCAGGGCCTTTCATGTAAGGATTTTAAATTTTTGATAGCACTCAAAAGTTTTACTTTAACATTTTCCTACAGATTTTTGCCTAAAAGACCAGTATATCTTAAACTAAAAATCCTTTTTGTACTTTAAAAATTACTAAAGTTCCTTGGGTTAGATCCAAGATAGCCTGCCTCAATGCCATATTCAATTATGTATCAAATAGTTTTATTGTAAATCTCATTTATTAATCAAGTCATACATTTATTCCATAAACGTTTGCCACTCATTATGGTTCAGTCAGTATATTTGGCACTGAGTACATAGAGGGGAATAAGAAAGACAACTTTGCAATGTCAGCCAATCCCATCTTAAAGAGAAATTGACATATTAAAGGAAAGCAATAATAACTTTTCTCAATATACAAAATGGTTTTCAAAAATATTATTTTTGGGCTTCCCTGGTGGCGCAGGGGTTGAGAATCTGCCTGCCAATGCAGGGGACACGGGTTCGAGCCCTGGTCTGGGAAGATCCCATATGCCGCGGAACAACTAGGCCCGTGAGCCACAACTACTGAGCCTGCGCGTCTGGAGCCTGTGCTCCGCAACAAGAGAGGCCGCGATAGTGAGAGGCCCGTGCACGGCGATGAGGAGTGGCCCCCGCTTGCCGCAACTAGAGAAAGCCCTCGCACAGAAACGAAGACCCAACAGAGCCAAAATTAAATAAATTAATTAATTTAAAAATATATATATATATATATATTATTTTATCTTTAGAACTTTTCTGTAAGGAAGCTAATGCCTTATCCTTTTTACATATGAAGAAACTGAGGCTCAAATTTTTCATGTAAATTGCTAAGGGTATCTGCTAATAAAGGAAACAGAACTTAAACTTGGAAATTCAACTACAAAATTATCACACTGTATATTGTTTCAGTGTACAAGAGGGAAATGGATGATGGGCCTGGAAATGAAACCTCAAATATTTAACCAATTAAGGATAATTTTTCTCATTGAACCTCTAAGGAAAAAGACAAGAGCAACAGTGAATACTGGGAAATGGGTCTAAACACCCAAATCATAACTTTCAGCTAG
Source organism: Eubalaena glacialis (assembly GCF_028564815.1). Lineage (NCBI taxonomy): Eukaryota > Metazoa > Chordata > Mammalia > Artiodactyla > Balaenidae > Eubalaena > Eubalaena glacialis. The sequence continues at coordinate 105,932,926 of NC_083720.1, read as the reverse complement.
TTCTTCTCCTCTTGTAAGAATTAGGGCTTCCCACCATCTCAGCAGGGGTGAGACATGGGGATAATTTTGTTCTACTTCCAATATCTCATACTTGGAATACCCTCCTGCTGACCTCAATATCCTGATTTTCCATCTTTTATATTGCCACACACCATATCGTTTCTCCCAATCTCCCATTCCCTTCATGGCTTTATCTGCTTCCTTAGTTAACTTTATAGCCATAATCAGTCATTTCCAAACTGCTTGTAGTACCATAAAATCTTTGTCCCTTGACTCCTCAAAATCAGAAACTATGATGACTGGGCCCACATCTTTGTTCCCTGGCCTCTCTGTTTCTCATCTTATTCTTCTCTTATTTCCTCCATAGTGCTTTTTCCACTTCAGCTGTTTGACAACATTTCTACATTTCCCAAGGCTACAGTCCCATTCCCACTGCTTAAATTCAATCCCCACCATCATCTCAGCTCTCAGGTGTTGAGTTAACCTCTCATCAGGACACTGGAAAATAAGGATTTGTGGACCATAGTCTAAGATCAAATTTTGAAGGCAGATGATTGATGACAGAATATGGAGCAAGGAAGGGGAGAGAGATGACCAGCAGCCTTTGTATTAGCTCTAAGACTAGAAATATATATGAAAGGTACAAGTAGGTTTAACATCTCAAGGAATGTTATATGGTGGGAGAAAATGTCAGTATCTGAAATAGGAGTACCAATTGCTAGGGGATCTTAAAGTACCATGGTTTAAAGCCAATTGATTGGGACTATATTCTGTTCTTACAAGGTAAGTTATGTGATTTTTTTTTATGTCAAAAGAGTATGATGGGGAGAAGGGAAACACACTGAAGACCAACAAAGGGGCCAGAAGCTTTCCCTGTTTTCACCCTCTCTCTCTCCAGATTTTCCTCTTTCTTTTTGTTATTAGCAAGTTGAAGTTTCCATTATAACATTAAGATGCTATTTTCAACAAGATATGTATACATAACCAAAAACCTATATTTGTATTTAGCTTTTTAATAAAAGATATCATATCAAAAACATGCATGTGATGTTTATTAATAATTAAGGAGGACAACTGTTCAATAATTTGACCTCATTGGAATTTATTATTGTGTTTGAAATAATGCTGGACTTCTTATCCTAATATAACCCAGGATTAGCGGTTTATGAGTGTAATGAACACTTACAGGATATTCTGCCAAGCACCACCGCATTGCCTTCTGGAAAGGAGTCTAGTCCAGTGGGGAAGATTATGGGCTCTAATACCAAGTTGCCTGGTGTCAAATATAATTTCTATCGTATCTTTCCTAACTAACAAAAGTGTCTACTATCTCTTAGCCTCTATATTCTCTATATAAATTTAAAGAGTTAAAAACACTACCTTCCTCATAACATAGTTAAGAATTAAATGAGAGAAGCAAGAAGAACTACAATCCTGTAGCCTATGGAATGCAAACCACATTCACATAAAGATAGACAAAGTGAAAAGGCAGAGGACTATGTACCAGATGAAGGAACAAGATAAAACCCCAGAAAAACAACAAAATGAAGTAGAGATAGGCAACTTTCCAGAAAGAGAATTCAGAATAATGATAGTGAAGATGATACAGGACCTTGGAAAAAGAATGGAGGCAAAGATCAAGAAGATGCAAGAAATGTTTAACAAAGACCTAGAAGAATTAAAGAACACACACCAAAAAGAATTAAAGAACAAACAGAGATGAATACAATAACTGAAATGAAAAATATACTAGGAGGAATAAATAGCAGAATAACTGAGGCAGAAGAAGAGATAAGTGACCTGGAAGACCGAATGGTGGAAATCACTGCCGCGGAAGAGAATAAAGAAAAAAGAATGAAAAGAAATGAAGACAGCCTAAGAGATTTCTGGGACAACATTAAATGCACCACCATTCGCATTATAGGTGTTCCAGAAAAAGAAGAGAGAGAGAAAGGACCTGAGAAAATATTTGAAGAGATTATAGTTGAAAACTTCCCTAACATAGGAAAGGAAATAACCACCTAAGTCCAGGAAGCGCAGAGAGTCCCAGGCACGATAAACCGAAGGAGAAACATGCTGAGACACATAGTAATCAAATTGACAAAAATTAAAGACAAAGAAAAATTATTAAAAGCAACAAGGGAAAAATGACAAATAACATACAAGAGAACTCTCATAAGGTTAACAGCTGATTCTCAGCAGAAACTCTACAAGCCAGAAGGGAGTGGCACGATATATTTAAAGTGATGAAAGGGAAGAACCTACAACCAAGATTACTCTACCCAGCAAGGATCTCATTCAGATTCAATGGAGAAATCAAAAGCTTTACAGACAAGAAAAAGTTAAGAGAATTCTGTACCAACAAACCAGCTTTACAAAAAATGCTAAAGGCACTGTTTTAAGTGGGAAACACAAGAGAGGAAAAGGACCCACAAAAACAAACCCAACAAAATTAGGAAAATTGTAATAGGAACATACATATCGATAATTACCTTAAATGTGAATTGATTAAACACTCCAACCAAAAGTTACAGGCTCGCTAAACAGATACAAAGACAAGACCCATATATATGCTGCCTACAAGAGACCCACTTCAGACCTAGGGACACATACAAACTGAAAATGAGGGGATGGAAAAAGATACTCCATGTAAATGGAAATCAAAAGAAAGCTGGAGTAGCAATACTCATATCAGATAAAATAGACTTTAAAATAAAGAATGTTACAAGAGACCAGGAAAGACACTACATAATGATCAAGGGATCGATCCAAGAAGGAGATATAACAATTATAAATATATATGTACCCAACATAGGAGCACCTCAATACATAAGGCAAATGCTACCATCTATAAAAGAGGAAATCGACAGTAACACAATAATAGTAGGGGACTTTAACACCTCACTTACACCAATGGACAGATCATCCAGACAAAAATTAATAAGGAAGCAAAAACTTTAAATGACACGATAGACCAGATAGATTTAATTGATATTTATAGGACACTCCATCCAAAAACAGCAGATTAGACTTTCTTCTCAAGTGCACACAGAACATTCTTCAGGATAGATCACATCTGGGGTCATAAATCAAGCCTCAGTAAACTTAAGAAAATTGAAATCATATCAAGCATCTTTTGCGACCACAAAACCATGAGATTAGAAATCAATTACAGGGAAAAACACATGAAAAACACAAACACATGGAGGCTAAAATAAACGTTACTAAATAACCAAGAGATCACTGAAGAAATCAAAGAGGAAATCAAAAAGTACCTAGAGAAAAATGACAATGAAAACAGGACGATCCAAAACCTATGGGATGCATCAAAACCAGTTCTAAGAGGGAAGTTTATAGTGATACAAGCCTACCTCAAGAAACAAGAAAAATCTCAAATAAACAATCTAAACTTACACCGATAGGAACTAGAGAAAGAAGAACAAACAAAACCCAAAGTTAGTAGAAGGAAAGAAATAATAAAAATCAAAGCAAAAATAAATGAAATAGAAAAAAATAGCAAAGATCAATAAAACTAAAAGCTGGTTCTTTGAGAAGATAAACAAAAATGATAAACCTTTAGGCAGACTCATCAAGAAAAAGAGGGAGAGGACTCAAATCAATAAAATTAGAAATGGAAAAGGAGAAGTTACAACAGACACCGCAGAAATACAAAGCATCCTAAGAGACTACTACAAGCACCTCTATGGCAATAAAATGGACAACCTGGAAGAAATGGACAAATTCTTAGAAAGGTATAACCTTCCAAGGCTGAACCAGGAAGAAATAGAAAATATGAACAGACCAATCACAAGTAATTAACTAGAAACTGTGATTAAAAATTTTCCAAAAAACAAAAGTCTAGGACCAGATGGCTTCACAGGTGAATTCTATCAAACATTTAGAGAAGAGCTAACACCCATCCCCCTCAAACTCTTCCAAAAATATTGCAGAGGACGGAACACTCCCAAACTCATTCTACGAGGCCACCATCACCCTGATACCAAAACCCTACAGAAGTACTACAAAAAAAGAAAATTATACACCAACATCATTGATGAATATAGATTCAAAAATCCTCAACAAAATACTAGCAAACAGACTCCAACAACACATTAAAAGGATCATACACCATGACCAAGTGGGATTTATCCCAGGGATGCAGGGATTCTTCAACATACACACATCAATCAATGTGATACACCATAGGAACAAATGGAAGATTAAAAACCATATGATCATCTCAATCGATGCAGAAAAAGCTTTTGACAAAATTCAACACCGATTTATGACAAAAACTCTCCAGAAAGTGGGCACAGAGGCAACCTACCTCAACATAATAAAGGCCATATACGACAAACCCACAACATTATTCTCAATGGTGAAAAACTGAAAGCATTTTCTCTAAGATCAGGAACAAGACAAGGATGTCCACTCTTGCCACTATTATTCAACATAGTTCTGGAAGTCTTAGCCATGGCAATCAGAGAAGAAAAAGAAATAAAAGGAATACAAATTGGAAAAGAAGAAGTAAAGTTGTCATTGTTTGCAGATGACATGACACTATACATAGAGAATCCTAAACCTATTTAGGATTTAAGAAATCCTAAATAGAAAGCCACCAGAAAACTACTAGAGCTAATCAATGAATTTGGTAAAGTTACAGGATACAAAATTAATGCACAGAAATCTCTTGCATTCTTATACACTAACAATGAAAGATCAGAAAGAGAAATTAAGGAAACAATCCCATTCACCACTGCAACAAAAAGAATAAAATACCTAGGAATAAACCTACCTAAGGAGGTAAAAGACCTGTACTCAGAAAACTATAAGACTGATGAAAGTAATCAAAGATGACACAAACAGATGGAGAGATATACAATGTTCTTGGTTTGGAAGACTCAATGTTGTGAAAATGACTATACTACCCAAAGCAATCTACAGATTTAATGCAATCCCTATCAAATTACCAATGGCATTTTTTACAGAACTAGAACAAAAAATCTTAAAATTTGTATCAAGACACAAAAGACCCCAAATAGCCAAACAATCTTGAGGGGAAAAAAACAGAGCTGAAGGAATCAGACTCCCTGACTTCAGACTAAACTACAAAGCCACAGTAATGAAGACAATATGGTACTGGCACAAAAACAGAAATATAGATCAATGGAACAGGAGAGAAAGCTCAGAGATAAACCCACACACCTATGGTCAACTAATCTATGCATGACAAAGGAGGCAAGGATATGCAATGGAGAAAAGACAGTCTCTTCAATAAGTGGTGCTGGGAAAACTGGACAACTAAATGTAAAAGAATGAAATTAGAACACTCCCTAACACCATACACGAAAATAAATTCAAATAGATTAGAGACCTAAATATAAGACCAGACACTGTAAAACTCTTAGAGGAAAACATAGGAAGAACACTCTTTGACATAAATCACAGTAAGACCTTTTTTGAGCCACCTCCTAGAGTAATGGAAAGAAAAACAAAAATAAACAAATGGGACCCAATGAACTTAAAAGCTTTTGCACAGCAAAGGAAACTAAACAATATGAAAAGACAACCCTCAGAATGGGAGAAAATATTTGCCAATTACTCAACGGACAAAGGACTAGTCTCCAAAATATATAAACAGCTCATGCAGCTCAATATTAAAAACATAAACAACCCAATCAAAAAATGGGCAGGGGCTTCCCTGGTGGCACAGTGGTTAAGAATCCACCTGCCAATGCAGGGGACACTGGTTCGATCCCTGGTCCATGAAGATCCCACATGCCGTGGAGCAACTAAACCCGTGTTCAACAACCAGTGAGCCTGCACTCTAGAGCCCGCGAGCCACAACTACTGAGCCTGTGTGTTGCAGCTACTGAAGCCTGCGCACTTAGAGCCTGTGCTCCACAACAAGAGAAGCCATTGCATTGAGAAGCCCGTGAACTGCAATGAAGAGTAGCCCCTACTTGCCGCAACTAGAGAAAGCCTGCACACAACAACGAAGACCCAACGCAGCCAAAAATAAATAAATAAATAAATTTATTAAAAATAAATAAGTGGGCAGAAGACCTAAATAGATATTTCTCCAAAGAAGACATACAGATGGCCAAGAGGCACGTGAAAAGTTGCTCAACATCACTAATTATTAGAGAAATGCAAATCCAAACTACAATGAGGTATCACCTCACACTGGTTAGATTGGGCATCATCAGAAAATCTACAGACAGTAAATACTGGAGAGGGTGTGGAGAAAAGGGAACCCTCTTGCACTGTTGGTGGGAATGTAAATTGATACAGCCACTATGGAGAATAGTATGGAGGTTCCTTAAAAAACTAAAAATAGAATTACCATATGGCCCAGCAATCCCACTACTGGTCATATACCCAGAGAAAACCAAAATTGAAAAAGACACATGCACCCCAATGTTCTCTGCAGCACTATTTACAATAGCCAGGTCATGGAAGAAACCTAAATGCCCATCGACAGATGAATGGATAAAGAAGATGTGGTACATATATACAATGGAATATTACTCAGCCATAAAAAGGAACGAAATTGGGTCATTTGTAGAGACGTGGATGGATCTAGAGACTGTCATACAGAGTGAAGTAAGTCAGAAAGAGAAAAACAAATATCGTATATTAATGCATATATGTGGAAGCTAGAAAAACGGTACAGATGAACCAGTTTGCAGGGCAGATATAGAGACACAGATGTAGAGAACAAACGTATGGACACCAAGGGGGGAAAATGGCAGGGGGTGGGGAGTTGCTGGTGTGATGAATTGGGAGATTGGGATTGACATATATACACTAATATGTATAAAATAGATAACTAATAAGAACCTGCTGTATAAAAATAAATAAATAAATAAATTTTTAAAAGAGTTAAATGAAATGATACAAGTAAATGATTAATATGGTTCCTGGCATATGGTAAGAACCCAATAAATTTAATTTAATATTATACTTATTTTAGAAACTGCTTCTCCTTATTCTCAGCCACATGGTTGCGACAGAAACTTACATGATACAAAGAGCAACCTCCCTTGACCCTAGCTGACTGGTCTAGGGTTGAACCCCCACCGTAATAAAACCCATGAGCCTCTTCTCATATTTGAATTGGACTGTCTCCAAGACTTGGTGCTAGCTGTTAAGTAAAATGCAAATATCTTTATTAAAATGTTAAGGAAATTTCAGAAAATTACAGTGTGGGAAGGAAAAGATTAAAGTTCTAGTACAGTTGAACTTTCTCTTGAATTTCCAGTGGAATGGTAGTTTAAGACTTAAACCTATGTGAGAAAGGAAATTCTCTATGGACAATGCCCCCTACTTCAGACTTGACTTTCCCTTGCCTTCCACAAATTCTTCCTTTTACAAATTGCTCTACAACTCCTCCTTCTTACCTCTCCCAAACTACCACCCCTGAGAAGTATAGTCTATGTCAGTGGTTTCCGATCTGGGGCAATCTTGCTCCCCAGGCAACGTTTGAGAATGCTGAGACATTTTTGGTTGTCACAATTGAAGGGAGTGGTGCTGCTGGCATCTAATGGGTAAAGACCAGAGATGCTGCTAAACATACTACAGTGCAGAGGACAGCCTCCCTTCCCACCAAAAAATTACCTGACCTAAAATGTCAACAATATGTAGGTTGATAAGACCCTGGTCTAAAGTCAAACAGAAATGAAACTTGCCTCCACTAACAAAGAGTCAATTCTACCTTTGGTATCCGTTTTTTCCCATTATTCTATATAAAAGTTTTAATTCCCTTCCTTGTTTACCTGAATCCTACCAGAATCATATAGTGCTACATTAGTCTTAAAGGTGATTTGTTACCATGGGAATGGATTGGGATGATTACATTCATATAAGTCATAATTTAGCTATGATGGAGCCAGAAGGAGGGGGGAAGTTGCCAATCCCCCCACCATAACCGTATTCCAAGAAGACACATGGGAGAAGGTACATACTTTTAAGGAAAAATGTTGAATTTTCAAGACAGCCATTGAGGTTATTAGTGTTGGAAGAATATTGTCAGCGAAATAACAAACTTTATGTAAACTTGGTGGATGCTTTAGACAAGGAAAACACTGACCACAAAGTCAGTAAAGATAAATAGGATGATGGGCTACAGTAACAAAAATTCTAGAAGGTAATTAAAAATAGTATTTCAGATGGAGCAAGCGGTGAACCTTGAAGAACTGAAGTATGACTCCTGCCTTATTTCACAAAGGCTATCAATAGGATGATCTGTAGTGACTATGTCATATTACATGGTCATAATACTGGCTGAAGAAAAATTTATGATGAAATATATCTAAAGAACTACATAGATAGGCTTTTTTTTTAATACATAGGCCATTATAACATAAAAAGTAGTTAGGGAGGATATTTTAAAATTTATGTTCTTATTGGCTAAAATTTGTAGTAGAAATGAAAGTCGATTGAACAAAACTATAGACTAATGTTGAGATCAGTAAATATAAAAGATACAGAGAACTGAGTCAGCCAAGAAGAGGACTGAGTATTCAGAAAAAATGTGGAAGATATAAGTAATGCCAAACAAAGATAAATTCGATCAACTTGATCTTTGCAATGGAAAGAAATAGACATCAGGAGGGATAGTTGGAAGAGTCATTGGTCTTTGGACACAAAATCAGAGTAAAACTCTCCAACTCTTTCAGAAGAAAATGAGTAAGGCTATATGTAAAGAATTCAAGCCTGAGTTCTTTATCCAAATTCACTATCACATATCCCCTATTCCATTGGCAAATACAATCAAAACAATGACAAAGGAAACCATTTACTGGTCCATTATAGAAACTCTGAAGTTACTAGAGAGATAGACACAGATATGCTGTCCAGATCTGCTTTCAAGGAAGGACTTGCTGGCTCTTGTTCAGTTCCTTCCTGGAGCTTTCAAGCCTCCTTGCAGGAGATCACACCCTTCCTGGAGCAGCTTGACCAAGCAAGGTCAGGGGACAAAGGACACCTCATTTCAACCCATTGCAGGATGCTCAGATGCAATGTTTACTCCAAAGTTCCTCACAGGGTTGGCCAAAGTGTTGTTGGACTAGAATTGCAGTTTGGCTACTTCCTCTGCCCCATCCTGCTTCCTCTCCTTTTTTTTCACCCTAATAAATATTTTGCATCCCAAACTTCTTAACATCTGCTTCCAGAGAACCCAATCTATGATAATCACGTTTGGAAGAATCTTAGAGGTTCTTAGTCAGATCTTCCACTCAGCTGCAATATTTCATAGAGCTTCAAAACACCACTGCCACAGTCTGGTATGAGGAGACAGTGCAGGCTTTGCAATCTCATGCATCCCTGGGTTCTAATATTACCCCTTACCTCTAATTAGCAATCTGAGCTTAATCCCTCTAAACTTTGGGTTCCTTGTCTGTGAAATGATAATACTTACTGCAAAGAATAATTGTGGGGGATAAATTTTAAATAATTTTTAATAATGTCTACAAAATGCTTAACTTGGTGCCTGGCTCATAGCAGGTGTCCAGTAATTGTCAGCCCTACTGTCAGCCCTAGAAAAAAAAAGACCAAATAATTTAAATCTCCCTGCAAAACTAGAACTGCCAAAGTTCGGAGATACTGATTTCTTTGTTGATTTGTGTTACATGTTGTTTCTAACATTATGGAGAATAAATTTCCTGGATTACAGTTTATAAAGCTAGTTAATAAAGTAACCTGAGGCAGAAAAAATCTGTAATGGGAGTAAGGGGGCAGATCTGAAGTAACTCTCAAAGAAGTTGTTTCAAGAAGCACAGCCCCTTGCCCACACATAGGCTGAATCTACCCACTCTACTTCATATCCACATCTTACAATAAGAAGTCTCTAGAGGATGGCTGGTCTAAAGTGGACTGTCCTAGTAACCAAGTAGTAAGAATAACTGAAGAGAAAGAAGATTATGGTAGGATATAAGAGGAGCTAAACTCAAAGAGGGGACTTGGTAACAGTGAGAGTACAATAAAAGGCATTTAGTTATGAAATTCAGCATCAAGTTTTTTCTATACCCAATAGTACTTAAAATGTCTTCCATGTAGCTCTCTATCCTTGACATCAGGGCACATAAGCTTTGCCAACTGGGTGAAAAATATTGACAGCTAGATTGTTATAATAATATAGACAGAGGCACTAGCTTTCAAAGTGTAAGATTGGTATTCAACTTGGAAAGCACAGAACCGGCTATTTCCTCAGGTATCCAGTCACCTTAGAAGCCATGGCACAGAGGAAAGCTTCAGGAGTAGTCATTTCAGTTTTTATCTCTAGTACAAAACACTGTTTTAACCCCACAGCTCCTAAGGAATGAAGCTAGTGTCAAAGATTTAATGCATTTTCACATTAGTGATGTCAGCACAAAATGGCCATCTTCTCTGAATAATTTATCTTCCCACTGCATAATTTTCTTATCTTTTTTTCTACATTTTGGCTTTTTACTGTAGATGGGGAGGTAAATGGCTGTTAGTCCCCGACAAAACCTGTGGCGCATCCTTCCCATCAATCAATTAAAAAACACTTACCTTACATTCAACATGATTTATTTCTTGTTAATACAATTGTCTCACTATATCCTTCTATTATTATACCTTTAATTCCATTAGCCATTCGCTTAATGCTTGCTTTAAGGCTGACCCTCAAAGAGCTTGGAAGAGAGAGGGAAGTCCTAATAGTGGCTTTGCCAATAAAACTCTGGAAGCTCTTCTCCTAAAACCTTGTAGGTCACAGAAAAGATAGGGCACAGAATGTATCCTGCCTGAAAAGAATAGAGCAATGTCTCATTTATTTGTTCTGATGGATACTGCTTGATGGTTTAAAAATCCTTAAGAGCTCTTATCTTAAAAGTCAACACAATAGGTTCACAATGTATAATCCTACACATTGCATAGGGATTGATGAGACGCTACCAAGCTTTCCTTAAATAAATTTTAAAAGAGGAAGAGGGGAAGCCATTTGTATTGTCTGAAGATTAATGGCTTGCTTGTTTTGGGGTGGGGCAAATGGCAAACCTCTTACACAGTTAAGTGACACAAAAACATTGTAGTATTCTTTCTCATGGTGGTGGAGTTACATGTTTTCTAGCAAATTTTCTCCATTTGGGTTGAAATTTGAAAGCTCTAAAAAGAAGCCGTCGTACTGCATTTCTAAAATTATACATTGAACAGTTGCTATGATTTTTCTCAGTGAGGAGATTTGCTCCCTTTTTGAAATTTAATTGTATGAATGTCTTCATACAATACACAAGCACATACATTTCTGTATCACTACATATTGGATTAGGTCATATGTAGCAGGCACTATGCTTGCCAGATAGGCATTTCTCTCTGCTTCCTTGCAAACCCTAATCCAGTTTTATTCAGGGGTCCACACTTCAGAAATGGGAATCCCATCCAAAGCCTCAGGGTAAATCTGTTCAGTAAAACCAGTACTGGACATTCCATAGTCCTTGTTGGCCATTGATGTTGGGGCAGGCTTCTAGGACAGGTTTCCTCATTTCTAAAAATAAACGTAAACCATGGACATGTTTATGACTGCATGTGGTGCCTGGAGTTTTGAACGTCATCTTATGGCCTCAGGGAGAGATAGTCAAGAACAAAGCCAACATCCTGGGGATGACAGTGTAGAAAGACAAAGGTATCTTTTTCCTTGAAAACATAATTTATCCCTGGAATTAATCAAACTGAGCCTACCCTACTTCAACACTTTTTGTTACTTGAAATAATATGTATATTCATTGGGCTTCCCTGGTGGCGCAGTGGTTAAGAATCCTCCTGCCAATGCAGGGGACACAGGTCCAAGCCCTGGTCCGGGAAGATCCCACATGCTGCGAAGCAACTAAGCCCGTGTGCCACAACTACTGAGCCTGCGCTCCAGAGCCCGCGAGCCACAACTACTGAGCCTGCGTGCCACAACTACTGAAGCCCATGCACCTAGAGCCCATGCTCCGCAACAAGAGAAGCCACCACAATGAGAAGCCCACGCACCGCAATGAAGAGTAGCCCCTGCTCGCCTCAACTAGAGAAAGCCCGCGTGCAGCAGTGAAGATCCAACGCAGCCAAAAAAAAAAAGAATAAGTAAAATAAATAAATTAAAAAAAAATTTTTTAAATATGTATATTCATTGTTTAAGCTAGTTAAGTCAGCATTGACCATTACGTACCACTGGAGGCATCCTTGCTATACATCACAGGTGCTTTTTTTTTTTTTTAATAAATTTATTTATTTATTTATTTGTTTTTGGCTGTGTTGGGTCTTCGTTTCTGTGCGAGGGCTTTCTCTAGTTGCGGCAAGTGGGGGCCACTCTTCATCGCGGTGTGCGGGCCTCTCACTGTCGCGGCCTCTCGTTGCGGAACACAGGCTCCAGACGCGCAGGCTCAGTAATTGTGGCTCACGGGCCCAGTTGCTCCGCATGTGGGACCCTCCCAGACCAGGGCTCGAACCCATGTTCCCTGCATTAGCAGGCGGATTCTCTGCACTGCACCAACAGGGAAGCCCCACAGGTGCTTTTTAAAAACACAGTCTTTTCCCACTTAGCCCTATTCTGAATTAACCAATGTGAACAACCTAGAGTGTGTCGTCTGTATTTTTCTCCATGTACACTTAATCATATACAAACATGTATAAATGCGTATACATGTATACATATGTATACATGCATACACATTGGCACATAAATATATGTTACAGCTTTACCAAAAAAATGAGATTGCATCATTCACATTCTTTTGCCTCATGGTTTTTTCATTCCACAATACTGCATAGAAATTTCTTCAGGTCAACTGGTATAGTTTTAAATTCAATATAGGCTGGATAACATTCATGGTATGAGTATGAAAATTTAATAATTTCCCTATTGATAGTCACTTGCTTCGTTTTTAACTTATTGTTGAATAAACAATGAGCTAATGTAAATTTGGGGCATATATCCTTTCATACTGGTGCTTTAATTTATGTGGGATAGATTCTAAGAGTGGACGTTGAAGGAAATATGTGTTGTCTTTTTAATAATTATTTTCCCAAAAGGTTACTGTGATTCAGTTTCACCAGCAGTACAGGAGAGAAACTTTTCCCAAATGCTCACCAGCACTAGTTTTCACTTTCTAAACTTTTGTCAATCTGTTAGATGTAGTATGATAACTCATTTTTACTATAATTTGTATCTTCCTCTCTGCTAGTGAGTTTCAGCATATTTTTATATGTTTCTTAACCATTTGCATTTGTTCCTCTATAAATAGTACATTTTTATCTTCTACCTATTTGTCGTTGCTATGTGGCTTGTCCTTTTACTTATAAATTTGTAAGAGTTTTTTTTTAACATCTTTATTGGAGTATAATTGCTTTAGAATGGTGTGTTAGTTTCTGCTTTATAACAAAGTGAATCAGCTATACGTATACATATATCCCCATATCCCCTCCCTCTTGTGTCTTCCTCCCACCCTCCCTATCCCACCCCTCTAGGTGGTCACAAAGCACAGAGCCGACCTCCCTGTGCTATGCAGCTGCTTCCTATACCACAATGTTCATCGCAGCTCTATTTACAATAGCTAGGACATGGAAGCAACATAAGTGTCCATCGACAGATGAATGGATAAAGAAGATGTGGCACATATATACAATGGAATATTACTCAGCCATAAAAAGAAACAAAATGGAGCTATTTGTAGTGAGGTAGATGGACCTAGAGTCTGTCCTACAGAGTGAAGTCAGAAAGAGAAAAACAAATACCGTATGTTAACACATATATATGGAATCTAAAAAAAAGAGTTCTTTATATAGTATAAACGACAGCTTTTTGTCATCTGTATTAAACAAATATTATTAGAAAATCAATCCCTTGTCTGTGGGTATGGTGTCTTTTCTAAACATAAATTTTAAATTGGTAAATATGTCCCTATTTTTTTTCTAGCTTTTAGGTTTACAGTTAATATTAAGAATATTATTTCACCTTGCCCTCACTTCTACCTGTGTTGTACATATAAGCCTGTTTCTGACTTTAAAACCTTAATTTTAAAAAAAATCCTGCCACATTTAAAAACCCATTACATTATACACTACCAAATGTAAAATAGACAGCTTGTGGGAAGCAGCCGCATAGCACAGGAAGATCAGCTCGGTGCTTTGTGACCACATAGAGGGGTGGGATAGGGAGGGTGGGAGGGAGATGCAAGAGGGAGGAGATATGGGGATGTATGTATATGTATAGCTGATTCACTTTGTTATAAAGCAGAAACTAACACACCATTGTAAAGCAATTACACTCCAATAAAGATGTTAAAAAAAAAAAAACCCTGTTGCATTAACAACATTCCAACACATAGGAGCAAAAGTAGAATAGGGGTTACCAGGAGCTGGAGGCAGGTGGGAGTGGGGAGCTGTGGCTTAAAGGGTACAGAGTTTCAGTGAAGCAAGATGAAAGTTCTAGAGATTGCTGCACGAAGATGTGGACATATACTTAAAATTTTATTGAACGTGGATTTCATATTATGTGTTTTTTACCACAATAAAAAACTATTTCCCCTAATTTTAAGGGGGGAAATGATGACGTGTTTTATTACAACTCAGGAGATACCCAAATAATTTTCACAGATAGAAAAGCATATTCAGTAAACAGTGAAAACAAGTATATGTAAATAGTAAAAAAGGGAGTTCCCTGGGGGCCTTGTGGTAGGATTCTGGGCTTTCAATGCCATGGCCTGGGCTCAATCCCTCGTTGGGGAACTGAGATCTCGCAAGCCGCGCAGCATGGCCAAAAAAAAAAAAAACAAAAAACAACCTTCAACTATTTAAAATAATAATAATAATCATAAACAATTTGAAAGTAAATATAGTTCACACATAAAATGCATGTATGTTTTAGACTCTGTTTTTTCCTTTCTTTCCCATTGTCTCCACCAATATTTAAAACTTTGGGGAAGTTCATGATTATCTTGTATTCAAATTGTCCAGAAAAGCACCTTTAGATAAACATAAAAGGGAAACTAGAACATTTCAAAATGTGGAAATAATATATGTGCATGACAGATTGAAAATATACTGTAGGAAATACTACCTCTTCATTCTTCTCCTTTGATGGGTATATGCAAGGCAAAATATTTTGGGTTCATCCAAACAAGATGCACAATTCAAATCTATTATACATGATGTTCTCTCTGATTGAAAACTACAGTGTCAAGTAAATGGTGTTCTGCCTGATACCATAATTGAAGTATCAACTCTGTTAGTTCACTCATTTTGTATGTTTTTGGGTGAGAAAGCCATCCTAAAAGTGGTATAATATTTGAAGGGCCATCATGGGTAAGTTGTTGACTGAAGAGACACTATGAGAGGGAATTCTGTACTCCACTCCATTCTCTTGAAGGGCTTTAATTATTTTATGTTTTACATTTATGTCTTTAGTCCATTAGGAATTTATTTTTATATATGGCATAAGAAAGAATTCAATTCAGTTTTATTCCAATTTTATTCTAGTTGAGCTAGCATCATTTGTTAAATATCCCATTTCTTTTAGATATTAAATATATATTAAATTTTTATATAGAGTCATATCTATGTCTATATTGTCAATTCTGTCCCACAGGACTTTTTTTGTCTATTTCTATGAAAAATCATATTCTACTTATTAGAGTGATTCTTTTAGTATGTTCTAATATCTATTATCACTTCTCCCCCTCACTATTCTTTTATTATGTGTTTTTTTAGTTTTAATTTTGCTTGTCTGCTCTCATAGATTTATTCTTCCATGTAAAATTTTAAATAATTTTATATCTAATTCCCATACCTCACAGAAAATCTGCTATGATGTTTAGTGGAGTTGCATTAAATGTATATGTCAATATTGTGAGAATCGGAAACACGACATTAAATTTTTCCAACCAAATACATGACAAATCTTCCAGGTTGTTCAGATCTTGTTCTATGGCCTTCCATGATTTCTTTATGGTCTATGTAATACAGGTACTGGCCTTATTTGTTAAATGTTTTCTCTAATATTTTACTGTTTTAATTACTATTGTAAATAAATTTGTTTCTCTTTTAGGTTTTAATTTTTACAATAGAAAAAAGCTATTGATTTCTGTAAATTCATCTTATACTCAAGTTATAAATTATCTTATTAATCCAAATAGGTCATTTTACTAGAGTTTCTTAGATTTTCTGAGTATGTATTTATATTAACAAAAAGAATTAATTCTATCTATTTTTAATGTTTAATGCAAGTGTTTTATTATTCTTCTCTTATTGCATTACCTAGACCCTCCAGGATTGTATTGCATGAGAATGACTGCCAGCACATCTACCTAGTTGCTCATTTTAACTGAAGTGGTTTTAATATTTAGAATACTAGTTGCTTTTTAAAAGTAAATAGCTTTTGTTATATTTAGGTAGTTTCCTACTATTCTTATTTTACTTAGTGTTTCTATAAACACTAATAATTTTATCAAATGCCTGTCAGTGTCTAATTATACCATAGGATTTTTCTTTTAATTTACTAATGTATTACATATTAGATTTTTCTAATATTGAACTATCCTCACAATCTAGAAATTAACCATACAAAAATCTATTTATCCACATTTTATTTAGAAGTTTACCTTCTAGATTTTTATGAGATTAGTCTATAGTCATCTTTCATAATCTCTCTATCAGATTTTGATATTTAAAAAGTTATTCTGGAGGAGGAGCTTCAAGATGGCGGAAGAGTAAGACGTGGAGATCACCTTCCTCCCCACAAATACATCAGAAATACATATACATGTGGAACAACTCCTACAGAACACCTACTGAATGCTGGCAGAAGACGTCAGACCTCCCAAAAGGCAAGAAAATCCCCACGTACTTGGGTAGGGCAAAAGAAAAAAGAAATAACAGAGACAAAAGAATAGGGACGGGACCTGCACCAGTGGGAGGGAGCTGTGAAGGAGGAAAGGTTTCCACACACTAGGAAGCCCCTTCGTGGGCAGAGACTGCGGGTAGCAGAGGGGGGAAGCTTCGGAGCCACGGAGGAGAGCGCAGCCACAGTGGTGCGGAGGGCAAAGCGGAGATTCCCGCACAGAGGAGCGGTGCCGACCAGCACTCACCAGCCCAAGAGGCTTGTCTGCTCACCCGCCGGGATGGGCGGGGACTGGGAGCTGAGGCTCGGGTTTCGGAGGTCGGATCCCAGGGAGAAGACTGGGGTTGGCTGCGTGAACACAGCCTGAAGGTTAGTTCGCCACGGCTAGCCGGGAGGGAGTCCGGGAAAAAGTCTACAGCTGCCGAAGAGGCAAGAGACTTTTTCTTGCCTCTTTGTTTCCTGGTTCATGAGGAGAAGGGATTAAGAGCGCCGCTTAAAGGAGCTCCAGAGACGGGCGCGAGCCGTGGCTATCAGCGCAGACGCCAGAGACGGGCATGAGAGCGTAAGGCTGCTGCTGCCGCCACCAAGAAGCCTGTGTGCAAGCACAGGTCACTCTCCACACCGCCCCTCCAGGGAGCCTGTGCAGCCCGCCACTGCCAGGGGCCCGTGATCCAGGAACAACTTACCCGGGAGAACGCACGGCACGCCTCAGGATGGTGCAATGTCACCCTAGGCTCTGCCGCCGCAGGCTCACCCCGAACTCTGTACCCCTCCATGTCCTCAACCTGAGTGAGCCAGAGCCCCCGAATCAGCTGTTCCTTTAACCCCGTCCTGTCTGAGCGAAGAACAGATGCCCTCAGGCAACCTACACACAGAGGCGGGGCTAAATCCAAAGCTGAATCCCAGGAACTGTGCGAACAAAGAAGAGAAAGGGAAATCTCTCCCAGCAGCCTCAGGAGCAGCGGATTAAATCTCCACAATCAATTTGATGTACCCTGCATCTGTGGAATACCTGAATAGACAATGAATCATCCCAAATTGAGGAGGTGGACTTTGGGAGCAACAATATATATATTTTTTTCCCTTTTTATCTTTTTGTGAGTGTGTATGCGTATGCTTCTGTGTGTCATTTTGTCTGTATAGCTTTGCTTTTAACATTTGTCCTAGGGTTCTGTCTGTCCTGTTTTTTTTTTTTTTTTTAGTATAGTTTTCAGCGCTTGTTGTTCATTGGTGGATTTGTTTTTTGGTTTGGTTGTTCTCTTCTTTCCTTCTTTTTTTAAATTACTTAAAAAGAAATTTTAATAATTATTTTTGTTTTTATTTTAATAACTTTATTATATTTATTTTATTTTACCTCTTTTTTTCTCCCTTTTATTCTGAGCCATATGGAAGACAGGCGCTTGGTGATCCAGCCAGGGATCAGGGCTGTGTCTCTGAGGTGGGAGAGCCAAGTTCAGGACATTGGTCCACCAGAGACCTCCCAGCTCCACATAATATCAAATGGCGAAAATCTCCCAGAGATCTCCATCTCAATGCCAAGACCCAGCTCCACTCAATGAACAGCAAGCTACAGTGCTGGACAACCTATGCCAAACAACTAGCAAGACAGGAACACAACGCCACCCATTAGCAGAGAGGCTGCTTAAAATCATAATAAGGTCAGAGACACCCCAAAACACACCACAAGACGTGGACCTGCCCACCAGAAAGACAGGATCCAACCTCATCCACCAGAACACAGGCACTAGTCCCCTCAACCAGAAAGGCTACACAACCCAAAGAACCAACCTAGCCACTAGAGGCAGACACTAAAAACAATGGGAACTACGAACCTGCAGCCTGGGAACAGGAGACGCCAAACACAGTAACTTAAGCAAAATAAGAAGACAAAGAAACACACAGCAGATGAAGGAGCAAGGTAAAAACCCACCACACTTAAAAAATGAAGAGGAAATAGACAGTCTATCTGAAAAAGAATTCAGAATAATGATAGTAAAGATGATCCAAAATCTTGGAAATAGAATGGAGAAAATACAAGAAACATTTAACAAGGACCTAGAAGAACTAAAGAGCAAACAAACAATCATGAACAACACAATAAATGAAATAAAAAATTCTCTAGAAGGGATCAATAGCAGAATAACTGAGGTAGAAGAATGGATAAGTGACCTGGAAGATAAAATAGTGGAAATAACTACTGGAGAGCAGAATAAAGAAAAAAGAATGAAAAGAATTAAGGACAGTCTCAGAGACCTCTGGGACAATATTAAATGCACCAACATTTAAATTATAGGGGTCCCAGAGAGAAGAAGAGAAAAAGAAAGGGACTGAGAAAATATTTGGAGAGATTATAGTTGAAAACTTCCCTAATGTGGGAAAGGAAATAGTTAATCAAGTCCAGGAAGCACAGAGAGTCCCATACAGGATAAATCCAAGGAGAAACACACCAAGACACATATTAATCAAACTATCAAACATTAAATACAAAGAAAATATATTAAAAGCAGCAAGGGAAAAACAACAAATCATATACAAGGGAATCCCCATAAGGTTAACAGCTGATCATTCAGCAGAAACACTGCAAGCCAGAAGGGAGTGGCAGGACATATTTCAAGTGATGAAAGGTAAAAACCTACAACCAAGATTACCCAGCAAGGATCTCATTCAGATTTGATGGAGAAATTAAAACCTTTACAGACAAGCAAAAGCTAAGAGAATTCAGCACAACCAAACCAGCTTTAAAACAAACGCTAAAGGAACTTCTCTAGGCAGGAAACACAAGAGAAGGAAAACACCTACAATAACAAACCCAAAAGAATTAAGAAAATGGTAATAGGATCATATGTATCGATAATTACCTTAAATGTAAATGGATTAAATGCGGCAGCCAAAAGACATACACTGGCTGAATGGATACAAAAACAAGACCCATATACATGCTGTCTACAAGAGACCCACTTCAGGCATAGGGACACATACAGACTGAAAGTGAGGGGATGGAAAAAATATTCCATGAAAATGGAAATCAAAAGAAAGCTGGAGTAGCAGTTCTCATACCAGACAAAATAGAATTTAAAACAAAGACTATTAAAAGAAACAAAGAAGGACACTACATAATGATCAAGGGATCAGTCCAAGGAGAAGATATAACAATTGTAAATATTTATGCACCCAACAGAGGAGCACCTCAATACATAAGGCAAATACTAACAGCCATAAAAGGGGAAATCGACAGTAACACAATCATAGTAGGGAACTTCAACACCCCACCTTCACCAATGGACAGATCATCCAAAATGAAAATAAATGAGGAAACACAAGCTTTAAATGATACATTAAACAAGATGGATTTAATTGATATTTATAGGACATTCCACCCAAAAACAACAGAATACACATTTTTCTCAAGTGCTCATGGAACATTCTCCAGGATAGATCATATCTTGGGTCACAAATCAAGCCTTGGTAAATTTAAGAAAATTGAAATCGTATCAAGTATCTTTTCCGACCACAACGCTATGAGACTAGATATCAATTACAGGAAAAGATCTGTAAAAAATACAAACACATGGAGGCTAAACAATACACTAATTAATAACCAAGAGATCACTGAAGAAATCAAAGAGGAAATCAAAAAATACCTAGAAACAAATGACAATGAAAACATGACGACCCAAAACCTATGCGATGCAGCAAAAGCAGTTCTAAGAGGGACGTTTATAGCAATATAATCCTATCTTAAGACACAAGACACATCTCAAATAAACAACCTAACCTTACACCTAAAGCAATTAGACAAAGAAGAACAACAAAACCCCAAAGTTAGCAGAAGGAAAGAATTCATAAAGATCAGATCAGAAATAAATGAAAAAGAAATGAATGAAACAATAGCTAAAATCAATAAAACTAAAAGCTGGTTCTTGAGAAGATAAACAAAATTGATAAACCATTAGCCAGACTCATCAAGAAAAAAAGGGAGAAGACTCAAATCAATAGAATTGGAAATGAAAAAGGAGAAGTAACGACTGACACTACAGCAATACAAAGGATCATGAGAGACTACTAAAAACAACTGTATGCCAATAAAATGGACAACCTGGAAGAAATGGACACATTCTTAGAAATGTACAATCTTACGAGATTGAACCAGGAAGAAATAGAAAATATGACCAGACCAATCACAAGCACTGAAATTGAAACTGTGATTAAAAATCTTCCAGCAAACAAAAGCCCAGGACCAGATGGCTTCACAGGCGAATTCTATCAAACATTTAGAGAAGAGCTAACACCTATCCTTCTCAAACTCTTCCAAAATATAGCAGAGGGAGGAACACTCCCAAACTCTTTCTACGAGGCCACCATCACCCTGATACCAAAACCAGACAATGATGTCACAAAAAAAGAAAACTACAGACCAATATCACTGATGAACATAGATGCAAAAATCCTCAACAAAATACTAGCAGACAGAATCCAACAGCACATTACAAGGATCATACACCATGATCAGGTGGGGTTTATCCCAGGAATGCAAGGATTCTTCAATATACGCAAATCAATCAATGTGATACACCATATTAACAAATTGAAGGAGAAAAACCATATGATCATCTCAATAGATGCAGTAAAAGCTTTCGACAAAATTCAACACCCATTTATGATAAAAACCCTCCAGAAAGTAGGCATACAGGGAACTTACCTCAACATAATAAAGGCCATATATGACAAACCCACAGCCAACATCATCCTCAATGGTGAAAAACTGAAACCATTTCCACTAAGATCAGGAACAAGACAAAGTTGCCACCTCTCACCACTATTATTCAACATAGTTTTGGAAGTTTTAACCACAGTAATCAGAGAAGAAAAAGAAAGAAAAGGAATCCAAATCGGAAAAGAAGAAGGAAAGCTGTCACTGTTTGTAGATGACATGATACTATACATAGAGAATCCTAAAGATGCTACCAGAAAACTACTACACCTAATCAATGAATTTGGTAAAGTAGCAGGACACAAAATTAATGCACAGAAATCTCTTGCATTCCTATACACTAATGATGAAAAATCTGAAAGTGGAATTAAGAAAACACTCCCATTTACCATTTCAACAAAAATAATAAAATACCTAGGAATAAACCTACCTAAGGAGACAAAAGACCTGTATGCAGAAAATTATAAGACACTGATGAAAGAAATTAAAGATGATACAAATACATGGAGAGATATACCATGTTCTTGGATTGGAAAAATCAACATTGGGAAAATGACTATACTACCCAAAGCAATCAACAGATTTAATGCAATCCCTGTCAAACTACCACTGGCTTTTTTTCACAGAACTAGAACAACAAATTTCACAATTTGTACGGAAACACAAAAGGCCCCGAATAGCCAAAGCAATCTTTAGAAAGAAAAACGGAGCTAGAGGAATCAGACTCCTGGACTTCAGTCTATACTACAAAGCTACCGTAATCAAGACAGTATGGTACTGGCACAAAAACAGAAACATAGATCAATGGAACAGGATAGAAAGCCCAGAGGTAAACCCACACACATATGGTCACCTTATCTTTGATAAAGGAGGCAAGCATATACAGTGGAGAAAAGACAGCCTCTTCAATAAGTGGTGCTGGGAAAACTGTACAGCTACATGTAAAAGAATGAAATTAGAACACTCCCTAACACCATACACAAAAATAAACTCAAAATAGATTAAAGACCTAAATGTCAGGGCAGACACTCTCAAACTCTTAGAGGAAAACATAGGCAGAACACTCTATGACATAAATCACAGCAAGATCCTTTTTGACCCACCTCCTAGAGAAATGGAAATAAAAACAAAAATAAACAAATGAGACCTAATGAAAATTAAAAGCTTTTGCACAGCAAAGGAAATTATAAACAAGACGAAAAGACAACCGTCAGAATGGGAGAAAATATTTGCAAATGAAGCAACCGACAAAGGATTAATCTCCAAAATTTATAAGCAGCTTATGCAGCTCAATAACAAGAAAACAAACAACCCAATCCAAAAATGGGCAGAAGACCTAAATAGACATTTTTCCGAAGAGCACAGATTGCGAACAAACACATGAAAGAATGCTCAACATCATTAATCATTAGAGAAATGCAAATCAAAACTACAATGCAATATCATCTCACACCGGTCAGAATGGCCATCATCAAAAAATCTACAAACAATAAATGCTAGATAGGGTGTGGAGAAAAGGGAACCCTCATACACTGTTGGTGGGAATGTAAATTGATACAGCCACTATGGAGAACAGTATGTAGGTTCCTTAAAAACTAAAAATAGAACTACCATATGACCCAGCAATCCCATTACTGGGCATATACCCTGAGAAAACCATAATTCAAAAAGAGTCATGTACCACAATGTTCATTGCAGCTCTATTTACACTAACCGGGACATGGAAGCAACCTAAGTGTCCTTAAATAGATGAATGGATAAAGAAGATGTGGCACATATATACAATGGAATATTACTCAGCCATAAAAAGAAATGAAATTGAGTTATTTGTAGTGAGGTGGATGGACCTAGAGACTGTCATACAGAGTGAAGTAAGTCAGAAAGAAAAAAACAAATACTGTATGCTAAAACATATATATGGAACCTAAAAAAAAAAAAAGGGGTCATGAAGAATCTAGGGGCAAGATGGGAATAAAGACGCAGACCTACTAGAGAATGGACTTGAGGATATGGGGAGGGGGAAGGGTAAGCTGGGACAAAGTGAAAGAGTTGTAGTGTATATATGGACATATATACACTACCACATGTAAAATAGATAGCTAGTGGGAAGGAGTCACATAGCACAGGGAGATCAGCTTGGTGCTTTGTGACCAGCTAGAAGGGTGGGATAGGGAGGGTGGGAGGGAGGGTGATGCAAGAGGGAAGATATATGGGGATATATGTATATGTTTAACTGATTCACTTTGTTATAAAGCAGAAACTAACACACCACTGTAAAGCAATTATACTCCAATAAAAATGTTAAGAAAAAAAAAAAGTTATTCTGGGGCTTCCCTGGTGACTCAGTGGTTAAGAATCTGCCTGCCAATGCAGGGGACACAGGTTCGAGCCCTGGTCTGGGAAGATCCCACATGCCACAGAGCAAATAAGCCCGTGCTCCACAACTACTGAGCTTGCATTCCAGAGACCGCAAGACACAACTACTGAAGCCCGTGCACCTAGAGCCCATGCTCTGCAACAAGACAAGCCACCACAATGAGAAGCCCATGCACTGCAACGAAAAGTAGCTCCCGCTCGCTGCAACTAGAGAAAGCCCGTGCGCAGCAATGAAGACCCAACACAGACAAAAATAAATAAAATAAATTAAAAGTTATTCTGGCTTTATATATTTCATTAGGCTTATCAATCATTTCTATAGCTTGCAATAAGTTCAATTGCACATGTGTCGTCTATTCTTTAAGGTGAGATATAACTCAGCTGGAACCCATCTTGTCCTAGTAGCTCTTTTTTGATACTCTGGTTTCTCTTCAGACTGTATAAATCTTTTGCCTTTTTTTAATGATAGATCTTTTCTCAGTTATCAATATTCCCCAGATTTATCAGACAATTCAAGGGTTCCACTTCTTGTTGAATCAATTTTTGTGATTAATATTTTGCTAGAAAGTGTCTGGATTTTCAAATTTGCTGTCATGAAGTTGAATGTAGTATTCTCTTATAACACTTAAAATGCACCTGTATTTGTGTTCATGTCACGTCTATCATTCATGACATTGTACTTGCCTGCTTGCATTCTTTTATCCTGAATCATTCTCAAAAAATTAATCAATTTCATTGGTTTTTTTCAAAGAATCAGTATTTGAAGTTTCTGTTTTCTCTTCTTTTTTTAAATTTTTATTTATTTACTTTTTTGGCTTCGTTGGGTCTTCGTTGCTGCACGCGGGCTTTCTCTAGTTGCGGCGAGCGGGGGCTCCTCTTCATTGCAGTGCATGGGCTTCTCATTGCAGTGGCTTCTCTCGCTGCGGAGCACGGGCTCTAGGCATGCAGGCTTCAGTAGTTGTAGCACGTGGGCTCAGTAGTTGCAGCTCACGGGCTCCAGAGTGCAGGCTCAGCAGCTATGGCACACAGGCCCAGCTGCTCCGAGGCATGTGGGATCTTCCCGGACCAGGGCTCGAACCCACATCCCCTGCATTGGCAGGCAGACTCCCAACCACTATGCCACCAGGGAAGTCCCTTTTCTTCTTCTTTTGTTCATTTATTTTGTTTTCCCTTTCATCTTTTATCTTCTCCCCACTTCCTTTTGTGTTATTTTTTTTTCTTTACCCCATGAGTACAAGGTTTCTTTGCTTTTCATTCTCTAATAACAAAATTATGTAGGGCTCTAAAGTTTCTTCTTAGAACAACTTTTCAGTGCTGCTAAGTTTTGATTAAAGATTACAAGTCCCAGTTTTCTACACAAAGGCAAATACTGTGGTCACATATATCAAAATACATTGACAGACTAACTGAGCTAGAAAACTAAGATGTATTAAGACATTTAAGGTAATGTGCAGTAAAGGATAAGGGCATTTTCTGAGTGGAGAGTATGTATCCAATGGGAGCCAAGGTCAGGAATAATTGTCATGATGACTATCTAAAACTCTCTCACACTGGGCCACAATTCTACAGTCATACTGACACTACCAATACAAGGCTGGTTTTCAAATTGGTCTATTGGAACAGAAAATAAAATCTTCTTAGCATAATAAGAAAAGTATTGACTAAAAGTTCATTCAATAAGCAGAAAAATGCTAAGTGATCAGAGCACTGTCTTTTTCAGCTCAGGCTTCCACAACAAGATACCATAATCTGGGGGCCTTAAACAGCAGGAACTTATTTCTCACAGTTCTGAAGACTGGAAACCCAATATCAAGGTGCCAGCAAGGTCTGACTGTGTCCTCACATGACCTTTCCTCAGTGCACACTGGTGAAGAAAGAGAGAGAGGAAGAAGGTCTCTGGTGCCTCTTCTTATAAAGACACTAATCCAATTTTAAGGGCGCACCCTCATGACCTCATCTGAACCTAATTACTTCCCAAAGGCCCCATCTCCAAATAACATCACACTGGGGATAGAGCTTCAACATAGGAATTTTAGGGAAGACACAAATTGGCCGGCACCAAATTTACAAAAACTACTGCAGAATGATATGCCTAAGTTTGTCTAATTAACCTTCCTACTCTTTGTTTTCACCAAATTCCATTAATTATATTTTTCAAAAGGATGAAATTCAGAAATACCAATATTTGTTAAAGTAGAAAACAAACACTAGTGTGGTATTCTTGAAAGTTGAGGCCCATCCCATGCTTAACAAGCGATAAACCATCTTTAAGCTCCCCTTTTCAATTCAGTTCATAAGACCACCTACAGACTATTATTGTTTTCCTGGCAAACTTAGAAGAACAGAAAGGTGGAGAAAAAAGGTATTTTGTATGACCTGCCTCCAGAAGCTTCAGAGTTACAGAAATTCTATTCACAGTGGGGGACTGTGAAAGTCTTTTCAGAAGTATGTTTGTGTTGCCCTTCCAAAAAAGAAAAAGTAAGACCCTTAGCCTGTCACACTCTTGAGGTGAAAGGCGCCTGCCCTGACTCTGATTATAACATTTAAGCCCAGAGGGCTGGCCGCAGAATTCTATGCATCATTTAGGACTTTGATGCTGTACTGAATTCAGAGGAAAAATTTGTCTCTGCCAGTCTGGGGTTGCTGCTGACAAGGAGGAATATTGATTGGGGTGATGACAGAGTTCTCCTGGTTCAACTCCTCCTACTGGAAGGCTCTACCTCAGTCTTTCTAAATCACGGTTACCTTCTGTGCTGCTAAAGACTCTGCCTCAACCAGGTCAAATAAAAGAATAAAAGGTTTTCCTAAAACCAAACCTGAAGCGTGGGTGGGTAGGTGATAGTGTTTGTAGGGTTCACATGTTGTCCTTTCACTTTCTGAGTTCATAAAAGGAGCTTCTACTCTGGTGGTCTAGTGCTGCTTGAAGTAGGAGGGTTACAGTGAGGCTCCAGTCTGGTTTTCGTGTCATCACAGCACCAGGTTTATCACATTGCATGACCTGTCACATTGAGTTTTGCTTTAGGTAATCTGGACTTTGCAATCATTTAATGATTCATACAGGTAAACTTAAACCAGGTTGCTTAGATTCAAATCCTGGATCTCCTCCTTATTTGTTTGGCAAGTTATTTAACCTTGCTGTGTCTCAGTGTGCTCAGCTGTAAAATAGGTATAAAATATAACTCATTGAATGGGGTTGTTGTGACAATTAAGCACATAGAACAGTGCCTACATAGCTTGTAGTGAAACTGGGTATGCATTAGCTATTACTATTTTTTCATCATGCTAAGCATACCCAGTGTCTCCTCTAATAAATAACACCTCAACCCACTTGTGGTGTCTAGATGAAAAAAGGCAAGAATTATGCAATCCAGCATATTTACTAAATTGCTATACCCATCCTCCTAATATAGTTTAATAACTTGTAAATATTAAACAAAATTTCAATGAAAATTCAATTTACATAGTTAATTTATATGTTAGACTCCTGATTGTTTTATTAGCAAATATTGTCCAAAAAACAATTACAGTTGCTTTGGTAGGCACCACTGGTTTAGGGATTACCTATGTATGTATGTATTTATAAAAGTACAATAAAGTAAAATCACCCATACTCACATCCATAATCCCCCCATCCAACTTTAAGATCTTGGTAACCCTTTTAAAAGTTTGGTGTGAATTCTTCCTGAATTTTTACCTTTGTTTGTAACAGACATAGTTATAACACACACACACACACACACACACAACAAACACATAAGTATATAGATACAGATACATATATTACATATGTATCTATTTACAATAGAGGATCATACTGGACATATTAGTTTGCAACTTGCTCTTTTCCTTTAACAATGTCATGGATCTCATTCTGTGTCAGAACATATAGATCCACTTCTTTTTAATAGACTGTCTAGTAATCCATTGTATAAATATACCAAAATCTACTTAGACATTCCCCTTTTGACATACTTAGAACAACTTAGAAACAACTTAGGTTGTTTCCATTTTTTTTTTTCTATTATAAACAGTGCTGCAATAAACATCCTTCTATATAGATCATGGGTTGACTGTTATTTAAATTAGTATGCATCTTATGAACATAGCAACTACAGGCAAGGAGGAAAGCCCACAGGTCAGGAAGGAGATTACACATATGTTGCATGAAATAATACTCTAAAAATAATTAAGACAGTTACCTGAAGTTCAATTAGTTTTTCCTTTAATTCCTTCATCTCCACTCTACCTCCTCAAAGGATAGAATTTTATGACACATATTTTTATTATTGCTAACAATATCCACAATATACAATGACCTAAGAATTACCTCAAGAAGGTTACATAATTTGACCTGTGTTATGCTTGAAATCTACATAGAAATGAACTGTGCTATAATCAGGGATTTTTTCTCAAAATCGATATATTTTATTAATTTTGATTAAAATAAAAGGAAAGCAACATTTTTGCCCAAAATTACAACACCAAAGAGCATAAAAATAGACAGTGTAAATCTCTCTAATCCTGGGTTTCTAAAACATGGCGCTATTGGCATAATGAGGGCTGTCCTGTACATTGTAGAATGTTTAGCAGCTCCCTGGCCTCGACCCACTGCATGCCATTAGCACCACCCTCAGTTGTGACAAAAACACACAGGTCTCCAGTCATTGCCAGACAAACAATTGTTCCTGGTTGAGTACCAATGTTATACTGCCTCCAAGAGAAAACTCTGTTAACGGTTTGATAAATAACCATCCAGATTTTTAATGCAAATAAAAATTTCTTTTATACAATTGGGAACTATCTATACAGGTGATCTTTAAAACTCTCTCTTTTCACTGGACAATATATCATGGACACCTCTCCATGTCAGCTGTCATAGACTTACTTTACTCTTTTAAGAGGTACATTTAATTTTCACTGTATGAATTCACCATGATCATCTATTAAGGGACATTACAGTTATTTTTTTAAATTTTCAATTGAAAGTAATGCTGCAATAAATCCACCTATCCTTATGTCTCTGCACACTTCTACTATTTCCTTAGTAATTATGAGGTCCAAGAGCACACATGTTTTTTAATATCATATTTTTACTATAATTTTCCATTTATTTTTCATATGAGACAAGTGATGTATTGAGCTGAGGCATGCCACTAGCCAGTTCTTCTCTAAATAAATAAATCTCTTCTTCCCTTGCACATAGACATGCATTTTCCTGGGGCAGGGGGAGGAATGCTATCTTCCTTTGCCCTATTTTTAGTTGACTTAAAGCTTTGACCAAGACAACAAAACCTTTTCCTTTTGACGATAAAAACTGTGTGCTAAAGCAAATCATCCATGCCAGGGTGACGATGAAAATAGTTTTGGTTGAGAGAGAATAGTTATTGATGAGCTACAGGGAGAGGAGGACCTTGGTCTTATTTCTCACCTTGTCGAAAGAGACAGCCAAGTTGTGAGGTTAAATTGAAGTTGGTAAATACACAATTATTCAGCTTGTGTCTCGGTAATAAATGTGCCTCTCGGCGGTGAACCCGCCAGTGCTCAGAGCACCACTTTGCTGATTAAGGAGATAAAAAGAGGATATTGTGGAAAGGGTCATTTCAAGAGTAATGAATCCTTATTCTGTCACTGCACTTTGCTGACAGGCAAAAGAAGTTTAACAGGAATGAGGCATCCTGGAATATCGAGGTGGCCACATGGAGCAGAGCAAATCAGAGATGACTATTTCTAGGCCATGAAAAAACAGCAGGATCTCTGATGGCTAAGAAATGACTATACTGGTGAATTAAGTACCTCTCAGGGAGAAGCACTATTAAATTAGCCTAATACCTTATTGCATGATCAATAACAATGTATTTATTTTGTACTATAGCCTTGAGTGACTTTTCATTAAGAATTTAAATGACCTTAGAAAGCTACTGAGTATCAATTTAGAATACTTTCAGGAGACACTAGCCTGGCCGTAGAGCAAAAGATGAGTGAAATAGTGGCTCATTATTTAAGTCAGAAAGAGAATGTCAAGAAACATTTTGCCTTGGCATTGAGGGAGGTAGCTCAAGTTTTGTATCCAACCCAATGATACCGTTTTGCATTTTTTGATTCCTGGTCTCATAATGACATCGATCAAGAAAGGCAGTGTTTGCAGTCCCAATATATTAACCCAGATGACTGTTGAGATAGAGAAGGCTGTGAGGTTGGAAAAGACAGAGATATTATTTGCCAGGCTTCTGTAACATATCCTGTCAGTGCTCTGCCCATGCTCCCTAGGATTTCTTTGCCATCTTCATGCTCATGGACCCTTGGTGGATTTTCACTCCCAACAGCCAGCACCTGCTGCCCTCAAACTGCCAGAAAGTCGTCGTGGGACCCTAAGTGTCCATCCTGGTGGTAGTCCTGAACCAATGACTGACAGGCATAGACCAGAGTTTCTCAACCCCAGCACAATTGACACTTGGGGCCAGATAATTATTTATGGTGGGGGTGGAGGGGTCTGTCCTGTGCATTGGAGGATGCTTAGCATTCCTGACCTCTACCCACTGGGTACCAGTATCACACTTCTCCCAGCGTGGCAATCAAATATATCTCCAGACATTGTCAAATGTTCCTTGGGAGACGAATCATCTCAGGTTGAGAACCACAGGTTGAGAAGTATAAACATCAAAGCTCTCTTGTCCCTAATCAGACCACACTGAGATGTGACCATACTGGCCTCGAGGCCCTTGAGGGATTAGCTCTCCCTCTGGAACTTTGCTCCCACGGTCTTGCTCAACCACCCTCCCTTCGTGCTCCCACCTCCCAGTCCCTGTATTAGTTTTCCCCAGGAACACTTCCCAGTATTCTCACAGTATCAGTATCTGTGTTTGAGGAAAACAACCTAAGATGGACTCAACTGAGATGCTAACTAGATGGTCAAAGAGTTAGATGTCACTATTTTGAGTATCTGTGCTGGCCCTCTTACTGTTCTCTACCTTCTACCTTTACTGGAAGTGCCAATTCCTACTTGGTCTACTCAAAACAAAAAAGGAGTAGAAAAAAATACTGTTATTTCCAGTGCATTTTTTATGTGTATATATTGACATTCTAATACTCTCTCTCTCTCCCCCTACAGGCACATTCTCCTTAGCCTAAGCAAGCACCCTTGTGTTTTCCTCGCTTCTCCTTGAAAGCAGCAAGGTGACTTTTCTCTGGCCTTGTGGTCTCCCACTTAACATTTCCAAATCTTTTTCTCTCCAGTCATTCACTAGCCTAATCTTCACCCCACCTTCCTTGGAGTGCTAGAGTCACTCTCCGTTCTTTTCCTCCTATTTTATCTACTTTTAATAATAATACTTTGTCTGATATTCATTGACTCTCACTGGTATCAGGTTTTTAAATCTTCACTTGTTATTATTTTTCATTTACTTTTTCCCACCAGGTTTCAATAAGGATATGGGAATGAAAACAGAGAACGTCCAGGAAAGTTTGGATAAGCCCAAGCAGTCTGAGATACGAAATCTACTCACACATATTCTAGGAGGAGAAAATAAATCAGGAGCCAAGCCAGTACTCTGTCAACGTGCGGCTGTTCTAAAACAGAAAGCAGCGTTGTGAGCACACCTCTCCCCTGGATGCAGCTTTTCTCTAAATCCCTGTTTACTACTCAAGACTTTAGAATGATATCTTGAACACCACTCATCTGGTGCCTTTTATTTTACAAGTGGCCTTGACACACATCTCAAAATGAAGATAAAAATAAAAATGATTCCTTTCCGATGACCTTGCTAAGCCATACGAATAAAATCAATAAAAATGCAATTAATTTGGATTCATTTGGACTGAAGAATCAAAAGACAAAATAAGGAAGCATATTTGCCAGAGTATGTGATGTAGCTTTTGGCCAGAAATTCTGCTTCTAAAAGCATCCACCTCAGATATAGCGGCAGTAATAAACTCCCTGTGTCTCACACACCCATAAATCCTTGCACCAACCAAGATTTCAATGGTGTCTTCCCTTAACCCACACATAAAGCATTCCAGACACTAATTTAGAATATTAATTAAATCTCAGAAAATTGCATTGGTATCTCAGATACAGTTCTATAACGTGTATAACTGGGTTTTTTTAAACTGGATTATCCACTTCAAAGAAACTCCTCTTAATGTGGCCTTTCTCAAAGAAAATGTAATAAATTCCCCCTTTCCAAAATAATGATGATGCATTAGGAGGAGTTAACTTAGACTAGAACAGCCATCACAACTATATGGGATCAAATATAAATGGGGATTTGTAAAGTATTTTTTGCAGGTAGATGAAATAGATGAACACTGATTTTTAACACCAAATGTATTTTATATTGTAAAACTATCAAATGTGTATTAAAAGGGCTACAATACAAATTCAATATGCTTCATTAGAAGACACTGCCAACTGGAAGCTGACTTTAAAGGGCGTTGTGTGACAGTAAGAAAAGAACATTGAAAGAGTCAATGGATGGAGCAGTGGATAGAGATGAAACAGAAGGAAAGATATGGAGCCCAAGAAAGAAGAACCTAAAAAGGGAGAGGGCAATAGAGGCACCAAGATTCCACACCAGGAGTATAGGAGACGGGACAAACTCAAAAGAGTATACTAAGTTGAAGAAAAAGGGCAAGAGAAGAACATATCCCCTCTGCTTTTGTGGAGAAAGCAGAACCCATGTTGAAGGCATGAGAGGGGAACTAAGCTAGGAAGGCAAGCATGGAGAAGGGCAGAGGTGAGAGAACATGGGCAGCACTTGGAAGCATCATTTAGCTTTTGAGCCATCCCCAGAGAACTTTATAGCATTTGCTTTCTTAATTCCTGAGGGGAACAGATCTCTCTAAGCAGGCTGAAACCAGTGGTCACAGGATGGGCACAGTACCCCCAAGAGAAACCAGAGACTGAGGAAGAGCCTTGGATGTAAATATTTATTAGAAATATAACCTGTGTTTATTCCTGGGGTGGAAGTTAAGCAGAACCCTACAGGTACCACAATAACTCCAGCAAGAATCTACTGTGATGCACAAACACTGAACAATTAAAGACATCATTCACTGAGTCTATAAAAATATATTGAGCTCCTTCTGTGTACCAGTCTCTGGGCTGGGAGCTGAGGCCACAGAGGGGGGTGGGACAGGGCCCTAGTCCTAGAGACTCTGAGCTCATGATTCCTGAGTTATAGATGGCAGTGTGAGTTCTTGCATAGAGCAGCTTATTTCACAGCAGGAGATATAAATGAAATAGGTTACTTCATATTTATTATTAGAAATTAAAATGGATCAGGCTTAAAACAAATCTCAAAAATACTCAGGTCCTCAAATTTGTGGCAGTCTAAATGGAGTGTAAATTCATATTTTATGAATTATAAGTCTCAAGATTTCATGTTTTCCTGTAAGTACTAATATTAAGTATTTATATTTTGGAAAGGACCATGCATTTTTATTCCAAACTATATCTGAATTCAGTTTATTTCTGGTGGTGAAATCAAGCCACATTTCCCTTATGAAGGGTAACTACACCACATGAGTTCATGAATAAGGCAGAAGGAAAATTCACATAAACTAAACAAAATTTCAAAAAGCTGTGGTGAGCAGATTTCATCATTTAATGTATGGAATAGCTCTGGATTTGGATTATTTTGTGAGGAGAAAAATTAATGGTTTTATCCTTTATGTATCATCATGCTTTTTACAGTGCAGTTATCTCCCCAACAGTGACTATTAACACCACATTGTGTAGTTCCATATTTATTCTTCCTCATTTACTTCCGTATCACATTCCTTCAGTTTACAAATAGCAAAATTATTTTCTGAAAGTCTTTGCACTGTCAGCTCCAGCTGGGATCTGAAAAAACACACAATATACTTCCTGTCTCTCATATTATCTGCAGCTAGAGAGCTGAGAACCTCCATTTGCATTCTTTGCTGAGGATGCTTAAAGAGAGCTTTTTTTCCCACAGAGTTCCTGGCTCCAAGCTGCTGATGTACCCAAAGTCATATTTTATCAGGAAGATCAAGATATAGAGAGAAGTGCCCTCTTTTCTTCTTTCTTTCATTCAATGTGTATTTATTGAATATAGTATCAGGCGCTGTCCTGGGTGCTGGAGATACAACAATGAATGAAACACAAGCCCTAATGTTCCAGTGAGAAAGAAAGGAGATAATCAGACCATTAATGATAGGAATAGAGAAGTATCCACTTTCATAGGGATGTGAGGGAAAGACACCCAGCTTTGGCGTCAGGGTGGGCTTCACATTAAAAATGACGTCTAAGTTGACACTTGAAGGACAAGAAAAAATTATTCAGGCATCTGGTGAAAGTTAGTGAAGGAAAATGGATGGAGAGAGAATGAAACAGGAAATGAATAAAATATATAGGAATCAGAGGTCAGAACTCAAAAGTTCTTGTAATACATGTTAACAACTTCTGACCTTGATTGAAGGTAATGGTGGGAATGTATTTGATAGGTAAAAAAAAAAAATCATATAAACAATTTTTCTATTTAATTATTTGGTGGCCAATAACAGGGATTTTAAAGCAACTTTTTTTCCCTAAGCTGTACATTGGTCACTACTTCTGTGATCCATTCTCTTTTTCCAGTTTTTCTTTACCCTGTTCTTCCTGTAGCAGATATAGAACATAATGCTACAATGACAGATGAATGAACAAACAAGGAATACTTAATAAATGCTTTCTGGTAGTGTTAATAAGGAACATAAAATATTTTAATGCTTCTTTCATGATACCAATATAAAATTTCATTTCAAAAATTGTTGTATCTGTGTACATATATAAAATGAGGGAAGAATAGAGACATGGGAATATTTGAGAAGAGTGAATAATAATTCAAGAAGGCTAAATCCCAAGAATGTATTGAAACTTGCAAAATATGCCAAAGGAAACAAAGGGACTGTTTTAGTTTTGGAAGGCATAGATATGATACTTGGGATCAATGTAATAATATTGACAGATGACAAGGAGAAAGCAGAGCTACTCAATATTTATTTTGCTTTTATCTTCTAAGAAGTCAAGGCGAAGGATTGATTGGAAAGGATAGAGCAAATATTGGGATGAGAGAATTGAAGACCAAGACAAATGGGAAGAACAACAGAGAGCCTTGTTCTAAATGTGTTTGAGTCTCTGCCAGCCATTGTTAGAGGTCTCTGAGGGGTTGTGTGGAAAACAGGAATAGTGCTGGATGACAGGGAAAGTGTGATATCTCAACTTACAACAAGGAAAGAGCAGTGGATGCCCCCCCCAGGAGTTAGTAACTCTGCCTGTGTATCTCTGTCCATCCCCCACCCCCCAATCCACCTATGGAAGCATGAACTCCAAGCTGAATTGCAAGCATATAAATTTCTTTAAAATCTTAACAGGTAATTCTGATGCAAAGCCAGAGTGGAAACCCTGCTATAAATCTATGGCTTAATATCAACTCGAGCCAAATTTTTTAACATCTTATTCTGCTTATTTGAAGCATCAGTTTGTAAGCACATGAAGAGTGAATGGGTGACTGTTAAAATTCAAGATGGGCTTAAGAAGAGCAAATCACTCCTGATGAATTTCATTTTCATTTTAACTGAGAGAAGTTTGTATATTAGCATCTTCCAGAACCTGTTCCATGGTACACTAGTTCTACTAGATATTAATAGCTATTAACAAGAACAAAAAAAGATTCCATGGTAAATAAATCTGGGAGGTTCTGACTTTAGCAAAGTTAAACTGATTTATTTATTAGGTTTTACTGTAGTCTTTACTAAGATAAGCATATTGGACCTCCAGAGGGATTTAATAAGGAGACTCCCAAACACTTATGATCCTTTACCCCTTCTTTTCCTGCCTATCTCCTGGAATCAGTGTTTCTTAAAATACCTACTACCCAAAAATTATTTTTGGTTAAACCAGTGGATTTGAAAGAGCCCTTCATTCTGTCTTTGGAAGAAATATGGAGGAATATTGGCTATTAATTTTACACATAGTTTATACCTGGTAAAATGACAGTACATTAAAAGTGTTGATTAGTTGACTAAAGGAAGAACTCTGCTATTCATTTACTCAAAAGTATTTATTAAATATCTAATATTTACCAGGCACTGTACTAGATGTCAGAAATGCAATGGGAAGCAAAACAAACATGAATCTTGATGCCATCATATTTAATATTTTCATCAATAATTTATATGAGATTATATATATTAGCTGAAGGGTATAGAGAATATGCTGGATGTTGAATGATAGGGTTAAGATTCAAAATCACTACTTGGCTAAGATAATGGGCAGGATATAATAAGATGAAATCTAATAGTGAAAAACAGTGGTACAAATCTCAGCACATACAAAGAGGAGTCAGAAGTTTGACAACAAGCTCAATATGAGTTTTAAAATGTTAACAAAGCATCAGGAAGAATTTTTAGAAAGATTGTGTTCATGAAAAGAAGTTTCTAGTTCTGTTGACTATTTACAACCAGAATCAGACCAGAAGTGATGTGTTTAACATTGCCACCATTAAAAGGAGTCATCATTAACCCAGAACCTACCTGGAGAAGAGCAACCCGGGTGACTGAAATCTCAAAACCAGTAAACACGGAGAAGGGTTGCAAGAATGAAGAATATTACATTTAAGGGGGAAAAAATGGGTGTTGAGCAAACATAATAACTATATTTAAATAAATAATGGCAGGAATTGATCCATTTGCCGTTAGACATTTCTAATAGCAATGAGTAGAGTTAATAAGGAGTCTTTGGGCTCAACACAGGAAGAAGTTTGAAACAATTTACCCACCCAAAAATTTAGTAAACTACCTCTTCACTAAAGTTGTTTAAGCAGAGGCTGAATTACCACTTTCCAAGAATGTTACAAAATGTTAGATTATATTTTCTCAGGTAGAATTCGAATTATGAAATGATTTCCTAAAGTTCCTTTCAGCAATATAATTTTTCGTTCTATCAATGTTAGTAAGGATTCTTTCACCTGTAATCTGAACACCACACTTTCCTACCTCATTCATCGATTTGCAAGGCCTTATTGAACCGTTTAAATATACCAGGTACCATGATAAGCACTGGACATCATAAAATAATAAAACATGGCTCTTGATTTTTTATTTTATAAGAGAATCATATTAAAAGAGTGATGGGAGTTCAGAAGAAGGAGGGTTTTTTAATCAATCATTTTGTTGAAATCTTGATTAATGTAAAAAGGTTAGAAAGGTTTCTTAGAGAAGGTATTTGCACTGGACCTTGAATTAATCAATGTTACATGCTTTCTAAAACTTGACATAAAGTTGTTTTTAACACCAGTTAGGACTCAATGCCCCATAAGCTTTGGCACTTCAGTTCCTACTATTTTTTTCTCTCTCTAATATCTTCCATTTCTCTCTCTCCCTGAACTCTTTCTTTGCATGTTTACCTATTTGCCTTTGACAAATCTATTAGATTTGCTTTTTTCCCTTCCTCTCTCTTCCTATCACTAGCTTCACTAAACATTATGCCTGGATTTTTGCAACAGGCTTCTCGCTGGTTTTCCCCATCCGCAGGATGGCACATCCCTCTGCAATCCAGCTCCTAACCCAAGTCACTCCTAACCCCATTCCCCAAGCTCCTGACGATCATAAATATGCCAAATTCGTCCTCCTAAAGTTCTTCCACTTGCTATCAAGTTATCTATGATGAATCTCTCTTCTATTAAATCAAACAAATATCCCGCCTTGGGTTCCAGGTTTGATTGTGACCTGGTCACTTGTATTTCCCACTCTCCCTCAATACTCATCTTCCAAGCCAGCTTTCCACTGTCCCTTTCATGCACATTATTCATTCCAATTTATAGAATTTTACTCATATTCCCCCTCAATGGAATGTTGTTCCCCCTCCAACTCACTCCCATTCTGCCTCACAATATTCTAGCCACATTTTAAAGCCTAGTTTAGATACTATCTCCTTCCCTAGACTCCAGTGACACTGAACTGAGCAATACACAGTTCACTATTTAAATATCACCTGATAGTTTTATCTTCCCTGAGTTACAAACTCCTTTAGAACGAGGATATTTTCTGTATTCCCAGAAAAGTACTATGCCTATATGGCTGATCAATTTCATTTGGGGAACAACAAAAAAATGAGAAAATTCTCTATTAAATCTAACACTTGACTAAGGAGTGGACTAGTGGGACAACTGCCCAGGGTAACAATCTGTAAGATAATCTATTAGATTATTACTAGAGCATAAAAGACACCTGTGAAGATACAAAGGGAAAAAAAGAGGCAGTGAACTTGCCAGAACTCTTATCAAGAATATTTTATGTAGTTGAAAAGAATGCTGATGATGAAACCATCCAAAGGTCATGCTTGTTCTTGGAACACCAGAGGAGCTACACTTCCTTCCAAAACCATGAACCCCCGGGAATATAAAGGCTGTGACAGCTGGGGAAGCCATCAACAGCCTCGTCAGTCCTTACTCATGTGCTGAGTTCTCATCTTCTCCTCTAAATAAGTGTTGAAAATGAATTTACAACTATCAGTTCACAGGAACATAAAAGTTTTAGCCATCCCTGGGCATCCATATGTCATCATCCTTCCTTAGTCAACTCCAAACAGAACATAAAGTGAGGTTATTTCTTGCCCACCCTCAAACTATCCCCATCTGCAACTTAGACAATGTTCCTATACATGCAATTATTTGAAAAGGATCCCCAACTCTTCCTGGAAAGAACATACTATAGACAGGGCACAGAAGTTGGTGGCAGAGAACTAATTGAAGACATGGGTTTAAATCTTGTTTATTAACTGTGACCTTGGGCATCCAAATTTTCTCATCTGCTAAATGGGTGTTTGTTAGACCCAGAATGTATGTGAAAGTCCTTTGTAAACACGAAGCACAAACAGATGGAGCGATATACCATGTTCTTGGATTGGAAGAATCAATATTGTGAAAATGACTATACTATCCAAAGCAATCTACATATTCAGTGCAATCCCTATCAAATTACCAATGACACTTTTCATAGAATTAGGACAAAAAATTTTACAATTTGTATGGAAACACAAAAGACCCCAAATGGCAAAAGCAATCTTGAGAAACAAAAACGGAGCTGGAGGAATCAGACTCCCTGGCTTCAGACTATACTACAAAGCTACAGTAATCAAGACAGTATGGTATTGTCACAAAAACAGAAATATAGATCAATGGAACAGGATAGAAAGCCCAGAGAAAAACCCATGCACCTATGGTCACCTAATCTACGACAAAGGAGGCAACAACATACAATGGAGAAAAGACAGTCTCGTCAATAAGTGGTGCTACATGTCAAAGAATGAAATTAGAACACTCCCTAACAGATGTAAAAGACAGATACATGTAAAAGAATGAAATTAGAACACAACCTAACACCATATACAAAAATAAACTCAAAATGGATTAAAGACTAAATGTAAGGCCAGACACTATCAAACTGTTAGAGGAAAAAATAGGCAGAACACTCTTTGACATGAATCGCAGCAAGTTCTTTTTAGACCCACCTCCTAGAGTAATGAAAATAAAAACAAAAATAAACAAATGGGACCTAATGAAACGTAAAAGCTTTTGCACAGCAAGGAAAACATAAACAACATGAAAATACAACCCTCAGAATGGGAGAAAATATTTGCAAATGAAGCAACTGACAAGAGATTAATCCCTAAAATATACAAACATCTCATGCTGCTCAATATCAAAAAAACAAACAACCCAATCCAAAAATGGGTGGAAGATCTACATAGACATTTCTCCAAAGAAGACATACAGATGGCCAAAAAACACATGAAAAGATGCTCAACATCACTAATTACAGCAAGTCCCTTACATATGAATGAGTTCCATTCCAAGAGCATGTTCATAAGTCCAATTTGTTCATAAGTTCAAAAAACTTAGCCTAGGTACCCAACTAACACAATCGGCTACATAGTACTGTACTGTAATAGGTTTATAATACTTTTCACACAAATAATACATAAACAATAAACACAAAAACTGGTCTGGGCAACATGGCGGAAGAGTAAGACACAGAGATCACCTTCCTTCCCACCGATACATTAGAAATACATCTACACGTGGAACTGCTCCTACAGAACACCCACTGAACGCTGGCAGAAGACGTCAGACCTCCCAAAAGGCAAGAAACTCCCCACGTACTTGGGTAGGGCAAAACAAAAAAGAAATAACAGAGACAAAAGAATAGGGACGGGATCTGCACCAGTGGGAGGGAGCTGTGAAGGAGGAAAGGTTTCCACACACTAGGAAGCCCCTTCGCGGGCAGAGACTGCGGGTGGCAGAGGGGGAAAGCTTCGGAGCCACGGAGGAGAGCGCAGCCACGGGGGTGCGGAGGGCAAAGCGGAGAGATTCCCGCACGGAGGATCGGTGCCAACAAGCACTCACCAGCCCGAGAGGCTTGTCTGCTCACCCGCCAGGGCAGGCGGGGGCTGGGAGCTGAGGCTCAGGCTTCGGTCGGATCACAGGGAGAAGACTGGGGTTGGCGGCGTGAACACAGCCTGAAGGAGTTAGCGCGCCACAGCTAGCCAGGAGGGAGTCCGGGAAAAAGTCTGCAGCTGCCGAAGAGGCAAGAGACTTTTTCTTGCCTCTTTGTTTCCTGGTGCGCGAGGAGAGGGAATTGAGAGCGCCGCCTAAACGAACTCCAGAGACGGGCGCGAGCCGCGGCTATCAGCGCGGACCCCAGAGACGGGCATGAGACGCTAAGGCTGCTGCTGCTGCCACCAAGAAGCCTGTGTGCGAGCACAGGTCACTATCCACACCGCCCCTCCCGGGAGTCTATGCAGCCCGCCACTGCCAGGCTCCCGTGATCCAGGGACAACTTCCCCGGGAGAACGCACAGCGCGCCTCAGGCTGGTGCAACGTCACGCTGGCCTCTGCCGCCGCAGGCTCGCCCCGCACCCGTACCCTTCCCTCCCCCCGCCTGAGTGAGCCAGAGCCCCCGCAGCAGCTGCTCCTTTAACCCCGTTCTGTCTGGGCGGGGAACAGACGCCCTCAGGCGACCTACACGCAGAGGCGGGGCCAAATCCAAAGCTGAACCCCGGGAGCTGTACGAACAAAGAAGAGAAAGGGAAATCTCTCCCAGCAGCCTCAGAAGCAGCGGATTAAAGCTCCACAAACAACTTGATGTACCTGCATCTGTTGAATACCCGAATAGACAACGAATCATCCCAAATTCAGGAGGTGGACTTTGGGAGCAGGATATATTTTTTCCCCTTTTCCTTTTTTTGTGAGTGTATATGTGTATGCTTCTGTGTGAGATTTTGTCTGTATAGCTTTGCTTTCACCATTTGTCCTAGGCTTCGGTCCGTCTGTTTTTGTTTTTGTTTTTTTTTTTTACTTAAAAAATTTTTTTTCTTAATAAATATTTTCTTAATACTTTTTTCCTTATTTTCTATTTTTAAAAATTAAAAAAAATTTTTTTCTTAATAAGTTTCTTCATATTTTTTATTTTAAAAAATTAAAAAATTTTTTTCTTAATAAATTTTTTCTTAATAATTTTTTTCTTATTTTTTCTTATAAAAAATTAATAAATTTATTTTTTAAAATTAAAAAAAATTTTTTTTCTTAATAAATTTTTTCTTAATAATTTTTTTCTAATTTTTATTATAATAGCTTTATTTTATTTTATCCTCTTTCTTTCTTTCTTTCTATTTTTTCTCCCTTTTATTCTGAGCCGTGTGGATGAAAGGCTCTTGGTGCTCCAGCCAGGCATCAGGGCTGTGCCTCTGAGGTGGGAGAGCCAACTTCAGGACACTGGTCCACAAGAGACCTCCCAGCTCCACATAATACCAAATGGCAAAAATCTCTCAGAGATCTCCATCTCAACATCAAGACCCAGCTTCACTCAACGACCAGCAAGCTACACTGCTGGACACCCTATGCCAAACGACTAGCAAGACAGGAACACAGCCCCATCCATTAGCAGAGAGGCTGCCTAAAATCATAATAAGGCCACAGACACCCCAAAACACACCACCAGACGTGGACATGCCCACCAGAAAGACAAGATCCAGCCTCATCCACCAGAACACAGGCACTAGTCCCTTTCACCAGGAAGCCTGCACAACCCACTGAACAAACTTTAGCCACTGGGGACAGATATCAAAAACAACGGGAACTACGAACCTGCAGCCTGTGAAAAGGAGACTCCAAACACAGTAAGATAGGCAAAATGAGAAGACAGAAAAACACACAGCAGATGAAGGAGCAGGGTCAAAACACACCAGACCTAACAAATGAAGAGGAAATAGGCAGTCTACCTGAAAAAGAATTCAGCATAATGATAGTAAAGATGATCCAAAATCTTGGAAATAGAATAGACAAAATGCAAGAAACATTTAACAAGGACGTAGAAGAACTAAAGAGGAACCTAGCAACGATGAAAAACACAATAAATGAAATTAAAAATACTCTAGACGGGATCAATAGCAGACTAACTGAGGCAGAAGAACGGATAAGTGACCTGGAAGATAAAATAGTGGAAATAACTACTGCAGAGCAGAATAAAGAGAAAAGAATGAAAAGAACTGAGGACAGTCTCAGAGACCTCTGGGACAACATTAAACGCACCAACATTCGAATTATAGGGGTCCCAGAAGAAGAAGAGAAAAAGAAAGGGACTGAGAAAATATTTGAAGAGATTATAGTTGAAAACTTCCCTAATATGGGAAAGGAAATAGTTAATCAAGTCCTGGAAGCACAGAGAGTCCCATACAGGATAAATCCAAGGAGAAACGTGCCAAGACACATATTAATCAAACTATCAAAAATTAAATATAAAGAAAACATATTAAAAGCAGCAAGGGAAAAACAACAAATAACACACAAGGGAATCCCCATCAGGTTAACAGCTGATCTTTCAGCAGAAACTCTGCAAGCCAGAAGGGAGTGGCAGGATATACTTAAAGTGATGAAGGAGAAAAACCTACAACCAAGATTACTCTACCCAGCAAGGATCTCATTCAGATTTGATAGAGAAACTAAAACCTTTACAGACAAGCAAAAGCTGAGAGAGTTCAGCACCACCAAACCAGCTTTACAACAAATGCTAAAGGAACTTCTCTAGGCAAGAAACACAAGAGAAGGAAAACACCTACAATAACAAACCCAAAACATTTAAGAAAATGGGAATAGGAACATACATATCGATAATTACCTTAAATGTAAATGGATTAAATGCTCCCACCAAAAGACACAGACTGGCTGAATAGATAAAAAAACAAGACCCATATATATGCTGTCTACAAGAGACCCACTTCAGACCTAGAGACACATACAGACTGAAAGTGAGGGGATGGAAAAAGATATTCCATGCAAATGGAAATCAAAAGAAAGCTGGAGTAGCAATTTTCATATCAGACAAAATAGACTTTAAAATAAAGACTATTACAAGAGACAAAGAAGGACACTATATAATGATCAAGGGATCGATCCAAGAGAAAGGTATAACAATTGTAAATATTTATGCACCCAACATAGGAGCACCTCAATACATAAGGCAAATACTAACAGCCATAAAAGGGGAAATCGACAGTAACACAATCATAGTAGGGGACTTTAACACCCTACTTTCACCACTGAACAGATCATCCAAAATGAAAATAAATAAGGAAACACAAGCTTTAAATGATACATTAAACAGGATGGACTTAATTGATATTTATAGGACATTCCACCCAAAAACAACAGAATACACATTTTTCTCAAGTGCTCATGGAACATTCTCCAGGATAGATCATATCTTGGGTCACAAATCAAACCTTGGTAAATTTAAGAAAATTGAAATCGTATCAAGTATCTTTTCCGACCACAATGCTATGAGACTAGATATCAATTACAGGAAAAGATCTGTAAAAAATACAAATACATGGAGGCTACACAATACACTACTTAATAACGAAGTGATCACTGAAGAAATCAAAGGGGAAATCAAAAAATACCTAGAAGCAAATGACAATGGAGACACGATGACCCAAAACCTATGGGATGCAGCAAAAGCAGTTCTAAGAGGGAAGTTTATAGCAATACAAGCCTACATCAAGAAACAGGAAACATCTCGAATAAACAACCTAACCTTGCACCTAAAGCAATTAGAGAAAGAAGAACAACAAAACCCCAAAGCTAGCAGAAGGAAAGAAATCATAAAGAACAGATCAGAAATAAATGAAAAAGAAATGAAGGAGACAATAGCAAAGATCAATACAACTAAAAGCTGGTTCTTTGAGAAGATAAACAAAATTGATAAACCATTAGCCAGACTCATCAAGAGAAAAAGGGAGAAGACTCAAATCAATAGAATTAGAAATGAAAAAGGAAAAGTAACCACTGACACTGCAGAAATACAAACGATCATGAGAGATTACTACAAGCAACTCTATGCCAATAAAATGGACAACCTGGAAAAAACTGGACAGATTCTTAGAAATGCACAACCTGCCGAGACTGAACCAGGAAGAAATAGAAAATATGAACAGACCAATCACAAGCACTGAAATTGAAACTGTGATTAAAAATCTTCCAGCAAACAAAACCCCAGGACCAGATGGCTTCACAGGCGAATTCTATCAAACATTTAGAGAAGAGCTAACACCTATCCTTCTCAAACTCTTCCAAAATATTGCAGAGGGAGGAACACTCCCCAACTCATTCTACGAGGCCACCATCACCCTGATACCAAAACCAGACAAAGATGTCACAAAGAAAGAAAACTACAGGCCAATATCACTGATGAACATAGATGCAAAAATCCTCAACAGAATACTAGCAAACAGAATCCAAGAGCACATTAAAAGGATCATACACCATGATCAAGTGGGGTTTATTCCAGGAATGCAAGGATTCTTCAATATACGCAAATCAATCAACGTAATACATCATATTAACA
Source organism: Eubalaena glacialis (assembly GCF_028564815.1). Lineage (NCBI taxonomy): Eukaryota > Metazoa > Chordata > Mammalia > Artiodactyla > Balaenidae > Eubalaena > Eubalaena glacialis. The sequence goes on along the minus strand of NC_083720.1, from coordinate 105,888,095 downwards.
AATTGAAGGAGAAAAACCATATGATCATCTCAATAGATGCAGAAAAAACTTTTGACAAAATTCAACTCCCATTTATAATAAAAACACTCCAGAAAGTAGGCATACAGGGAAATTACCTCAACATAATAAAGGCCATATATGACAAACCCACAGCCAACATTGTCCTCAATGGTGAAAAACTGAAACCATTTCCACTAAGATCAGGAACAAGATAAGGTTGCCCACTCTCACCACTATTATTCAACATAGTTTTGGAAGTTTTAGCCACAGCAATCAGAGAAGAAAAAGAAATAAAAGGAATCCAAATCGGAAAAGAAGAAGTAAAGCTGTCACTGTTTGCAGATGACATGATACTATACATAGAGAATCCTAAAGATGCTACCAGAAAACTACTAGAGCTAATCAATGAATTTGGTAAAGTAGCAGGATACAAAATTAATGCACAGAAATCTCTTGCATTCCTATACACTAATGATGAAAAATCTGAAAGTGAAATTAAGAAAACACTCCCGTTTACCATTGCAGCAAAAAGAATAAAATATCTAGGAATAAACCTACCTAAGGAGACAAAAGACCTGTATGCAGAAAATTATAAGACACTGATGAAAGAAATTAAAGATGATACAAATAGATGGAGAGATATACCATGTTCTTGGATTGGAAGAATCAACATTGTGAAAATGACTCTACTACCCAAAGCAATCTACAGATTCAATTCAATCCCTATCAAACTACCACTGGCATTTTTCACAGAACTAGAACAAAAATTTCACAATTTGTATGGAAACACAAAAGACCCCAAATAGCCAAAGCAATCTTGAGAACGAAAAATGGAGCTGGAGGAATCAGGCTCCCTGACTTCAGACTATATTACAAAGCTACAGTAATCAAGACACTTTGGTACTGGCACAAAAACAGAAATATAGATCAATGGAACAGGATAGAAAGCCTAGAGATAAACCCACGCACATATGGTCACCTTATCTTTGATAAAGGAGGCAAGCATATACAGTGGAGAAAAGACAGCCTCTTCAATAAGTGGTGCTGGGAAAATTGGACAGGTACATGTAATAGTATGAAATTAGAACACTCCCTGACACCATACACAAAAATAAACTCAAAATGGATTAAAGACCTTAGTGTAAGGCCAGACACTATCGAACTCTTAGAGGAAAACATAGGCAGAACACTCTATGACATAAATCACAGCAAGATCCTTTTTGACCCACCTCCTAGAGAAATGGAAATAAAAACACAAAAAAACAAATGGGACCTAATGAAACTTAAAAGCTTTTGCACAGCAAAGGAAACCATAAACAAGACGAAGAGACAGCCCTCAGAATGGGAGAAAATATTTGCAAATGAAGCAACTGACAAAGGATTAATCTCCAAGATTTACAAGCAGCTCATGCAGCTCAATAACAAAAAAACAAACAACCCAATCCAAAAATGGGCAGAAGACCTAAATAGACATTTCTCCAAAGAAGATATACAGATTGCCAACAGACACATCAAAGAATGCTCAACATCATTAATCATTAGAGAAATGCAAATCAAAACTACAATGAGATATCATTTCACACCGGTCAGAATGGCCATCATCAAAAAATCTAGAAACAATAAATGCTGGAGAGGGTGTGGAGAAAAGGGAACCCTCTTGCACTGTTGGTGGGAATGTAAATTGATACAGCCACTATGGAGAACAGTATGGAGGTTCCTTAAAATACTACAAGTAGAAGTACCATACGACCCAGCAATCCCACTACTGGGCATATACCCTGAGAAAACCATAATTCAAGAAGAGTCATGTACCAAAATGTTCATTGCAGCTCTATTTACAATAGCCAGGACATGGAAGCAACCTAAGTGTCCATTATCGGATGAATGGATAAAGAAGATGTGGCACATATATACAACGGAACATTACTCAGCCATAAAAAGAAATGAAATGGAGGTATTTGTAGTGAGGTGGATGGAGTTAGAGTCTGTCATACAGAGTGAAGTAAGTCAGAAAGAGAAAAACAAACACAGTATGCTAACACATATATATGGAATCTAAGGGGGAAAAAAAGGTCATGAAGAACCTAGTGGCAAGATGGGAATAAAGACACAGACCTACTAGAGAATGGACTTGAGGATATGGGGAGGGGAAGGGGTAAGATGTGACAGGGTGAGAGAGTGGCATGAACATATATACACTACCAAATGTAAAATAGATAGCTAGTGGGAAGCAGCCGCATAGCACAGGGAGATCAGCTCGGTGCTTTGTGACCACCTAGAGGGGTGGGATAGGGAGGGTGGGAGGGAGGGAGATGCAAGAGGGAAGAGATATGGGAACATATGTATATGTATAACTGATTCACTTTGTTATAAAGCAGAAACTAACACACCATTGTAAAGCAATTATACTCCAATAAAGATGTTTAAAAAAAACACACACAAAAACTAAAGAAAACATTTTTAATCTTACAGTGCAGTACCTTGAAAAGTACAGTAGTGTCGTACAGCAGTTGGCATACAGGGGCAAGTTGGCATCTTTGAAAGATTGCAACTTGAAGGTTCAAATGTAGGAGACTTACTGTATTAGAGAGATGCAAAATCAAAACTACATTGTGCTAGAGTCGGCAGACAGAAGAAGCAAGAAGAACTACAATCCTGCAGCCTGTGGAATGAAAACTACATTCACAAAAAGACTGAAAAATGAAAAGGCAGAGGACTATGTACCATAATGAAGGAACAAGATAAAACCCCAGAAAAACAACTAAATGAAGTGGAGATAGGCAACCTTCCAGAAAAAGAATTCAGAATAATGATAGTGACGATGATCCAGGACCTCGGAAAAAGAATGGAGGCAAAGATTGAGAAGATGCAAGAAATGTTTAACAAAGACCTAGAAGAATTAAAGAACAAACACCTAGAAGAATTAAAGAACAAACAAACAGAGATGAACAATACAATAACTGAAATGAAAAATACAGTAGACGGAATCAATAGCAGAATAACTGAGGCAGAAGAACAGATAAGTAACCTGAAAGATGGAATAGTGGAATTCACTGCTGCAGAACAGAATAAAGAAAAAAGAATGAAAAGAAATGAAGACAGCATAAGAGACCTCTGGGACAACATTAAATGCACCAACATTCGCATTACAGGGGTCCCAGAAGAAGAGAGAGAGAAAGGACCCGAGAAAATATTTGAAGAGATTATAGTCGAAAACTTCCCTAACATGGGAAAACAAATAGCCACTCAACACCAGGAAGTGCAGAGAGTTCCAGGCAGGATAAACGCAAGGAAAAACATGCTGAGACACACTGCAATCAAATTGACAAAATTTAAGACAAAGAAAAATTATTGAAATCACAAGGGAAAAATGACAAATAATATACAAGGGAACTCCTCTAAGGTTAACAACGGATTTCTCAGCAGAAACTCTACAAGCCAGAAGGGAGTGGCACGATATATGTAAAGTGATGAAAGGGAAGGACCTACAACCAAGATTACTCTACCCGGCAAGGATCTCATTCAGATTTGATGGAAAAATCAAAAGCTTTACAGACAAGCAAAGGCTAAGAGAATTTAGCACCACCAAACCAGCTCTACAACAAATGCTAAAGGAACTTCTCTAAGTGGGAAACACAAGATAAGAAAACGACCACAAAAACAAACCCAAAACATTTAAGAATATGGTAACAGGGATATAGATATAATTACCTTAAATGTGAATGGATTAAATGCTCCAACCAAAAGACACGAGCTCGCTGAATGGATACAAAAACAAGACCCATATATATGCTGTCTACAAGAGATCCACTTCAGACCTAGGGACACACACAGACTGAAAGTGAGGGGATGGAAAAAGATATTACATGCAAATGGAAATCAAAAGAAAGCTGGGGGCTTCCCTGGTGGTGCAGTGGTTGAGAATCTGCCTGCCAATGCAGGGGACACGGGTTCGAGCCCTGGTCTGGGAAGATCCCACATGCCGCAGAGCAACTAGGCCCATGAGCCACAACTACTGAGCCTGCGCGTCTGGAGCCTGTGCTCCGCAACAAGAGGCCATGATAGTGAGAGGCCCGCGCATCGCGATGAAGAGTGGCCCCCGCTTGCCGCAACTAGAGAAAGCCCTTGCACAGAAACGAAGACCCAACACAGACAAAAATAAAATAATAAATAAATAATAAATAAATTTTAAAAAAAAAGAAAGCTGGAGCAGCAATACTCATATCAGAAAATATAGACTTTAAAATAAAGAATGTTACAAGAGACAAGGAAGGACACTACATAATGATCAAGGGATCAATCCAAGAAGAAGATATAAAAATTACTGATATATATGCACCCAACATAGGAGCACCTCAATACATAAGGCAACTGCTAACACCTATAAAAGAGGAAATTGACAGTAACGCAATAATAGTGGGGGACTTTAACACCTCACTTACACCAATGGACAGATCATCCAGAAAGAAAATTAATAAGGAAAAGCAAGCTTTAAATGACACAATAGACCAGATAGGTTTAATTGACATTTATAGGACATTCCATCCGAAAACAGCAGATTACATTTTCTTTTCGAAGTGCACATGGAACATTCTCCAGGATAGATCACATCTTGGGTCACAAATCAAGCCTCAGTAAATTTAAGAAAATTGAAATCATATCAAGCATCTTTTCCAACCACAACGCTTTGAGATTAGAAATAAATTACAGGGAAAAAATCTGCAAAAAATACAAACACATGGAGGCTAAACAATACACTACTAAATAACCAAGAGATCACTGAAGAAATCAAAGACAAAATCAAAAAATACCTAGAGAAAAATGACAATGAAAACATGACGATCCAAAACCTATGGGATGCAGCAAATGCAGTTCTAAGAGGGAAGTTTATAGCAATACAATCCTACCTCAAGAAACAAGAAAAATCTCAAATAAACAATCTAAACTTACAACTAAAGGAACTAAAGAAAGAAGAACAAACAAAACCCAAAGTTAGTAGAAGGAAAGAAATCATAAAAATCAGAGCAAAAATAAATGAAATAGAAACAAAGAAAACAATAGCAAAGATCAATAAAACTAAAAGCTGGTTCTTTGAGAAGATAAACAAAATTGATAAACGTTTAGCCAGACTCATCAAGAAAAAGAGGAAGAGGACTCAAATCAATTAAACTAGAAATGAAAAAGGAGAAGTTACAATGGACACTGCAGGAATACAAAGCATCCTAAGAGACTACTACAAGTAACTCTATGCAATAAAAAGGACAACCTGGAAGAAATGGACAAATTCTTAGAAAGGTATAACCTTCCAACACTGAACCAGGAAGAAATAGAAAATATGAACAGAGCAATCACAAGTAATGAAATAGAAACTGTGGTTAAAAATCTTCCAACAAACAAAAGTCTAGGACCAGATGGCTTCACAGGTGAATTCTATCAAACATTTAGAGAAGAGCTAACACCCATCCCTCTCAAACTCTTCCAAAAATATTGCAGAGGACAGAACACTCCCAAACTCATTCTACGAGGCCACCATCACCCTGATACCAAAACCCTACAGAAGTACTACAAAAAAAGAAAATTACACACCAACATCATTGATGAATATAGATTCAAAAATCCTCAACAAAATACTAGCAAACAGACTCCAACAACACATTAAAAGGATCATACACCATGACCAAGTGGGATTTATCCCAGGGATGCAGGGATTCTTCAACATACACACATCAATCAATGTGATACACCACAGGAACAAATGGAAGATTAAAAACCATATGATCATCTCAATCGATGCAGAAAAAGCTTTTGACAAAATTCAACACCCATTTATGACAAAAACTCTCCAGAAAGTGGGCACAGAGGCAACCTACCTCAACATAATAAAGGCCATATACGACAAACCCACAACATTATTCTCAATGGTGAAAAACTGAAAGCATTTCCTCTAAGATAAGGCACAAGACAAGGATGTCCACTCTCGCCACTATTATTCAACATAGTTTTGGAAATCCTAGCCACAGCAATCAGAGAAGAAAAAGAAATAAAAGGAATACAAATTGGAAATGAAGAAGTAAAACTGTCACTGTTTGGAGATGACATGATACTATACATAGAGAATCCTAAAGATGCCACCAGAAAACTACTAGAGCTAATCAATGAATTTGGTAAAGTTGCAGGATACAAAATTAATGCACAGAAATCTCTTGCATTCCTATACACTGACAATGAAAGATCAGAAAGAGAAATTAAGGAAACAATCCCATTCACCATTGCAACAATAAGAATAAAATACCTAGGAATAAACCTACCTAAGGAGGTAAAAGATCTGTACTCAGAAAACTATAAGACACTGTTAAAGAAATCAAAGGGGACACAAACAGATGGAGAGATATACCATGTTCTTGGATTGGAGGAATCAATATTGTGAAAATGACTATACTACCCCAAGCAATCTACAGATTTAATGCAATCCCCATCAAATTACCAATGGCATTTTTTACAGAACTAGAACAAAAAATCTTAAAATTTGTATGAAGTCACAAAAGATGCCGAATAGCCAAAGCAATCTTGAGGGGAAAAAATGGAGCTGGAGGAATCAGACTCCCTGACTTCAGACTATACTACAAAGCTACAGTAATCAAGACAATAGGGTACTGGCAAAAAAATAGAAATATAGATCAGTGGAACAGGATAGAAAGCCCAGAGATAAACCCACACACCTATGGTCAACTAATCTATGACAAAGGAGGCAAGGATATACAATGGAGAAAAGACAGTCTCTTCAACAATTGGTGCTGGGAAAACTGGACAGCTACATGTAAAAGAATGAAATTAGAACACTCCCTAACACCATACACAAAAATAAACTCGAAATGGATTAAAGACCTAAGTTAAGACCGGACATTATAAAACACTTAGAGGAAAACATAGGAAAAACACTTTTTGATATAAATCACAGCAAGATCTTTTTTGATCCACCTCCTACAGTAATGGAAATAAAAACAAAAAGAAACAAATGGGACCTAATGAAACTTAAAGGTTTTTGCACAGCAAAGGAAACTACAAACAAGATGAAAAGATAACCCTCAGATGGGAGAAAATATTTGCAAACAAATCAACGGACAAAGGATTAATCTCCAAAATATATAATCAGCTCACACAGCTCAATATTAAAGAAACAAACAACCCAATCAAAAACTGGGCCGAATACTTAAACAGACATTTCTCCAAAGAAGACATACAGATGGCCAAGAAGCACATGAAAAGATGCTCAACATCATTAATTATTAGAGAAATGCAAATCAAAACTACAATGAGGTATCACCTCACACCAGTTAGAATGGGCTTCATCAAAAAATCTACAAACAAGAAATTCTGCAGAGGGGGTGGAGAAAAGGGAACCCTCTTGCACTGTTGGTGGGAATGTAAATTGCTACAGCCACTATGGAGAACAGTATGGAGGTTCCTTAAAAAACTAAAAATAGAATTACCATATGACCCAGCAATCCCACTACTGGACATATACCCAGAGAAAACCATAATTCAAAAAGACACATGCACCCCAATGTTCCTTGCAGCACTATTTACAATAGCCAGGTCATGGAAGCAACGTAAATGCCTGTTGACAGATGAATGGATAAAGAAGATATGGTACATATATACAATGGAATATTACCCAGCCATGAAAAAGAATGAAATTGCATCATTTGTAAAGACATGGATGGATCTAGAGACTGTCATACAGAGTGAAGTAAGTCAGAAAGAGGAAAACAAATATCGTATATAAATGCATATATGTGGAATCCAGAAAAATGGTACAGATGAATCTGTTTGCAAGGCAGAAATAGAGACACAGATGTGGAGAATAAATGTATGGACACCAAGGGGGGAAAGTGGTGGGGGTGGGGTGGTGGTGGGATGAATTGGGAGATTGGGATTGACATGTATACACTAATATGTATAAAATACATGACTAATAAGAACCTGCTGTATAAAAAATAAATAAAATAAAATTCAAAAAAAAGAGTATCTATTAAAAAAAAAAAAGAAAAAAAAACTACAATGTGCCATAACCTCACACAGGTCAGAATAGCCAGCATCAAAAAATCTACAAACAATAAATGCTCGAGAGGGTGTGGAGAAAAGGGAACCCTCTTGCACTGTTGGTGGGAATGTAAATTGATACAGCTACTATGGAGGTTCCTTAAAAAACTAAAAATAGAACTACCATAAGACCCAGTAATCCCATTACGGGACATATACCCAGAGAAAACCATAATTTTAAAAGATACATGCACCCCAATGTTCAGTGCAGCAGTATTTACAATAGCCAGGTCATGGAAGCAACCTAAATGTCCATCAACAGAAGAATGGATAAAGAAGTTGTGGTACATATATACAATGGAATATTACTCAACCATAAAAAGGAATGAAAGTGTGCCATTTGCAGATGCATGGATGGACCTAGAGACTGTCATACAGAGTGAAGTAAGTCAGAAAGAGAAAATCAAATACTATATAATATTGCTTATATGTGGAATCCTGAAAAATTATACAGATGAACTTATTTGCAAAGCAGAAATAGAGACACAGACATGAAGAACAGACATATAGATACTGGGAGGGAAGCAGGGTGGGATGAATTTGGAGAATGGGATTGACATATATACACTACTTTGTATAAAATAGATAATTAATGAGAACATACTGTATAGCACAGGGAGCTCTACTCAGTTCTCTGTGGTGACCTAAGTGAGAAGGAAATCTAAAAAAGAGGGGATATATGTATACGTATAGCTGATTCACTTTGCTGTACAGCAGAAACTAACACATTGTAAAGCAACTATACTCCAATAAAAATTAATAAAAAAATTAAAAAAAAAAACTCCAAAGAAATATACATGTTAGTCTGTTCATAAGTGAAATACATGGGCTGGGCACTCTCCTGGGTGGTTCTTTAGCTCTAGCTCTAAAAACATCTTATTGAAGTAATCACTTTTGCTCCATAGAAACAACTCTGGTTTATGATTGAATAATATCTGTCTAATCCAGTATATTTTATGCAATAATCACATTAGGTTGTTATAACCATTGTCTCTTTTCAATCGTAATACCTCTAACCAAGAAATAATGGTGGTGTATTGACCAGCAGATAACACTTCTTCATTATGAGCAACATCAGAGCGTATATCTTTCTCCCATTTTTGCTTCATTCAACAATTTTTGGTGAGCAACATTATTCTTTTAATGTTAGGCAGAATTAATTAAAGATACCATTTTTTAATGCTGCAACACGTTTTGCTTTAAAAAATAATGTATCACTTACCAGTTCATTTTTCATGAATATAATTATTCCTTTTTTTTTGCAGTTGTCATTGTTCCATATTCTTTCTTTATGAGCCACTATTTTTTTTAATATAATTTTTCACCTATTGTGTAAAATGTGAACAGCTGTTGAGCTTGTAGTCCAGGAAGGGCTGTTCACATTCTCTAGTCAAATTCCAAGTGTCATGACTGGAAAAAGCTATTACTTTTGAGCTCACCATAGTGAAAAAGCACACTAAGCCAAGAAAGAAGTTTTTACATCTTGCAGATGTAACATTTCTAGGTAAGCCAGGGTCTCATGGCTGGTTGAAATTGTGTAACAGCAAACAGTCTCAGTTCCATGGCCCTTAAAATAGCCTGTCAACACATGCTTCTGTGTACTTTTCTATTTCCTTCTAGAGGTTTTTCAGCAGAAGGGTTAAGGTTATGGACATTGAAGTCAATCAGAAGTGAATTCAAATCCTGCCTCCACCTATTCACTTGCTGTGTGATTTTGAACATGTTAATTAAACTATTTAGTCTTCAGTTTCCCAACTATAAAATTAGCCCATAGAAGCCATTTGTACCAAAAGCATATCATGAGGCCTGGCACATAGTAAGTGATCAATAAATGTCAGCTGGTAGTGTTATTATTTTTAGCTCAATATATACCTTCCCTGATGTCCAGTTTTCTTTCTACGAATGCCATGTTTCCACAGGGCTCGATATGGACCATGTTGTTTAAAGCCTGTGACAAACGTTTCCATTGGCACACATGTTCCAATCTATCTCTGAGCATTTCTTCTGGAAATCTAGTGCTGGGCCTTAATTATCTGGAGCATAGGTCATGCTATTTGGGAGGTTTAAAAAAAGAACAACACTCAAAAGAAATTGGGGGAAATTCTACTGGACCTTTAGCCTAAGCACAGAGGTCAATAGAAGTCAGATTCTTTAAACCTACCTAGACCTTATTTTTCTCCTTGTCTCTCAGGAGTGTGATTTTACATCTCTTAACAGTCTTCATCCCTTTGTCCATATTGCAAAATGTGCTTGGATCTATCTGGATAGTCTTCCAGAATTTCGGAAACAAACTAGGAGATGTTATGAACACCAGAGCCAACCTAAAATCACTCTCCAAAATGGAGGCTATGGTTGAATCTGCAGGCTTCCTTTACTTGTTTTTCCTAATAATACTGTTGATTATGGGGTGTGGGTTGTTATGGCAATGGAGAGAGAGGCTGAAAGGCTGCATTGTGGAGAAAGCATGCTCTACGTAAACATAATCAAAATTTCCTCTTTAGAGCTGAATTTGAGAAGTGGATTGCCTGCTTCCATGGTGCCAGTGATCTTAAGAGGTCAGTAGAGAATCCTCATATCATATTAGCCAGTCTTGTCTTGGTCTTCTCTAGATTACCTTCTTACCCTAAGGAGGCCATGGGAAAGAAGGGAGGGAGGAAGGGAGGGTCAATGGCCAATTTTTTAGGAGAGGGGTAGAAGCTGAGGCAGTAAGCATGTGAAGATTAAGTATGTTTTAGTGTAAGAATATAACTGGGGTTCAAAGACGAGGGATCAACCTGTGGCATTAGGCTCCTTCATTTTAGCCCCCATTTGGTACCTAACAAGTCCATAAGTGTGTCACTTATTATTAAAGTTTTTATATTTTTTTAAGTCACTGATTTATTAAAAGAAAGAAAGTGATTATTTCACAATAATCTATGAATTGCCTTACTTCACAAAGGGATATTTAAATGTTTATTGAAAATCCTACTGATTTATCTTAGAGTTTTAGTGTGATAATTTTACATTTTACATTTAGTATGATAATTTCACATTTAGTATGATAATTTTACATTTAACTTGTATAAAAAAGTATATTTTTTAACTGTCACACAGCAAAGTGTCCATTGAACTAAATTACAGGCAAAGAGCAGTGAAGGTACTCCCTTCTGAGTGTTTTTCATATCATATCACAAACAAATGGCCACAGCAATCCTACAAGACAGGTACTCTTGGGCCCATTTTACACAGGTAATCGAGGCTTAAAGACATCTAGTCATTTGTCCTAGATAATATAACTAATTAAGTGGCAAAGTCAGCATTTAAAGCCACGTGAACCCTGGAACTCCTGCACCGGAATCAGTTGGGGGACTTGTTAAAATGCAGATTACTGAACTCCACTCTGGACTCACAGAAGAAGAATCTCTGAAGATGAAGCCTAGGAGTCTGTATTTCTTACAAGTACCCCAGGTTATTTGGATATACTTTAAAGTTTGAGAACCCCTAGTTTGGCTGAAGAGTTATAAAATATTGCCATGTTTGGAGGATGGTGGAAATGGATACAACCACTCCTGGACTTGAGGAAGCCAAGGAATGTTGAGGCAAAATGTTCATTTGTCTTCAGCACAGAAGCTGCATAGTAAAGGATTCGGAGTCATTTGAGTCTTATGATTAGAGACCATATACAACCAACCAAGTCCAGCAGAATGTTGCTGTTTCCTCAACTGTAAAATGAAAGAATTGCTTTAGATGATCTCTAAGTTTCTTCCCACTCACAGTCTATGATTTCATGGTTCTTGGCTTCTCATCATGATTTCCAACTCCAAGTTTTCTAAGTACCCAGGGGAAAGGTGAACTCCACATCAATGATCTTTATATATTATATTCAATCTTCTCAACTGACTCCCCTAAATGGTTCCCTAGGAACAGAAGGCCCTCTCTTGCCTCCTTCATATTTACCAAATAGAGAAAGAAAAGTAAAATGAGAGAACAAAGATTAAAGAGGAAAAAACTGCCTAGCAAACAGAGATTTTACCATCTGCTATATTTCACTTTTGTGCATTTATATTTCTGCCTCAGAGCTCAGAAGTCTTTGGGGAATGTGTATATTTTGGACAAATTTTATAATAAAGACTGTAAATAAATCCTAAATGCTGCTAGACCTGGAAGTAGATCATTAAACTTTTATGGAATTGACATAAGCTTGGGATCTGACAAATCTCTTTTTAAATGCTAAATATAGCAGCTTCCAAGCAAAGCACAAAGCTGATAGTATGCATTTAATCTCTATTAAGGCCTCACAAACAATACATGTTTTAATAATATTTAAATTCATTGTCACTTCTTTTTTTGCAAACAACTTAGAATCTGGGCCGTAAGACTCAAATTTTGATATAATGTGTAAATACAAGGAATATACAAATAAACTAGGAGGATTCTCTGAATAAGGCTGATGTAATAATTAAACTGAATTCCCAAGAGACATCTAGTGTTTTATCCACGCAAACAGCAACTTAACTCCACGGCCAGACTGACACCCATCACACCCCTACCTTCTCTGCCCTGGGCAAATGTTCATCCTCTTCCTGAGAGATCATCTCTTCCAATAAGTGTGCTATTCTTTCTTTGTGTCCGGCCCTCAGTGACATCTCATCTTGTGAAAAATGACTTACAGGTTTTTCATCTTTTGAAACCATTATCATCACTGACCAGCATCTCCTGTAGTGAGAAGATGGATTGGATTACGAATCCCAAACCCTCTGCAAAACCTGTTACAAAGGGAGCACACCTCACGCTCCTCTTCCCTCTCCCTGCCGACTGCTAGTCTTCTGGGTGGTAAGACAAAAGCTTTGTAACGTGGGTAGCAGATCACAATCAACCTTGGTACAAGACCAAGCCACACTTCCAAGTTCTGTCCCAGCCACTCTCCTTGGGAACGTTCCAGAGATGCTTCTTGCTCTACCACACCTCTTTACTTTGGGGCTGTGTCTACCGAGATCAAGATCAGTTGGGTTGATTTGGGTGGTCTTGTCCATGAGCACAAAGGTCCAGAGTCAGAAGTGAAGCAGTTAAAGCAGCCCAGGCATGTTTACTAAGCCATTTGAAGTTGATAGCCCGCACGGCCTGGCTTTTTTCTCTATCTTCGTAAACCGCAGTGAATTGATGGAATGACCCGGACTTGATCTTCAGGGCAATACGTTTGATGGCACCGCTGGATTGATAAATTGATTCAAAACTATTACCATGGTGAAAAAGCAATAAGGTCATAAAAATTGCATCAGCTGGCTAAGTAAATCCTGGCATTTCATGACAAGCAATGCAGAAGAATCGCAAGAGGATCTGGGCATGAGGCTGAATGAGTGAGGGAGAAATGACTTTGAAGAGCTCATCATCTCCGATCTATTCTTCCTGCCAGCGATTCATGCCTTCGCATAGTGCCACTTCATTATGGGGAAATAACTGTACACTTCTAGCATATTCCTGGCCTCCCTGGCGGCCCCTGGAGGACCCTTAGCTGGTTAATACCTCATCACGGGCTTCATTGAACACTTTAATCTGCACTTGTGTGATCAATAGAATCCTGGTGTAAATTAAAAGGACAATTTCATGTAATCAAGCCTGTTAATGCTCATTTTGAAAACCATTATTTGTGGAAGGCATTTAGAAGAAAATTACAAAGTGACAGGCTGATGCACTCTGAGATGATTTGAAAGCAGGCCTTTTTTGTGTGGCTGTATACCTGCTTTGGGAGCAGGATGGGAGTGAGCATTAGTGAATGCATGGGGGGAAGGGAGGGGAACCTGAGCCGGTGAACGAGCAGTGAGGAGCAGCCCAGCAGGAATATATGTGTATGCCCTGCCTGCTTGCTTGCCTTCATGCAGGGAAGAAGAAAATGAAATTTTCCAGTGTTCTATTTCTGTGGCAAATTCAATTACTGTGGGGACTTGTTCAAAGCGGTGTAACTTCCAAGAGGCAGAAATTGAAAACCTGGCAGCTAATGAAATGGCAAATGACTAGGAAGTTCAGACAGGGGCCGTCAGTCAGATCAGACACCTGCAGAAAAACAGCAGTTACCCCCAGTGTTCCCTGAAACCACTCTCTCAACTGTCCCCTGTTTTGGAGAGAAGAGACCTCCTTCCCTCAACCTTTTACTCAAGCTGGAATGATATGTTAACAGTGGCAAGTTTCCATGGGCCTCTCTGCCAGCAACAGAGTGGTGGTGCATGAAGTGTGGAATGCAAAATATAATCGAAGTTACTTTTTTTGGATTCTGGGATGTGTGTTGCATATGACTATGCACTGTTTAGACAATTTGCCCACAAAACACGTCTTAAAAATCTTTGGTAGCTGAGATATATGCATCCATAGATGTAGTATACAGCAGTATATGGCTTTAAAAGATTTTTGAGAATGCTGAGACGGAGCCCCCATTCCCAGAGATTCTGTCTAACTGGTCTAAACTGGAACTCAGACTTTATATTTTTAAAAACTCCCCATGTGATTCTAATGTTCAAAGTTGATGAGAAGTACTGGTATATATGACATCTTGCTGGCATGAATGTACTAAGTTTTGCTACGGTTACCAGTAATCATGCATTTAACGGCTTCTTAACATGATGGAATCCTGTATGCCAGTAATGTGACCCAGATAGCATTACATCCCAGCAATACCAGAGATATGAAATTATGAGACCCAAGAAAAAGTGGCTTGTAGGCATGACAAACTGAAATCTAATTGAAAGCACTTACCCACAGCTGGCCATTGTTGTGGCATCACTCACCCAGGCTCAAGAGTATGAAAATTCAACATTCTGTTCTATTTCTTTCTTGATGCTCATCACAACACTCCAAAAAGGAAAATCATTTCCATTTGTCATGTGACAAACATTTCCAGTCAACTCTTATTAAGCTGATATTGGTATATTCAAAATAAGATGCACTTTGGATGGCCATTCTCCAAGCAACTGAATTTCCTATAGCTCTTTCATAACATTGTCAGATAATCTGAGCATAGTTTATTCAAAATCTGATAGCTTTTATTTGATTTTATCAGTTCTTGCATGGCAAATAAGCATTTTAATGTATTTACCCACAAATAATATTTTTCTCTTCTCTCTCCTAAAATGACAAAATGCCGCCTTCTCCTCTCCTTCTTGTTGGGTCACAATGGGGCTGACTTGCTTTTTTGATTCTTTTGTAGAATCCTGTCCCTCTCTCATACTCCATCGAGCACATTTACATAATGCTTAATTCCATCTCTTAGTCTTGGTCATATTTAATATTTTCTTGCAAGAGCTAATCACATCCATGTGAATTTGGTTACTCTATGACTTTTGTTCAACCATTATTTGGGGTCTTTATATTATTTCCAAAAGCACCCAATATTTTTAATGACTTCTAAGAACATGAATCACTGAGTGTGAGATGTTTTCCTTTCGACTTTTTAGAAGTTATATTCTGAAAATCTGATTTTATAAAATGCTCAATAAGATTCCACTATTTAAGGAAAGAGTATCTTCAAATGCTTTGTTCATCCTAGAAACATCAATAGACCATATATTATGGCAGAGTTACTAGTCTATTCTTGTCTTGTATTCCTTTTACTTCTAATGCTTTGAGTTGATAAAACTGCTAAAGTAACAAATCAGGATATTTGTAGTTATGTTCTGAGATCTACCTCACTTTCTAAATATCAAAATTTGCAAAAGGTTTCAAACTGGATAATTAAGGGGAAAGGTTAAATTCCATCAATGATATAGATAAGTCAACTGTTACACATATATGTTTTTAAGGTGTTCTTGTTCTGTTCGGTTGATGTGTAAGATGTTTGGACTTCAGGGAAAAAGAAAGTTTAGTCCTTTAGAAATCACTAGTCATGAATAAAGATTTTTTAAAAACTCCTAGAACATGACACACTAGCTAACTAATACCTCCTTTAAAAATTAAATTAAATAAGCATTGATTGGGAGAGAGAAATTGAGATGACTAAGGATCCAGAACAATAGTTTCTCCAAGGGGTTTTAACAGAACTGGAATGACCAGCCCTGAGGACCCAGACACATGCATATCTCATGAACTTTCTTTTTTTAAAACTAGCCACAAGGAAAAGAATGTGCTGGGAATTTTGTGTGGTGAAAACAATTGAAAGGATCTTAAGTAGTGTGAAACAAAAAGAAATCATAGGAGTCTAGAACTCTTCCAGATGTAAAGTGGGTGAAGAAATGTCAATAATGTCATTTCAAAGAAAATTAATTGTGCCAGGAAGAAATAAGAAATGTTTCATTCCAAAAGCCTACACTAGAAAGTGATAACGTTAACACTATTCTAAGCTTCAAGGTCTTACTGTCACCAGACCTTCCCATGTGCTGTTTCTTCTTCCTAGAACAACTTTTGGCCACCACTTCTACCCCCTGCCATGTCTAGCATTTACCTGAAGATCACCCCTCCTTTTTCAGGGTTGTTCTTAGACATAAATTCCTCCAGGAAACTGTCTTTAACAACACCCCTTGAGCCTCCTATGAGCTCACATGGCACCCTATATGCTCACCTAGCCCAACACTCATTCCACTGACTCTCGATCCTGGTATATTTGTCTCCCTGTAGACTATAAACATAGGTGAGAGCATGAACTGGGTCTGATTTATACCCCATGTAGCCCAGCACAGTACCCAACACAAAGCAGGGGATCAACAAATTTTCATTGAATGAATGAAGTCTTCCAGAAGCCAGAATATGTACACAGGCCCAAGGTCTGTGACCCAACTTCCTAAGAGTGCTATGAGGGAACAGTAAAGATTTAATGGCCCAAGACATTACTAAGATTCCTATATTCAATTTAATTTTGCTCCACTTAGAAAATTATCACACATATGTGAGTGTGTGTGTGTATGTGTGTGTGTATATATATATATATTTCTTGTACGTAATAGGTTAAAAAGATGATTACTTAATCAAAGCTTCTAGTTTTAGTTTTTAAAAAACACCTATGAGAATTGGGATGTATGCTAATAAATGTTCATTCAGTTTTCACACTGGAAAGCCTAAAACCTGAACCTCTCCTCTCAAGCCCAAGGTATCATTACTCATGGTAAGTTACCCAAATTACCCAGGAGGAAATATTATCTTTCAGAGAATAGGTCTAGATTTGTAAACCCAAAGCCATCAAGTGATTTAAGCCATGGTTTTTCCTCCATCTTCTTATAAAAGTCCTATTTAGGCACCAGGTACTTCAGCGTAAAAGAATCAAGGTCCCATTTGGGCTTTTTAAAATTTCTCTATAATGCGACTAAACAAGATTTCTCATATACCATTATTCCATATACTCCTATTCACTCAGAAAATTCATCAACATACATATTTTAAATATTTTGACAAAATAAAATTTTAATGAACATTTTTAAAAGGCCTTAGGGAAGGATTTTTTTTAATCTTTAAATAAAAATGATTATACTACAGATAGTCCCCAAATTACAAACAATTTTTTTCCAACAGTACATTTTTGTGTCAACAGTGTGAAATTTAGAGTGTATTTATCATAGGACATAGGAGTTGGGTTAAATGTATTAACTCATTTTATTTCCTATAATACTGTAAAAAATCTCCCACCATACAAAACAATGTTTCTATTAGAAAATGTGTTCAGAACTTTATGACAGACACTCATGGTTGGTTGACTCAACAGTTATTCACAAGTCCTTTCTCTCTTTCCTCTCTCTATAATAGAGGGTGAAAAAACTAAATACTTTCTCAGTCTTTCTTCCAGCTAAAGGTCACCATGTGACATGGTTCCAGCCAGTTATAAGTAAGCACATGTCTATTGGGTCTTCCGAGAACTTTTCTTCCTCCTAACCAAGAAAGAGACGAGAGGAAAGCTTCTTAACTGCCACTTCCCCCTCCTTGTTCTGATTTCAGACATGATGCTTAGAGCTATGGTGACTTTCTTGTGGCCAGGAGACAAAAAGCACAAGGCTGAAAATAACCACCAAGAATGGCAGAGCAGAAGAATGAAAAGAGCAAGGGCCTGTGATAACACTGGAAAGCAGCCAAACCCACACCAGCAACCAAATACCTCCGGTCTTCTTTTTATGTATTAATGAATGACTATATCAACATAGTCAGTGTTATTCTGTTTTCCTGTTACATGCAGCCAAAAGCATTTCTAAGTGAGACAACTGCCAACTGGGAAATCTCCGTGGCCCTTACCATAGTTGACCTGTGGATTCCTTATTTCCTCCTGTCTGTTGGGCAATGGAGGTCAAGATTCCTATTTTCAGAGCCTCTCTCCCCATCTGCAGCTTCAAATTTGCAGTGGTCTTCATGTCAATATAGTGGCGTGATAGAGGTAAAGAGAGGCAAAAAGGAAGAGATTTTCACATGGGTTCCAAAGGAACTTGAGTAAAAAAATTGAAGGACTGAAGACTTCTGACAGTAAAAACTACCTGGGGACTCACATCCACCCCATATGATACCTAGAGTAAACTTTAAGACTACCTCATTTTTTCCCCTCACTTCGAAAGAGGTGACCCTCCCAATTCTCTACCCTCAGTGCTTTTCTCACCTTCCTTAACCTACTCAGTCAACAAGGTATCCAATCTGTTTTCTTTCTCTGGCTCCTGGTCCTGAAGCAAGTACACAGCTCTTTTGTAGTTTACTGAGGCCATATACTTCTGATACTGCAAAGAAACAAATGCGGGGAAATGCAAATCAAATGAGTGTAAAATGATATGAACTTTCTGGAAAACAATTAACCCATATGAATCAAAATCCTTAAAGATATTAATATGTTGTTAGAAATCTAGTTGGGTCGTGGTCTAATGCTGCTCTCACCTCAGCCGACTGACTGGTATGATACATCCCCTGATTTTAAAAAGTCCCCAGCTGGGAAAGACAACAGCACCACTCCAAAACAGAATGCCACCTGACGTCACGTTTTAGCATCGTGCTTTTCTTCCCTCTCACTAAAAATCCTAATATATGTTGAGATAGATACCCTTTTCATTCCTTTCACTATTTTCCTTTAGTTTGTTTGGCTGTTTCCCTTTACAGTATTTTAACCTTGACTACAGAGTTGCTAAGGGGATGCCTGGAGTGACACCCAGTGGTAATAATGAGACTTGACAGTGGCTCCTTGTTTCCCAAGGGCAACTAACTCAAAGAGCCTTTCCCATCAATGTCTCCCTCAAAGTTCCCTTCCAGAATTTTTTTCACACTTCCTATAAGCAAAGCTTTTATCCCCAAAGGGTATCCATTTGTTATCATCTAAATCATTTTTTTTGTTGTTGTTCAAGGATCTTTATTAACCATTGACCAAGCATCTACTGTGTAGAAGCTCCTAGAGAAAACCTATCATTAGCAAAGGGCCAAGATTTTTCTTTTTATAAAATGACAAGGTGGGAGGGATCTTCTTCGTGAAATAGCAGTATCCAACGTCTTCTGTATTGATATCTCTCAACACAAACTTGTCGCTGCAGAAGCTCCTTCACTTATGAACTTTTGTAAATAGGAATAAAACTACATGTCAGGGAGGAACAAAGAGTAAGCAATATCCACCACCAAGAGATGGCAGTGACCGTCACTCTAAGCTTCTGAACATCCTTTGGGAACCTAACCTGTTAATAAGCAAAGGAATTAACAGGACCCCAGAGAAACAGCGAAAGCAAATTGTAACATAAAACCAAGTAGCCAAAGTTTATATTCCAAGGTCTTGGCACTATTTTGCAAAGGTCTTTCACAGTTCTCTCATTTTCAAACGTCCTTCCAGTGACCTTCACTGGGCTCTGTTAGATCCACATTCAGTTTTCCAAATACTATCTCCATAATGCCTCATCACATGCTGTGAAAGCTAACAGCTATTTCTGGCCAGTGAGAGAAACAAGTAGGCCAAATCAACCAAAAGAAGTCAAATCATTAAGTACTGTCAGAAATGAGGAATAGCATAGTTGTAAATGAGAAATGCCCATGATCCTCGGCCCTTGAGGGATAAATATCTGTAACTTTCTGAAAGGCAGAGGTATTTTAAAATCAGAAATGAGAGTTACTTTTCAAAACCCCTGTATTAGGACTATTGCAAAGTGGAGTTGTGAGATCAAGTTTTGCCAGATCTCTTGGTTGTTGCATCACTGAGCCATTTTGGGGTTGGCACAAGCTTGGAACAAGGCTTAATGCTATCCTTTCTGATTAGAGTTCTTGACATTAATGGAGTAGCCCCCTGCGGAGAATCAGTCAAGAAATTCTTATTATTTCCAGAATACAGTGTTAATCGGGATTAAAACACCGGCCTGAGACAGTACAGCCCTAAAAATCAGCCCACTCAGAAAGGGTGACAGCTCAAGTATTACAGTCAGAGTTGGATCTGAATCCTCATCCACCACTTAGTAGGCAGATGACCTTGACCCAAATGTTTACTCTCCCCGAGGCTCAGTCCACATCTGTAAAATGTGGATGATGTTAGTTCCCACTGTTCTCATCTGGCTGTTGGGAAGACTAAGGTAATGTATGTACACTGCCTAGCAACGCACTTCACACACAGTAACTGCTTGCCAGTGTTAGCTGTTATTATTAAAAGAAAATCTAGGCTGTTTAAGTCTATAAAGAAATGGATCTGGAGCAGATGTCAACATTTTCCACTTGAGAACACAAACCTTCTCTTGGTTTGGGGAATCCCCTCTAATTTTGTAGCAGAATGAGACAAAGAAAAAACTGCATGTGATCACCAAACAAAATAAATTGTTTTCTCTCCAACATCAGGGGAAGAATCACAGCCAGAAATGTAGTAGTTTTGAGCCCCTCCTGAAAATATGTTCCATGGAGCGAGCTGTAAGGAGAAGGGTATGCAAACAGAGAATGCCCCACTCATCAGTGTCTGCATCAGGGTCTCTTATCAATGAGAACCGAAAGTCACAAGATTCCATTAGCCCAGAGCTATCAAGGTATTGATGAGGCTGTGAGGAGACTTGTCCTTTATTGTAAGCTGCCTCGACACGCTTTCCTGATGGGGAAAGGAGCCTGTGGTGTCCTCTGCATGCTTAAGTATCATTAGAAATACAGGGAGGGGGGAAGGATACCGTTAAACCAATTTTATCTTAGCCAAGGACTGCATCACATGTCTGAGATCAATATGACTCACAAGACATATAGGTGGTTGATAGAGAGTAAGTTATCTTTAGTAGATTAAGGTAGGAGGTGACGTGATTGGGGTATGGACGAGGCACATTCTCTTTTGAAAGATTAAGCTAGAAACTTCCCCATATAATTTGACATATCTCCAAAAAAAATGTTTCCCGCGACTGAATCTAAAACAGGTTCCATTCCCTAAGGTTCCATTTGTTGTGTAGCCCAGCTAAATAAATGAGAGCTGCCACTTCTAAAAGTCTAATTTTCAACATTTTTTTTCAAACAGAACCGTTTCCTAATAAATACTTATAAGCTGTACATGACTGGTTTCAAAGGTCAGTATATTGGCTATTGCTCTGGCATTGTTTTCCAAAGTATGTAAAAGGGGTACTTCATTTTTCAACAGACCTGATCATAAATAGTTAGGCAAATCAGTATTACATATTAATAGAGCATTGTATATTAGTATATATTTATATTATATATAGAATTATATAATATATTATTACATTTTATATAACATATTTTTAAAATACAAATTAAAATTACATTTAATTTTAAAGGCTATTTAAAGGAACTCCGATTTGAATC